>NC_026658.2:12737345-13402185 GCF_000004075.3 Cucumis sativus
GTTATTGTCAAGAAGAAGGTATAGATTATGAAGAGACTTTTGCACCGGTTGCTAGATTAGAAGCTATTAGAATGTTGCTTGCTTTTGCTTCTTATAAAAATTTCATTTTGTATCAAATGGATGTAAAAAGTGCTTTTTTAAACGGTTATATTGTGGAGGAAGTTTACGTAGAACAACCTCCGGGCTTTGAAAGTTTTGATTTACCTAATCATGTTTATAAGTTGAAAAAGGCTCTTTATGGCTTAAAACAAGCTCCAAGAGCTTGGTATGATAGACTTAGCAAGTTTTTACTTGAGAATGACTTTAAGATGGGAAAAATTGATAATACTCTATTTATTAAAGTTAAAAATAATGACATGCTTATAGTACAAATTTATGTGGATGATATTATATTTGGTTCTACTAATTCATCTTTGTGTGAAGAATTTTCCAAGTGTATGCATAATGAGTTTGAGATGAGTATGATGGGAGAACTTAGTTTCTTCCTTGGTCTTCAAATCAAACAACTCAAGGATGGCATCTTCATAAGTCAAGAAAAATACACAAGGGATTTGCTCAAGAAATTCAAATTAAATGAAGGTAAAGTTGCAAAAACTCCTATGAGCACTACCACTAAGCTTGACAAAGATGAAAAAGGTAAGTGTGTGGATATAAAGACTTATCGAGGTATGATCGGATCTTTACTTTATTTGACCGCTAGTAGACCCGATATCATGTTTAGTGTATGTCTTTGTGCTAGATTTCAATCTTGTCCTAAAGAATCACATTTCATCCTAAAGAATACTTAAATATTTGCTTGGAACTATTGATGTTGGATTATGGTATCCTAGAAATGTTGAGTTTAATTTGGTAGGATATTCCGATGCGGACTTTGCCGGTAGTTTACTTGACCGTAAAAGTACTAGTGGGACTTGTCAATTTCTTGGTAGTTCCTTAGTATCTTGGTTTAGTAAAAAGCAAAATTCGGTTGCCTTATCCACTACCGAAGCGGAATATATTGCGGTTGCTAGTTGTTGTGCACAAATTCTTTGGATGAAACAAACTCTTTGTGATTTTGGATTAAAATTTGATAATGTGCCTATATTTTGTGATAATACTAGTGCCATAAATTTGACTAAGAATCCTATTCATCATTCTAGAACTAAGCATATAGATATTAGGCATCACTTTATTAGAGAGCATGTACAAAATGGTCATATTACTCTTGAGTTTGTAAGTTCCAATAATCAATTAGCGGATATATTTACCAAACCTTTGAGTGAAGAAAGCTTTTGTAAAAATAGGCTTGAGCTTGGAATTATTCGTTGTGATGCATCTTGATTTTATATCTTACTTGATATTGTTACCGTAATGCATATTGATAGGGGGAGAATTAGACATTTTGTATGTGTTCATTTTTTTGGGAGAGCTAACTTCATTGGTATTGTTTTTGATGATTCCAAAGGGGGAGAAGTATAAGAAAAATATGTTTTTATCAATTTGTTGCATAATTGTTTCTATTGAATAATGCATATTTTTTTAGAGAAAAAAATTAATTAAGGACAAAGAAGGTTCTCTTATCAATTGTTTTCAAGTATGTTCTTTGTGGTGAAATATATACATGAGCTTTATGGTTATACATCTTGATAATAGAATTACTTGTTGATCATGTGTGTTTCAAGTTATTTTTCTTCAATGATTTGTCATCATCAAAAAGGGGGAGATTGTTGGCTTTTTGGCCCTTAATCTCAAATTAATTTATTTTAATTATTCAATTAATTTATGTTTTGATGATAACAAATCTGATTTTTTTTATTGACAATTTTATTAATTTGAATAGACCATATCGTAGAGCTTGGAAAAATGATTCTAACGCCTCTTGAATCACCCAAATCGAAGTTCAAATGAAGAAAATATTGCTAAAAGAAGCTTAACGAAAAAATACCCGAGATGGTGACGTGGCGACCAAGCATTCAATTTGAACCAATTAGAGAAAGCCACTTGGAGCAATGAAGGAGTAACAAATGTGGCTTTTTGTTATGTTTTATTGGCTTTTATAAAGAAAATGAATTTAAAAGAAAATGATTTTAATATTATTATTTTTTCTTGTGTCTAACGGCTAGTTTTTTTTAAAAGAGGGTGAAGTTGCTTTATTGATTTCTTTTTAAACAAAATATTTTGAAAAGACATATTATTATATTATTATTTGTATTGTGTCTAACGGCTAATTAAGTTTAAATCTCAACCATTCATTTTTCTTTTACTTATATCTAATGACCCAAAATGATTTTGAATTTATCTTTCCTCTCTTTTTAAATACTTCACTTTTCTCAAATTTTAAAACACAAGATCATTAAAATCTTTACAATCCTCAAGCAAAAAGCCAACATTGTTATTCTCTCTAAAGCTTCCAATTTTTATTCTTTTCATCTTATTCTTGAGAGCTTCTTATTGTATTGTGAGGATTAAATTTGTGAGCTTCAAATTGTATACTCACTCTTTTAGAGAGTTTTCTTTTGTGTGATTTAAAAATTTCAACATATTGTAACGGTTGGATCCTAACCCGTGGAAAGGATCGGGTTTGCTCTTGAACCCGAAAAAGGAGCAAGAATCGGTTCGGCTCAAATCCGTGGAAAGAGTCCAAAGAAGATTTTCAATCAAAATCCCAAGAGGTGCTTGGGAAAGTGGATGTAGGTTGAGTTTAACCGAACCACTATAAAATTACGGTGTCTTCTTCTCTAACTCTTTTCTAATTATTTTTTAATTTAATTTTAGTTACATATTCTTATTGGTTGAGTTTGATTGCATACTTCCATTCATATCTTTTTATCAATCTTGTTATTTAACAAAGTTTACAAAGTTCTTTATTTAAATTAAAAAAATATCTAATTAGTTGATTTTACTTTTTATTTGTCAAAAAGTTTATTTAAACCCTATTCACCCCCCTCTATTCACCCCCCTCTAGGGTTGCAACAATTGGTATCAGAGTAGGGTTGCTCATCTTGAAATTTTAATTTCTTGATAAACTTTATTGGGTTCTTGGTCGTCATAGTGGTTTTTTGATTGCTAGTGCATGGGATACTATTCATCCTCGTAGTGTTAAGGTTCATTGGACAAGTTTCTTGTGGGGTATGGACTTAGTTTCTAAGTTTGAATTCTCCCTTCGGAGTGACAACAAGCGTCGTTTTTCCCCTACTACGGAACGGGGAGGATTCCTCCTCTTTTCAAAGCCCTCGTCAAACTCAACGCTATTTTCCCTAAACGAGAAACCTCTTCATTCCTTTTTCGTTGATTATTCATCCTTGTTCTTCAAACCTCAAGCCTTAAAATTGAGGCAGTAGAGGAAATTCTCTCAATTTACTTCAAAGGAAGGATCATGTTCTCTCCTACAAAGGGTGTGTTACTAATTTTCATAACTTTATGACTTAATATGGCAGTGTTGTATAATGCAAATCCATAATAGATGTAACGACCCGACTTTTCTAACTATGTCAAAATCGTTAATTTTGACAAAAGACCGAGTTTAAATAAAATTTAAAACCTGAAAAGAACGAAATTTATTTTGTTTGTTTGGGCCCAGTTTTAAATTACTAAAATTCACGTAAAAATTTAAAACTAAAAAGTTTCAAATCCTTGAATACTTTAAAACCTCAAAATTTCTAAACAGTCTCACGTTCGAATACAAATATATACAATAAATCACTAAGCGGAAGCAAAATTTTAAAGTGTCCCCTGTGGCGATCACGCTTCCTTCCTGCCCCTCGCCGGTTTGCCGCCTTTATTACCTTTGCCTGAAAAATTAAAAATAAGGAGGGTGAATATAAAAATACCCAGTAAGCGACCCTCTACTGGTCCCGTCAGGGAAAAATAAATTGTTAACATTCTATTGGGACACCCTGCACAGTCGCAGTCTTGTGATCCCGTAGGATGCACATTTCAGTCTAACGCCCCGAGAGACGTACATTTCAGTCTAGTGTTCTGCAGAAACACATATCAGTTCTAATGCTCCCGAAGGTCGGCATAAAAATTGGTGATCCCGTAGGACACCTACAAGGCATACATCCCAATAAAACTAACAATTTTTCCCCTCAATCCATTCTAACTATCTTTACGATAATTTATGACATCTTTCAGTTACTTCAAAATATCAAGTTCTTTCACTCAACATTCTAACAGTCAACCTATCTCACTTAAGTTCGAAGGTCGTTGATAACATTTTAATACATCCGTCAAGTAAACCACAAAGTCACAACACCCCTCATTTTTACCAGCGCAAACCACAGTTCATTATAAGACACACCCAACTGAAACAAATTCACCAATTCACATCCAAAATTTTATACAGCACAGTCTACTAATATCATCCTATCTACATCCACACCTGCATGTTTAATCCCAAGACAATCTCCATATATATTCAACATCAAATCTGCGTCAATTTATGTATATGCATAATTTTCAGTCATTCACAGTATACATTCAACAATCCACATCAATCCATTCATAAATATATGTATATTATATATATATATATATTATATATATATATATATATTTCCAGTTAAACACAATATACACTAAACATTTAATCTGCAACCAAATGTGTATATCATAACCATCATCTTTACTAAGTTTCGATATAAGGATATCGTCCAACACAACTGAAAACTTTAGGTGAGTCCAGTAGAAAGTCCCTTACCTCAAGTTTACGGTAAAGTTCTTTAATCGTACTAAATCCAATAAATTAAATTCCAAGTAGAATGAAACAACAATTCCAATGAAGCTCACTTCGAAACATAGATATCCAAGCACGACTCTCCAATATCACCTTAAAATCAAGCAATACCCAAATCAATTAATCAATTTTAAAACTTACGCTAGCCAAGAACAATACTACTAAATCCACAATTTCTCCTTACCAATGAAATCACAACATAACTTTGACGATTGACAATAAAATAGAATCAGCGACAATCGAATGAAATTGATGCGTGCAAAACAGATATGCACTACAATAAAGATGGACGTCAGACCCGCGACTGGGAAAACGGGGAGTTGCGCGACAGATGAGGACTTCACGATGCACAACTGTTGGATGCTACACGGCTCGTATCTGAACGACGAGCGTCGGCAAAACTATTGGGACGGGGCTACGGGTGGGGACACGGCGTTGGGACGGGGCTACCGATGGGGACACGGCGTTGCAGATCTGGACAACGGCACGGAGAGACACGGCGGTTACAGGCGGATGGGCGCGGCGGTTTAGATTCAAAGAAGAAAGAAATGTGGCGACTGGGTTTCAGTTTCGGTGAACGAAATGTGACGAAAATCACGGGCGGCTGGACTTCACGAATGGAGACCGGTGTAGACGTAGCCGGAAGAACGAGAAGGTGAGAGGGACGTGACGCCGATGACACCAACCGACGACGACGACGACGTTCAACTTCAATGGAAGATCGAGACGATCGGCGGTCGACTGCAGATCTGAAAGGAAAGAAAAGAAAAAGAAAAAGAAAGATGGGGGAGGCTATGGAGGCTAGGGTATTGGGATGAAGTAGGAGAAGAAGAGAAAAAAAAAAAAAGAAGGAAGAAGACGGGGAAGGGTCACGCGAGAGAGAGAAGAAGAAGAGAAATTTTAATTTCCTTCTTTTTTTTATAAATTAATAATTAATAATAATATTATTATATTATTATTATTATATTACCTTTTCATCCTACACTTCTTTTCTTTCCCAATAATTAAATTTCTGTTCCAAGCCTAAAGAAATAAAATAACACTCCACAAAAAATTAAAATCCTAAAAATAGAGCAATCTGATTAAAATCAATTAGCTTAGAGTTCGGGGTTTTACAATAGAAGAAACACAATTTGCAAGCATAACCAATAAAAATGAAGATTGAATATAATGTACTGCAATAAAATTAAAATACTAAAAGAATCTTGTGGTCCCTTCCTTTTCTTCTTTGTTTTTGATAAAGTAACTGCATTTATCACACAAACAATTAGATAGAAGACTTAAAACACTAATCTGCATTAGACTAAGCTGATATTTTTCCTCTTTCTTTGTAAGTTAAAAACCACATGAGTTTGACACTGATTACTACCACCACAAGTCATTTAACTTCTTCAACTGCCTCATACTTTTCACACGAAACTGCGTCATACAAATTAACCCATAATAAAGATATCCAAATTCCAAACCAATCCGATTAGTTTCTGAAATCAGTAACTCTCATGGAAGGAAAAACTTAGACAGACTGATGCAGAAATTGAGAAATGAAAGTTTGAAAAAGATTCTTACATCTTTGTCTATTAGAAAAAAAAATCGATTTCTTGCAGTAGAATCGTTGTTCCCTGCCATTCTCAAAACAACCTGAATAGCCATGTTAAGAACATCGAGCTCTGCACTGAAGTTGAAAGAGGAGAAAAAACAACATGTTGAAACAAATGAAGGTTAAACCAAAAGGATTGAACTATAGTTTCCAAAGTTTTCATTTCTCTGATATTCACGTAATAGTAATAGTAATAGTAATAGTAATTCCTCTTTGAAACAACCACTTTTGTTTCAACAAAGAGGACAAGGCTTATGATCCCTAAATAGTTAGCAGTATTGCTATTTGGAGAAAATGTTAAAGTTAAACAGCTGACAATACCTTCCAGCCCCTACCAGTACTATCTTTTGGTTAACAAAATCACTCAATGACCGCCCTTGAGCTCTCACATTTCCAATAGTCCACGCGAGAGCAACACCAGCAGTTCCCTTTATGAAATGAAATAAATGAAAATATATGTCCTTTTAAGTAATTATCAACTGCATGAATACATGAACAATGAACTACCCACTTGTATATGTCATCGTTGAACATGCAGAACCTCTTACGATAACGTTGTAATGTTTCAAAAGCCCATTTCATTTGAAAATCCTCAAACTGGCATTATTCAAAATCAAATTGCGAGAATACAATACTGATTACTGGCAGTGAACACAGTTAAAAATTTGATATCTTAACCAATAAACCTGAACAATAGCTTTAGGCCAACATGTATGCACGACTTCCATAAATTCATCAACAATAGATAGATACTCTTCTCCCTCCAATCTAGGTATTCCTATTCCCTGAACTCCAAGGTCACCGAGGCCAAGAATACGACTTCCATCTGTCAAGACAATCACATCAACCTGTAGTTGGAAGAAGAAAATACAATGAACTTCAAATATGGTGTTGCTGGAAATTAAAAGGGATATTCATTTTTATTTTGCTCAAAATCAATGCTCTTGAGCTTTTAATGTCCAGAGGAATGTGAAAGTTTCCCAATATATCGTGTATGGAATTTTTAAACTTTTCAAAGAAAACAAGGGTGATCAACATACAAAAGCCTCCCGTGGATAGAAAATTAATCAAACGAAAATTCGATTGTTCTCTAGCAGTTTGACTTTGTTGCCAAGGAAATTAAGAGTGATAAGAAGGCGAGGGAGTGACTTTGAGTGGTGGCAATTAGACAGCCAAGCAACTACACTCAAAGTTGCAGGTCGAATAGGCAGTAGGAAGAAACAAAGAAGAAGAAGAAGAAGAAGAAGAAAAGCTTCGTTTTCCCCTAGTGTGGAACATGGAGGATTCCTCCTCTTTTCAAAGCCCTCATCAAACTCGGTGCTATGTCTAGAACGCTAAGAGTAGGTGGTTTGGTTTTGGTTAGGCCAAAAGTAAAGTTTCCTCTCATTTTTTATGGCCTTTTTTCTGATGTATATTGCATATGTTGTTTGTTTTTTTTATCTCTTAATTGTTTCACTGTTTTACGTTTGCAAGTCTCTCTTTTCTTTTCTTTGGAATGCAATGTGGTAACTAGGTCTTGCTACAACCGGTGGGCTAACCTTTCTATGGTTGTACACTTAGTTTTTAAGTTTGACTACTCCCTTCAAAGTGACAACAAGTTTTGTTAATGCCCACCATTTTCTAAAGGGATTTAGTCTATTGTGGCTAAACAAGAGCCTCCTAACTCATGTTTGACAAGACAACAAATTTGTTTAAAATCATCTCAATTTCTAAAGAGTACCTCCTATCCTTTTTTAACTCTATCTAGGTTAGGTTTGGACATTTGGACTAAGTGCATCATAGGTAAGTCAGGCAAAGCAACAAAGGAAGACAAAGCTAGAAAAGTATCCATACTTATTTATTATATACATGCAATCAAGCATTCACAACACACATACCATTTTCTCAATCATTGCATTCACATCTCAGTAAGATGTGGCTAAAAAGGGGCTTAAACCAAAAAAGACGGCAAGCTTATTCTCAAATTTCAGCACATATAATCATCAACATTCAGAATTTTACATCACAAACCTAAGCTTAGTGGTCAAGGGTTGCCAGTCATGTTTTGTTTAGGGTTTAGGGTTTAGGGTTCTTGTTTTGTTTTTATCGACTGTTATGTTGGGTGAAGAACTCTAAGAACTTGCCGGCTTTGCTTTCTACTTGACCTAACAATCGTATTTTGCTTTCAAACAATCTTATACAAATGTGTATGGCCACAAGAGGGATTTAAAATTAATATAAAAAAGGCAGTAGAATATGGCAAAAAAGGGGGATTAAAATTGAGATAAAAAAGACAACCACACATATTATTATGTACATAATTCACAATATTCAGAAAATGAACCAAGTGTTCTACTCATTTCTAAGCTATCAATATATGCATTTTCAACATATGTAACATATTCAAATAACAAATACAATCACAAATCCGAGCTCCATTCTCATGGGTTAGGCATACATGCATTTTTATGCTAAAAAGCGAAGTAGACATGGTACTTATTCTAAGCATAGAGCATTGCAAAAGTTTCTAAATTTTGACATTTTTAGGCGAAATTTGCAAAATGAAAATTTCCCAAAGGACATGGAATGTGCAAGGCTACAACCTAACCCCACTTAAAAATTTGCATTGTCCTCAAAGCATTTTAAGCAAGATTCTACGGATGGAAAAAAAAAAAGGAGAACAGAAGACCTCCCCTTGTAACCTAGTTTCTTCATGGAAGCTTGCTTGCAAAGATCCCAAGTTTGGTTATATTTCATTTTCCTTTATTCCTACAAAAAGAAAACAATAATTTCGCATCGAATTTTATTAAAGAGGTTAAACTAAAAATTTTAGAAAAATGTGTAGAATTGTTTAAGCTCGGTTGCATTTTCTAAGTATCACTTGAATTATTAAAATGACCTAACAAATATTCAATACAAGTTCGTAACTCATAACCTACCAAAAAGTTCAAAAAGATTGTTGTGGGTGTTCCACCAAACCTTTTGTAAATTTCATACATCAATAAAATTACTTCTTATAGGGGTGGGGGGGAAGAAACTATGTTTTAGAGACAGATGGCTCTAAAGCACACAAACACTCTCCATCTCACTCTCTATCTGCCTTGTATCCAATTTAATCCAGCATTCATTTGGGGTATTGTAGGTTCATATTAAAAAATAGTCATTCATGTTGTGATGCAAAGACCCTTTTATGTATCTAAAACTAAAATCACGAAAATCAGCGTGGACATGCAGCACAACAAACTGAATTTCCATGGGAAGCCTTTGCTAACAAGATGGTAGACAATAATTACTCAAACAAGAGAGAAGGACTATAATTAATTAACAGAAGTACAAATCAATATAGGTGCACAACCACCAAGCACCCAACAAAAGGAACACTAAACTTCAATAACAAAAGAAATGTAGTATCAGGACTATCCTTACCTTTGTTATCGAAGAAGATACCTTGGCTCTAATAAGCCCGATGCTCTGCCTTACAACGTTCCATTACCTCAGTATTGCAGTGTTTCTTCAAAGTTTGGGAATCTACCTAAAACATAAACATATATTACAACTTGAAAACCTCCATGTCAGAAACTTCACTTTAATTATCAAACCGAAGATGCTATGCAAGAATTAGTTATCAGAAATACAACATAAATAGTAATGATATTCTTTGGGGAGGGTATAAAAGCATCTTTCACCTTAGAAATAAGCTTAGCAGTTAGCACTAACCTTTGTATAAGAAGTTAACACCGTTTGATTACTTCATAAACTTCAGCTATGAAATCTGGTAAAGAGAAAGACCTAATCCATAATGTTAAAGAGGAAAAGACCAAGTCAAATTCCTTTATTCAAACAGGTTAGTATCACAGCTCCAAAGCAAAAAACTTACGGACCTCTACGACGAATTTCCTTAAATGATGTAGCAGCATCTGGTTCTTGAAACACAATTTCATTTATGCTGTGAAAAATAAGATCGATAAATAAAACTTTTGGCTTTAATTAGCCACATAAACATAAAGTTCTGACAGTAAAACAAAAGCTAATAGATAATTAACTATACAGTTTGTAGGCAAAATACCAAATAGCCCATAATCAAGATCACAACTGAAGGAAACAATAATGTGTAGTTTATCATTTCCAACCAAATAATTTAATAATAAATAAGGTCAAATGGCTAAATAATATGGCCTTTCACATAAATATTTACTCCTGAATTTTTTGAAGGATAATGTTATCGCTTCTCTCCCACGTTTCACGAAGGCCCTCAGCCATCTGCCAATTCCAATATAAAAAAATTATTTTACATATTATATTTTTTTTACATATTCCTATTGAAGAATCTCATTTGAGCATTTTGTGGTCAATTTGACTTGAAAGAAACGACATAACTTTCAATAAGAAAGAAGCAAGATGCCCAGTTGTTTTTAACTGCTATTTTTCTCTTTTTTTTTTTTTTTTTTTTTTTGCTTTAACTTGCTGTAAATTGGAGATGTTTTCCATAACTACTTCGGCTTATGTAATTTACCTTCTCCCTAAATGCAACCATAAATCAAACAAACTAGATGAATAAATTTACACCACAGAAATCCATCCTATGAAGACTACATCGGAGAAAGATGGGATAAGGATAAAGCATAGGAAGAACAAATACCCCATGGGAAGTAAACTGATAAAAAATACTTTGTCTTGAGAGTAATATATCCCGGACCAATTTTCTGCTCTGCCAGCCATTAAGATTTACCCACTGCAACTCTGCACACAAATATTTTCTTATAAACAATAATTAACACAATCTAATTGGTATCTTATGGATATCAAAGACAACATGGATCCATATTTTCCTGAATGAAGTAAGAATTTAACACATGATTCAAGTTTAGAGGAATGTTGTGATGTTAAAAGAAAGTAAAGTTATTACTACAAGACCTTAAGTAAAAAAAATAAAAGTATCTCCATGAAACCACAAATATTCGATTTAAATGTAGTTATATAGGTGAGGTAAAGCTACTTCAATATCTTTAAACTATAATGCTATTGTAAATAACCGACAAAAAGTTGAATACAATAAATTAATAATCAAAGAAAAATTTTGGATTTTGTGGTCAAATTCTACCTTTTAGAACCCTAAAATTGGAAGGATTTCAAATTAGTCTACGAACAAAGAATTTGGAAGCATTTGTGATCCACTAAGGAGCTCTCCCAGGGCATCCTTGGGTACTTATCGAGTAGAGACTGGAAGTAGTTGTGATCATCGTCCATAGTAGTCATCCAAGCCAGCAAGGGAAAGACCACGACGCGCAGTGGAATAGGAAAAGGAGCGTCGAGCCCAACTTTCGTGTCACCAGCAATCCTTTTTCCTTTATTGGTAGACCGAAAAAGGCTTTGTCAAGCAGGCAGGCATGATTGTCACGTCGATCGATAGTTGAGAAATCTGGCGTTGTTAGGGCTAGGAGAAGAAGATGGTCGTGAATCGGTGATTTTGAGGAAGACGAAGAAGAGTACAAGAAGTTTTTCATTAGCCATCAATTCAGGAAATAAATGAAGCATCAAGCTTGTCTAATAAACTTGACAGGCTAGAGGAGGACTTAAACAAGTAAAAGGACAAAATGAAGCAAGCTCAAGCAACAAATTTTTTGTTAAGTAAACATAAATATTAACTAGAGGCTTAAATAAAATATTTCACCACCATCACCACCAAAACAACCACAACAAAAACAAAAAGCCCAGATATATTGCCATTGACAACAAAAACAGAGCAATATAACCACAATAAACACAGCTGTCATAACCGATGCTGCATACAGTAAAAAGGCTGCAAAATAAAAGTCAAAGTTATTACCAATATGTTGTTAAATCAAATGACTTGCTAAAACCTGAGAACCATATATGGGGTACAAAATTATAGATTATGAATGAAAAATTTTAAACATATCATTCACAGAGAACCAAGTAACTGATTCCATAAATTTTCCATTTCTCAATCAGTGCTGGAACTTTCCTATAACAAGATGACTCCCTGAGTTGTAGTCTTCACCACCCCAGAAGAAATACCTAAACAGTTTCTCTATACTTTTAATCATCCTGTAAGGAGCTTTGATGAGGGAAAGGAAATGCAAAGGCAACCCATTGAGCAACGGAGCAATCAATGATTACCAGCCACCTTTGGAAAGAAACAAATTCTTCCATTTAGCAATCTTACTTCTAATTTTGTCAACATCCCAGAAAGCCAGAAACCAATGCTTACCACCCAAAGGAAAGCCTAGCGAGTTAAGGGTGAGAGGTTCCATCTTACAACCCAACTCAACCGCAAGCCTAGGACCTCCTATCTTATATCAATATAGTAGAAGAGAAAAAAAAAAGAATTAATACGTGAGAAGCACGTGTGAGTTAGTTAGTAGGAGGGAAGGAGAGACTAGTATAAATAGATGAAATAGAAAGGTGGGAAAGTTAGTTAGAGATTCAAGTAAAGAGTACCTTTTTGTTCCCTTGAAAGATAGGTTGCAGAAGGTATGAGTGTTAGCTTGTATTTGGGAATTCATTCCCTTGCTACTATCAATAAAATTCCTACGTTAATACCAATTGGAGTTCCATCAAACACCTTATGCTCCTTCATATTAATCCAAATTAGGAAGAAATTCGCCATATTCAAATTAAAGAATGAACATCCCCTGGACAAAAAAAAAAAAAAGTGTCATCAGCATACTGAAGATGAAGGATAGCCACCTTTTTTCTACTGATTTCCCAACCTTCAAGAGCTTATTTCTCCATATAGAAGTAAACTAATCTGTTGAAAGCATCACCACGGAGGGTAAAAAGGATGGGGACAGGGGGTCTCCTTGTCTTAGATCCCTTTGACTCATGTCACCCATATATTGTGAGCTTTTGCATTTAAGATGCAGACGGCTAAAGAGATGAAGTAAACAATATTTTACTACCATGTAGAGACAGCAAGTAAGACTCTATCGTTTAATAGGGAAGTTCCAATGCTTCTTATTACCCTGGTGAAGAAAAAAAAAGGAGTTGTCAACAGTTCTCTGCTTTTTCACAGACTGCAAACACTAGAATGCAGGTAATCACGAGGTTTCACGTCTCAACTACTACTGTTTGACTGTTGTATCAATAGTACCGAGAGCCCAATTTCAAACAAAAAATTTAACCTTTTCAAGAACTTTGAAACTCCAAATTGCTTCATCCAACTAACAAAACTGAAGTAAGCCCCAACTAACGAAAAAAGAAAGGATATATACAAGTTGTGAAAGGGCTTAAAAGGACAGAAGCTTATTCTCAAATTTCAGTACATATACTCATCAAAATTCAAAATCTCACGTCACAAACCCGAGCTTAGTGCTCAAGGGTTGATAGTCATGCCTTTTATGCAAGATTTAAGAAGCTATAATGCTCATTGTTGTAATGAAAAACTTCTGAAAATTTTTGAAATTTGGGCAAAATTTGAAATCCCTCAAGTTTAGACAAAACGAGCGAGCTATTATCCACCCTCCGCTTAAAAAATTGCTTCGTCCTCAAAGCTTTTGAAAATCAAAGTAAAGGGAGAAAAATAAGTGGGGGGGGGGGGGAACGGTGGACTCCCCTAGAAGGATCAACATCCTTGACTTTGGTTTAAAGCTTGCATGGATAAGCCTCTTCATTCCTTTTTCATTGATTATTCATCCTTGTTCTTCAAAGGAAAATCTCTCAATTTTCTTCAAAGGAAGGTTCACGTTTTCTCCTACAAAGGGTGTGTTTCTAATTTTCATAACTTTATGACTTAATATAGCAGTGTTGTATAATATACAAATCCATAATAAAATAAACACCATTTACAGCAGAGCCAAGAAAAATGAAGATTGTATATAATGTACTGCAATAAAATTAAAATACTAAAGAATGTGTTAGGATGTGAGCGTAAGCAAAAAGTAAAATCAATGGCTAAAGAAGAGAAAAATTGAATGACTTCAACAAAAAATGTAACCTGTAAGTTGCTAATTCTTTTTCTTTTTCACGCAGAAGATCATCCTTGACCCAAGCCTGTGAAGAAATTATAGAATAAAAGGGTTCGTGAAGAAAAAAACAAATATTTAAAAACATTCTTATGCAAGCAAATCAAGCATGAGGAAAAAACCAACAGACCGCTTCGTTGTCTAATGTAATTGATTGCAATTCTCTATCTTTATCTTCTATTCTCCTTTCCAGTTCATGAATAGGTGGTCTCTTTCACATAGTTGTTCCTGTACAGCCACAAACTTGAATTTGATTCTTCACACTATTCCTCCTCTTCAAGAACAAAAAAACATGAAGGAATTGGGATTAGAAAAAGTGCATACTTGAAACATTTGAAGGCCCACCAGGCAGGCACATAAGCACTAGCTGGTAACCAAAGAAACAAAAAACAGAGAGAGAGAGAGAGAGAGATCAGTTTCAAATTCAAACAAAATAATGGTTCACATTCACACAAGTAATGTGATAGACCACCAATTATTTTACAATATAGTAGGAGGGAAAAGGGAGCAGTTGCACGTGAACAAGAGAAGGGAAATAGAGAGAAGTGGAAAAAGAAGTGGAAACCACCTTGGTGGGGACCATAGTTAGTTACATGGGAGAGAGTTAAAAGGGAAAGAATGGAGGGAAGAGAGGGGTGGTTAGTCTGTTTCTGGAAGTGGAGGGCTGTAATTTCCTAGAGAGCAGGGAATGCAGAAAGTGTTCAGTTTCTGTAGTCTGGAGCAAGTTATATCCATTATCGTGAAGTACTTTACTGTTTTGATGTTTTATGTTGAACATGGTTTATCCTTGTATTAGTTCTTGTGTTGTACTTTGTTTTCGAGACTGTGTTAGAACCTGTTTTCTGTAAAAGTTTGGCTGATTAATAAATTAGTAGAACACACTATTTGGTGTTCTATCATTTTGGCATCAAAGAAATCGAATATGTGAAGTTCTATATCATGGCTCAAAAGCAAATTGAGGAAAAGTTGGAAATGGTAGATCAAGAAATATCCGGCATTCGAGCAGAATTAAATGATCTGCCAACAATCAAGGAAAACATTCATCTTTGGCGAAGAGTATGCGAGGTTAGGAGTACAAGCTGAGAAGCTACAACATTAACTAGAAACACTGTTGAAATATATTGAAGGAATGATCAAAGGGAAGACAACGATGGAAAAAGTACTAGAAGGATCATCAAGTAAAGTTGATAGCATGGTTGATTTTCAACGATGATGGGAGGAAAATTTGAGGAAAAACATACCAAGTTGGAGGGTGAAGACGCTGCACGACCGAAGCAAATTTTAAAAAATTGAAACGCCAGTTTTTGTGGGAAATGATCCTGATTCTTGGTTGTTTAGGGCTGAGAGATACTTTCAGATACACAAATGGAGTGAGTCAGAGAAAATGACTGTGTCCATTATTAGTTTTGATGGAGCAGCTTTGGATTGGTATAGATCTCATGAAGATCGTGAACCGTTTGTTAATTGGGACGATTTAAAGAAGAGACTTATTGTCTGATTTCGATCGGGTCGTGAGGGATCAATTCTGGGAAGATTTTTAAAGATCAAGCAAGAAACTACAGTGGAAGAATATCAAAATTTATTTGATAAATCAGTAGCACCATTGCCTATTCTACAAAAGGCTGTCTTAGAAGAAACATATATGAATGGTTTGAAACCATGGATTAAGGCAGATATGGAATGTTGGGAACCTATGGGGCTTGCTCAAATGATGAAGTTGGCCCAAAAGATTGAGGACCGAGAAGTGATAAGGGGAGAATCAAGTTTCAAACATGCAGCGGATGGAAAACTTCAGGTTTCTTCTTTTAAACCAAAAATTCCTGTGATTTCTAATGGTAATAAGTCAGGAGGGATTGTTCCAATGCGGACGATTACACTTCGAGGAGTGGCTGGTGAACCTAATCGACGAGAAGGACCACTAAAACGACTTTCTGATGTTGAATTTCAGGCTAGACATGAGAAAGGTCTCTGTTTTCGTTGTGAGGAAAGATTTTTTGTGGGCCATAACATAAGTGTAAAGTGAAAGATCATAAGGAACTTAGAGTTTTAGTTGTTGGGGAAAATGGGGAAGAACTAGAAGTAGTTGAAGAAGAGGATTCAAAAACTGAAATACAGGAGACTAAAGTTGTTAAACAAGAAGAACTCGTGATCGAATTATCAATAAATTTGGTTGTGAGATTAACAAACCCCGGAACTATGAAAATTAAAGGTATGATTCGAGAAAGGTCAGTAGTAGTATTGATAGATTGCGACGCGACCCATAATTTTATATCTGAAAATTTAGTAACTCAATTGTTGTTGTCATTGGAAGAAACTTCTCATTATGGGGTTATTTTGGGGTCTGAATCTGCTGTAAAAGGGAAGGGAATTTGTAAACAAGTGGAACTGCTATTGGTGAATGGAAGGTTGTAGATAATTTTCTGCCATTGGAATTTGGGGGGGGGGGGGGGAGTGGATGTCATTCTTGGTATGCAATGGCTACATACATTAGGAGTAACCGAAGTAGATTGGCGAAAACTTACTTTGACATTCATACAAAATGGGAAGAAGGTTGTATTAAGGGGAGATTCGAGTCTTACGAAGGCTAGGGTGAGTTTGAAGCACATGACGAAGACAAGGACAAAACTTGATTAGGAGTAACCGAAGGACAGAACTTGAGTATGTAGTCATTCTTGGTATGCAATGGCTACATACATTAGGAGTAACCGAAGTAGATTGGCGAAAACTTACTTTGACATTCATACAAAATGGGAAGAAGGTTGTATTAAGGGGAGATTCGAGTCTTACGAAGGCTAGGGTGAGTTTGAAGCACATGATGAAGACAAGGACAGAACTTGATTAGTAGTAACCGAAGGACAGAACTTGAGTATGTAGTCATTCTTGGTATGCAATGGCTACGTACATTAGGAGTAACCGAAGTAGATTGGCGAAAACTTACTTTGACATTCATACAAAATGGGAAGAAGGTTGTATTAAGGGGAGATTCGAGTCTTACGAAGGCTAGGGTGAGTTTGAAGCACATGATGAAGACAAGGACATAACTTGATTAGGGATTTCTGATTGAGTGTAGATCTTTGGAAGGTGGAATGGCATTTGCAGCGTTGTATGGGGTTGATGAAGTGCCTACCATTCATGAGTCTATTCTAGCCGTGTTAGCTAAGTATGAAGATGTTTTTGATTGGCTTGGAGAGTTGCCACCACAATGTACCATTGAAGATCATATACATCTTAAAAAGGGGACTAATCCAGTCAATGTTCGGCCTTATAGATATGCATACCAGCAAAAGGATGAGACGGAAAGATTGGTTGATGAAATGATGGCATCTGGCATAAAAACCTAGTACTAGTCCATATTTGATCCCGTTCTTGTTGGTGAAAAAAATGGTAGTTGACGGTTTTGTGTAGATTACCGTGCGTTGAATAGTGTGACCGTTCGAGACAAGTTTCCTATTCCAGTAGTAGAGGAATTGTTTGATGACTTAATGGGGCTAATTATTTTTGAAGATTGATCTCAAGGCGGGATATCATCAAATTAGAATGTGTAAAAAGGATGTGGAGAAAACAGCTTTTAGAACTCACGAGGGGCATTATGAGTTTCTTGTCATGCCTTTTAGGCTCACCAATGCACCATCAACATTTCAAGCTTTGATGAATAGTATCTTTAAACCTTACCTACGCAGGTTTGTCTTAGTCTTTTTTGATGATATTTTAATTTACAGCAGAAGTTTGGATGAAAATCTTCAACATTTAGAATGGGTGTTAGAGGTGCTGCGAGAGAATAAATTATATGCTAATATGCACAAGTGTGGGTTTGCCAAAATGAAAGTGGAGTATCTTGGCCATATAATTTCGGGCAAGGGTGTAGAGGGTGATCCCGAGAAAATTAGATCTATCAAAGAATGGCCCGTGCCCACTAATGTCCGTGAAGTTCGTGGATTTCTTGGGTTGACAGGATATTATCGAAGATTTGTAATGAATTATGGAAGTGTGGCTGCTCCTTTGACTCAATTATTGAAGAAAGGAGCTTATGAATGGACTGTTGCAGCTGCTGAAACTTTTGAGAATTTAAAGATGGCTATGATGACTCTCCCAATCTTAGCACTGCCAGATTTTTCCTTACCATTTGAAATAGAGACCGATGCTTCTGGATACGGGGTAGATGCTGTCTTAATTCAAAATCATCGGCCAATTGCTTATTTTAGCCTGACATTAGCTATGAGGGGTCGTGCTAAACCAGTTTATGAACGGGAATTTATGGCTGTAGTTTTGGCTGTGCAATGTTGTAGACCTTATCTTTTGGGCAGGAGGTTTGTAGTGAAAATTGATCAACGATCATTGAAACTTTTATTGGAACAAAGGGTTATCCAACCTCGACATCAGAGGTGGATTGCTAGGCTTCTTGGCTACAATTTTGATGTCGTGTATAAACCGGGACTAGAAAACAAAGCAGCAGATGCCTTGTCTCGTGTTCCCCAACTTAATCAACTTACTGTTGAGATCAGTTAAATTGGCAGTCCCCAACACTGAAGTTGACCCTAAATTAGTCCAAGAAATTAATGGGATGGATCTGAATGTCTTGTTCAATGATGAAGATATTCTCCCTATTAAAATTCCCCTGGATTTGCCTAATGATTTAGTGTCTATAGTCGGTGATTGTGGAATCATTATGGCTTAAATTAGATGTGCAACTGCCTTTTCCTCCTCCCAGTCATTATGAAGGTTGTCTCCTGGAGCACTAGGAGTTTGAACGACTCCTCTAAACGTGAAGCACTTAAAAAATTCATCAACTATTGTAGTCCTAATGTAGTCATGATTCAAGAATCTAAGAAGGATACCTTGAACTCAATGCTAAGTTTGACTGCTCCCTTCGGAGTGACAAGTCTCGTTTTTCCCCTAGTGTGGAACGGGGAGGATTCCTCCTATTTTCAAAGCCCTCATCAAACTCAATGCTATGTCTAGAACGCTAAGAGTAGGTGGTCTGCTTTTGGTTAGGCCAAAAGTGAAGTTTCCCTTCATTTTTTTATGGGATTTTTCTGATGTATAATGCATATGTTCTTTGTTTTTTTTAGCTCTTAATTGTCTCGCTGTCTTAAGTTTTACATTTGCAAATCTCTCTTTTCTTTCTTTGGTACGCACACAATAACCGATGGGGTAACCTTTCTATGGTTCTACACTTAGTTTCTAAGTTTGACTGCTCCCTTCGAAGTGACAACAAGATTTGTTAATGCCCACCCTTTCTAAAGGGATTTAGTTCATTGTGGCTAGAGAAGAGGCTCCAAACTCATGTTTGACAAGACAAATTTGTTAAAACCATCTCAATTTCTAAAGAGTACCTCCTATCCTTTTTTAACTCTATCTAGGCTAGGTTTGGACTAAGCGCATCATAGGTAAGTCATGGCAAAGAAACAAAGGAAGACAAAGCTAGAAAAGTATCCATGCACTTATTTATTATATGCATGCAATCAAGCATTCACAACACACATACCATTTTCTCAATCATGCATTCACATCTCCATAAGATATCGCTAAAAATGGGCTTAAACCAAAAAACACTGGCAGCTTATTCTCAAATTTCAGCACATATACTCATCAACATTCAGAATTTTACATCACAAACCCAAGCTCAGTGATCAAGGGTTGCTAGTCATGCTTTTTATGCAAGATCTAAGTAATCTAAGAAGGTATAGTGCTCATTATTGTAAGGAAATTTTTTTTTAGAAATTTTGAAGGGCAAAATTTGAACCTCCAAGTTTAGACTAAACATGCAAGCAATTGCCCACCCCCACTTAAAAAATTGCAAACTTTTGAAAATCAAAATAAAGGGAGAAAAATAAGGGAGAACTTTGGACTCCCCTGGAAGGATCGACATCCTTGGCTTTGGTTTGAAGCTTGCATGGATAAACCTCTTCATTCCTTTTTCATTGATTATTCATCCTTGTTCCTGAAAATCAAAGAAAGTTCTCTCAATTTCATTTATTACTAAAATTAGGATAATTATATTAACTGTATTTTTAACACTTTTGGTAGTTTATGTTTTGAGTGTATTTTCAATGGTATTTTTATATAAAGTACAAAGTTTATGGGTATTCTGTATAATTTAGCCTTGAAATTTCTCAGACATGCATCAAATCAAAATTTCAAAACCATCGGTATACTTATGGAACCTCTTTAACAAAAAAAAAAAAAAATCAAACCCATGAAGTCTAACTAACCGAACACAATTAGATTTCTAGTAGCAGTAATTTACCACAGAAACATAAATTAATAGTTAGAAAATAATTGCATGGCATTTCTATAAATTTATCACATGATCTTTCTTCTTCCTTTTTTTCTTTCCTTTTTTTGATAGAACTCTAACTAAGTTAGTTAGGCTTCTACATGTAGCAGTTAATTAAAATAGAGACAGAAACTATAGATTAACAAACAATTGGAAGGCCTCTCGATCAATTTAATACACAATAAGTTCATACTTGTGTCGTTTTGGAAGTATGAAAAACGAAAAATCGCTATTTTCCCTAAACGAGAAACCTCTTCATTCCTTTTTCGTTGATTATTCATCCTTGTTCTTCAAACCTCAAGCCTTAAAATTGAGGCAGTAGAGGAAATTCTCTCAATTTACTTCAAAGGAAGGATCATGTTCTCTCCTACAAAGGGTGTGTTTCTAATTTTCATAACTTTATGACTTAATATGGCAATGTTGTATAATGCAAATCCATAATAGAAGAAACACCATTTGCAGCACAACCAAGAAAAATGAAGATTGAATATAATGTAATGCAATAAAATTAAAATACTAAAGAATCTTGTGGTCCCTTCCTTTTCTTCTTTGTTTTTGATAAAGTAACTGCATTTATCACACAAACAATTAGATAGAAGACTTAAAACACTAATCTGCATCGGACTAAGCTGATATTTTTCCTCTTTCTTTGTAAGTTAAAAACCACATGAGTTTGACACTGATTACTACCACCACAAGTCATTTAACTTCTTCAACTGCCTCATACTTTTCACACGAAACTGCGTCATACAAATTAACCCATAATAAAGCTACCCAAATTCCAAACCCCATCCGATTGGTTTCTGAAATCAGTAACTCTCATGGAAGGAAAAACTTGGACAGACTGATGCATAAATTGAGAAATGAAAGTTTGAAAAAGATTCTTACATCTTTGTCTATTAGAAAAAAATCGATTTCTTGCAGTAGAATCGTTGTTCCCTGCCATTCTCAAAACAGCCTGAATAGCCATGTTAAGAACACCGAGCCCTGCACTGAAGTTGAAAGAGGAGAAAAAACAGCATGTTGAAACAAATGAAGGTTAAACCAAAAGGATTGAACTATAGTTTCCAAAGTTTTCATTTCTCTTATATTCACGTAATAGTAATAGTAATAGTGATAGTAATAGTGATAGTAATAGTGATAGTAATAGTGATAGTAATAGTGATCAAGTAATAGTTATAGTAATAGTAATTCTTCTTTCAAACAACCACTTTTGTTTCAACAAAGAGGACAAGGCTTATGATCCCTAAAGAGTTAGCAATATTACTATTTGGAGAAAATGTTAAAGTTAAACAGCTGACAATGCCTTCCAACCCCTACCACTACTATCTTTTGGTTAACAAAATCACTCAATGGCCGCCCTTGAGCTCTCACATTTCCAAATAGTTCAGCGAGAGCAACACCAGCAGTTCCCTTTATGAAATGAAATAAACAAAAATGAATGTCCTTTTAAGTAATTATCAACTGCATGAATACAACATGAACTACCCACTTGTATGTCATCGTTGAACATGCAGAACCTCTTACGATAACGTTGTAATGTTTCAAAAGCCCATTTCATTTGAAAATCCTCAAACTGGCATCATTCAAAATCAAATTGCGAGATTACGATACTGATTACTGGCAGTGAACACAGTTAAAAATTTGATATCTTAACCAATAAACCTGAAAATAGCTTTAGGCCAACATGTATGCACGACTTCCATAAATTCATCAACAATAGATAGATACTCTTCTCCCTCCAATCTAGGTATTCCTATTCCCTGAACTCCAAGGTCACCAAGGCCAAGAATACGACTTCCATCTGTCAAGACAATCACGTCAACCTGTAGTTGGAAGAAGAAAATACAATGAACTTCAAATATGGTGTTGCTGGAAATTAAAAGGGATTTTCATTTTTATTTTGCTCAAAATCAATGCTCTTGAGCTTTTAATGTCCAGAGGAATGTGAAAGTTTCCCAATATATCGTGTATGGAATTTTAAACTTTTCAAAGAAAACAAGGGTGATCAACATACAAAAGCCTCTTGTGGATAGAAAATTAATCAAACGAAAATTCGATTGTTCTGTAGCAGTTTGACTTTGTTGTCAAGGAAATTAAGAGTGATAAGAAGGCGAAGGAGTGACTTTAAGTGGTGGCAATTAGACAGCCAAGCAACTACACTCAAAGTTGCAGGTCGAATAGGCAGCAGGAAGAAACGAGAAGAAGAAGAAGAAGAAAAGTTTTCGATCTATCAAACGTGATCAACATACAATAGAAAGTCATTTAAATTATCCAAATATCTTTTGAAGTAATTTTAACAATTTCAAAATAACTCTTAATCATGCTCTAAATATGGAATGAATTATCTATTCAACTACAAATACAAAAGTTTTCCTAAATCACTCTAACTAATTATACAAATTCCACAACACATATATCACATGCTTCCCAAGAACCCACAAAATTATTCAATGCGGCATTTCATCAAACAGCTGGTGGATGGGGACAACAAAAACAAGTGTTTAACAAAATTATCTTAGAAACAAACACATTAATATTACCTGAAGATGGAACTCCAATTGAACAGCCTTGAAAAAGTGATGGAAAAACAAACAGAACATAAAGATTGTGGGACTCCTCAACTCCAATAAATCCTGCAATGGAAAAATGGGTTAGAAGAAGGTGGAAAAGCATAGTAGAGGATGATGATAATGAAAATGGGTAGTAATGTTTTTCAGCAGCTATCTTTTTCTTTTCTTTTTTTTTTTCATGTAGTTGATGGTTGTTCTTGATTGTCTTTATCTTTATTTATTTTTTCCTTTTTTGCTTTTGGGAAAAAACAGTTTGTTGAATAAGAGGTGATGATGCTGGTGAGGGAATTTATTAAAGTAATGAATACTTTTTGGAGGACTTAAACAAGTAAAAGGACGAAATGTATAATTAGTTAGAGGAGGACTTAAACAAGTAAAAGAACCAAATGAAGCAAGCTCAAGCAACAAATTTTCTGTTAAGTAAGCATAAATATTAACTAGAGACTTAAATAAAATATTTCACCACCACCACCGCAACAACAACATAAAACCCAAATATATCGCCATTGACAACAGAAACAGATCAATATAAGCACAATATATTACATGGAAAATATGGAGATAAACGACATGAAGGTTTCCCTTTCACTTACAAAGAGAATCATTAAGTAACTTCTCGTTGTTAGTACCAATATCTAGCATTACTGGAAGAATCTGTCAATTAAACAAGAGTAAACTTAATGAAATTCAAAAAGTGGGGTTAAGAAAAGTTGCTAAAAAAATGTCAACATTAAATGATATTAGTATTCTTAGATAATCTACAAATTTCATGAAGAAAAGACTGCAGACTTGAGAGTTACCCCCACAATCAGGAATACTTGCTGGAACGGGAAAAAGATATCGGCAAATTCTAAACACGGCACACTAAAACTCTCACTCTCCTGGTTCATGCCTAAAATCACATGTACATGTCAATGCTGATAGTGCCTCTTTCACTGAAACAAACCAAATTTCAGTACCAACTAAGATTCAGAAAATAAGGTATTTAAGATGCAGAAAATAAGGTATTTAAGATGCAGGAAATAAGGTATTTAAGATGCAGGAAATAAGGTAGTTAAGATGCAGAAAATAAGGAAACACCCCACATCACTACAGTGCATAACAAATCTATCACATAAGCACAAAGATAAATACTGAGTGTATTAGTTGAAACTTAGCAAAAACAAAAAGGACATAAGCTTATTCTCAAAATTCAGAATCTCATGTCACAAACCCGAGCTTTGCTCAAGGGTTGACAGTCATGCCTTTTATGCAAGATCTAAGAAGTTATGATGCTCGTTATTGTAATGAAAAACTTTTGAAAAATTTTAAAATTTGGGCAAAATTTGAAATCCCCCAAGTTTAGACTAAACAAGCGAGCTATTATCCACCCTTCGCTTAAAAAATTTCTTGGAAGTAGCCCAACATGAGAAGATAAAACAATCTGAATGCAGACGATCCTATAAACAATTAAAAAAATAGCCACAACTGATTGAAATCAAGTTGGATAAACAACCATTGGATGAAGGGAGGGCGTTGAGCTTGTCTAAGAAAAACATACTCTTTGAGGGTTTATGCCAGCAACAGCAACATACATATCCAGCTTTCCTGTAGATATTCCTATTCCCTGAACTCCAAGGTCACCGAGGCCAAGAATACGACTTCCATCTGTCAAGACAATCATGTCAACCTGTAGTTGGAAGAAGAAAATACAATGAACTTTAAAAAATATATATATCTATAAAGCATAACAATTATCCCATTGCTGAAAGAAATAATATTTGTTATGCTATGTATATAATTCACAAATTAATAGACCATCATCTCAATGTACAAATTGTGTGAAGCTAAGGTCTCTTAAACAACTTAAAGAGGATTGAAGAAGAGTACCAGAAGTTTTTCATTAGCCATCAATCCAGGAAATAAATGAAGCATCAAACTTGTCTAATAAACTGATCTGGGTCGTCAATATGTAACACAAATTACACAAAAATCTAGGGAGGGGATATGATTTAGATACGTAAAATACTTAGAGGTTTGAGAGAGAATCAAAATAACTTATTGCATTCACTAAAGAAATACATATACAAGATGTTCTTGTAAACTTAATCCTCAATTTATCCAAGACCCAATTAGAATGGTTAATCGATTCAATAGATGTTCTTGTAAAAGAACCAAACTGGAAGTTTTCCAACAAATATGCGAGTGATGAAACCATAACAACATAACTATCCAAAAGTGAAGTTTCTACTCATTTTTTATGCGTTTTTTTCTGATCTATATTGCATATATATATATATATATTTTAGTTCCTAATTGTCTCATTGTTTTACATTTTACATTTGCAAGTCTCTCTTTTCTTTCTTTGGTACGTACAATGTGGTAACTAGGTCTTCCTAGATCCGGTGGGGTAACCTATCTATGGTTCTAGACTTAGTTTCTAAGTTTGACTTCTCCCTTCGGAGTGACAACAAGCCTCGTTTTCTCCTACTACTGTGGATCGAGGAGGATTCCTCCTCTTTTCAAAGTCCTCAATCAAACTTGACGTTATGTTTAAAACACTAAAAATAGATGGTCTAGTTTTGGTTAGGCCAAAAGCGATGTTTTCCCCCAAAAGCTCTAATAGCTAGGGAACTCAACAGGTTCTACTTGACCTAACCGACTTGACTCTATATTTTTTATGAGCTTTTTTTAATGCATATTGCATATGTTTTTTTTTTATAATTGTTGATTGTCTCACTTTTTTATGGTCTGCATTTACGAGCCTCTTTTCTTTCTTTGTTATGAACTGCGGTAACTAGGCGTTGCTAGAACCAATGGGGTAACATTTCTATGGTTCTACAATTAGTTTCTAAGTGTGATTGCTCACCTCTAATTTTCAAAACACTTAATATCTAAGCACATACAATGTTCACCTAGAAAAAAATGAAAATTGTTGTAGTTAAGATCAAAACTAAATAGTTATGAAATAAGACATAAGAGATTTGATTTTAACAACCTTCCCGTTGTACTTGGGATCCACTCTGGCTTTGTGCTGGAAAATTGGTTTGGAGCTGATTGTAAGCTTTCAGTTGCTCTTCTGTAACCTTTAGATACTCTTCAAAGCTATAAGCTTTGCTTCCTAACGAAGAATCTTCTACTATTACAGTACATAAAAAAATTATATTTCATAAACCCTGTATCATAATTGAGGCTGATAGAATGATTATTCTATAACCCTACCGATAGTTTCATTCTTAACATTCATAGACACGATGTATGGTAGCTATCCAATTCTATTTCATGTTCTCGAGAATGGCTCGGTTTAACAATCATGTTAATTTTTTTTTCTATTTTAAAATAATAACGATGCTTACTAATCTTTTTTTTTCCATTTGGCATTCTACTTTTTCTACTCAACTTTCTTTCCCTAGTGATAACAAATAATACGAGTGATAAAAAACTTAATCACTCACTTGGTTCAGCCACCGAAAGCCCTTCTACTTTAGAAATAGAATATGGGTTTGAGTAGGTAGATTTACTTGCATTGTATGTGCTGTTCATTGAACTCTCAATTTCATCGAGACCAATTTCTCACTCAAACATGGTCTTGCATTCTCTAGAAACGTCCTACAAACAAAAATGAAGAACAAAAAACTACAATAAGGTCTATGAAAAAGTTATAAAGGAAAATCTCAAAAACTGATATGTAAGTCATAACAACCTTAAGTTCTCTATCGTGGGTTAAAATGCACGTAAGGTTTTTCCAAGACTCCGAGCAACCAGCATGTAAATAAGTTAAGTCAACTAAATTTGCTATAAATTTACTCGTATTAACATTATCATTGTTATAGACTTGACAACTTCAAATTTATCAATATAAAATATGCTTTAACAAAACGTACCTTGAGGTTCCTCCAACCTTATTAAAAAAGCAAATAATCCAACAATTTAACAAATTTATAGTGCATATTATGTATATCAATTGATCACAACAAAATAAGATCGAACAAATATCCATGAGTAATATTTAGCCACCAAATGAATAATGATGAAAACCTGAAAACAAAACCGAGAAAAAAAAGGAAACAATTCATCAACAAAACAAATTTAGTGGACTAAAAAATTGCTTACCTTATTACACACTTCAAAATATTAAGAAAAGTGGAGGGAAAAAACCAACCAATAATCAACAAATAAACTTCAACACAAATAGCCATAAATTTTCTTCTTTAAAGGTATCACAAATAAGTCCATCAGTAATAACAAAATAAAAAAGGGCAATGTGCAATTGAATTCTGCAGTCGTAAAGCTATGCTAAAGGCAGTATGAAATCAAACTTGAGCACTAACAAGAAAATTTGCAAAACAAAAATTACTAGACATCATTAACTAAAGTACCAGCACAACAATGAATGTGTAACCTCCGCAAGAGCAAACCCGAATGGAGAAGAACATGAAGAAATATATAAATAGAAAAAACATAAAAGACAAACATGAAACACATGGAAATATACAAAGGGGATAAATAAAAGTACAATTATAAAGTGATGAAGCACAAATATAGGTATCAACAGAACCAGAATACAAGTCTTACCCTATCTCGACTGTCGAGGAGTGTTAACCAACCGTCGGAAGGTTGGTTTTATTTTTTAGAAAAAATTAATGTTGTCTGAATTGTTTTCCAAGCCACTAACCAGCCCCTCCTTATCTATGATCGCGCGATCAACTCCTCAACCTCTAATTACATTTAAAAGAGTGATGCGAACATTGTGTGAAATCCCAAACCTTTGATGGATCCCACCATCACTCTCTTTCTATCCCCTTCAAAACCTCATTATTTTCAAGAGAGGCCTCAAAGCTTCTTCCAATTAACATAAAAGAAGAATGAAAGAGAAGGAGAGAAAGGGAAAGTGGTTCAAAAGCTATGGAAAAAAAAAAAAAGAAAATGGTCTACTCATTGGCACATCTTACACAGATGATAATGTTAGGGCAAGGCAATGAGAGACAGAATGCTTTTGGAGCCTTCTCCTCTACTTTCGAAGATTTTAACAAACTAAAATATGCAAATGTTACAAGAAAGATCTTTGGAGATTTGAAATAATCCAAAATAAAGAAAAAGGAAAACCCCAATATGTACAAATTTCAGAATCTAAAACTTGAAAAGTGATTGAATGATGAGATATGTTTGTACAATCAATTATAGAGACAGTGAAATATTAAAAAAAAATGAAACGTACCAAGATAAAAAGAATAGCAACTAGTATTATGACCTTTGTATGTCTTCAAAATACAAACATCAAAATGAATCAAGAGATCTACCACACAAATAATGGTATCAACACAAATAAAGCAATTTTTTAGTAACAATATTTGAGTACAATTAAACTAAGCATGCTATTGTCCTTGACAAATTTACATTCTTCTAATCGAACAAAATCTGACCTTTAAATAGTGATAGAAACTGAAGATGAAAGCAAGTTTAGCTACAACTTCAGACCGTGATATATATGACGGAACCTATAAAAAAAAGAAGAGTACCTAACTATATATACACAGAGGAGATCTGATGCTTACTAGCACATCAGAGGCTCAATCGATTTATATTTAATTGAAAAACAATCCCTATATTTTAATGCATACACATTGAATAGCCCCTGTTTCAATCCAATTTACAAAACTACCTCCATAAAATTACATAATGGGGGAAGTTCGACCGGATGCACTGTGCTTTACCAGAACCACATGAAATTATTGGAACATAGTTCATTCAATTAACTTTCTATTCAATAATTGAAACAAATGGAAAGAGGTCAATTGAATATTAAATAAAGATGGAATTAATTGGGAACTCACGGAGTAATGCGATTTGTTCGGGGGCTCACCACTGGAGTTGGAAGAGAGACAAGGATTAGAAAGGAAAGGAAGAGGAGCGTCTGATAATCCAGCGGATTCTTTGATGAGTGGAGTACTAGTAGTAGTAGTGGAGGTTCCAAGGACATTGAAGTCAATCCGGTGAGAGTGAGGGAATCCAGAAGGTTGAGGTTGAAGAGAGTAGAAATTGCAACCAAAATCGGTGACGATGGTGGAATCGAAATTGCGAGGGAAGAAGAAAAGAGCATCACAGGTCGAAGTAGAGGAGGAATCAACACTGGAGAAAGGAGGAAGATGAGGAGAACCTGCCATTAATGGAAGAGGGAGGAAGTGAGAGAGAAAGGAGAGGGAATTAATTAATTAAAGAGAATTAGGGTTTGAGAAGAGAAAGGGAAAATGGAGTGTACGAACAAAGAAGAAGAAGAAGAAATGGAAAGGACGCGCTAAGAGAAGAAGATGGAGATGGATCGGTGAAATGGGTATGATAGGGTTTCTTCCTTAAAGAAACGGAAATTGAGAGATAGGCCTTAGGGTTTTGAGAAGAGAAAGGAAAAATGGAGTGTACGAAGAAATGGAAAGGACGCACTAAGAGAAGAAGATGGAGATTGGATCCCCGACTAAGAGAAGAAGATGGAGATTGGATCCCCGACTAAGAGAAGATGGAGATGGATCCGCGAAATGGGTATGATAGGGTTTCTTCCTTACAGAAACGGAAATTGAGAGATAGGCCAAAGAAGACAAGAGAGCAAGAGAGAAGGGGGGAGGAGAGGGAGGAGAGGGAGACTTGGCCGTTAGAGAAGAGGAGAAAGAAATTTGAAATGAGAGAGACTGTACATGTAGGGTTTTTATTAGATTTTTTTTTTGAAATCTTGCTTAATTGGATTTAGAGAATTTTGTGTATTCGGTTCACCGAATCTTATTAGCTGTCCATTGGTCCATTGTTTTGTCATTTTTTTTTTCAACAAACAATCATATTTTTTTACAATATAGGACTAAAAAAGATAACTAATATATATATATATATATATATACACATACAACAGTATTTAGTTAAATTACAAAAAAAATCTTTTGAATTTTGTAGTTTGTGTAAAAAAATAACCTTAAACTTTGAAAAGTTAAAAACAATTGTTTTCAACTTTTAAAAATTATTCATAAATACATCTACATACTTAGGATGAAGGTATTGGCATGCTTCTCTAAAAAATCTTTCCAAAAAGATGTCGTGTGATTTTTGAAAAGAAAAATTACAAGCGGGGTCGTTTTTAAACAAATTAGATATATCAAGTTATATATTCTTTTAGCAGAGTCTATACTCTATCTCTCTCTTTTTTTTTTTTTTTTTTTTTTTTTTTTTTTTTTTTTTTTGAGGTGAGGGAATCAACCTTTCTTCTTTTTTTTAATCCCTTCTACTTTTAGTTTATTTCTTCAATTTTTTTCCTTTTTTCACATATTATCAATCACATCTTACATTTTTCCTTTTTCTTTGGAACCTGCAAAAATAACAAAAACATTTATAATCACATGACTCATGTCACTACATTTTCTAAATTTTAAAAGTAGTAAATTTAAAAGTTGATAACCCTATGATTATTGTCCGATAGTCATCTAATATCACTAATTTTGTCATATTCGTAATATGCAAAAAATAGGTGTCATGAACTATTTTTTCTAAATGTTTTTTTTTTTTGTCATTTGATGCAATTAGTCTTTTTCTTTTAATGTTTTAATTTCTTTATATTATTTGTACTTCTCAACCAAATTCATTTTAATTTTAAAAATCCTAATTTTAGAACTAGAGTAAGTTTCGAATACATCTTCAAAGGTTTAATTTAAAAATGAGTCATTTTGACAAAGTTAGACTTAAACATGCAAGCTAAGTAAGCTATTCACCACCCCCCACTTAAAAGCTAAGCACATATTCATCAATTATATCACAAATATATCCACAAACCTGAACTCAATGATTACGGAGGAGCATACTTTTGCCAACAAGATGTCGCGATCCACGAGATAGGATCCATTCAACAAATTTTGGGCATCTGAATTGGAAACAGATGAGTCCGTTCTCAAGAATTGTAATTGTTGGCATTTCAATTTTATTAACAATAACAACGAGCTAAACAAAATCCTCTATCCAGGACGCACTGATGAAAACTAAAATGTAAAATAAGTACGAAGTAATTAATTAAAACAGAAGACAAAAGAAACCCAAAGTAAGTTGACAAAATGTCCACAATAAGCTTCAAGATGAGTGAGAGGGAACACCAAGAGAAACATGAATAGCCTTGCTAACTTTTCACTACTAGCCAACTACATATTTTTTTACAATACGTGTTAGGGAAATCTTTCCCTTTGCAAAACAGACCAATATATAATCAATCATTGGCTCTTTATGGGAAAATATAGAAGCCCTATACATGTCTGTTTCAAGCCTGTGTTGAACAACTTTTAATCCCCTAAGATAAGGAGATTTATCTGAAGGTTCGAGAATAATGACATGTCCTAAACTAACCCACCATTTCGCAACAGTGAACCAGTTTGATCGTTAGGGGACAACTTTTGATAATAAGCGCACAACCATGCCTCAACTTCAATGTTGCCCAAAAGTAAAGTCTTTTCTTCACAATGCTCCATAAAAAAAGTTCGACTTTCACATAAAGATCTGATTTCTTTTTTATTGCTCCAAGAGATCTAATAGATCTATTTTCACCACGCAAATCCTTTTTCTTATCATGGAAAATGTGTTGGTTGTGCTCAAACCAAATCTCTGCTAGCAACACTTTTATCAAATTAACCCATATTTTTTTTTTAAAAAAAAAAGAGGATATGAGTCTCACTATTATTAATATTGAAAAATGAAGAGACAAAGCTCAATGCCATGAGGATTATACAAAGAGCAATATGATGGAGGATCAACAGACGCACCTGGACATCTCAACTAGGTTGACACCCCTTAGCGCCCTCATCACATCCAAAAAGCGACAACACAAGATCAAAACCAAAAGCCACAAATAGAAGGCTTTTTTGTGTTTGTTTTGCCTTTGGACATTACTCTCTTTGTTATGGGTTTTAGCTTGGTTGGATATGATGAGGGTGCTATGGGGGTGTCAACCTAGTTGAGATGCCAAGGTGCACCCCCTGATCCATGGTTACATGTTCATTGTATAACTCTCTTGTACTATGAGCTTTTGTCTAATTATTATTAATATTTTAATATTAATAAAGAGGTTGTCTCCTTTTCAAAAAAAAAAAAATAAAAATAAAACAAAACAAAAGCCACAAATATAAAACCAAACAAAATGATAAAATAATATGTCCAAAACAAAATCATATATCATAGGTAGCAGGTCGAGAACAAAGAAGAATAAGCCTTGATTGAGAAAAAAATCCCAACAAATATTGAATGTTTGGAGAAGACGGAACCAATATTTCGATACAAAGATAGGCAATAAAAAGGTGCTAAATATTTTTCATGTTATCAACACAAATGGGGCAGACATGAGGTGAGAGGACATGGGAGGGAAGTTTTCTTTGAAGTACTAAAGCACAGTTTAATTTTCCAAACAACATAATCCATATGGGCATATTTATCCAAAGAGTGAGCCAAATAGCCCAATGAGTGATGGTTTTATAAAACATCATTTTGAAACAATAAGTATTTAACAATTAACTCTTAACATAAATGAAATCAAACTCAAACAACTTATCTCAAACTTTCCCTTTCAGTTGCTATACCTAGAATCGTCGAGATGAAAAACAATAAACTAGGCATAGAAGCCTATCCCGTGATACGATACTTACGAGATGAAACTCTAGGCATCAATTGTGCCCTATCTCGTTATAACTACAATGAGATGGAAAACTAGGCATTCGTACAGGCTCTCGTTCCTTGAGATAGGAAACTAAGCATCTTTAGAAGTCTTCAACTCTTATCTAGTACCAATGATGGAAAGCTAGGTATTTACCGAATATCCAAATCAAATGACCTCTATGCACAAGAAAATCTCTCCCGAAGGGTTGCTATATATCTTAGAATATTTTAGGTATAGACTAAAACATGCTAATATTATTTTCAAGCTTAAACATTTTGAAAACTTAGCACAATCATGATTGCTTATAATTTTCATTAGTAAATTCATCAATAAAAAACATGTTTACCAAAATGTTTCTAAATTCATGCTTTGGAAATAGTTTATAAGTCAGTATCCTCAAATATTCAAACATAAAAGCATGCTTGAAACATTTGATAATAAATTTATGTTTAGAAATCAATTTTAAACTCATTTTTGTCACTTATAGAGAGTAGCTTAGACCCTTGGCTTATAAACTTGTTCGATCTCCTTCAGATCTAAAATAATGAAAAATAATGGGAAATAATTCCATTTAATTCTCATTGATTATAAAAATATCAAAACTTTGCTTAAAATTTCCAAAAACCACAAAAACAGCCCAAAGACATTAGCTTGCGTACAAAATATTGTGGCAGGAGTTGGCATGCGCGCGTAGGGCTTGCCTTGCCATGTCTCGTGCTAACCTCATGTGCAGTGTGTCACAATTACAACTTTTCAAACACGAAACAGACTATTGTGCGGCACTTGTTGTAACTCGATGAACACGTCAGTTGTATGAAGTTCGATACATGATGTAGCCTCCCTACAGGTTTTAAGAGAAATTGGTTTTATTACACATGAGAGAAAAAGGAAAGCATTGGAAACATCGTTAAAAAAAACTTTGAAGACTGTCCATTGCAAAGACAACTTAAATTGCAAAGAGTACCTCTGTGATGAGATTGGTTTGTGGAACCAATTGGGATGGGAAAAAGTTTAGAGATATTTGAGAGAGAAACTTTTTTCTTTTTGCAAAGAGCAATAGTGTTAGCCTTATTTTTCTTTTTTTATTAATTCATTTTTTTAAGAAAATTGTTTTCTTCTAGATATTATAACTCTCTTTCCTTCTTGGAATAGAAAATGAAGTAGAAGAGAACCATGAGATTCTATTAATTTACAAATAATTAAATTAAAATATATTTCAAATCTACTAATTAATTAAGCATTAATCAATTAGTTAATAATTAATGAAATCAAATTTAATTAAATAATATTAAACTAAACTATTAATTAATTCTCCAATTAATTAATAACACTAAATTATTTATCTTATATTTAACTTAAATTAAATTTGAATCATATTCAAATATAAGTTTCTCTCAATAATTTTAATATGAATCCAATTCACATTAAATTAATATTTGAACTCATTCAAATATTTTATCTCTCATAAATTAATTTTGAATCATCCCCAAAGTTAAATTTATATAGTAAAGTTTGATAAACTTTATATTATAATGTATTACTATACATTATACTAATTCCCAAGTTAAATTTAAATATTTTAAATTACAACCAATATAAATAAATCTCATTACCCTTTACGAGCTAGGAAGGGACCTAATGGACCTACAGATCAAAAGCTACAACGATCTAAGATTAATTGACTAAACTCATTAACCACCTTAATCAATATTCATTAGCTGTGTGTACACTCCACTAAAGACTCACAACTGAACTCTTCTCACTATAAATATATTTATGTGTCCACGGATATAGACCAATAATAGTAAGTTAGTCCTTCACGAGTGTTTGTAACACCAGTTGGATCAATTTACCGCTTTACCCCTATGTTACCTCTAATCCTTAAAAACCAGTGCTCCTCTAATGAACAACTTATTTATGATCCTACTAGTAAACAGAAACCCCTCTCATGTCATAGAGAGGGTAAGGGCCCTTTGTTCAAGTTTTAGAGACACCATTTAAGCTAACATTCATCTACTTACCCTAAAGTAGGAAATGAGTGAATTCCATTTTGTGCAATTATAATCCCAAAAACGTCAAGAAATATGTGATTTCAAATAAAAAAACGTTAAATTTTTTTTATGAAAGGCCAATTTTCAACTTTTTGACGTTTATTAAATGTCAAGTAAGATGTATTTTTTCTTGACGTTTTTTAAACATCAAGAAATATCTAATAATTTTTTGACGTTTAAAAAACGTCAAGAATGTTTATGAATTCAACATTCTTGACGTTTTTTAAACGTCAATAATATATAGTTTTCCTCGACGTTTTAAAAACGTCAAGTAATTTTTAAAAAATTCTTAACGTTTTTAAAATGTCGAGATAATTCTAAAAAGTTATTGACATTTTTAAAAACGTCAAGAAATTTATAAAAAATTCTTGACGTTTTTAAAACGTCAAGATAATTCTAAAAAATCGTTGACGTTTTTAAAAACGTCAAGAAATTTCTAATTTGTTTTTGACGTTTTAAAAATGTCAAGAAATTTCTAAAAAATTATTGTGTTAATATTCTTTTACAAAACGCAACATTTCACTTAGATCACTTCCCCTTTTCTTAATTAAACCTAATTCGCCGCGACTTTGTCCCTTCAACACCAAAAATCAAAATCGTCGTTCACCTAACCTTCCCTTCGTGTTCATCTGTGTATTCATCTGCGTTCATCACCGAAAAAGACTTCCCTTCGCGTTCATCAACGTTCACCTTTATTCATTTGCATTCACCGTCTGTCACCGTTCGTCTGCTTTGCGTTCCCTTCGCCTTCGTTGATCTGCGTTCGTCTGTTCACCGTTTGAAATGCGTAAACACGTTCTCTGTTCGAAAACGAGTTAACACGTTCACCATCCTTCTGTCGCATTACACTTTCGCTAAACCTCTATTTGTTTCCAAATCCTTCATGGTTATTCATTTTCTTCCCTTTCTAAAGGTAATAATTTTCCTTTTTTCCTTTGTGATTAAAATTTGTAATTTGTAATTTAAAATTGGAATGCAAAATTAAAGAAGAGGAAATATGCCTTAGAGAATGGAAGAAAGGTTTTGCATTTTAGGCTTGAAAAGGGGGATACAAGTTATTATAATTGTAATATATAATATTTTGAACAAGGCTACCAAGCGTGCGAATATGATTCATTGGTTAGTTTAGGGATTGGAAAGAGAAGGATTGTGGAGTTTGTGATAATATTTTGGTACACGGCAGCTGGAAACAGAGAATATTAAAAAACACATACTGTTATACACAGTCTGATAATAATACGAATCACTAGCTTTTCTTCTTCTTCTTTTTCTTCTCCTTGAATTTTTGTTATGGGTTTTGTATTGAGTTTTGTGTTTTAGATTGTGAAGTATGGGGTAGCTAAACTCTTAATCCTAGGGATAGATGTAGACAAAGTTTATGAATTACTCTTTGTAATGCATCTGATTATTTGCTCTTAATCTTTTCATGTTTTTATGTGAATAACGTTTATAATATCTTGATCACAGATTAATTGTTGATTGGCCATGAACCTTAATCTTTGCATGACTAGAGTAGTTATGAACATGGAAAGAGATAATTAAGGATCTCTAAGGAGGTTGTTGAAAGAAGTGGACCTAAAAATTTTTGTTTGTTAATAAAAAGAAAAATGAACAGAGATTCATCTTCGTCAGGGGTCTTGATGTTTAATTTAATTTAAATTGTGTATGAATTTTTAATTACGAGAATTTTAATATGTTGCAAGAGCACTATAGCCAAGGTATAGAGTGAGGGAGATAAGGTTTATATGTCTTAGAGAATGGAAAGATGGAATTTGTGCTAAAATCATTAGTGTTCCAAATACAATTATGAATTAGGTATAGTTGCATTCCCCCTTCTGGATTGCATAGCACATAAATATACGCATACTGAAAAACAATAACATAAAACACAAACTTGATTTAGTTTCATTCACACTTGTACACCAACATGTTTCAAGTAATGATCATATATTAAAAATCATTTTCAAATTTGGTAATATAAAATGGAAGAAGTGAGACCTTGAGGTTTTGACCACCAATACTATCTAACTGATGAGTTTATGATTTTTGTTTCTACTGTGTTCTTTCCTTAAGCTTTAACTTGTTTTAGGGGCAAGATGGTGAAGGTCTAGTCCACAACCTTTCCCAAGAATTTAATGATGTTTGGGTTGGCCCAATTATTGTTATTGGACACCGTTTTATGGTAATTGGTTGTTATGGTTTTTAAGTGGGGTTTTGATATCTTGTGTTAAAAAATAATTGCAAAAAGTCGAAAAAATTTGTTAAAGATTAGGTGTTTTTAAGTTTGTCATTCCACTTTAATTCTCACCAGTACTTGCTGAATGGAAGCCTCTTGTCTAAGACAATTCGAGTGGAATAACTCTCGTGACTACCACAACATTTGGGAACTCACCAAATGTAAGACTATTCCTTTATCCTAGCATTTGATCTCTCTCTATAATTTGGTTTGCTATCGTAAGTTTGATTAAAATAAATGCTGATAATTCAACTCCAATGTTCTTATTTTCTTAACTCCCATTCAGTCAGTTAGAATCATAACTCATTTATTTATCTTGTCTCCATAATTTGGATTCAAAGATTCATCACAACAATCTTCTCAACAACATTCTTGAAAAGGTATTGAATTTTCAACTGTGTGACCTTTATACACAAATTTCTTCAAAGAAATTTACATTCTTTAGAGTTTAGAGCTTTGAATTCTAGTACAACTTATAAAGCTTTTGATACTTGTTAGACTTTTTTGCTTGGTGCGGATAAAACCTTATTTACATTCTTTCTTTCCTGCATGTTCTCTTTTGATATTTGTTAGACTTTTTTGCTTGGTTGTCCTTAGTGTTTTCCTCTTTAGCTGAAATTTCTCTATCTTGAAAAAAATAGAGCTTTAAAATTCAACTTTAACTTTATTTGATACTATCTTAGTCCATACTTATTTTGGTATTTCTTTCATTTCTCACAAACACATCTAAGAGGTTGCCTTCACAATATGGCCAAATTAACAATATGGCAACCTTTTTCATTGCAAAACATATTAGAGGTTGGTTACTTAGTTAGCCTTATTGGGTAAATAATTGACATTTAGGTACTTTTTAGTTTGTATATTTATAGATGCCAAATCGATATGTGAATTTTAATTGTTGCTTATTTGAAACATTGCAACCATTTGATAAAATGTTGCTATGTGAATCCATCTTAACTTGATATATTATTTTATTTTGGTTTAGGTTGTGGAATCCAAGTTTGTATTTGAAGTCAAATTCATCCAAGATCATTGAGTTTCAAAGCTTCTTTAATTAAGATTTTGTTTCTTGAACTAGAATTGTAGTCTTGTGATTTTTGGAATAGCATAGTTGGATTGGTTTTGTAATTTTGGGATTATCATATTAGGTTGGGGTTGACTGAAGTAGTGTTTTGTATATGACAATATCGAACAAACATGTAAAGTTTTCGAAATGTTCATACATATATGATTAAATGTTAATATATGTTAAAGTTTTGGAATTGTACTCGTGCATATTTATGAGATTGTTGGGCCACACTACAGGAATTATAGAGACAATACAGGAACAAAAATATAAATAAATTATAATTTAGAAAAAAAATGAAACAAGCTTGACGTTTTTTAAATGTCATAAACAAATACATTCTTGACGGTTTTTCAATGTCATTAACAAGTAAATTCTTGACGTTTTTTAAACGTCATAAACAATTGTGTTCTTGACCGTTTTTAAATGTCATAAATTACATTCTTGATAGTTTTTAAATGTCATGAATACTCATTCACTTGACGATTTTTAACTGTCATGAATATTTGTATACTTGACGTTTATAAACTGTTAAGAATCGCTATTCTTGACGTTTTATTAACCGTCAAGAACTTTGACTTTCTTGACGCTGGCTTCAATGACGGTTTTAAAACCGTCAAGAATAGTGATTCTTGACAGTTTAAAAACGTCAAGAGAGTCTGTTTTTGTAGTAGTGAATGATAAGCTTATTGAGTCGGCGATCTAGCCACTCTCACTCGTACAAATCAAAGGACAATCTCTCGCGAACAAGAGTTCATAATACACTCAAGATTAAGACTAAGTTATATAGGTCATCCTAGTGAAATAGAAACCTAACTAGTTAACGTAGTAACACCAAGTGGTTACTATTTCACGGTATGGTCTATTGCAATCTCATTGCATAGGATACTTTCACTCGCATGACAACTACACGAACGCATTGGATCATTGTATTTGTATCAAATACAAAGTGAGTCGTATTCATAATGTTACCAGGAAAAAGGTACCTAGTCTTATCCCTATACTATAGACCCTTTAAGCTAATCTCGAACATTGATCCATGTATGTCTCTACATACTATTCAATACTTATTAAACAGTTTAGGATGTTAGTTTATTGGATTTGAGTTATTAAGACAAAACTAATAATATAATCAATAACAATTATTACAATAATAACACTTTATTAACAATGGTTAATGGATTATATTTACAATCTACGAGTTTTAGGACATAAATTCCAACAAACTCCCACTTGGACTAAAACTCTAGTCTCTTTGGGATGTTCATAATAAAGTAATCCTAGCTCTAACATTGAAAATGGTAAAATGTACAAGTGTATTACATAAAATATATATATACAAATACAATAAACTAGGGCATCCTCATACCCATTACACATCTGCCACTTTTCCTAGATTACCTAATGTACATAACTCGCAGATCTAGACTTTCTAGAAGACCCTCGAACACTTTAGCCATGAGAGTCTTTGTAAATGGATTAGTAATATGCCCCACTATTATCACAATATAAAGTGATGGGGCATGTTCATGTTTGGAACAACTTCCAAATTATGCAAGAACTTCCTCAGCAAAACTGCTTCTTTTGCTGCTTCACAAGTAGCAATATACTCAACTTTCATAATAGAGTGTGTAATGACGCGTGGCTCAGGCTGCTTGATCATGCCAGGACATGCTTCTTGCATGTCCCAAGCCTAAATAACCTCTTTCGCTCAAAACACACGCTCATCTCACCTTGTCATCCTGGCAATCAACCCACCCTTGGCCTTGCCTAGAAATATGATTTTTCTACCAGAAACTTAACTCGACTTTGAAGCTTAAATCAATAAGCTTCCTTCTACAAACTTACTTAGAATGTCATCACTAGCTTACCACAAAGTGTCACTAACAAAATCCAAGTATTGAGTTCTGTAGCTCCAAAATACTCTACATTGTTAAATTTTTTTTTTCTTTTGAAAATGACCTTTGAGTCTTTCTTCACTTCAATTCCTTTATTCCTGGCAGCCTTTCTTCTGATACTAGACTCAATTTAGGAGATTTTTGAAGTAGAGTTACCCAATTAACACAAGTTGCTTGTTAACATAATTCGTCCAAAGTTGTACATATAGTGATCCTTGCATGCTCTTTGGTTGACACTTTTATTCTCACCTCTTACGCCCATACTTGCCACTTTCCACCTCATGCAAGACACTTATTTGGCAAAACTTAGGTATCTTGTATGTTGTCCACTTGTACTCTACCGCACATCTTACCTCATATTGCTTAAGTCATCCTTGGATGCATATCCCTTTTTCTATGAGGGTTCTTTAGTAAATTCTTACTGCCAAGAATGCCTAAGACTTTTTTTTCTCGCCTAATCTCCCAAACATCCCTCAATGCCTTCAACAAACCATGCCATCTTGACTAGCATTTGGTTGAATTGCCCCATTGGCCGCATGGCCTATGTCCACATAGCCCACCTCTTTGTTGCATGACATTCCTTATCCACGTTCTAACTTCTTTAGAGTTTCTTGACATTTCCTAGATGCTTAGCTTCCTTGCCTAGCGCATACCCTTGGTCATATAGCCTTGTCTTATAGAGGTTGTCTTGACACCTTTCGGCCATACCACATCTCAACCTTTGGCCACCCAACATGTCTCTTTAGAGGTTCGCTTGACACTTTTGGCCGCCTAGAGTATGCAACATGCCCTAGACAACACTTAGCCAATTTTCGAACACCCTTTATGCCTTTCTTTGTTACGATGACACTTTTCTTTTGTCATCTTAAAAATATTAACACATCTTTCATAACACTTCAACTAAACTATCCAATCTTAAACCATCTTTCTCCTAACATCAACCCCTAATGTCCTATTGAGTTCTTTAGATGAATTAAGGATTATTAGGTATCGGGGTTTACACGCGAGATGTAAGTCTTCCTCCTTGGAATTACGTATAGTAGTGTGCGGAGGGAGAGGAATGTGATGCAGGTCTTCCTCCTCAACCCTAAGGAATTCTTCTTCGCTAACAATGCCCTTTTGATCGGGTAAGGGCTTGTTCGGTCAGGTCGTGAGGTGAAGGATGTTGTTATAATGATGGGGGATTTGGTGGTGAGAGGATAATAGACATGCGAGAAGACTTGGGTAAGATTGATGAGGGGGAGTTTCAATTTTTGGATGAGGACTGGAATTGAAGGATTTGGATTTTGGAGGAGGCGATGAGAGAGTTAGGGGTCGGATTGCAAGAGGTTTAGGGTCGATGGCCACGTCTAGCTTTCGTCTTTTTTCCTTTTTATACGAGTTAGACGCGTCATCGTGGACCTTTCTCCTCTTTAGCAGTGGTGGCAACGGAGAAGCCTCTTCTTCTTCTCTGCCATTCCATTCTTCTCCCTTAACTTTATTAAAGGTTTTGAGGTGTCTCTCTTCTTCTTTATTTTGATGGAGTGTTATGGTTTGGTTGAGATTCGCCTGAGAACATGCATAAGGGGTGATTGCAGAAAAGCTAAAAGCTTAGGAACCGTCGGAGGAAGGGCAGATCATTAATTGTATGTTACGCCTTCCTCTGACGTGGTGGCAGCAACGTTGAGAATAGATTTAGGGATTCCCGACGTATCATTAATTGCGTGGGAATATGTTTAGGGATTTCTGACGTTTAACAAATCAGGTCAAGAATAGGGTGCTATTCCCGACGTTTTCGTTGTGCGTCAGGAGTTCTCTGTCTTTTTTAACTCCATTCTTTACATAAATGAAACATAAAGAGAAAGAAAATGAGAGAGGGAGAGGGAGACCGAGAGGAAGATTAAGAAGAAGAGGGCATTGTCATCTCCATTGCCGTCCCTTTGTTGTCGTCGCCGCCATCGGTAAGTGGTTTAGTTTAGTTATTTGTTTAGTTTTAGTATTTAGATTTCAAATTTGTTTTAGGTGTTAGATTTTAGATTTCAAATTAGTTTTAGTATTTAGATTTTGAATTAGTTGTAAGTTTTAGTATTGAAATTTAATTTCAAGTGTTGTTAGAATTTTGAATTAGTTGTAGGTTTTAGAAATTTAAATTTGAAGTGTTGAAGTTAAGATTGAAGTGTTGAAGTTGAGGTTGAAGTGTTGAAGTTGAGTTTGAATTTAAAGTTTTCAATTTGAATTTAGGAATTAATTGAAGTTTTTTTTTATAAAAAAATAGAGGATCTCCCGACGCATGGTTCCTAGACATCTCTCGATGCTATATTGACAACATCTTCGACGTTCATACAACGTCAGAAGATGTCTAGAAACTCTCGACGCACAACATTGTGCATCGGGAGTTCCTCTCCCGATACATTTTTCCTGACTTGTGTTCCAACGTATATTTAGTATGTCAGAAAAGCCTTTTCTGATGCTTTTTATATATCTCCCAATGATTTTATGCATCGAGAGAGCCCTCATTTCTTGTAGTGTTAGACAAAGAGCTTCAATGTGGTAGAGGGGAAAGGCATGACACCTTTAGGTGCTTTCATCAAAGGGAGGATTGAGGTTCTGATTATGGCGCTAAGGTTAACTGCCATCTTCTTCTTAATGCAATAAATCATCATTGTGCACTCTAGTGGGATGGTGTTGTTGTCAACCAGGCAGGCGGTTTCGTTTTCAAGTCTTAGTTCTTAATCCTTAACAACCTTTGAGTATTGATGCTCTACCCCAACCCTCATCTAAAACGATAACTAACACAATGGTTTGGAAGTTTTTGTGAAACATCATCTATACTTTTTCTTTAATGGTCGATGAAAAAAAAGTCAGGAAAATGGTATTTCTGACCATTTTAAGTGTTACCAAAATATCACATTTGGTGTAGTATGGTATTGTTTTGAATATTTTTGTAAAATAGTGGATCAAGAAGTTTTACTAAGATAAAGTTTCATGTTGGACAAGAGGATAGTGGATGGGAATTAAGTTGAATGGTCCACTTTTTTTTTAAATCCTTTAAGGTTTTATGAAAACCTTTCACAATACCTTTTCATAATCATTTTGTAAAAATAATATCAAATCATTTAAATATACCGAAAAATTATTTCATTTCGAATAAACCTTTCTTTATGCTTAAAAAATCATTTCATTTTGTCAAGGATCCCGAATCATTCTCTACGCTTGGTGTCATTACCTCGCGTTTAGACTACTGTATCAACAGCATCTGAGAACATACAAATTCGTCTTTGTTGCTCATACCGCTAAGCTTTATACGCTCATTTCAATGCATAAGTCAGCTTCTTATTACCATGTAGTTCGTACACTCCATAGTTGCCTTCACTCTTTATGTGCACACAAAAGTTAGCATCATCTCAAAGAAACATAATATTGAAATCATAGTCATCAAATCAAGCTTTAACATTATAAATAATGCTTGAACACATAACTTTTCATAGAAATCTTTCTGAAACATTCTCATCTGAATTCTTCTTTCAAATCAGTAAAGAGAAATCGTAATAAAGTTTCTTAACATAAATTCTTTTGACTGAAAAGCACTCACCAAACTTTACTAAAGAAGTCCTTCTCACAACCATCTTTTCGCGTGGCTAAACCAACAACACTTTAACATTTCAACAAAACTCTCGTCATCCCCTCCTTAGTTACCTAAATTCTCCTATTTTATAGATCCCTTATACTAACTTAGTCATGCAAATCCTTAATATTTAACCTAGTCATGCTCAAATCCTTAATCTTACATGTTAACCCATGTCAAATCAGATTTGACATTTTCTTTACAAACCTTGCTCCCCGCCTAACCCAAACCGTGAATAAATTCAACCACTTAACATTTCTCGTGAATAACCTTATCGCTTGATTATATTTTTATTATAAGAAACGTTCCACGTGAACTAACCAACTTTTACTCGCATAGAACTCTTATCGTGAACTAAAACTCCAAGGCTTTCCTCGTAGACTTCTTTCTCCACGAAACACTTGGTTCTTCTCGCGAAGACCACCCAAAACTCCTAGTCTAACACTCAAAACTTTCATTTCCTAACTTACGCAAAGACTTTTTCGCTTCTTATCGCACAACTTCTTTCGCGAACTACCCACTTATCGCAAAAAAGTATACTTAACCGTAAAAGATCTTATCACTTAATCTTTCCATGGATTTATTTGAACACCAACTTCTTAATTCTTAGCCGAATTTTACTTCCTTACTCGAATTAGAAATGGGTCGCACAACTTCCTTCGCGAACTACCCACTGAATCGCAATAACGTATACTTAACCATAAAATTTTTTATCGCTTAATCCTTTTCGTGGATTTATTTAAACGCCAAATTCTTAATACCTAGCCAAATTTTACTTCATTACTCAAATTAGAAATGGGTCTCACATTTGGAGTGTAACGACCCAACTTTTCTAAGTAAGTCGAAGTCATTAATTTCAAATAAAGACTTGAGTTTACACAAAATCTCAATCTCAAACAATTTCAAAGTCTCAAGAAAACAAAAAATTTATATCTGGGCCCTATTTAAAATAACCAACACTTTCAAGAAAAATTTACTAATTCGTGAATACAGTTCAACTATAAAATCTTCTAAACAATCTCAAGTACTAAAACAAAACACGTGAAACAAAACATTTAGCGAAAGCAATTTAAAATAACCCCTATGGCAATCACGCTTCCTTCCTGCCCCTCGCCGGTTTGCCGTCTTTATTACCTTTGCCTGAAAATTAAACATAAGGAGGGTGAGTATAAAAATACCCAGTAAGAGACCCTCTACTGGTCCCATCAGGGGAAAAATAAATTGTTAACATTCTATTGGGACACCCTGTACAGTCGCAGTCTTGTGATCCCGTAGGATGCACATTTCAGTCTAACGTTCCAAGGGACGTACATTTCAGTCTAGTGTTCTGCAGAGACACATATCAGTCTAATGCTCCCGAAGGTGCAGAATAATTGGTGATCCCGTTGGACACCTACAAGACACACATCCCAATAAAAGCTAACAATTTTTCCCCTCAGTCCATTCTAAACATCTTAACAGTCATTCATAGATAAGTTAAACATTCTCATCACGTAAACTCCTTATTTAACAGCATATCATTACATCAGTTAACAAGCTAAACAATCATAACCTCCTCCTTAGTCACCAAAGGCACAACCATGACGTTTCTTCCGTTCACAAGCACACAACATAACAGTAGATATTATACATTCAGTCTAGACAACAATCAATCTACTAATCAAATCCACACTTTATATAAGCAACATCTACGAGATTCAGTTTTTCCACATCCTTATCTTTGTACACATACATAACCAGACAGTCACAACATATACTCAACCACAGTCCACATCAACCCATGCACATATATGTATTAATTTCTCCCAGTCAAACATAGCAAACATTAAACTTTAAGTCAATGTCCAAACATACATCATAACAGTCGTCTCTACTCAGTTCAAATATAATAATACGGTCCATACAGTCAATACATCTTAATTAGTCATTATATCTTAATTTTGTTGTTGAGTCGAGTAGAAAATCGCTTACTTTCAAGTTAGTTAAGCTCCTTAACCACGTTGAAGTCTACGAAGAACGAACCTAAACATTAAGACAATTTCTCAATAATTCTCTTCAACGCATCAATCATTTAAATTCAACCCAATGTGATTTTTTTTTTACAACTTACCCAAGGAATTCGAGCGTAACCTATAATCGAACAGTAAACGATTTATCCAACCAATTAATCCAGCAATATTACTTGAGTTTATTTGAGGAATTATCAAAAATAGGATAATTTGGAAGGATCTAAAAGAGTTTTGAGATGAATTTTAAAAAAGATGACTTTTAGGACAAATTAGTTGGAAAAAGTCTATATTACCCTCAAGTTAAAAAATATCCTAAAATCAATTTATGAATCCTCTCTTCTCATTCTCCCTCCGTTTTTTCACTTTCTAAAAATGTTTCATTTTTCTCTCATCCCTCCCTCTGGTGTTCCATTTTCCCTTATTTTCACGAAATTTCCTTTTTCTTCCTTTTCCATTCTTTAATTCGTTTTCTTGAAATTTCTTTCTCAAGCTCTTCCCATGGTCTCCCACCGGCCTTTGAAAACCATTTTCTCCATTTTCTCACTTCCAAAAAGAATATTTCATTTTTCTCTCATCTCTCTCCATTTTCATACATTGTGGGATAAATTGGCCTTCCTAATTCTAAGAGCATGAGAATGTTGCTCTCACCTGCATTGTTGTACATTATATAAAAGTTCTGCACACTTTACAATTTTCCAAGATAATGAAATAAAAATTGCATACCAAAAAACAAAAATGGTATTCATTCCATTATATAAAACTATTTATGTACATAGTTTGGAACATATACAATTCCTTCAAAAGTTGGAACTAAAAGTCAATAATTGGATTGTTGGTCCATAATTGGATTGTTGGTCCATAATTCCTACAATTTTCATACATGGGATTGTTGGTCCATAATTGAAATGCCAATTGTTTTCTAAAATATGACATGTTTTCTTGACATAATGTAGCTACATCTAAACCAGAAGCTTCATATTCGAAATACTTAATTGTAAATACACCACAATCACTATTGTTGCGTTGAAGTGGAATGGAGTCGACAATGACAAGTGGCCAAGGTTCCTTGTGTGTTGATGATCCGCCTCTCCTAACAAAGAATCCAGTAGCATCGAGCAAATTTGGCACCATCTCTTGAATTGGCTCTAATATGCTTCTCATATCTTCGGCACTCGTCAGCGACGGAAGCGAATCCCATACCTTAACTTGACAACGTACCAAGTCCAAGCATAATAGAATCCAATGATTGCCATGGATATTGAATGGAGAGTAAATGTAATCAACATTCACCCAAGGATCTTGACAGTCTTATTTTGATCCGACAACATAGTCAACCTGCTTACTAAATGTGATAAACTACTTACTATAGACTGAAAATGATGAGCAGGGTCAATCTTGTACATGGGACCGTTAGTTGATGTCGAAGCCATACTGAAACCTGCATAAAAAAAAACTAATTAAATATAATTGCATAAGAGACTTACTAAACATGGATGCACTAGCATCTTGGGACTTCTACTCAAAATTTTGGAAGGTGAGAGATAGATGCGAGATGCTGGAAAACTTCAAGGCAAAGTTGCTAAGTCTAATAAAATTGCTAACCCTAAAGCCTTAACACCTAGTAGAGTAGCTAAACATGCATTCTAAACGGTATAGGAAGTTTACACTCTTATATTGGGACTTCTACTCAAAATTTTGGAAGGTGAGAGATAGGTGCTGATAGGTGCGAGATGATGGAAAACTTCAAGGCAAAGTTGCTAAGTCTAATAAAATTGCTAACCCTAAAGCCTTAACACCTAGTAGAGTAGCTAAACATGCATTCTAAACGGTTTAGGAAGTTAACACTCTTATATTGAGACTTCTACTCAAAATTTTGGAAGGTGCGAGATAGGTGCTGATAGGTGCGAGATGATGGAAAACTTCAAGGCAAAGTTGCTAAGTCTAATAAAATTGCTAACCCTAAAGCCTTAACACCTAGTAGACTACCTAGACTAGCTAAACATGCATTCTAAAGATTGTATTCTATTGGAACTACATCACTAAAAACATTAACAAAGTAGAGAACAACAATGCAGCTTATGATAATGTCTTTCAACAAATTGCAAAGGAAATGGTCTTTCAACAATGCAGCTTATGATATTCTATTGTACTGGTAGCTTTGCAGAGTTTATATGAGATACCAAATATATGTTCGAATTCAAGTTCTAAACTCCAAGGTATGGTTTTTCTATTATTACAGTACATTGCAAAGGAAATGATGGATACGGCACTGCCAACGTAGAGGAGTGGATAAGAAATGGAGAGGTCCGGTGAAAACAAACCTGAAATCGAAATGGATGGAAGTGGAGAAGCGTCCGCCGGAGTTGAAGTCGAAAGTAAAACAGAGACCCGTGCAGAAGAAATGGAGACCGTTCGGTGAACAAGTTGAAATCAGAAAAATATAGCGCGAGGAGTCGTGGAGAAGAAATGGACGGAAGAGAAAAACGTTCACCGGAGGCGGGAGAGAGTTGAAGGGGGTAACTGTAAACGCGGGAGAGTTCAAATGCTCTGGTTTACGTTTTTCTTTTGAACGGCCTTCTGTCTTTGGGTTGAAGAAAAGGAAAAAGAAGAAAAGAGGAAGGAAAATAAAAGAGGGTATTTTCGTCATTTCACCTCCAATTTATCCTAAATCTCAACTTTTTTACAATCAATCCTAAAACTCTTTTTCTACCCCATTTTTGGCCTATTTTTGTCAATTCCCCAGTTTATTTTGGAAAAATGACTCTTGGCAATGCAGGAACGACAGCGAACAACCCAATCGAATGGCGTGGGTTTGCTACCTGCGGCAGAACGAAGAAGGAACTCAACGCGCAGAAGGTTGGATCTGGGGTCTTTTAGTTCGGTTCACGGCAGCAAATGAAAACCTGATTGCACAGACGTCAAAGGTGTTATTCGCGGAAGAAGTCGAGCAGCAGCTTTGCGAAGAGACGACGTGCAACGGAGAGACTGTATACAGACGGACGGAGAATCGCGCGGCAGTGCAGAAAACGGAGGAGAAAGGAATGGGCGGCTGCTGGGCTTGGCTTCGACGGAGACAGAGGCGATTAGGATGGGGCACGGCGACGCAGATCTGGACGACAGCTGCAAGGCGACGCTTACAACTTGCTTCGCGAACAGAGATGGCGGCCGACGGTTGCAGCGGCGGCTGGGTATGGTAGAAAAGAAAGAGAAATGGAAGAAGAATAGGGTCGGCGGCCGTGGATCAGAGAAGAAAAGAAGGAGGTAGGGCACGGTGAAGGAGAAAATAGAAAAAGAAAATGAAGGGGAAATGGGGGGTTGCGCGCGGGAGGTTTATGAGATTTTTTCTTTTCTTTTATTTAAATTAAATAATAAAACTAAAATATAAATAAATATATATATAATTATATTATCACATTTTCAAATCTTTTTTTCTCCCCCTTCAACATATTTTCTTCAAAAAATAAATCTTGTACAAATCGAATAATTTTCTTAAAATAAATTACCTTCGAGTTCGGGGCGTTACATAGAGCCTATCGCTTCTTTAAGATACATGATCTTACCGATTCAGAGAAATTAACCACAGGCGTTATTAGTTTTGATGATCTGGCATTGGATTGGTACCAAGCACAAGAAGAGTTTGAAGTTTTTAAGAATTGGGTTGACCTGAAAGAACGAATGCTTGTACAGTTTGATCAATTCGGAGAAGGAACTTTGGTTGGAATATTTTTCTCAATCAAACATAAAACAAATGTAGAAGAATACCGCAACCGATTTGATCGCTATTTATCTCTGGTAACATTTCTTCAAACGATAGTGTTAGAGAAGACTTTGATGAATGGGCTTAGCCCATGAATAAAAATGGAAGTGGAAACCGTGGAACCGATTGGGTTGGCCCAGATGATGAAATTTGCATTGAAGATTGAGAATAAGGAACTTAGTGAGAAAAGAGTGTGGGTTGAGCAGTGCGTTTCATGTAAAACTGAAACTCACCCTACCTATTGTGGAAAACAACAATACAATGATGACTCAGGAAGAAACCAACAATGGAAAGTCTGCTGATGAGAGCTATCACCCTGAAGGGAGTTACTGATAGAACTAAGACATGCACAGCAGAAAAAGAATCAAAATTCTACCCTAATTGGGCTTAATTAACGAGACTAAACCAAAAAATACTTACATTCGAAGCTGTGTTTTATTCAAACAACCATTAAGTTTGACTTAGTATCCTCTAGACTCATAATCAAGTTGTGGGACCCATTGGATGAAAGAACCGGACGAGAGAAATAGATGAAAAAAAATGGGCGTGGTAAATTTTCTTTTTTTTTTTAAAGTAAATAAGAAAAAGAAATTTCATTTGGTGTGAAAGCCTAAATTCAATAGTTAACTCATCAAATGAGTTCAAATGCCCCATTTATAAGGATTTTTCATTCAAAATTGTATGTCCATGCAATACTAAAGTCCAACAACTCAAAGTCCACTTTCTCTACCAAGGACTTGATAAAAAAAGAGAATATGAGTTAATAGGAAAATGAAAGGGAATTCCTTGGAAAGTTGGTTTGTGTGTCATTAAAAGTCAAGGTGGAAAACAAAGTACAACATATGGCTAAATGTGAGAGTAGGCGTGCAAGATTTCTAGGCGACTAAGAAAAGCATGAGAACCTCTAAAGAAAGGTATTGGTATGGCCAAGGTTGTGTGTGTGTGTGTGTGGCTGAGAGGAGTGGTGTTGCCAAGATAACCTCTAAGCACACAAGGAACGCTAGGCAAGATGGACATAATAGGTGGCCAAAGGAAAGGCAAAAGAACCTCTAAGGATTCAATTATGTGCCCAAGTAGTAAGGTAAGAACCTCCAAGAACATGTCAAGGCGCCAAGCATGAAGATTTGTAGGTGTAGGCAAGAAAACCTCTATATAAAGAGTTGTCATGAGCGGCCATTTGAGCTTAGGCGAGATGGCTTTGCTCAATGAGATGACTTAAGCTAGGCAGTCATGTGTACATGTCACATCCCAAACCGTACTGCAATGAAAATGTCATAGTATTAGGAATATGATGTGAGTTTGTTACAAGTTTGAAATTTTCTTATCGCAAAATATTATTCTCAAACTCCTTTTATACTATTAATAAAACTCAAAACGCAACGGTGAGTCAACCTAAACAGCAAGTATAATAAATACCTACCAAGATGTTTATTAATAACATGTGTTTGATACATAATTACTACACTTTGACCAAACAACGAATGCTTAACTCTTTTCAAAACGTCTGGTCATCTCGCTGCAAATCCTTCAACCTTCTTCTCTACTTGGCCTAAACACCTTATCTTGGAAGATGAATTTTTGAAAGAATGTCTAAAAGACTAAGGTTTTATGAAATCCTTTTTGCAATACCTTTTCATAAACATCATTTCGCATAAACAACATCAAATAATTTTATCTCGCATAAACCTTTCTTTATCCTTAACATACTCATAACATAACAATTTCACATAAACACACATTAGTTAACATTCATTCCTTTCACCAAGGATTATGAATCGTTCTCTACACTTTGATGTAGAACATCTCCCTTCTTGATGTTTCTTGAGTTTTATCCTATTGGAGGGGTTTGAATTACCATTTTTATAGTTTAGGATTAGTTATTTGAATTACCAATTTTGTATCTTGAGTTAGTTATAACTAACTCAACTCCAAGTTAAACTAACTCAACCCCAAGTTAGTTTAACAACTCTTGTAATCTCCAGCCCCTATAAAATGGCTTCTCATTTTCCTTAATAAGACATTAAAAAAAAGAGGCATTATACATAAAGATTTTTAGCTTTGCAATTACTGCATCAATTGGTATCAAAGCGTGATCCTAGCTCACTCTTCCCTAAAAAAACTTGGATCCTACCACTCTTATCCATGGACGCGGAAGCCTCCTTCAACCAACGCTTGCAGTTGGTAGAACAAGCTGTTGAAGAACTTCGAAAAGGGCAGTCAGATATACAGCAATCGTTAGTAGAATTAACAAACCTTTTTACCCGATTTCATGTCCAACCTTTAGAAGAAGCAATTTAGCCCCCAAGAAACCCAATTGCAGCAAACCACGAAAGACAAGAAAGACCAAGAAACCCAATTGCAGCAAACCAAATAAGACAAGAAAGACCAAGAAACCCAATTGCAGCAAACCAAGAAAGACAAGAAAGACCAAGAAACCCTGATGTAAACCAAGAACTACTAAGAAATCAACCTATTCACATCCACAATAATCGATTGTATGGAAACAACGTACCTGGACATTTCTTAAACGATTCTAACTCTTCCGATGAAGACAACTGGCTGAACATTCATCAAGAATCTCAACAAAGGCTTGGACTTTGACCATACTTTCAAGAAGATTAAGAAATACGTATGAAAGTGGATCTCCCTACCTTCAATGGTCGAATGGATGTGGAAGTTTCTTGATTGGATCAAGAACGTAGAAATTTTTTTCGACTATGCCAATACACCCGAACACAAGAAGGTTCGATTAGTTGCTCTCAAACTTCAAGGTGGCGCAAGTGCTTGGTGGGATCAATTACAAAACAATAGACGATTATTCGGTAAACAATCTAAAGATTAGCTGAATATCTTATAAAAGATGTTGCCGTAGGCTTAGTGGTGACATGTGAGAAAGTAAGTTGTGTCTTTTATGGCTCTTAAACGTTGAAGTCAATCAATGAGTTCCAAATGCAATATTGGAAGTTTTCTTAAATATTTTGATGCTTTTGCATGTTGTTAAAGAACTTGGTTAGATGTGAGAAAGAGGTTTATGAGATTGGTTACTTACTATTCCCTTTTTCACTATCATTGCTACTCAATAGACATGCTATGGGCTCGTGTTTCTGTAGAATATAATTCAAATGCTCTTTCTCTAGAATATAATTTATATGTTCTCTCTACAAATTTGAAGTAATTTCTACTGTTTCTGCTAATATTCTCTGAAGCTTATTCAAAATGTAGTTGTTTAATGACTGTTCAGATTTAAAATATATTATAGAGTTAAATTTAACACAGTTAATCAACTTAAGCATTTGACTCTGGTGTTCTTAAGATATAAATTCAAATCCCTATAATTTTATCATGTTGATCTTTTCAATCTTCTCACATACCGTCTTCATTTCATAATCTTGCCTACTAGCTGCATATCATCAATGAAATTACCATATGAGTCCACATGTGGAGCAAGTTGTTGGAGATCATTTTAAATGATTAACCAGTCTATTGGTGGTTTGAGTCTTTCCTTTTGAATCTATTGGTTGTTCAATGATCTAATATTAACTATGTTTAGATTTATGGTAATTTTCATTCTTTTACAGCCTTAATAACCAAGAAAAGGTATGCTTTGATAATCTTTTCTTTCTCTTCGGCAGGTTGGTAATGTAAAAAGGATACATGTATACTATGCCCATGGACTAGATAGCCCAACCTTTGTTCGCCGGTGTTATTGGCTCCTAGATAAGTATGTTATGGTTGAAAGAAAATTGTTAAATTGCTTTCTACCAGTTGTTTCAGTGGGGTCTATCCCCATCATGCCACAAGCAAAGAAAAATGAAATTAGACAGTGGCAGTATATCGTGTTCTACTTATATAATTTATGACTTGCTTCTACTTTTTGTTCAGGACCCTTGAACACATTGTCCTTGTTCATTACCGTGAAACACAAGAGGTTAGGTTCAGCACAATGCATCTGCCAGTTACTGAAATATTATCTTGAGACAAACTTTTATCATTTGGACTACTACATATATTTAAGATCTGTTGATTTTTCCTCCATGGTTGCAATATTAAAACTTCATCCAAAATAATGTTGTCATGTGTGTCTTTAAATTTTTCTGGCAGTCTGGCACCATATAGATCTAGCAGTTGTGTATGCATGTCTTCCTCTCTATCCTCCATTGAAAAACTGGATAATTACATGTTTGTGTTTTATTTTGATGATTTAATCCAACATTTATTTATGGATAAAGTCAGCCATAAAATACATATGTTTACTACTGCTTTTTGTACATTTTAAATACTAGATTTCTTGATGATTGTTGTCTTTAAGTTGCTCTTAATGTTGTTGCATATCGAGAAATGCACTGTAATTTTTGTACCAATTTTATCACTGCTTTTAACTAAATCTTCAAAAATCAAGGCACCACCTGGATGTAGAGTGCTATATGGTGATTCAAGTGTTGAGAGTTCTCTTTCTTCTGCTATCCATAAATTTATGGAATGGAAAGGCAATGATCATGACACTATTTTTTGTCAGATAAACATTGGTTTCATATGCTTCAACTTTGTGGTGCTTCACAGCACACGGATAAAACTTCCAAACATTCTGCACCCAATATTACCATAATGCATTTGGACACTTCATTAACAACTTCTTACAATTAGCCTTTCTATATTGAAAATAATTCGTTGTCTTAACTTCCTGTTGCTGCTAGTTTCAGAATTTTCCATCCACATCGTTGAACTCAAATTCTGGTTCTGTCTCTAACCCATCAACTCCGTGGCTTTTATCGGAGGAACTTGATTCCAAGGCTACTCATGTTTATTCTCTTGGTGAAAATGAATTGTCAGGTGATACTGGCCGAACCTGTCAAAAATAAATGAGTCATACTTTGTTTGATCATTCATTTTCTAATCTTTCTTCTTTATACTTTGGTTGTGTAATTTCTTAAAAAAGAATTCTGGTTTATTTATAGTATATTTGGTAGTATGCATGCCTCAGCTCCTTTAATGCATGTCTCTTATAGTATATTTGGTAGTCTTTTATAATGTTACACCCTTATTTTTAATTCCTAAAACCTTTTAACTTTCCAAATTTTCATTCATTCTTTTAGAAAATTATTTTCATTATTTACTTTATGGTTACAAAACCATCCATTAACTACATTAATTAGACAATTCACTCCAATAATAAATAAATAACTTTTTTAGATCTAAGGTCTTTTCTCATTCTACAAATTTAAGAAAGAGTTGTGTATTCCTCCATCCATAACTGATCTCTCTAATGTGTATTCCTCCCTCCATAACTGGCTTACTTTTGATTGTTTGGATAGAAAGAAACAATAGAATTTTTAAGGATAAATCAAGGTTTATTGTTAACTTGTGGGAAGACATATGTAACTTGATCGGAGTTTGGTCTAGGCGTCATTCATCTTGTAACTAATATGATGCTACTACCAACTCTTAACTTTAAGGTTTGTTAGATTAGGTTGTTCTGGGCTTCCCTCTAGCCTTCAACCTTGTAACTTTAACTCTATGTTAATAGATAATGACTCTTATCCTAGGTTTATCCTAGTTTGAAGGATTCGGTTTCTTCTTCTTAAAAAAAAAAGTTGTATTTCGACTACTATTTGGGAGGAAAATGTGCTTAACTAACCAAAAATCTAATGACACTTCCAAAACCAGTCATTTCGAAAGATGTTTCCTCAATAATATATTTATAATGCTCTTCGTTTATAGAGTAAAACTGTAAAGCAACAAAACCATTTTAATTCATTATATATATATATATATATTTATTTATTTATTTATTTATGTATGTATATATATATTTATGTATGTATATATATATTTATGTATGTATATATATATTTATGTATGTCACTACTACAAAAAAGGCCTTTCTTGACGTTTGTTGTTTTTCTTTCTTGACGTTTTTTGAAAAAAAACGTCAAGAAAGGGGTAGTTCCAAAGATAAAACGTCAAGAATTTTTATGAAAAGGCGGGGTAGGTCAATTTTCAGATTTCTTGACGTTTATTAAACATCAACTAATATGTATTTTTTCTTGACGTTTTAAAAATGTCAAGAAATATCTATAAAAATTTTGACGTTTTTAAAACGTCAAGAATGTATATATTCAACATTCTTGACATTTTTCAAACGTCAAGTAATATGTACTTTTACTTGACATTTTAAAAACGTCAAGAAATATCTTAAAAATTATTGATGTTTTAAAACGTCAAGAATTTTTATAAAAAGCCGGAGAAGAGTTATTTTTTAAATTTCTTGATGTTTTTTAGACGTCAAGTAAGATCATTTTTCTTGACATTTTAAAAACGTCAAGTATTATTAAATATATATTTATATATATATAAGAAAATATTGGGTTGAATCCTTCGAAGCCCTAGACTTGTCTCTGCCGCATTCGAAAATGCCAAGTTCTCTCTGAGGATCTCTCACTTCTGTCTGTCCGCGTTCACTATGTCGTCTCTGAAAATGCGTACTAGATCCTTCGCTTTCAGTCGTTCACCATCGACTGAGTACGAGATCCCTAAGACTTCCGCCATCCCTAATACTCTGAAATCGTCATTCGTTGTCCCTCAAAATTGTCGTCCTTCTCTCGGAAAACGTCGTCCTTCTTTCGAGTCTTCATTCCCCTTTATGTCGTCCTTCTGTATTTAGAGGTTATACTTCATTCCCCTAAAACTTCCATTCACTGGTTTCCATATTTCAAGAATTTGAAATTTTTATAGGATATTGCTAGTGGAAATTAAGTCAATTCCGTTTGCTCCCAAGCTACCTCCTAATTATGCTGTCTGGTTGGGAGAAATAAAGTCTTTGTCATATTTCAAGGTAGTGTATGTTAACCAACACTTAGTGCATTTTTGTGTTTATGAGCTTATTTTAGTTAATATGTTTATGGCATATTATACGATGAAATTGTAGTCGTTTAACACAAAATTTTGAGGTTCTTTTTCAACTAATTATGCTTTATCTAATATATTTTTCAAATCTTAAAGAAGAACTTTTGGTTTCATTGGAGTTTATCATTAGAGGCATTACAATATTGGCTGCCTCTCAGTGGGCTATAGGTTTTCCAATGGTCATTTGAGACTGGTTGATAATAGCAAAAGTTAGAGCTTGAGAAGAAGGAGCAAAGAAAGTAGTGAAGACAAAAGAAGAAAGAAAGCTGAGTGAAAAACGAAAATTGACAAGGTAGAGATGTGAGATGAAAATGATGATGAGAAGTGAAGGAGGCACGACACAATACTGGTACACAATAACAAAGCCTTGATAATTAAAAAAAGGATGGTGCCAAGAACATTTAAATACAAAAAAAGAAAAAGAAGGTTCTTGCAAGTGTATTGAGTGAATGGGAGAAAGAAAGGATAAAAAAGGTAGAAAGAGAGAAAGAGAAGTCAAGGGTAGAGATACATAGCTTTGTATATAGAAACTTTATGTTTATACTCCATTATACGTTATGGAGAATATAACATCATGATATGTTTGATTCAATTTGAATGATGCAATTATTTATTTTTCTGCAATAATTCTACTTCTAGAACCTAAATTTTGAAAGCCTACTAATTTTGCAGAATTAATTCAAGACCCCACTTTTGCTCCCCTTCCTACCTATGATTACTTTTTGCTTAAACTTTAAAACTTGTTTGAAATTTTTTGCTGAAACTTGTAAAATTTGTTTGAAGTTCGTATATCTCTCACATATTGCAAGTTTTCTTAATTATTTTATTGAATTTCCTACGACCCAACTTTTCTAGGTAAGTCGAAGTCATTAATTTCAAATAAAGACCTGAGTTTACACAAAATCTCAATCTCAAATAATTTCAAAGTCTCAAAGAAAACAAAAAATTTATATATGGGCCCTGTTTAAAATAGCCAACACTTTCAAGAAAAGTTTACTAATTCGTGAATACAGTTCAACTACAAAATTTTCTAAACAATCTCAAGTACTAAAACAAAACACGTGAAACAAAACATTAAGCAGAAGCAAATTTAAAATAACCCCTATGGCAATCACGCTTCCTTCCTGCTCCTCGCTGGTTTGTCGTCTTTATTACCTTTGCCTGAAAATTAAACATAAGGAGGGTGAGTATAAAAATACCCAGAAGAGACCCTCTACTGGTCCCGTCAGGGGAAAAATAAATTGTTAACATTCTATTGGGACACCCTGTACAGTCGCAGTCTTGTGATCCTGTAGGATGCACATTTCAGTCTAACGCCCCGAGGGACGTACATTTCAGTCTAGTGTTCTGCAGAGACACATATCAGTCTAATGCTCCCGAAGGTGCAGAATAATTGGTGATCCCGTGGGACACCTACAAGGCACACATCCCAATAAAAGCTAACAATTTTTCCCCTCAGTTCATTCTAAACATCTTAACAGTCATTCACAGATCAGTTAAACATTCTCATCACGTAAACTCCTTATTTAACCTCAAACAGTCGTCTTACTCTAATTTAGCCCAAGGTCAGTAAAAAACATTTCATTACATCAGTTAACAAGCTAAACAATCATAACCTCCTCCTCAGTCACCAAGGGCACAACCATGACGTTTCTTCCGTTCACAAGCACACAACATAACAGTAGATTATACATTCAGTCTAGACAACAATCAATCTACTAATCAAATCCACACTTTATATAAGCAACATCTACGAGATTCAGTCGTTTCCACATCATTATCTTTGTACATATACATAACCAGACAGTCACAACATATACTCAACCACAGTCCACATCAACCCATGCACATATATATATTAATTTCTCCCAGTCAAACAGAGCAAACATAGCAAACATTAAACTTTAAGTCAATATCCAAACATACATCATAACTGTCGTCCCTACTCAGTTCACATATAATATTTCGATCCATACAGTCAATACATCTTAATTAGTCAATGTATCTTAATTTTGTTATTGAGTCCAGTAGAAAATCCCTTACGTCAAAGTTAGGGAAGCTCGTTAACCAACTATCGTCCACGAAACAATCCAAATAAGGGCAACCCAAAATCAAAATTCACAAATTGGTTGTGAATTTAAGTGATCCAAAGTTACCTTTCACACCTTCAAGAATAATTGATCAAATTAGTCAATTAACCCATCCGTAACGTTTGAACACCTTGAAAACATCACAACCCATACTTAAATTGTTTTGGAAACGACTACAATTTCATAACTTCAATCTTACCAACAAAACTTCGACGGATCTCAGTAAAAATAGGGGTAGCGGCAATCGATTCTAAACAAAAATCATCGTGCAGACAGATTAGAGTGTACGCCGGTTTGTGAATCGCGGTTAGAAGAAAAACACGCTGCTGGAAGAAGAGGAAACGCGCGGCTGGAAGGAGACGTGCGCGCTGCCTCAAAATCGATCGACGATCTGACGCGGTGACCGGGCTTCACGAACGGAGAGGAAAGGAATGGGCGGCGGCTGGGCTTGGCTTCGACGGAGACAAAGGCGATTAGGACGGGGCACGGCGACGCAGATCTGGACGACAACTGCAAGGTGACGCGTACGGCTTGCTTCGCGAACAGAGATGGCGGCCGACGGTTGCAGCGGTGGCTGGGTATGGTAGAAAAGAAAGAGAAACGAAAGAAGAGAAATTTTGGGGTTGCCGGCGGTAGAAAACGAAAAGAAAAGAGGGACGGCGACTGGGTTTTCGTTTTCGGCTTGGTCTGACCGTCGACGTCGAACGAAAGAGGAAGAAAAGAGAAGAAGAATTGGGCGGTTGCTGGAGCGTGCGGCTGCTAGGGTGAACGGAGAAGAAGGAAAAGATGGAGGACGCACGGGATGAAGAAGGAAGAGAATTTTCTTTTTCTTTACTTTTGTTTAATAAAAATATAAAATAAATATATATATATATATATATATATATATATATATATATATATATATATATATATATATATATATATATATATATTTATAATTATATTAATACATTTTCAAATCTTCTTTCTACCCTTCAACATATTTTTAAAAAATAAATCTTGAACAAATCGGAATAATTCTCTTAAAATAAAACACCTTCGAGTTTGGGGCGTTACAGTGTGCGTATACGCACGCGTGCGTGTGTACATGAGTGGGTGTGTGCGCTTTTTGTGCGTTTCTTCCAATTTTAAAATAATAATTTAATTATCTTGATATTCAAGTCATTAAAATTATTTTGAGATAATGTTATTTTAATATAAAATCTATGGTTGAGATTCTCAAATTCTAAAAAATAATAATTTTGTAATTTTGAAATTCAATTTGGTTATTTTGAAATTCAAATTCAATTAGGTTATTTTGAAATTAGTAAGATTAAATAATGTTATTAAAATGTTGAATCAATTAGTTGAGTCCCGAGATTTTAAGAGAAAAGTTATGATATGAGTTGATGTATCTATTTCAAGTAAAAATTAATTGTTTGATGATATTAACAACATGTATGATGATCTTCGTGATGATTCTAATCATCACAATCTGGACAAGAATGATGACCATCAAAACAACAAACATGTGATCATCCATGAGAATCCATCTGTTCAAGAGTCACATCCTCAAGAATCTACTGTAGAAACTCAACAGTTAGTGTTTAATTCATTAGTTACTGCTTTATATTGTTTAAAATTGCTTAGATTATAAATAAACAACAATAATTTTTTTTCTTTTCTGTGTAGGGAACAAAAATGAACAACGCCTCAACATCAAGAGCAGTCAGGCAGTGATATTAGCATAGATGGCAAAGATGCACATTTGATATTAACTATAAGTAATATAGCAGAAAATATGGAAGGTCATACTCAAACAGAAAAGGGACTGCTAGAAATGATTGAAAATCTTCCGTTGGTAAGCCAACCACTTCCACTTTGTGAGATGCTACCATTAACTACTGTCAAAGGTCTTGCATTAGTTTAATTGGTATGTGTGCCCTAAAGGGATAAAAGCTCTTGGCAGTGAAAGACTTTACAGAACCATTCATCAATTTTAATTTGAAAATTCCAAAATACCAGTACATTGACAATATTTAGAATCAAAGTTCTAAATAAAGAACTAAATATGCTTTTAAATTAAAAGATACATAGAACTTACTCTTGTTGACGTATCTGAATCTATAATCCACCGAATTGGGGACACCACCCGTTGGAGACCTTCCTATCTTCGAAGATGAGATTGGTTTGTGGAAAACAATTGGAATGAAAAAAAAAATTTAGAGAGAAACTATGTAACACCCCTAATATCAAGGTATTTCTCTCAAGCTAAATTTTCAAAATTTTATTAAGATTTTAAGGAATTTGGTTGTGGTGTGGATTTAGCAGGAAGTGAAGGGGGCTTTTATGAAAAAATATACTAATACTAAAGGTTAAATAATAATAATAGAATTAATGTTATTATTAATTTAAAATATCAATTCTTTATTGATTCACGTGCAACCCCATCTCTTTCTCCTTCACTCTTCCTCTTCCCCGTGCCCACCACCACTTGCCTCCCTTAGCCATTTTATATTACTCTTGGACGTCAGCCGGCCACGCCGTCACCGATCGCTTCGTCTCCGTTGAAGTCGAAGCACCGTTCGTCGTGAGTTCGAACTCTCGGCATCGCGTCTCACCTCTGTTTTCCAGCCAAGCTGTGATTCATTCGCGCGTAGCTCCTTCGACGTTCACGTCGCCACATTCTGCTCCAGGTGACGAGGCATGTCACCGATTGACCTATCATCTCACTGACGTTGTTACTTAGTTGAAGCAGCCGTCGACCAGACCTGAGCTCGTCGCGTCTGTCGAAGTGACGTCACGCGGCTCTTCACCTTCCAGCCATGGGTTGTAAGCTGAAGTTTGTTTTTCATTTGTTGATTAGATCTGATCTATTACACGCGTCGATTCCAGTTATTCGAAGTTGTTGCCCCCATTTTACTATAATTTTTGGGATTTTTGTGGTAAGTTGTATTGGTGAGTGTGGTGGTTTTACATTGTAATTTTCCTTGGGTTGTAGTTTTGGATAATTAGTTAAATTGTTAATTGATTCTTGAAGGTAGCGTTTGAGTTCTTTGGATTCACAACTAAATTGTAGATTTGTTGGAGTTCGATTCGCCAATACTTTGGTAAGCTAGAATTTACATTGAGGAAATTAAATGAAAGAAAGTATTGTGAAAGTAATTGAGTTCCATATTCTTATTATTAGGTTTCCTTCGTTCAAGAAATTTGAGTAACATTAAAGTAAGGGGTTTCTATTACTGGACTCTTTGAAAGTTTTGAAATGTGTTGACTGTTTGGATCTCTGGACTTAGTATGGTTTACCAATATATGTAGAAGTAGATATGATGACAAATGTATATTATGTCAGACTAGTATATATATATACACATATAGAAGTAGATACGATGGATAATGTATTTGTAAACTGAGAAAGGTGTTATGTATATATATATATCTTGACTGTCTGGTGTGTTGTTACAGTATCAACTGATTTTGTGATAAATGTCCTTCAAATTGCCTCTGCTTTATATTTTTTTTATTTTGGTTTTCTTTAGTAATTGAGAATGTTTTGGGTTTCATGATTGAGCGACTTTTATGTTCTTGAACTTTCTTTTAAACTTTCAAAATTTTATTTGAAATAGAACCAAAATAAAAACTCTTTAATGTTGTTAAAAAATATATTTTTAAAATTATAAAGTCTTATGGTTAAATGACGAATCTAGTCTTGAAGTAATAACTTCAGCTTAATTCGAAAAATTAGGTCGTTACAATCTATTTTGCAGAAAAGAAAATCATTCATTTTATTTTGGTTAAGAAAAGCTGTTTTTCTTGTACATATTTATAACTCTCTTTCTTTCATTGAGTAGGAGACGGGGTAGGAGAGAATCATAGGATTCTATTAACTTAAAAAATATTAAATTAATAGAAGTTTCAAATCAACTAACTAATTAACCATTAATCAATTAGTTAATAATTAATTAAATCATATTGAATTAATATTTCATTTAAATCTTATTAAATGAATATCTCTCCCATATCTTATAGTTTTATATTAATTTGATTAAATAATATTAAACTAAACTATTAATTAATTCTTCAATTAATTAATAACAAAATTAAATATTTTATATTTAACTTAAGTTAAATTAAATATAACTTTATCTCATAATAATAATTTTAATATGAAACAAATCCACATTAAATTAATATTTGAACTCATTCAAATATTTTATCTCTCATAAATTAATTTTGAACTTTATCCAAAATTAAATTTATATAATAAAGTTTCATTAACATATAAACTTTATATTATAATGTATCACTATACATTATACTAATTATACTAATTCCCAAAGTAAAATTGAATATTTCAAATTAGAACCAATATAAATAAATCACATTATCATTTTGTATCATCCATTACTTTGTATTCAGTCATACTAATTGGATCAACCTAATACATAAAACAAATATAGAAAAATTTAAAAAAAAAAACATGCACAAATAGAGACAAATAGACATTGATAGCTATCTATCTCTATTTATCTGAAACAAGCACACATAAATTGTTATATTTCTCTATCGGATAGACAAAAATACCAGTCTATTTATATCTACCTAAGATACAAACATTAAAAAAAAAAAAACCTTACCAATAAAATTCTTGACTTTTCATGTTATTCTAAATGCAACACGTTCTCAGCCCAAGAATTTAAACAACTCTTCATTGTAAAAGTAGCTTTACTTCTTTCATAACCAACACTGCTAAGATAATCTCTAATATTTGGACAAACTAACTCCATCATTTCATGTGGTACTCAAATTCATCAACAGTGTAAGCATAAGCACAACTAAAGAAATATTTATCAAGTAGTGGATCCTTAAAATGGAGTTTCAAGTTATTTAATAGATGTTTTTGTGCACACACAATATTCAACATCAAGAAACACTCTTAAAACTCCTTTAGGGATCCTAAGATGCCTATCAGAAACAATGACCAAATTAGCTTGCTCTGAAAAACTACCTCATATCTTCTCAAAAACCATGTTCATGATACATCATTTTCAAAACCTACAATAGCAAAAGCAAGAGGGAAGATTTGATTGTTATCATCTTATGATGGGGTTGTTAATAGGATGCCACCAAACTTACACTTCAAAAATGTGCCATCAATAAAAATGATAGGTCTACAATATTTTCACCCTTCAATTGATGCACCAAAAGTCATAAAGTAAAACTTGAAGTGACTGTTATCATCCATCTCTAAAGCAGTGGATGTATCCAACACCAACAAAAAAAAAAAAAAAAAACAGATAGACTGTGATAAATGCTAACATTTGTCTATCTAGATAGACTGTGATATTTGTCTATCTAGATAGATTGTAACATTTGTTTATCCCCATCTATCTTCAAATGAATGTAAATTCGATATATGAAACTCATTATACCTGAGATAGATTCAACCAATTTATCAAAGAACCTTGGAATCAACATGTATGATCTAAATAAACACAATCCAGATCAGTGCCACTGAACACAGGCATTTCAACCTTCTTGAATTTGCTATGATCGTTCGAGTTTTCATCCCTTTCAAACTTGTTTGTTTTACCTTCTACCTTGATTTCCTTCAATGTCTTACCATCACCTTCGATGATACTCTCAATCGTTGGTCCTTTGCTCGACGATCCTTCCATTCTTTCGGAGATTGTCGAATTATCCTTCTGCTATTCCTTCGATGCATTTAGCAACCGTTCTTGTTTTTCCAACTAGATGACCAGTCTTTCGATGCTTTTTGGCAAGGATAACAAGTTTTCTTCAATTGCCAGCAACTTGTGTAACTCCACTTGTATCCCCGAGATTTCCTTATCAGAGGTCTCCAACTTCTCCTCGATCCGTTTTTGTGCTGCTCTATACGTTCTCCCAAGTAAAAACGCTCTGATACCAATTTGTTAAGATACTGTAAATATACGGCAAGTGTATTTTACTTTATTGAATTACCTCAATGAATTACCATATAGAGAATAGAAAATCACTCACATCTACTTCCTAAAGGCACACTCTAGTGAGGATCACAACAAAGAACAAGAAAAACTAAGAACAAACCGCAACCATGAAAATGACCAAAACAAACAATAAAAAGAACTTGACTTGGACCCTCTAGTTCTCCTGAGCACGAAAGACGGCAGCCTCTACTTCTTTGGAATATTTTCTCCCCTTTCTCCCTCCTCTTTCCTTCCTTTTATTTCGCTTTACTAACAAACTAATGGGAAAGATCTCCTCCAATATTCTCTCCTCCTATAATCTCTCCTATATTCTCGTGTGGGTCAATATTACCCTTTTTAATTCTTCTACTGTATTTAAATAATATTGGAGACATATACTTCCTAACAAGAACAAGATCTGAATTTATTATAATGTAACTATAAGAAAATACAAGATAAAACCAAGTATAAAGCACTTGGAACCCTCCCTCTTGAGTACTCTCACCCAAGCCTTATATCACTCCCCAGAATTCTCCCCACTTACCCTCCCTCCATTTATAATAACATGTAACCACCCTAGTTACCACATTTACATAATAACTACTAGTAACCACACTTACACAATAACTACTAGTAACTTCCTAAATATCTAATTACCCTTATACCCCAACCCTATACTAATCTAGGTATCTAACAAATTCCATAACATAATGTATTAGGGGAAGAAGGAAATCGAGGATAAAAACACTAGCTAGCCAACAAATATCTTTCATTAGTGAGCTTGAGCCATTTTACACGTAAAATGGGAAAAGTAAGCCTGAAACCCAAATTAGCCTAATGGTTGTCTTAACAACCACTACCCACCATCACGATAGAAACAACTGAAAAGGAAGAGCATGATACAATCCAACTCAAACATAAGAATTGATTTTGATGTTTAACTAAAAGTAAGCAGGCAATAGAATAAGAAACTATGCCCTTTTAGATCTAGAAGGTTCACAACAATTTCCAGCCTAAGCACAACTACGAGGCAATGGAAGAATAACGGCAAAGGCCTTGTGTGCATGGAATCGCTAACTTTGGTGCAAATGAGATGATTATCGGTATTCGAAGGCCAAAAGGACACATAGAAGAGTGTTCGTCTAAGGTTGCAAGACTAACCCTGAAAAAAGAGCAATACAAAAATTTAGAGTTTTTCGCACTTTTTCTGTGATGACTTGAGTGCTTGTACTCCCATCAGCAGTGAGAGAACCACCAAGCTCCTCAATCATCTGAATCAGAAAACAACTGCACATTAGAGCAGTCACAATTTGGAATAAATAGAACTTTTTATTGTTAGAATCTTAGAATATTTATGAAAAGTTTATGGGAATATTTTTCTTAATTCCTAAATATTTTCCTTTTTTATTCCTCTGTATATTCTATTTATTCTCCCTTGTACCTATTGTATTTTTCATCAGAAAATAATAAGAAGAAAAATATAGTGGTTTTTCTCCTGGTACACAGGTTTCCACGTAAAGTTGTGTGTTTGTTTGTCTCCCTTTCAATATGGTATCCGAGCAGGTGGTCCAAGAAGGTCTTGTGTTCAAGCCTCGCATTGTCGTTTCCTCCCCAATTAAAATCCATTTCCAGTTGTTGGGCCTTTCAAATATTTCAAGCCCACAAGTGAGGAGAGTGTTGGTGATATATAATTGAATTTCTTTCTTTTTTTAAAAAAGGATACGAGTCTCACTATTATTAATATAAAGAAAGAGACAAAGCTCAATGTACATGAGGATTATACAAAGAGAAAAAGGGGAGAGGGAAGATCAACAAGCGCATCCGGGCATCTCAAACTAGGTTGACACCCCCTTAGTGCCCCCAAAACATCCAAAAAGCGACAACACAAGATCATAACAAAAAGCCACAAAAACAAAGACAAACAAAATGATAAAACGAATCTTTCCAAAGCAAAATCATAATCAAAGGCAGCATGCTGAGAACAAAGAAGAATAAGCCTTGATTGATTGAGCAAAAACTGTTTGAAGCAGAGGGCTGATCCGATAGTCCTGATCATCAAAGACTTCAAAGTGGGGATGCTGTAAAGGCTGGCCAATATAACACAATATCCTACGTCGAAGATCTTCTTTTGCATTACATTTTCTAAAATTTCCAATCCACTCTGTTAAAGGCCTTTTCAAGGTCTAATTTAATGATCCATCTTTTCTTTTTTCGGATACTATAGACCTCCACAGTTTCTTTTGCTATTAAAATAGGATCCAAGATTTGGCACTCTTCCAGAAAGCCACATTGTAATGGAGAAGTATGTTAGGATTCTAACAATAAACACAAAATATCCTAACCAAATGGCTAAACAGAGGCAGCACTCTGTAATTCTTTATTTATGTATAAGCCAAAACACATTCAACAGTAGTAGATATGAAAAATAAAGGAAGAACAACATAGAAAACTTACCCAGCTCCTTTATACGGGGCTGGATACCCTCAGGCTACAGCAGCCTTTACTCTCCTTGAAATAACCAAAAGAGACCTAGCCTCCCCTACCCAACATTACATATTTATACCTCTCTCTCTCATCCCTCCTGACGGGCCCCACCTGCACGATCCTCTCCCATTATTCTCTCACCATTGGTTGCTAAGGAATTTCCCTTTCTACCCTTCCTTTTATAGGTATAGATAATAGGAGGTCTTACAATACCCCTCGGTTCTAAGTCCACCTTGTCCTCAAGGTGAAACGTGGGAAATTGCTAATTCATTTGATAAACCGACTCCCAAGTGGCTTCACTATCTGCTAATCCCTTCCATTTCACGAGTCATTCATTAGCTCCCAGATCTGTATTCCAGCGTATGCCCAGCACTGTCTCTGGATACAATTGCAATTCGAAGTCTTCAGTTAGGCTGGAATGTTGAAGTTGTACCTCTTGCCGCTTGTCAAGTTTCAATTTTAGTTAGGAGATGTGGAAGACATTATGGATATGAGCTTCTGGTGGTAACTGAAGTCGGTATGCTACTTCTCTCAATCCCTTTTATTGTGGTATACGGTCCATAATATTTGGGCGCCAACTTCTCACATTTCTTCCGGGCGAAGATCGTTGCTTGTAGGGTCTTAAGTTCAAGTAAACCTTATCTCCCACCTTAAACTTCAATTCTCTTCTTTTCAGATCAGCCATTTTTTTTCATTATATTCTGAACTGTATACAAGTGTTCTTTCAAGGCACTAAGTGCCAAGTCTCTCTCCTGTAATAGAGTTTCGACTTCGTTGTTAGGGGTCTTCTTATGTCCGTAGGATAACAGAGGAGGAGGAGGTCTGCCATATACTGCTTGGAATGTAGTTGTTTTGGTGGAGGCGTGGAACGTTGTGTTATACCATAATTCTGCCCAAGGAATGAACTTGTCCCATTTGTGAGGTTGTTCATTACAAAAACATCTCAGATAAGTTTCCAAATATCTATTCACTCTTTCAGCTTGCCCATCTGCTTGGGGATGGAAGGCTGTGCTCCTCTTGAGGTTTGTACCCATGGTTCTGAATAATTCCCTTCAAAAGTTACTAAGGAAAACCTTGTCACGATCCGAGATGATGGATTTAGGAATTCCATGTTTTCTGACAACCCTGTCAATGAATACGCCAGCCACTTGCTTTGCAAAAAAAGGGTGTTTCAAGGTTACAAAGTAGGAGTATTTACTCAACCGGTCTACTACCACCATTATAACATTAACTCCTCCGGCCAAAGGTAACCCTTCTATAAAGTCCATAGACCAATCTTCCAAAATTAGATCAGGAATTGGAATAGGCTGTAACACGCCTGCAGGTTTGGTGGCCTCAAATTTATTCCTTTGGTATGTGTCACATGTTTCTACATATTTTTTCACCTCTTCCTTCATTTTGTGCCAGTACAATTCCTCACTCATTCTCTTATAAGTCCTTAAAAATTCGAAATGACTGCCCAAGATGGAATCATGGAAAGTGTGTAACAAGGTGGGAATCAGAGAGGAAGTCTTCGATAGAACTACTCTTCCTTTGTAAAACAATCTCCCCCCACTCCATTGGTACTTCGCGTGTTTCCCGGTATCTCTCTTCGATTCTGTTATGATCTTCTGAAGTTCATCATCCTTTTCTACCTCTTTAATGACAACTTCCATATCAACAATTCCAGTGGTCGTTATCGTGTTCAGTTCCACAAGTGGTTCCATCCTTCGAAAGGGCATCGACAACCTTATTTTGAAGTCTCGGTTGGTAGAGAATTTCAAAATCATACCCTAACAATTTTGTTAGCCATTTCTGAAACTGTGGCTGCACTTCCTTCTGTTCCAACAAAAATTTCAAGGCCTTCTAGTCTGAAATAATGGTGAATTTTCTCCCTAAAAGATAGTGTCTCCATTTTTGTACTGATAGCACCACAACCATAAGCTCCCTTTCATAAGTAGATTTCAATTGAGCCCTTGGGGATAGTTTCTGGCTAAAGAAAGCAATCGGATGTCCATTTTGGGAGATCACGGCTCCTAAACCAACTCCAGATGCGTCAGTTTCGATGGTGAAAGGAAGAGACCAATCTGGTAGAGCCAATAACTAGTAGTCATTGCTCTCTTCAACCTCTCGAAGGCTACCGAAGCTTCTTCATCCCATTTAAATGCGTTATTCTGTAACAGCCTGGTTAGGGCTGCTGCAATCTCTCCATATCCTTTTACAAATGTCTGATAATACCCAGTTAGGCCTAGGAATCCTCTTAATTCAGTTACCCCTTTCGGTTGAGGCAAATTTACCATACTTTGAATTTTATCACTATCTGCCTCCACTCCTTTCTTAGATATTTGATGACCCAGGTATTGAATTTGAGAATGTGCTATGACACATTTCTTTTTGTTGGCAAAGAGTTGGTTGTCTCTCAGAACCGCAAAGACCATTCCCAAATGTTTTTTCATGCTCTACAATGTCGGTACAATAGACGAGTATATCATCAAAGAAAACTAACACTCATCGTCTTAGGAAGGGTTTAAATATCTGCTTCATTAAAGATTGGAAGGTGGCAGGTGCATTAGTGAGGCCAAAAGGCATTACCAAGAATTCGTAATGTCCCTCGTGGGTACGAAATGCAATCTTCTCAATATCTTCCCCCCTCATTCTGATCTGATGGTACCCTGATTTCATATCCAACTTCGAGAAAATTGTTGCCCCATTCAATTCATCCAATAACTCTTCAAGTGACCATTTCTAATAAATTCCCTATACCAATCTGTTAGGATTCTAACAATAAAACACAAAATAGCCTAACCAAATGGCTAAACAGAGGCAGCACTCTGTAATTCTTTATTTATGTAAAAGCCAAAATACATTCAACAGTAGTAGATATGAAAAATAAAGAAGAAGAACAACATAGAAAACTTACCCAGCTCCTTTATAAAGGGTTGGATACCCTCAGGCTATAGCAACCTTTACTCTCCTTGAAATAACCAAAAAAAGACCTAGCCTCCCCTACCCCAACATTACATATTTATACCTCTCTCTCTCATCCCTCCTGGCGGGCCCCACATGAACGATCCTCTCCCATTATACTCTCACCATTGGTTGCTAAGGAATTTCCCTTTCTACCCTTCCTTTTATAGGTATAGATAATAGGAGGTCTTACAAAGTAATACTTGGCCTGACTTTCTTTAATCTTTCTGCGAGAACCTTTCCAAAAAACTTATAAATTAATGTTGAAACAACTTATAAGCCACACTGTAATAACCTTCCTTCTCTTGACCGAACTTCAATAATCAACAACTTATATTTATCCACATAATAAAAAAAACTCCTAATGTGCCACTAGCTTCAAACAAAGACCAAGCCAATTCCTTTTGAACTCCATAGTGCCTTTATAATACAACTGGCAATCTCTTCTCTTTTGGTCTCCGAAATCAATGCTCTATCTGGATTAGCTTTCTTCAAAAGATTTTTAATAGCCAATTGTTTTGAATGGCCCATGAATCCTCGAGTGTTCCATGATATAGTCTCCATCTTTGCTACCTCTGCCTTATATCAATTCAATTTCACATGCTGCCAAGAAAGGAACCAACTCTTGAGGGGGAAGGATGCTTGCGACCTGCACAAAATTTCTTTTTCTTGGGGAGGAAAACAATTTAATAAAATCTGCACCGAGAGAGTCACTGTCCTCTTGTTTATCTGTCTCTGATTGAATTATTTCTTCCTCAACTGGTTCAAATTCTGCACTACTTACACTGGTGACTGATTCAACTTCCATGAATTCATCTTCTAGGCTCTCAACTTTTTTGAGACAAGAAGTATCTTGCACAAAATTAAAGAATGAACCAGAAAGTTTGGAGGAGGATTGAGAAAATTTATTACTTAAGGAGGAAGGCAGTACTGACCTTTTGCCAACTGAATTTGGAATTTGTATATTCACACAACTTTCCTCTAATAAATCAGAATTAGCTAAGCTCGTCCAAATGTTGCGAAAAGAAGTTCTCCCTTTAGTATAGGTTTTGAGGTGCTTAGAAAAATATTTGGCATGAAATGGAATAACATTCTTTGCTGAGGATATTTTAGTCTTGTGAGAGGCTAGTAATTTTTGTTGAGAACTGAAAACAGGGGATGGCCTGAAGTGAAGTTCCTTGATGGAGGAGAGGACTCTAATTCGTCAGAATACCAAAAGCCATTGGAATTCTGATTAATAAAATTCTTGGGGCCTACCATCTGTGTGTCAGATTTTTAAAATGTCTGCAGATACATTAAGTTTGAAAAAAATCTGGTTGGGGAGGGCTAGGTGAGCTGTTTTTTGAGATAATAAAATGTCGGCTGGCTGCCTTTTCTTCTTTCGAGGTCTGTTTTTCTCTCTTTTCTGTTGAAGTCTTTTCCCCTTCTAAGTACGTGGAGATGCCAGCTATACCCAAATTTGAATTTTGCCTTCTGAAAATTATTTTTTTCGGCGAGGATTCAAGGGCTGAAACTCTTTCCGGCCGGACAAGGTTTTCTTCTTCATCACCCAACTTCCTAAGTGCTTCGAAAGGATTTCTTGAGATGGATGGGGCATTCTGTTTGAGAAAATTCAGGTATCTGAGAGACCATCACTTTGGAGCCTCTTCATCTAAAATCACTGAATTTATTCTACATAAATCAATAGGATTGGAAAAATCACTTTGAAATAGATCAGATTGGATTATTACAGGAGCTTCTAAGGGTTCAAAATCCCCAAAATTAAGGAAAAAATTTCATCAGTTCTCACTCTTTAATTCTATAGTTGCTGGTAAGAATCCGCAAAGATTTTTCCGAACTTTAATTCTTGCTTCAGAGCACTTGATCAAATTGAGTGTTTCTAAGATTATACTTTCTAGTCCACCAAAGTAGCTTAAGCTTAAGGCTATAATTGAATTTTCTTTCAACCACCAGCTTAAACTTTTTGGTGAATCGGTGGTTTAATATTAATATTAATATTTTATAATAAAAAATGTACAAGCTAATGCCATATAAAATAAATACAGAAATACTATAAAATCTACATCCATAAAATATGCATGTGAACACATATCAGAAGATGGATATTCGTAAGTTAGAAAGACCGATAACAAAATGTCATAATTAAACAACAACATTAATATTATGGGTAGTTTCAAGCTTCATTTGTCTATTCTAGGTAGGAATATTGAATAACTCTTAAAAATAATATAAAGATTGAATCCCTAAACTTCATGTGCTTGCTAGTATACAACCTAAAAGTTAAACAATTAAAGAAACTGATTAATCATTTTTGGCAGGATGTCAGATTCGCCTTTCGAAATCCTACATGAGTAGAGCCAGCCAAATAAGCCAAAGCAAGATATGCCTCTTAAGGAATATGGAGAAGTTCAATGACTGGGTATGTATATGATAAACCTTAGCCTCAATTTTATTTATCAATAATGGAGGGAAGGAATCAGAAGCTTCTCTAACTCTCCCAATTATTCTAAGAAACCTGATACAAGCTATGCCAAAACATACCCTCCCCAAACAATCATAACAACATTTATATGAAACCATAAAAGACTCATGGCCCCCTTCCTCTCCTGAATCCTTTCTTGTGCCTACGGGTGTACACCTTCACTACCATGGGCCTATTAGTATTTAGAGATCGTTGGGGTTGTATGAGCCAAGGAGCTGGAAGAGTAGGATTAGGGAAGTGTGGAGTTTTCCGCTCTTTGTTTGGCCAAAAGTGTTTGTGGACTCCCGACAAGAAAATTTCAATTTTATGCCTTATTGACTTCGTATGTCCTAGGCCCTAAGAGTTCAAAACTGTCTAGATTTTACAACTTCTTGAACCACTCCTTGTGCCAAACACCCCTTTAAAGAATACTAAGCCAAGGATATAAAACTTTAATACCATCAATAGAAAATCTCATAAAAGAAACATGAATGATGAATATTTTAGATGACTATAAATTTGTACCGTACCTTCATGAGCTGAGTTTTCTTAGTTTTGTCCGCAATGTTCATCAGCATAATTTTAAATGATTTTCCTAATGTGTTCTCTTCAGAATTGAGGTCCTCTGATGCCACATTTACACTTCCAAATTCTTGACAGAAATTTTGTGTACACTGATTGGTTGGATTTTTAGGATAAATACTTGATAAAATCTCATGCTTTGAATTGGCTAAAGAGCATCCTTGAGAGCAGGTATCGTATACATCACTTTTAGGATCAAGATTTTTGTTAGAGTGGGAATGGAAATGGTCCAGATTGACTCCTTTTACTTTCTTTGACTTTAGCGAAGAAAGTGATGCTTTCCAAACTCTCTTTGCGCTATGTTTAGAGCAAGAACAATGTGTCTCATCCAAATTACCAAGAGTATTGGATAATTCTATAATACTAGTTGTCGTGTTGTTCTCTATTTCTGCAAAAGAAACCAAACCGTTGCTGTCATGCACTGCATCCTGGTTCTGAGGATCTGTTAGCAACAACCCAGGTTCTAAATAATGTGATTAACGTTAGAAAAAAAATTAAGAAAAACAAAACAAACAAAACAAAGCAAACTTTACATCGAATGAGACAATCAGGTAGTGGACAAAAAATCAGATCAATCTTAAATGATTGAGATAGATTCAGCCCAAACTACTTTGTATCATATCGCCTAGTCACTTTTAGATGTAGATATCAAGGTGACCACATGACTTGAGCTTATTCCCTCTAAACCCTTTATCTACTTAGAGTGGTTTTTATGAGCCACTATTTCAATCGATAGTGATACTCTAGGATCTTGACACCTATTATTACTTACTATTTCATGTTATGGTTCATTCATGAACAGAATGGTTTAATTAAACCGTTATGATGTAATTAAGCAACATATGGAGAATAATTTAAATTGTACTATCTTGTGGAACAAAACCTGAATTACACATACCCTGAATTTCATTTTCTTCTCCAAGGGGCACTAAAGTTACAAACTCGTCTGGTTGAAAATTCAAATTTTGAATGGTATGCTGATCAGTTGCATTTGAAACATTGAAACCTCGATTGGCAACACTGATTCTTGCAGCATATGAGGCTTCAGGCTTTAGTAGAGAAAGTAACTTTGGAAAGTCAGCCGAACACATTGAAATTCCTTGAATGTGCGAAATCTATGGATTTTATTACACATCCCAAAGGTGAACGACTTTGAGGCATCTTGGTTATAATCAATTGGTTCTCGAAGTACACCACCGTCATCCCCACTACAAAACTATGTTATGTCGAGCTGATAGCACACTTGTTCTTTAAGAACGTCGTGAAGTTATGGGGAGTTCCATCAAGCATTGTGAGTGACAGGGATGGTAGGTTCATTGGTACTCTCTAGACCGAACTATTCGCCTTCTTGGGGACACGCCTAAATATATCCTTAAGCTGCCATCCTCAGACGGATGGCCAAACTGAAGGATTCAATTGTATACTTAAGGAATATCTACGACATTTTGTTGATGCAGGACAAAAGAATTGGGTCTAGTTGATGGATGTGGCTCAATTTTGTTTTAATGCACAAACTAGTATATCCACAAGAACGAGTCCTTTCGAAATCTTGAGTGGAAGACAACCTATATTGCCTCATATTGTTGATCATCCTTATGCAGGAAAAAATCCTCAAGCTCATAACTTTACGAAAAAGTGGGAGAAGACTACGAACATGCTCGAGCATACTAAGAGAAAGTCTCGAAGCGTATGATAAGAAGCATCATCCTCTCAAGTTTTGAGCGGAAGACCAACTCTTCATAGAGTTTAAAGCAAAGCAAATTTGATTTAGAGGACATCAACATCAGCATCTCACCAGAAAATACGAAGGGCCTGTTGAAGTTCTGAAGAAAATTGGAAATGCATCCTATAGGGTATCGTTGCCTTCATGGATAAAAAATCATCTAGTAGCTCATGTGAGCAACTTGAAACCTTACCATCAAGCTCTAGATGACTAGTAGTGCAACAATGGTGTATGGTCATCTAGTGACCTAAAGCAGAAAGATGATAAAGAAACGGAAGAAATCCTTCCTAAGAGAGTGAGGAAGGGTATACCCATGAAGAGGATACATGAATTCCTACTGAAGTGAAAGAAACTCCATGTGGAAGAAACACGTTAGAAATGTGCTGAAGACCTTGGAGCGTGAAAAAAGAAGATCGAGGAATTCTAGCTTCGCTAGTCGACAGGGACGTCAATTGTTTAAGTGGGGGAGAATGTAACAAGCATGCTTGTCCAGGGCGCTGTTTGCTTATGGTTGCATGCCTAAACACCCCCACTTTACATTGTTTTTATGTTTTGTATTTAGTTTTACTTTTTGCTTTCCTTTTTATGTCATAAACCTTGGGAGTGACTTGGCTTTTTCTTATGCAAGCCTACCACAACTAAAAAAGTCTAAAATGTACTATAGATGGGACATAGTAGTTGAATCCCTACCCAAGCCTTGTTGCACTCTTCGCAATCAAAGTTTTTATTTGCAATTGACAGTCTTCAATGCTTGCTTTAACGATGTTTTCATTGAATTTCTTTCTCCTTACGTTTTATAAAACATTTTCTTAAGAACGTGAAGAGAGGCTACATCGTATCACGTGTTTGTCCGTGGTTTTGGATTTTGATCAGCTGACTTGTTGTCTACGTAAAACAAGTGCAACATAATCGCTCCTCTCGTGTTTGAAAGCTCGCGATTGTGACACAAGAAATGCACTAGCCAAGAATGCTTGAAACCGAAATGTAACCAAAATTCCAAAAGGTTTTGAAACCAACACGAAATCTTTTGCATGCTTTTACCTCACTCACATGCATCCTAGGAAAATTTCCAAGAGGTCACCCAACATAGAATTTCTTCAAGCTAAGCATGCTTAACTCTGAAGTTCCTATGATCGAGTCACTGAAAAGAAAGGTGCACATTGTTGGTATAGGTATTAAGTTCTAATTCTTTTCAGTCTTTCTTAGATAATCTACAAATTTCATGTCACCATTAAATGATATTAGTATTCTTAGATAATCTACAAATTTCATGAAGAAAAGACTGCAGACTTGAGAGTTACCCCCACAATCTTAGTGCTCAAGGGTTGACAGTCATGCGTTTTATGCAAGATCTAAGAAGCGATAATGCTCGTTATTGTAATGAAAAACTTTTGAAAATTTTTGAAATTTGAGCAAAATTTGAAATCCCCCAAGTTTAGACTAAACAAGCGAGCTATTATCCACCCTTCGCTTAAAAAATTTCTTGGAAGTAGCCCAACATGAGAAGATAAAACAATCTGAATGCAGGCGATCCTATAAACAATTAAAACAATAGCCACAACTGATTGAAATCAAGTTGGATAAACAACCATTGAATGAAGGAAGGGCGTTGAGCTTGTCTAAGAAAAACATACTCTTAGAGGGTTTATGCCAACAACAGCAACATACATATCCAGCTTTCCTGTAGGTATTCCTATCCCCTAAACTCCAAGGCCACCGAGGCCAAGAATACGACTTCCATCTATCAAGACAATCATGTCAACCTGTAGTTGGAAGAAGAAAATACAATGAACTTCAAAAAAAAAAAAAAAATATATATATATATATATCTATAAAGCATAACAATTATCCCATTGTTGAAAGAAATAATATTTGTTATGCTATGTATATAATTCACAAATTAATAGATCATCATCTCAATGTACAAATTGTGTGAAGCTAACGTCTCTTAAACAACTTAAAGAGGATTGAAGAAGAGTACCAGAAGTTTTTCATTAACCATCAATCCAGGAAATAAATGAAGCATCAAGCTTGTCTAATAAACTAAATTGGGTCCTCAATATGTAACACAAATTACACAAAAATCTAGGGAGGGGGGATATGATTTAGATACGTAAAAATAACTTATTGCATTCACTAAAGAAATACATATACAAGATGTTCTTGTAAACTTAATCCTCAATTTATCCAAGACCCCATTAGAATGGTTAATTGATTCAATAGATGTTCTTGTAAAAGAACCAAACTGGAAGTTTTTCAACAAATATGCGAATGATGAAACCGGAACAACATAGCTATCCAAAAGTGAGGTTTCTACTCATTTTTTATGCATTTTTTCTGATGTATATTGCATATGTTTTTTTTTTTTTTAGTTCCTAATTGTCTCACTGTTTTACATTTTACATTTGCAAGTCTCTCTTTTCTTTCTTTGGTACGTACAATGTGGTAACTAGGTCTTCCTAGATCCGGTCGGGTAACCTATCTATTGTTCTAGACTTAGTTTCTAAGTTTGACTTCTCCCTTCAGAGTGACAACAAACCTCGTTTTCCCCCCTACTATGGAACGGGGAGGATTCCTCCTCTTTTCAAAGCCCTCATCAAACTCAATGCTAAGTTTGACTGTGTAAGACCCCTAATTATCCATACCTATAGGAGGAAGGGTAGAAAGGTAACTGCACAGGACAATATTATGGAGGAATGATTGGAAGGAAGATCGTGCTGGGTAGGGCCCACTGGGCTGAGAAATATGTGAGCCTATAAATAGGATTATTAGGTATGGAGTAGCTAGGTATATTTTATCTTTTAAAAGGTAGGGTTGCAGCAGCCGCAAGGGTCTCTTAAATCAAGGAGGTCGGTATGTTCTTTTCTTGATTTTCCTTGTTGTTTCTTTTCATCTTGTGACGTTGTAAGCATTTGGCTATATATAAATAAAGTAAACCAGGGTACCACCTCTGTTTAAGCCATTTTTACAGTATTTTCGGTCTAAATCAGTGTTAGTATCCTAACAGACTCCTCCCTTCGGAGTGACAACAAGCTTCGTTTTCCCCTAGTGTGGAACGGGGAGGATTCCTCCTCTTTTCAAAGCCCTCATCAAACTTGGTGCTATGTCTAGAACGCTAAGAGTAGGTGGTTTGGTTTTGGTTAGGCCAAAAGTGAAGTTTCCTCTCATTTTTTATGGCCTTTTTCTTATGTATATTGCATATGTTTGTTTTTTTTAGCTCTTAATTGTTTCATTGTTTTACGTTTTACGTTTGCAAGTCTCTCTTTTCTTTCTTTTGTATGCAATGTGGTAACAAGGTCTTGCTACAACCGGTGGGCTAACCTTTCTATGGTTGTACACTTAGTTTCTAAGTTTGACTGCTCTCTTCGAAGTGACAACAAGTTTTGTTAATGCCCACCATTTTCTAAAGGGATTTAGTTCATTGTGGCTAGACAAGAGGTTCCTAACTCATGTTTGACAAGACAAATTTGTTAAGACCATCTCAATTTCTAAAGAGTACCACCTATCGTTTTTTAACTCTATCTAGGTTAGTTTTGGATTAAGCGCATCATAGGTAAGTCAGGCAAAGCAACAAAGGAAGACAAAGCTAGAAAAGTATCCATACTTATTTATTATATACATGCAATCAAGCATTCACAACACACATACCATTTTCTCAATCATGCATTCACATCTAAGTAAGATATTGCTAAAAAGGGGCTTAAACCAAAAAAGACGGCAACTTATTCTCAAATTTCAGCACATTTCATTAACATTCAGAATTTTACATCACAAACCCAAGCTTAGTGGTCAAGGATTGCCAGTCATGTTTTGTTTAGGGTTTAGGGTTTAGGGTTCTTGTTTTGTTTTTATCGGCTATTATGTTGGGTGAAGAACTCTAAGAACTTGCCGGCTTTGCTTTCTACTTGACCTAACAATTGTATTTTGCTTTCAAACAATCTTATACAAATGTGTATGGCCACAAGAGGGATTTAAAATTAATATAAAAAAGGCAGTAGAATATGGCAAAAAAGGGGGATTAAAATTGAGATAAAAAAGATAACCGCACATATTATTATGTACATAATTCACAATATTCAGAAAATGAACCAAGTGTTCTACTCATTTCTAAGCTATCAATATATGCATTTTCAACATATGTAACAAATTCAAATAACTAATACAATCACAAATCCGAGCTCCGTTCTCATGGGTTAGGCATACATGCTTTTTTATGCTAAAAAGCGAAGTAGACATGGTACTTATTCTAAGCAAAGAGCATTGCAAAAGTTTCTAAATTTTGACATTTTTAGCGAAATTTGCAAAATGAAAATTTCCCAAAGGACATGGAATGTTCAAGGCTACAACCCCACGCCCCACTTAAAAATTTGCATTGTCCTCAAAGCATTTCTAAGCAAGATTCTACAGATGAAAAAAAAAAAAAAAAAAAAAGAACAGAAGACCTCCCCTTGTAACCTAGTTTCTTCATGGAAGCTTGCTTGCAAAGATCCCAAGTTTGGTTATATTTCATTTTCCTTTATTCCTACAAAAAGAAAACAAGAATTTCCATCGAAATTTTATTAAAGAGGTTAAACTAAAAATTTTAGAAAAATGTGCATAATTGTTTAAGCTCGGTTGCATTTTCTAAGTATCACTTGAATTATTAAAACGACCTAACAAATATTCAATACAAGTTCGTAATTCATAACCTACCAAAAAGTTCAAAAAGATTGTTGTGGGTGTTCCACCAAACCTTTTGTAAATTTCATACATCAATAAAATTACTTCTTATGGGGGGAGGGGGGGGGGGGGGAAGCAATTATGTTTTAGAGACAAATGGCTCTAAAGCACACAAACACTCTCCATCTCACTCTCTATCTGCCCTGTATCCAATTTAATCCAGCATTCATTTGGGGTATTTTAGGTTCATATTAAAAAATAGTCATTCATGTTGTGATGCAAAGGCCCTTTTATGTATCTAAAACTAAAATCATGAAAATCATCGTGGACATGCAGCACAACAAACTGAATTTCCATGGGAAGCCTTTGCTAACAAGATGGTAGACAATAATTACTCAGACAAGAGAGAAGGACTATAATTAATTAACAGAAGTACAAATCAATATAGGTGCACAACCACCAAGCCCCCAACAAAAGGAACAATAAACTTCAATAACAAAAGAAATGTAGTATCCGGACTATCCTTACCTTGTTATCGAAGAAGATACCTTGGCTCTGGTAAGCTCGATGCTCTGCCTTACAACGTTCAATTACCTCAGTACTGCAGTGTTTCTTCAAAGTTTGGGAATCTACCTAAAACATAAACATATATTACAACTTGAAAACCTCCATGTCAGAAACTTCACTTTAATTATCAAACCAGATGCTATGCAAGAATTAGTTATCAGAAATACAACATAAATAGTAATGATATTCTTTGGGGAGGGGATAAAAGCATCTTTCATCTTAGAAATAAGCTTCGCAGTTAGCACTAACCTTTGTATAAGAAGTTAACACCGATTTGATTACTTCATAAACTTCAGCTACGAAATCTAGTAAAGAGAAAGACCTAATCCATAATGTTAAAGAGGAAAAGACCAAGTCGGATTCCTTTATTCAAACAGGTTAGTATCACAACTCCAAAGGAAAAAACTTATGGACCTCTACGACGAATTTCCTTGAATGATGTAGCAGCATCTGGTTCTTGAAACACAATTTCATTTATGCTGTGAAAAATAAGATCGATAAATAAAACTTTTGGCTACAAATAGCCACATAAACATAAAGTTGTGACAGGAAAACAAAGTTAACAGATAATTAACTATACAGTTTGTAGGCAAAATACCAAATAGCCCATAATCAAGATCACAACTGAAGCAAACAATAATGTGTAGTTTATCATTTCCAACCAAATAATTCAATAATAAATAAGGTCAAATGGCTAAATAATATGGCCTTTCACATAAATATTTACTCCTGAATTTTTTGAAGGATAATGTTATCGCTTCTCTCCCACGTTTCACGAAGGCCCTCAACCATCTGCCAATTCCAATATAAAAAAATTATTTTACATATTATATATTTTTTACATATTCCTATTGAAGAATCTCATTTGAGCATTTTGTGGTCAATTTGACTTGAAAGAAACGACATAACTTTCAATAAGAAAGAAGCAAGATGCCCAGTTGTTTTTAACTGCTATTTTTCTTTTTTTTTTTTTTTTTTTTTTTTTTTTGCTTTAACTTGCTGTAAATTGGAGATGTTTTCCATAACTACTTCGGCTTATGTAGTTTACCTTCTCCTTAAATGCAACCATAAATCAAACAAACTAGATGAATAAATTTACATCACAGAAATCCATCCTATAAAGACTACAGCGGAGAAAGATGGGATAAGGATAAAGCATAGGAAGAACAAATACCCCATGGGAAGTAAACTGATAAAAAATACTTTGTCTTGAGAGTAATATATCCCGGACCAATTTTCTGCTCTGCCAGCCATTAAGATTTACCCACTGCAACTCTGCACACAAATATTTTCTTATAAACAATAATTAACACAATCTAATTGGTATCTTATGGATATCAAAGACAGCATGGATCCATATTTTCCTGAATGAAGTAAGAATTTAACACATGATTCAAGTTTAGAGGAATGTTGTGATGTTAAAAGAAAGTAAAGCTATTACTACAAGACCTTAAGTAAAAAAAAATAAAAGTATCTCCATGAAACCACAAATATTCGATTTACATGTAGTTATATAGGTGAGGTAAAGCTAATTCAGATCTTTAAACTATAATGCTATTGTGAATAACCGACAGAAAGTTGAATACAGTAAATTAATAATCAAAGAAAAATTTTGGATTTTGTGGTCAAATTCTACCTTTTAGAACCCTAAAATTGGAAGGATTTCAAATTAGTCTACGAACAAAGAATTTGGAAGCATTTGTGATCCACTAAGGAGCTCTCCCGGGGCATCCTTGGGTACTTATCAACCAGAGACTGGAAGTAGTTGTGATCTTCGTCCATAGTAGTCATCCAGCCAGCAAGGGAAAGACCACGACGCGCAGTGGAATAGGAAAAAGAGCGTCGAGCACAGCTTTCGTGTCACCAGCAATCCTTTTTCCTTTATTGGTAGACTGAAAAAGGCTTTGTCAAGCAGGCAGGCATGATTGTCACGTCGATCGATAGTTGAGAAATCTGGCGCTGTTAGGGCTAGGAGAAGAAGATGGTCGTGAATCGGCGATTTTCAGGAAGACGAAGAAGAGTACAAGAAGTTTTTCATTAGCCATCAATCCAGGAAATAAATGAAGCATCAAGCTTGTCTAATAAACTGACAAGGCTAGAGGAGGACTTAAACAAGTAAAAGGACAAAATGAAGCAAGCTCAAGCAACAAATTTTCTGTTAAGTAAACGTAAATATTAACTAAATGCTTAAATAAAATATTTCACCACCATCACCACCAAAACAACAACAACAAAAACAAAAAGCCCAGATATATCGCCATTGACAACAAAAACAGAGCAATATAAGCACAATAAACACAGCTGTCATAACTGATGCTGCATACAATAAAAAGGGTGCAAAATAAAAGTCAAAGTTATTACCAATATGTTGTTAAATCAAATGACTTGCTAAAACCTGAGAACCATATATGGGGTACAAAATTATAGATTATGAAAGAAACATTTTAAACATATCATTCACAGAGAACCAAGTAACTGATTCCATGAATTTTCCATTTCTCAATCAGTGCTAGAACTTTCCTATAACAAGATGACTCCCTGAGTTGTAGTCTTCACCACCCCAGAAGAAATATCTAAACAGTTTCTCTGTACTTTTAATCATCCTATAAGGAGCTTTGATGAGGGAAAGGAAATGCAAAGGCAACCCATTGAGCAACAGAGCAATCAATGATTACCTGCCACCTTTGGAAAGAAACAAATTCTTCCATTTAGCAATCTTACGTCTAATTTTATCGACATCCCAGAAAGCCAGAAAGCCTAGCGAGTTAAGGGTGAGAGGTTTCATCTTACAACCCAACTCAACCGCAAGCCTAAACACTGATAGACCTCCTATCTTATATCAATATAGTAGAAGAGAGAAGAAAAAGAATTAATACGTGAGAAGCACGTGTGAGTTAGTTAGTAGGAGGGAAGGAGAGACTAGTATAAATAGATGAAATAGAAAGGTGGGAAAGTTAGTTAGAGATTCAAGTAAATAGTACCTTTTTGTTCCCTTGAAAGATAGGTTGCAGAAGGTATGAGTGTTAGCTTGTATTTGGGAATTCATTCCCTTGCTACTATCAATAAAATTCCTACGTTAATACCAATTGGAGTTCCATCAAAAACCTTATGCTCCTTCATATTAATCCAAATTAGGAAGAAATTCGCCATATTCAAATTAAAGAATGAACATCCCCTGGACAAAAAACAAAAGTGTCATCAGCATACTGAAGATGAAGGATAGCCACCTTTTTTCTACTGATCTCCCAACCTTCAAGAGCTTATTTCTCCATATAGAAGTAAACTAATCTGTTGAAAGCATCACCACGGAGGGTAAAAAGGATGGGGGCAGGGGGTCTCCTTGTCTTAGATCCCTTTGACTCATGTCACCCATATATTGTGAGCTTTTGCATTTAAGATGCAGACGGCTAAAGAGATGAAGTAAACAATATTGTACTACCATGTGGAGACAGCAAGTAAGACTCTATCGTTTAATAGGGAAGTTCCAATGCTTCTTATTACCCTGGTGAAGAAAAAAAAAGGAGTTGTCAACAGTTCTCTACTTTTTCACAGACTGCAAACACTAGAATGCAGGTAATCACGAGGTTTCACGTCTCAACTACTATTGTTTGACTGTTGTATCAATAGTACCGAGAGCCTAATTTCAAACAAAAAATTTAACCTTTTCAAGAACTTTGAAACTCCAAATTGCTTCATCCAACTAACAAAACTGAAGTAAGCCCCAACTAACGAAAAAAAAGAAAGGATATGTACAAGTTGTGAAATGGCTTAAAAGGAAAGAAGCTTATTCTCAAATTTCAGTACATATACTCATCAAAATTCAAAATCTCACGTCACAAACCCGAGCTTAGTGCTCAAGGGTTGACAGTCATGCCTTTTATGCAAGATTTAAGAAGCTATAATGCTCATTGTTGTAATGAAAAACTTCTGAAATTTTTTTAAATTTGGGCAAAATTTGAAATCCCCCAAATTTAGACAAAACAAGCGAGCTATTATCCACCCTCCGCTTAAAAAATTGCTTCGTCCTCAAAGCTTTTGAAAATCAAAGTAAAGGGAGAAAAATAAGGGGGGGAACGGTGGACTCCCCTAGAAGGATCAACATCCTTGACTTTGGTTTGAAGCTTGCATGGATAAGCCTCTTCATTCCTTTTTCATAACTTTATGACTTAATATGGCAGTGTTGTATAATATACAAATCCATAATAAAATAAACACCATTTACAGCAGAGCCAAGAAAAATGAAGATTGTATATAATGTACTGCAATAAAATTAAAATACTAAAGAATGTGTAAGGATGTGAGCGTAAGCAAAAAGTAAAATCAATAGCTAAAGAAGAGAAAAATTGAAAGACTTCAACAAAAAATGTAGCCTGTAAGTTGCTAATTCTTTTTCTTTTTCCCGCAGAAGATCATCCTTGACCCAAGCCTGTGAAGAAATTATAGAATAAAAGGGTTAGTGAAGAAAAAAACAAATCATTTAAAAACATTCTTATGCAAGCAAATCAAGCATGAGGAAAAAAAAAACAACAGACCGCTTCGTTGTCTAATGTAATTGATTGCAATTCTCTATCTTTATCTTCTATTCTCCTTTCCAGTTCGTGAATAGGTGATCTCTTTCACATAGTTGTTCCTGTACAGCCACAAACTTGAATTTTATTCTTCACACTATCCCTCCTCTTCAAGAACAAAAAAACATGAAGCAATTGGCATTAGAAAAAGTGCATACTTGAAACATTTGAAGGCCCACCAGGCAGGCACATAAGCACTAGCTGGTAACCAAAGAAACAAAAAACAGAGAGAGAGAGAGAGAGAGATCAGTTTCAAATTCAAACAAAATAGTGGTTCACATTAACATAAGTAATGTGATAGACCACCAGTTATTTTACAATATAGTATGAGGAAAAAGGGACCGGTTGCACGTGAATAAGAGAAGGGAAATGGAGAGAAGTGGAAAAAGAAGTGGAAACCACCTTGGTGGGGACCAAGGTTAGTTACATGGGAGAGACTTAAAAGGGAAAGAATGGAGGGAAGAGAGGGGTGGTTAGTTGGTTTCTGGAAGTGGAGGGCTGTAATTCCCTAGAGAGCAGGGAATGCAGAAGGTGTTCAGTTTCTGTAGTCTGGAGCAAGTTATTTCCATTATCGTGAAGTACTTTACTGTTTTGATGTTTTATGTTGAACTTGGTTTATCCTTGTATTAGTTCTTGTGTTGTACTTTGTTTTCAAGACTGTGTTAGAACCTGTTTTCTGTAAAAGTTTGGCTGATTAATAAATTAGTAGAACACACTATTTGGTGTTCTATCATTTTGGCATCAGAGAAATCGAATATGTGAAGTTCTATATCATGCCTCAAAAGCGAATTGAGGAAAAGTTGGAAATGGTAGATCAAGAAATATCCGACATTCGAGCGAATTACATGATTTGTCAACAATCAAGGAAAACATGTCATCTTTGGCAAAGAGTATTGAGAGGTTAGGAGTACAGGCTGAAAAGCTACAACATCAACCAGAAACACTGTTGAAATATATTAAAGGAATGATCAAAGGGAAGATAACGATGGAAGAAGTACTAGAAGGATCATCAAGTAAAGTTGACAGCATGGTTAATGTCTGTGATTCAACGATGATAGGGGGAAAATCTGAGGAAAAACATACCAAGTTGGAGGGTGAAGATTCTGCGGACGACCGAAGCAAATTTTTAAAAGTTGAAATGCTAGTTTTTGTGGGAAATGATCCTGATTCTTTGTTGTTTCGGGCTGAGAGATACTTTTAGATACACAAACGGAGTGAGTCAGAGAAAATGACTGTGTCCATTATTAGTTTTGATGGAGCAGCTTTGGATTAGTATAGATCTCATGAACATCGTGAACCATTTGTTAATTGGGACGATTTAAAGAAGAGACTTATAGTTTGATTTCGATCGGGTCGTGAGGGATCAATTCTGGGAAGATTTTTAAAGATCAAGCAAGAAACTATAGTGGAAGAATATCAAAATTTATTTGATAAATCAGTAGCACCATTACCTTTTCTACAAAAGGCTGTCTTAGAATAAACATTTATGAATGGTTTGAAACCATGGATTAAGGCAGATATGGAATGTTGGGAACCTATGGGGCTTGCTCAAATGATGAAGTTGGCCAAAAAGATTGAGGACCGAGAAGTGATAAGGGGAGAATCAAGTTTCAAACTTGCAACGGATGGAAAACTTCAGGTTTCTGCTTCTTTTAAACCTCAAATTCCTGTGATTTCTAATGATAATAAGTCAGGAGGGATTGTTCCAATGCGGATGATTACACTTCGAGGAGTGGCTTGGTGAACCTAATCGACGAGAAGGACCACTAAAACGACTTTCTGATGCTGAATTTCAGGCTAGACGTGAGAAAGGTCTCTGTTTTCGTTTTGAGGAAAGATTTTTTGTGGGCCATAAGTGTAAAGTGAAAGATCATAAGGAACTTAGAGTTTTAGTTGTTGGGGAAAATGGGGAAGAACTAGAAGTAGTTGAAGAAGAGGATTCAAAAACTGAAATACAGGAGACTGAAGTTGTTAAATAAGAAGAACTCGTGATCGAATTATCAATAAATTCGGTGGTGAGATTATCAAACCCTGGAACTATGAAAATTAAAGGTATGATTCGAGAAAGGTCAGTAGTAGTATTGATAGATTGTGGCACGACCCATAATTTTATATCTGAAAAATTTAGTAACTCAATTGTTGTTGCCGTTGGAGGAAATTTCTCATTATGGGGTTATTTCGGGGTCTGAATCTGCTGTAAAAGGGAAGGGAATTTGTAAACAAGTGGAACTGCTATTAGGTGAATGGAAGGTTGTGGATAATTTTCTGCCATTGGAATTGGGGGGGGGGGGGGAGTGGATGTCATTCTTGGTATGCAATGGCTACATACATTAGGAGTAACCGAAGTAGATTGGTGAAAACTTACTTTGACATTCATACAAAATGGGAAGAAGGTTGTATTAAGGGGAGATCCGAGTCTTACGAAGGCTAGGGTGAGTTTGAAGCACATGATGAAGACATAGACAAAACTTGATTAGGGATTTCTGATTGAGTGTAGATCTTTGGAAGGTGGAATGGCATTTGCAGCGTTGCATGGGGTTGATGAAGTGTCTACCATTCATGAGTCTATTCCAGCCGTGTTAGCTAAGTATGAAGATGTTTTTGATTGGCCTGGAGAGTTGCCACCACAACGTACCATTGAAGATCATATACATCTTCATAAGGGGACTAATCCAGTCAATGTTCGGCCTTATAGATATGCATACCAACAAAAGGATGAGATGGAAAGATTGGTTGATGAAATGATGGCATCTGGCATAAAAACCTAGTACTAGTCCATATTCGAGCCCGATCTTGTTGGTGAAAAAAATGGTAGTTGGCGGTTTTGTGTAGATTACCGTGCGTTGAATAGTGTGATCGTTTCAGACAAGTTTCCTATCCCAGTAGTAGAGGAATTGATTTGATGACTTAATGGGTTAATATATATTAATATAATTTGTTGAAGATTGATCTCAAGGTGGGATATCATCAAATTAGAATGTGTAAAAAGGATGTGAAGAAAACAGCTTTTAGAACTCACGAGGGGCATTATGAGTTTCTTGTCATGCCTTTTAGGCTCACCAATGCACCATCAACATTTCAAGCTTTGATGAATAGTATCTTTAAACCTTACCTATGCAGGTTTGTCTTAGTCTTTTTTTATGATATTTTAATTTACAACAGAAGTTTGGATGAAAATCTTTTACATTTAGAATGGGTGTTAGAGGTGCTGCGACAGAATAAATTATATGCTAATATGCACAAGTGTGGGTTTGCCAAAATGAAAGTGGAGTATCTTGGCCATATAATTTCGGGCAAGGGTGTAGAGGTTGATCTCGAGAAAATTAGATCTATCAAAGAATGGCCCGAGCCCACTAATGTCCGTGAAGTTCGTGGATTTCTTGGGTTGATAGGATATTATCGAAGATTTGTAATCAATTATGGAACTGTGACTGCTCCTTTGACTCAATTATTGAAGAAAGATGCTTATGAATGGACTGTTGCAACTGTTGAAACTTTTGAGAATTTAAAGATGGCTACGATGACTCTTCCAATCTTAGCACTGCCAGATTTATCCTTACCATTTGAAATAGAGACCGATGCTTCTAGATACGGGGTAGATGCTGTCTTAATTCAAAATCATCGACCAATTGCTTATTTTAGCCTGACATTAGCTATGAGGGGTCGTGCTAAACCAGTTTATGAACGTGAATTTATGGCTGTAGTTTTGGCTATGCAACACTGTAGACTTTATCTTTAGGGCAGGAGGTTTGTAGTGAAAACTTATCAACGATCATTGAAACTTTTATTGGAACAAAGGGTTATCCAACCTCAACATCAAAGGTGGATTATTAGGCTTCTTGGCTACAATTTTGATGTCGTGTATAAACCGGGACTAGAAAACAAAGCAGCGGTTTTGGGTCTTGAAGTGCTTTTTTTACACTTTTTGAAATTTTGTTAGGTTGTGAGTTACAAACTTACACTTAAGCATTGTTTGGTCGTTTTGAAAGTTTAAGTGATACGTACACACGTTTTGAATACATTTTAGGTTAGATTGAGTTTGTTGCACTTGGTTGTCATTTTTCGTCTTGAAATGCTTTTTTCAACCTTTCTGGTAGATTATGAGTTACGAACCTACATTTAGGATTTGCTAGGTCGTTTTGAAAACACAAGTAATACCTAGACACGTTTTGAGCACGGTTTAGGTTGGTTTGAACTAAGTTTGTTACACTTACACACTTGGTATGCATTTTGGGTCTTGTAGTGCTTTTTTCACACTATTTGAACTTTTTTCGTCGGTTATTAGTTACGAACCTACACGTAAGCTGTTTTAGGTCGTTTTAAAAGTTTAAGTGATACTTAGACACATTTTGTTCAAGTGATACTGTTTTAGGTCGTTTTCAAGTGAACTTTTTTCTTCTTGTATTGACTGTTTTACTATTTCTTCATGGTTTGTATTCATGGTATTTATTTTCGTAATGAATCTTTCATGTTCTGGTAAACATTGCAGAAACACATAATTTCAGCAATCTGTCAAAGAGTTGAAGGAGAAGACAGAAGAACTTAAAGGTCACATGAAGACCTAAAAGTTAGGTAATTTTTTGAAAACTTTTTTCTTTGTCTTTCTTAGTTTTAGTGGTATTTGTTAACAGGCTGAGACATACTCTTGTATGCCAAGGCTGGGTGGCCAATTCAATGGATGGCCTGAGACGGTGAAATGACGAGTGTAGAACAAAGTAGACAATCGAGCAGATTTACAAGTAGGAGGATAGTGTTTGGTCTTAGTCTAAAGCTACTGCTAGAAAGGTGATTCTCCCTTTATTTACACATGTTATCTATATTTAATTACTGTTTTTATGTGATGGTGAATAAATATTTAAGTCGTTTCAAGTTTGTACATCATGCTTGAGTTAACACATTTCTTAACTCGCATTAATTTTAAAGTTGAGACTAAGTTTGTTGCACTTACACACTTGGTTGCCATTTTGGATTTTGGAGTGCTTTTTCTACATTTTTTGAACTTTTTGGTAGGTTATGAGTTATGAAGTAACACTAAAGCATTATTAGGTCGTTTTAAAGTTCGAGTGATACTTAAACATTTTTTGAACACCTTTTAGGTTGTTACAAACTAAGTTAGTTTTACATACAGCCATGGTTGCCATTTTGAGTCTTGAAAGATTTTTTTTTCACACTTTTTGAAATTTTTGGTAAGTTATGAGTTATAAACTTACACTTAAGCGTTGTTAGGTTGTTTGAAAACTTATACGTGTTTTGAATACTTGTTAGGTTTGTATAGAACTAAGTTCGTTGCACTTACACACTTGACATTTTGGGTTTTGTAGTGTCTTTTTCAAAAATTTTGAACTTTTTGCTAGGTTATGACTTATGAACTTGTATTGAATATTTGTTAGGTCGTTTTGAAAGTTCAAGTGAAACTTAGACACGTTTTGAACTCGTTTTAGGTTGGTTTGAAACTATAAGTTTTACACACATTTGATTGACATGTTGGGTCTTGAAGTACTTTTTTCATACTTTTTGAAATTTTGGTAGGTTGTGAGTTACAAACTTACACTTAAGCATTGCTTGGTCGTTTTCAAAATTCAAGTGATATTTACACACGTTTTGAATACATTTTAGGTTAGATTGAGTTTGTTGCACTTGGTTTTCATTTTTGGTCTTGAAATGCTTTTTTCAACCTTTTTGGTAGATTATGAGTTACGAACTTACACTTAGGATTTGCTAGGTCGTTTTGAAAAGTCAAGTAATACCTAGACACGTTTTGAGCATGTTTTAGATTGGTTTGAACTAAGTTTGTTGCACTTACACACTTGCTTGCCAGTTTGGATCTTGTAGTGCTTTTTTCACACTATTTGAACTTTTTTCGTAGGTTATCAGTTACGAACCTACACATAAGCTTTTTTAGGTCGTTTTAAAAGTTCAAGTGATACTTAGACACGTTTTGAACTCGTTTTAGGTTGGTTTGACACTAAGTTTTAAACACATTTGATTGACATGTTGGGTCTTGAAGTCCTTTTTTCACACTTTTTGAAATTTTGGTAGGTTGTGAGTTACAAACTTACACTTAAGCATTGCTGGGTCATTTTAAAAATTCAAGTGATACTTACACACATTTTGAATACATTTTAGGTTAGATTGAGTTTGTTGCACTTACACACATGGTTGTCATTTTTAGTCTTGAAATGCTTTTTTCAACCTTTTTGGTAGATTTTGAGTTACAAACTTACACTTACGATTTGTTAGGTCATTTTGAAAACTCAAGTAATACCTAGACACGTTTTGAGCACGTTTTAGGTTGGTTTGAACTAAGTTTGTTGCACTTACACACTTGGTTTCCATTTTGGGTCTTGTAGTGCTTTTTTCACAATATTTAAACTTTTTTCGTAGGTTATGAACCTACACGTAAGCTGTTTTAGGTCGTTTTGAATGTTCCAGTGAAACTTAGACACGTTTTGAGCACGTTCTTCACCTAGTATGGCAGCTTGTAGAGAGGGAGAGAGAAAAAAAAGAGGGAGCCAAGCCAGCCGCTTAGGTGAAGTAAAATGCACGCCGAGATCCCCCGGTTTTAGAGTTTTCGTGGGGATCGTCTCCACTTTTCTTGCCTAAGAAAATCCTGATCCCGCCTAGTAGGTGCTTAGAGTTCTTCACCCAGCATGGTAGTCTGTAGAGAGGGAGAGAGAAAAAAAAGAGGGAGCCAAGCCGGCCGCTTAGGTCAAGTAAAATGCGCGTCGAGATCTCCCGGTTTCAGAGTTTTCGTGGGGATCCTCTCTGCTTTTCTTGCCTAAGCAAAACCCAATCCCGCCTAGTAGATGCTTAGAGTTCTTCACCCAGCATGGCAGCCTGTAGAGAGGGAGAGAGAAAAAAAAAGAGGGAGCCTAGCCAGCCGCTTAGGTCATGTAAAATGTGCACCGAGATCCCCCGATTTTAGAGTTTTCATCGGGATCCTCTCCGCTTTTCGTGCCTAAGCAAAACCCGACCCCGCCTAGTAGGTTTTTAGAGTTCTTCACCTAGCATGGTAGCCTGTAGAGAGGGAGAGAGAAAAAAAAAGGGAGCCAAGCCAGTCGCTTAGGTCAAGTAAAATGTGCGCCGAGATCTCCTGGTTTCAGAGTTTTCGTGGGGATCCTCTCCGCTTTTCTTGCCTAAGCAAAACCCGACCTCGCCTAGTAGGTCCTTATAGTTCTTCACCTAGCACGACAGCCGGTAGAGAGGGAGGGAGAAAAAAAGAGGGAGTCAAGCCAGCCGCTTAGGTCTAGTAAAATGCGCGTCGAGATTGCCTGGTATCAGCGCATGGACAACCTCTCCGCTTTAGATGGAATTTGATGAAATGCTTATGTCGAAAGTAGGCATTTCTCTACAAAGTCCTAATGGTCATAGAAATTTATTATGCTTTGTATTTATTTTACTTTGTTGTCAAGAATCAACTTCTTTTCTGATTTGTATGTTTATGTATATGTTTCATCTCTGTCTTGTTATCATGTTGTATCTCATTGTACTCAATAGTCTAATTTGCATTTTTTATTGGTTACATGTGTTTTACTAATAAGAATTTGTTTTCTCATTTGTTTATTTGTGTTAATAAGTGTTCGCGTAATTGCAATTTTGTTCTTGAAGATATTTTGCTTGAATCAAGTTAGTTCTTTCTATAAGGATCATTTTATTGTAAGGTTATAACTTCTTGTCCAATTTTTCCAACTCACATTTCAACTTGTAACAAGTGAATCCCTTCTAAATAAGAGCTTAAAAAGAAAAAACAATTGGAACCTTTAACCATAAAATCAAGGTACTGCATCTTATTTGCAATGAATTGCTATAATTTCTTCCAACGCTATGAAACATTTATGTTATAGTTTTATTATTGTAAACATCTTTGCTAAACATCATTGTAATTTCAAAATACAACTCTACCAAAGTTCCCAAGATAGTTCTATAGCAATGTTCCACAGGCTATCTTGCAAGTGATGTGGAACTCCTTTGCTTTTTTGAATAGTAAGCCGGCCTTCCTCTTTTGTTATGCTTTGTTTTGTTCTTAATACTTGCTTTTATCTTCGCCTATTTCATTCCTAGTTGATATATTACATAGTCCTCTTAAATCTACATTCTTTTTCTGTTTTATGATTCGCTTGATTTTAATGACTAACTTTGGCGAAATAATGTTGAACTATATTACATCTTTTGCATCTAAACCTCAATTGAAAAGGTTTGTTACCTGTATCATTATAAGGTTTCCATCCATCTTTCTTATGCCATCGATGAAGTTTTCGCTTAGATCTTTATCTTTGTTCGGTCTCTTTAAAATGTTACTCCATACAAGGAAGATCGAAAGTTGTGATTACAAAGTGTAGATTTGTATTGTATAGTTGCCTTAGTTATTTTTTTAATTATTCTTTTTAGACGTTATTTCCTTTTATAATTAGTTCTCTTTAGTTCGAATTTCTATTAAATTATACTTACCTATTATCAAGTCCTTTTTCATTAATAAGAGAAAATGAAGTTTTTCTCAAATAACAAAAAGTGATTATTTAAGATACTATGCTAAAGGGAACACATCCAATTACCATGTTGAGAATATTATCTTTGCCTATTGAAGGTCTTGGATTCTTGGTCAACTTTGAATGCAAATTTTTCTTAGTTGATTATTAAATATCAGGGTAAAAAGATCTTATATTGTAATGTTGTTTTGCTTCACTTGCATCATACACTAAAACACAAGATTAAAAAAAAAAGTTATATTTAGACTTTTGTATGGTAGATTAGGTGTTCTCTTTGAATTGGTGTTGGTATTGGCTTTCTAATTATGATATGATTTTGGGAACCTTTGAATTATGTTCTTCAAACCTTCTCTCTTCGATTGAAGCTTATTATATTTTATCGTTGTTAGTATGCTCTTTTTTCCATTTTTTCCCTTCTAATATTTTTATTTGATATATAATGTGCATAAAAGAGAAAGTAGTTAATGTGTTTTACATTGTTGTGTTGTGCAAAGTTGGTGCTGTTGGTTCAAATATTTAAGATTTGGTGAAGCACTTGGAAAAAGTTCAAACTTTTAATTTGTAGGATAATTTACTTTATAAGAATCACACATTTACCATTTTTTTTCTTTTTTGAAGTAGGAAAGGAGCCTCTTCATTAAGCTGAAAATGAATAGATAAGACAAAAGGTAGTACAAAGAAGCCGTAGGATCAGTTAGTGCACTCGGACATCTCATCTATGTTGACACCTACTTAGCATTCTCACCATATCGAGACTTAAACCAAAAGACTAAACCCAACGACAAGGTTTAGAATAGATCATACAAACTACCCAATAACTATACAACATAGATTTAAGACCACTAGAAATCCAAAAGAAATAAAATAAGAGTACAGTAGTGGACTAAGAATTAAAAATGAAAGTCGGCCAATTATGACTTATATCTTGTATGGAGAAATCTTTGAAGTCTTTTGAAAGAGAGCATCAAGAAGAAGCATTGATTCTAGCCATTTCGACTCGAGTTGTCCAAGAGGAAGCTTTATTTTGAAATGTTAGTTGATTATGTTCAAACCAAATTTATGGTAAAATGGCCTTTACTGCATTTAACCAAATCAATCTTGGTTTCTTCTTGAGAATGGGACATGAAATAAGCTGGACCGCGTTCTCCTAAATCTATAGTCGAAAACCCAATTCAAATGAAGATAGCCAAGTAAGTCAAACCAACACTTCTTTTCATGTAAGCAGGAGAAGAAAATATGATGTAAATCTTCTAAAGCATGCAAACACAAGGGACAAATATGAGGAGATAAACTGTGAGAGGAAGGTTTCATTTGCAAAACTTCTGCACAGTTCATAGTCCATTTCGCTTTCTCCAAAGCGTGATATTCACTCTTCTAGGGCTTTTTGTCTTCCAAATTGTCGAGTATAAATGTTTTTCAATTGGGGAGGCAATGGAGAGATGGTTGACTAATGAATGAACCAAAAACTTCCCATTTGATTCTGATTTCTAGGTTCTTTTATTTTGGGAGACTTGAAATTCATCTATTTCTTCAACTTTTAAAAGTCTCCTGAAATTTAGAGCCCATGAAGTAGTGGAAGAGCCTCAAAACTCCTTTACATCTCCATTATTAGAGTTCAAAGACAATCTAAACGATCTTGAAAAGAAACAACATCTGCCCAAAAATCATTCCAACATGCTATTCTTCAACCATCACCGAACTTGAACAATGCCTAGGAATCCACTTGAAGCTAGCATCTCGAAATGCTAATCCAGGGACTATGGAGACTGCAAGTGACAATTCCTTTAGTATGCCATCCAAATTAACTTTCTCCATGGATACTCTTCACCACTTTAGCCCAAAGGGAATTCTTTTCATTTATAAATCTCCATCCCCATTTAGCAAGAAGGTTGCATTTTTTTAACGTTGCACCATCGACGCCGAGTCCACCATCCTCTTGCGAACAAGACACCACCTTCCAATTAATCACTTTATGAATCATATTTTCTGGCATTAAGAATATAGACATGTAGTGTGTAGGTATATGTGAAAAAACCGACTTACAAAGTGTGGCCCAACCTCCACTAAAGAGAATATATTTTCAACTTATCTAGTTTAACTTGGATTTTATCTATTTCTTGAAATCACATAAGGAGTAGAGAGAGGGCTCCAAGCCGAAGTAGTTATGGAAAACATCTCCAATTTACAGCAAGTTAAAGCAAAAACAAAAAAAAAACAGCAGTTCAAAAAAACTGGGCATCTTGCTTCCTTCTAATTGAAAGTTTTGCTGCTTCTGTCAAGTCAAATTGACCACAAACGGCTCAAATGAGATTCTTCAATAGGAATACGTAAAAAAAAAAAAAAAATGTAATTGTAGCCAAAAGTTTTATTTATCGATCTTATTTTTCACAGCATAAATTAAACCGTGTTTCAAGCATCAAATGCTGCTACATCATTAAAGGAAATTCATCGTAGAGATCCGTAAGTTTTTTCCTTTGGAGCTGTGATACTAACTTGTTTGAATAAAGGAATCTGACTTGGTCTTTTCCTCTTTAACATTATGGATTAGGTCTTTCTCTTTACCATATTTCGTAGCTGAACTTTAAGAAGTAATCAAATCGGTGTTAACTTCTTATATAAAGGTTAGTGCTAAGTGCTAAGCTTATTTCTAAGATGAAAGATGCTTTTATCCCCTCCCCAAAGAATATCATTACTATTTATGTTGTATTTCTGCTAACTAATTCTTGCATAGCATCTGGTTTGATAATTAAAGTAAAGTTTCTGACATGGAGGTTTTCAAGTTGTAATATATATTTATGTTTTAGGTAGATTCCCAAACTTTGAAGAAACGCTGCAGTACTGAGGTAATTGAACGTTGTAACGCAGAGCATTGGGCTTACCAGAGCCAAGGTATCTTCTTCGATAACAAATAAGGATAGTCCTGATACTACCTTTCTTTTGTTATTGAAGTTTATTGTTCCTTCTCTCTTGTTTGGTGGTTGTGCACCTATATTGATTTGTACTTCTATTAATTAATTATAGTCCTTCTCTCTTGTTTGAGTAATTATTGTATACCATTTTGTTAGCAAAGGCTTCCCGTGGAAATTTAGTTTGTTGTGCTGCATGCCTAAGATGATTTTCGTGATTTTAGTTTTAGATACATAAAAGGGATTTTGCATCACAACATGAATGACTATTTCTAAATATGAACCTACAATAACCCCAAATGAATACAGGATTAAATTGGAAACAGGGTAGATAGAGAATGAGATGGAGAGTGTTTGTGTGTGCTTTAGATTAGTTTTAAACACATTTTTTAGATTTGTTTAAGACTAAGTTTGTTTCACTTGCATAATTGGTTCCCATTTTAGGTCTCAAATTGCATTTTCACACATTTTGAACTTTTTGTTAGTTTGTGAGTTAGAAACTTACACTTAAGCGTTGTTAGGTCGTTTCAAACACATTTTGTGTTTGTTTGGAACTAAGTTTGTTTAGATATTTGATTGACATGTTGGGTCTCCAAGTGCTTTTTTCCACACTTTTTTAAATTTTGGTAGGTTGTGAGTTACGAACTTACGCTTGAGTATTATTTGGTCCGTTTGAAAGCTTAGACACATTTTGAACTCTTTTTAGGATAACTTGAAACTAAGTTCATTGCACTTACATACTTCGTTGCCGTTTTAGGTGTTGAAGTACCTTTTTCACACTTTTTGAAAATTCAAGTGATACTTACACACGTTTTGAATACCTTTTAGGTTAGATTGAGTTTGTTGAACTTGGTTGTCATTTTTGGTCTTGAAATGCTTTTTTCAACCTTTTTGGTAGATTATGAGTTACGAACTTACACTTAGGATTTGCTTGGTCGTTTTGAAAACTCAAGTAATACATAGACATGTTCTGAGCACGTTTTAGGTTTGTTTGCACTAAGTTTGTTGCACTTACACACTTGGTTGCTATTTTGGGTCTTGTAGTGCTTTTTTCACACTATTTGAACTTTTTTCGTAGGTTATGAGTTACGAATCTACACGTAAGCTTTTTTAGGTCGTTTTGAAAGTTCAAGTGATACTTAGACACGTTTTGAACTCGTTTTAGGTTGGTTTGAAACTAAGTTTTAAACACATTTGATTGACATGTTGGGTCTTGAACTACTTTTTTCACACTTTTTGAAATTTTGGTAGGTTGTGAGTTACAAACTTACACTTAAGCATTGTTGGGTCGTTTTGAAAATTCAAGTGATACTTACACACGTTTAGAATACATTTTAGGTTAGATTGAGTTTGTTGCACTTGGTTGTCATTTTTGGTCTTGAAATGCTTTTTTCAACCTTTTTGGTAGATTATGAGTTTCAAACTTACACTTAGGATTTGCTAGGTCGTTTTGAAAACTCAAGTAATACCTAGACACGTTTTGTGCACGTTTTAGGTTGGTTTGAACTAAGTTTGTTGCACTTACACACTTGGTTGCCATTTTGGGTCTTGTAGTGCTTTTTTCACAATATATGAACTTTTTTCGTAGGTTATGAGTTACGAACCTACACGTAAGCTGTTTTAGGTCGTTTTGAACTCGTTTTAGGTTGGTTTGAAACTAAGTTTTACACACATTTGATTGACATGTTGGGTCTTGAAGTACTTTTTTCACACTTCTTGAAATTTTGGTAGGTTGTGAGTTACAAACTTACACTTAAGCATTACTGGTTCGTTTTGAAAATTCAAGTGATACTTACACACGTTTTGAATACATTTTAGGTTAGATTGAGTTGGTTGCACATACACGCATGGTTTCATTTTTGGTCTTGAAATGCTTTTTTCAAAATTTTTGGTAGATTATGAGTTATGAACTTACACTTAGGATTTGCTAGGTTGTTTTGAAAACTCGAGTAATACCTAGACACGTTTTGAGCATGTTTTGGGTTAGTTTGAACTAAGTTTGTTGCACTTACACACTTGGTTGCCATTTGGGGTCTTGTAGTGCTTTTTTCACAATATTTGAACGTTTTTCGTAGGTTATGAGTTACGAACCTACACGTAAGCTATTTTAGGTCGTTTTGAAAGTTCCAGTGAAACTCAGACACGTTTTGAACTCGTTTTAGGTTGGTTTGAAAGTAAGTTTTAAACACATTTGATTGACATGTTGGGTCTTGAAGTACTTTTTTCACACTTTTTGAAATTTTGGTAGGTTGTGAGTGACAAACTTACACTTAAGCATTACTTGGTCGTTTTGAAAATTCAAATGATACTTACACACGTTTTGAATACATTTTAGGTTAGATTGAGTTTGTTGCACTTGGTTGTCATTTTTTGTCTTAAAATGCTTTTTTCAACCTTTTTGGTAGATTATGAGTTATGAACTTACACTTAGGATTTTCTTGGTCATTTTGAAAACTCAAGTAAAACCTAGGCGCGTTTTGAGCATGTTTTAGGTTGGTTTGAACTAAGTTTGTTGCACTTACACAATTGGTTGCCATTTTGGGTCTTGTAGTGCTTTTTTCACACTATTTGAACTTTTTTCGTAAGTTATGAGTGATGAATCTACACGTAAGCTGTTATAGGTCGTTTTGAAAGTTCAAGTGAAACTTAGACACGTTTTGAACTCGTTTTAGGTTGGTTTGAAACTAAGTTTTACACACATTTGATTGACATGTTGGGTCTTGAAGTACTTTTTTCATACTTTTTGAAATTTTGGTAGGTTGTGAGTTACAAACTTACACTTAAGCATTGCTTGGTCGTTTTGAAAATTCAAGTGATACTTACACACGTTTTGAATACATTTTAGGTTAGATTGAGTTTGTTGCACTTGGTTGTCATTTTTGGTCTTGAAATGCTTTTTTTCAACCTTTTTGGTAGATTATGAGTTACAAACTTACACTTAGGATTTGCTAGGTCGTTTTGAAAACTCAAGTAATACCTAGACACGTTTTGAGCACGTTTTAGGTTGGTTTGAACTAAGTTTGTTACACTTACACACTTGGTAGCTATTTTGGGTCTTGTAGTGCTTTTTTCACACTATTTGAACTTTTTTCGTAGGTTATGAGTTACGAACCTACACATAAGCTGTTTTAGGTCGTTTGAAAGTTCAAGTGATACTTAAACACATTTTGTTCAAGTGATACTGTTTTAGGTCGTTTTCAAGTGAACTTTTTTCTTCTTGTATTTACTGTTTTACTATTTCTTCATGGTTTGTATTCATGGTATTTATTTTCGTAATGAATCTTTCATGTTATGGTAAACATTGCAGAAACACATAATTTCAGCAATCTGTCAAAGAGTTGAAGGAGAAGACAGAAGAACTTAAAGGTCACATGAATACCTAAAAGTTAAGTAATTTTTTGAAAACTTTTTTCTTTGTCTTGCTTAGTTTTAGAGGTATTTGTTAACAGGCTGAGACATACTCTTGTATGCCAAGGCTGGGTGGCCAATTCAATGGATGGCCTGAGACGGTGAAATGACGAGTGTAGAACAAAGTAGACAATCGAGCAGATTTACAAGTAAGAGGAGATGGTGTTTGGTCTTACTCTAAAGCTACTGCTAGAAAGGTGATTCTCCCTTTATTTACACATGTTATCTATATTTAATTACTGTTTTTATGTGATGGTGAATAAATATTTAAGTCGTTTCAAGTTTGTATTTCATGCTTGAGTTAATACATTTGCCAAGTCGCACTAAGTTTAAAGTTGAGAATAAGTCGTCACGGCTTAGGGCTTGGAATTTTAGGGCATAGAGCTCGGGCTTTTAGGGTTTGGGCTTTGGGCTTTTAGCGCTTTTAGGACTTTTAGGGCTTTTACGGCGGTTAGGGCGCTTAGGGCTTTTAGGTTTTAGGGCTTAGGGCTTGGAATTTTGGCTTTTAGGGCTTTTAGGGCTTTTAGGGCTTAAGGCTTAGGGCTTGGGGTTTTAGGGCTTGGCCTTAGGGCTATTACGGCGCTTAGGGCTTAGGGCTTTTAGGGCGCATAACTTTTCGGGTTTAGGGCTTTTAGGGCTTTTAGGGCTTAGGGCTTAGGGCTTGGGCTTTTATGGCTTGGGCTTTTAGGGCTTAGGCTTTGAGCTTTAGGGCTTAGGGCTTAGGGCTTAGGCTTTTAGGGCTTGGGCTTTGGGTTTTAGGGCTTAGGGCTTAGGGCTTTTAGGACTTTAAGGGATTTTAGGGCTTTTAGGGCTTTTAGGGCATTTAGGGCTTTTGGGGCTTTTAGGGCTTTTGGGGCTTTTAGGGTTTAGGGCTTAGGGCTTACCACTTAGGGCTTTTAGGGCTTTTAGGGCGCTTAGGACTTAGGGCTTAGGGCTTAGGCTTTTATGGCTTGGGCTTTTAGGGCTTGGGCTTTGGGCTTTACGGCTTAGGGATTTAGGGCTTAGGGCTTAGGGCGTAGGCTTTTAGGGTTTGGGGTTTGGGCTTTTCGGGTTAGGGTTTAGGGTTTAGGGTTTAGGCTTTTAGGGCTTGGGGTTTGGGCTTTTAGGGCTTTTAGGGCGCTTAGGGCTCTTAGGTTTTAGGGCTTAGGGCTTTTAGGGCTTATGGCTTTAGGGTTTACGGTTTAGGGCGCCTAGGGCTTTTAGGGCTTAGTGCTTATGGCTTAGGGTTTGGGCTTTTAGGGCTTGGGCTTTGGGCGTTTAGGGCTTTTAGGGCTTTTAGGGCGCTTAGGGCTTTTAGGTTGTAGGGCTTAGGGCTTTTAGGGCTTATGGCTTTTTGGGCTTAGTGCTTAGGGCTTAGGGCTTTTACGGCTTTTACAGCGTTTAGGGCTTTTAGTTCTTTTAGGGCTTAGGGGTTATGGCTTAAGGCCTGGTCTTTTAGGGCTTTTAGGGCTTTTAGTTCTTTTAGGGCTTAGGGGTTATGGCTTAGGGCTTGGGCTTTTAGGGCTTTTAGGGCTTAGGGCTTGGGCTTTTAGGGCTTGGGCTTTGGGCTTTTAGGGTGCTTAGGGCTTTTAGGGCGCTTAAGCCGTTTAGGGCTTTCAGGGCGTTTATGGATTAGGGCGTTTAGGCTTATGGCTTTTAGGGTTTAGGGCTGAATGCATAGGGCTTAGGGCTTGGGCTTTTAGTGCTTTTAGGACTTTTAGGGCTTTTACGACGCTTAGGGCGCTTAGGGCTTTTAGGTTTTAGGGCTTTGGGCTTTTAGGGCTTTGGGCTTGGGCTTTGGGCACTTAGGGCTTTTAGGGCTTAAGGCTTAGGGATTGGGCTTAGGGCCATTAGGGCGCTTAGGGCTTAGGAATTTTAGGGCTTATAGCTTTTAGGGTTTAGGGCTTTTAGGGCTTTTAGGGTTTTTAGGGCGCATAGGGCTTAGGGCTTAGGGCTTGGGCTTTTATGGCTTGGGCTTTTAGGGCTTAGCGCTTTTAGGGCTTAGGGCTTGGGCTTTGGGCTTTTAGGACTTAGGCTTTTAGGGCTTGGGCTTTGGGCTTTTAGGACTTAGGCTTTTAGGGCTTGGTGTTTGGGCTTTAGGGCTTAGGCCTTAGGGCTTAGGGCTTTAGGGCTGAGCACTTTTAGGGCATAGGGCTTAGGGCTTTTAGGACTTCAAGGGCTTTTAAGGCTTTTAGGGCTTTGGGGGCATTTAGAGCTTTTGGGGATTTTAGGGCTTTTAGGGCTTAGGGCTTAGGGCTTGGGCTTAGGGCTTTTAGGGCTAGGGCGTTGGGTTTTAGGGCTTAGGGCTTGGGCTTGTATGACTTGGGCTTTTAGGGCTTGGGCTTAGGGCTATTAGGGCTTTTAGGGCTTTTAGGGCGCTTAGGGCTTAGGGCTTTTAGGGCTTATAGCTTTTAGGGCTTAGGGCTTTTAGGGCTTTTAGGGCTTTTAGGTCTTTTAGGGCTTTTAGGGCTTAGGGCCTTTGGCTTAGGGCTTAGGGCTTAGGGCTTGGGCTTTTAGGGCTCGGGCTTTGGGATCTTAAGGTTTTAGAACTTTTAGGGCTTTTTGGGCGTTTAGGGCTCTTAGAGCTTTTAGGGCGCTTAGGGCTTTTAGGTTTTAGGGCTTAGGGCTTTTAGGCGGCTTTGGGCTTTGGGCTTTTAGGGCTTAGGGCTTTTAGGACTTACCGCTTAGGGTGTACCGTTTAGGTCTTAGGGATGAGGGTTTACCGTTTAGGGTATACGGCTTAGGGATTTTAGGGCTTAAGACTTCTAGGACTTAAGACTTTTAGGGCTTTTAAGGCTTTTAGGGCTTTTAGGGCTTAGGGCTTTTAGGGCTTTTAGGGCTTGGGGCTTAGGTCTTAGGGCTTAGGTCTTAGGGCCTTTAGGGCTTGGGTTTTTGGCTTTTACGACTTTTAGGGCCAGGTTTTACAACTTAGGGCGTTTAGGGCTTATGGCTTTTAGGGCTTAGCGCTTAGGGATTAGGGCTTTTAGGGCTTACCGCTTAGGGCTTAGGGCTTTTAGGGCTTTTAGGGCGCTTAGGGCTTAGGGCTTGGGCTTTTATGGCTTGCACTTTTAAGGCTTCGGCTTTGGGCTTTAGGTCTTAGGACTTAGGGCTTGGGGTTTGGGCTTTTAGCACTTTTAGGGCGCTTAGGGCTTTTAGGTTTTAGCTTATGGCTTGTAGGTTTTAGGGCTTAGGGCTTTTAGGGCTTATGGCTTTAGGGTTTAGGGTTTAGGGTTTAGGGGTTAGGGCTTGGGGCTTAGGTTTTAGGCCTTAGGGTTTAGGGCTTTTAGGGCTTGGGCTTTGGGATTTTACCACTTTTAGGGCTTTTAGGGCGCTTAGGGATTTTAGGTTATAGGGCTTAGGGCGTTTAGGGCTTATGGCTTTGAGGGCTTAGCGCTTAGGGATTAGGGCTTTTAGAGCGTAGGGCTTATAGGGCTTTTAGGACTTAGGGCTTTTAGGGCTTAGTGCTTAGGGCTTAAGGCCTAAGGCTTTTTGGGCTTATGGCTTAGGCCTTAAGGCTTAGGGCTTAGGGCTTAGGCCTTAAGGCTTAGGGTTTAGGGCTTAGGGCTTAAGGCTTAGGGCTTAGGGCTTAGGGCTTAGGGCTTAGGACTTAGGGTTTAGAGTTTAGGGCTTTTAGGGCTTTTAGGGCTTATCGCTTAGGGCTTAGGGCTTTTAGGGCTTTTTGCGCGCTTAAGGCTTAGGGCTTGGGCTTTTAGGGCTTGGGCTTTGGGCTTTAGGGCTTAGGGCTTAAGGCTTTTAGAGCTGAGGGCTTAGGGCTTTTAGGGCTTTAAGGGATTTTAGGGCTTTAAGGGATTTTAGGGCTTTTAGTGCTTTTAGGGTATTTAGGGCTTTTGGGGCTTTTAGGGTTTAGGGCTTAAGGCTTTTAAGTCTTAGGGCTTTTTGGGCTTAGGGCTTATAGGGCTTAGGGCTTTTAGGGCTTTTAAGGCTTACGGCTTAGGGCTTACAGCTTTTTGGGCTTACGGCTTACGACTTAGGGCTTTGGGCTTTGGGCATAGGTCTTTTAGGGCTTTGGGCTTACGGCTTTTAGGGCTTACGGCTTCTAGGGCTTGGGCTTATGGCTTTTAGGCTGCTTTGGGCTTTTAGGTTTTAGGGCTTAGGGCTTTTAGGGCTTACTGCTTAGGGCGTACCGTTTACGTGTTAGGGCTTAGGGCTTACTGTTTAGGGCTTACGACTTAGGGCTTTTAGGGCTTAAGACTTTTAGGGATTTTAAGGATTTTAGGGCTTTTAGGGCTTTTAGGGCTTAGGGCTTGGGGCTTAGGGCTTAGGGCTTGGGCTTAGGGCTTGGGCTTAGGGCTTTTAAGGCTTACCGCTTAGGGCTTAGGGCTTAGGGCTTAAGGCTTGGGCTTTTATGGCTAGGGCTTTTAGGGCTTGGGCTTTGGGCTTTAGGTCTTAGGGCTTAGGGCTTAAGCCTTTAGGGCTTGGGGTTTGGGCTTTTACGGGTTTTAGGGTTTTAAGGGCGCTTAGGGATTTTAGGTTATAGGGCTTAGGGCGTTTAGGGCTTATGGCTTTTAGGGCTTAGCGCTTAGGGATTACGGCTTAGGGCTTTTAGGGCTTAGGGCTGAACACTTCTGGCTTTTAGGGCTTAGGGCTTATAGGGCTTCGAGCTTTTAGGGCTTTGGGTTTTGAGGGCTTTGGGCTTTTAGGGCTTTTAGGCCGCTTAGGGCTTTTAGGTTTTAGGGCTTAGGGCTTTTAGGGCTTATCGCTTAGGGCATACAGTTTAGGTCTTAGGGCTTAGGGCTTATCGTTTAGGGCATACGACTTAGGCCTTTTAGGGCTTAAGACTTTTAGGGCTTTTAAGGCTTTTAGGGCTTTTAGGGCTTAGGGCTTTTAGAGCTTTTAGGGCTTAGGGCTTGGGGCTTGGGGCTTAGTTCTTAGGGCTTAGGACTTAGGGCTTTTAGGGCTTTGGCTTTGGGCTTTTAGGACTTTTAGGGCTTTTTGGGCGCTTAGGGATTTTAGGTTCTAGGGCTTAGGGCGTTTAGGGCTTATGGCTTTTAGGGCTTAGCGCTTAGGGATTAGGGCTTAGGGCTTTTAAGGCTTAGGGCTTAAGGCTTTTGGCTTTTAGGGCTTAGGGATTTTAGGGCTTTGAAGGCTTAGGGCTTAAGGCTTTTGGCTTTTAGGGCTTAGGGCTTTTAGGGCTTAGTGCTTAGGGCTTAGGACTTTTAGGGCTTTTTGGGCGCTTAGGGATTTTTGGTTCTAGGGCTTAGGGCGTTTAGGGCTTATGGCTTTTAGGGCTTAGCGCTTAGGGATTAGGGCTTAGGGCTTTTAAGGCTTAGGGCTTAAGGCTTTTGGCTTTTAGGGCTTAGGGCTTTTAGGGCTTTTAAGGCTTAGGGCTTAAGGCTTTTAGGGCTTAGGGCTTTTAGGGTTTAGCGCTTAGAGCTTAGGGCTTTTAGGGCTTAGGGCTTAGGGCTTTTAGGGCTTAGGGCTTAAGGCTTAGGGCTTAGGGGTTTTAGGGTGCTTAGGGCTTTTAGGGCACTTAGGGCTTAGGGCTTATAGCTTTTAGGGCTTAGAGCTTTTAGGGTTTTAGGGCTTAGGGCCTTTGGTTTAGGGTTTAGGGCTTTGGCTTTTAGTGCTCGGGCTTTGGGCTCTTAGGGCTTTTAGGGCTTTTAGGGCTCTTAGGGCTTTTAGGGCGCTTAGGGCTTTTAGGTTTTAGGGCTTAGTGCTTACCACTTAGGGCTTATGGCTTTTAGGGCTTAGGGCTTAAGGCTTAGGGCTTTTAGGGCTTAGGACTTTTAGGGCTTTGGGGTTTTAGGGCTTTTAGGCCGCTTAGGGCTTTTAGGATTTAGAGCTTAGGGCTTTTACGGCTTATCGCTTAGGGCGTACCGTTTAGGTCTTAGGGCTTAGGGCTTACGGTTTAGGGCTTACGACTTAGGGCTTTTAGGGCTTAAGACTTTTAGGGCTTTTAAGGGTTTTAGGGCTTTTATGGCTTCGGGCTTTTAGGACTTAGGCCTTTTAGGCCTTTTAGGGCTTAGAGCTTGGGGCTTAGGTCTTAGGGTTTATGGCTTAAGGCTCTTAGGGCTTGGGCTTTGGGCTTTTACGGCTTTTACGGCTTATAGGGCGCTTAGGGATTTTAGGTTATAAGGCTTATGGCGTTTAGGGCTTATGGCTTTTAGGGATGAGCGCTTAGGGATTAGGGCTTAGCGCTTTTAGGGCTTAGGGCTTTTAGGGCTTAGGGCTTAGGGCTTAGGGTTTTTAGGGCTTAGTGCTTAGGGCTTTGGGCCTAGGGCTTTTTGGGCGTAGGGCTTAGGGCTTATTGCTTAAGGCTTAGGGCTTAGGGCTTTTAGGGCTTTGGGCTTAGGGTTTTTAGGTCTTTTAGGTCTTGGGCATTAACATGGTTAAAAATCGGGCGATTTGTCGTAGGCTAAGGCATTGACCATTTTTGGACCGTTTATTGGCGCTACCGTTGTGCACCACGAATGAGCCCCACCCGAACACTAGGCCCTGGGCTTTTTTTCTATGTCATACAGTGTGCAATATAGATGGGTTTCCACACTTATCCGCCGACTAATATCAATCTAAATAGGTTCGACAAAATCAAAGAAACACAACTAAACCATTCGAAGAAAACTATTGAAAGAAAAATAAAAACTGAGTCTGGGGTATCTCTGAGCAGTTTTTGTGGGAAAAAATTTAATATTACTCAAAGTGAGGCCACCTAGTAGTTATACGTGAATTTTTGGCACTTTTTTCACATAGTTAAAAATCGGCCGATTTTTCGTAAGCTAAGGCATTGGCCATTTTTAGACCGTTTTTGGCGCAACCGTTGTGCACCACGAACGAGCCCCACCCGACCCCTAGGCCCTTGGCTTTTTTTCTGTGTCATACAATGTGCAATATATATGGGTTTTCACACTTATCCGCCGACTAATATCGGTCTAAATAGGTTCCACAAAATGAAAGAAACACAACTAAACCATTCGAAGAAAACTATTGAGCAATATTAAAGTTTTTTGCCCATAAAGGCCGAAAAAAATATGCCCGGAGTTAGTTTTTATTTTCGCTCCACAACGTTGAAAAGAGGGCCAATGCATTAGCCTACGAAGAGAGGACCCATCTCAGAACGATGCCAAAGGTCTCGAAAACTCATACCTAACTTCTAGGTCGCCTCATTTTGAGCGGTATTAAAGTTTTTTGCCCATGAAGGCAAAAAAAATATGTCTGGGAGTCTGTTTTTATTTTCGCCCCAAACGTTCAAAAAAGAGCAAATGCATTAGCCTATGAAGAGAGGACCCATCTTAGAACGATGCCAAAGGTCTCGAAAACTCACACCTAACTACTGGGTGACTTCATTTTGAGCGGTATTAAAGTTTTTTGCCCACAAAGGCCGAAAAAAATATGCCCGGGAGTCAGTTTTTTTTTCGCCCCAAAACGTTGAAAATAGGGTTAATGCATTAGCCTACGAAGAGAGAACCCATCTTAGAACGATGTCAAAGGTCTTGAAAAGTCACACCTAACTACTGGGTGGCCTCATTTTGAGCGGTATTAAAAAAATTTCCACATAGAGGCTGAAAAAAATATGCACGGGAGTCAATTTTTATTTTCGCCCCAAAACGTTGAAAAAAGGGCTAATGCATTAGCCTACGAAGATAGGACCCATCTTAGAACGATGCCAAAGGTCTCGAAAATTCACACCTAACTACTGGGTGGCCTCATTTTGAGCGGTATTAAAGTTTTTTGCCCACAAAGGTCGAAAAAAAATATGCCCGGGAGTCAGTTTTTTTTTCGCCCCAAAACGTTGAAAATAGGGTTAATGCATTAGCCTACGAAGAGAGAACCCATCTTAGAACGATGTCAAAGGTCTTGAAAAGTCACACCTAACTACTGGGTGGCCTCATTTTGAGCGGTATTAAAAAAATTTCCACATAGAGTCTGAAAAAAATATGCACGGGAGTCAATTTTTTATTTTCGCCCCAAAACGTTGAAAAAAGGGCTAATGCATTAGCCTACGAAGATAGGACCCATCTTAGAACGATGCCAAAGGTCTCGAAAATTCACACCTAACTACTGGGTGGCCTCATTTTGAGCGGTATTAAAGTTTTTTGCCCACAAAGGTCGAAAAAAAATATGCCCGGGAGTCAGTTTTTTTTTCGCCCCAAAACGTTCAAAATAGGGTTAATGCATTAGCCTACGAAGAGATAACCCATCTTAGAACGATGTCAAAGGTCTTGAAAAGTCACACCTAACTACTGGGTGGCCTCATTTTGAGCGGTATTAAAAAAATTTCCACATAGAGGCCGAAAAAAATATGCACGGGAGTCAATTTTTATTTTCGCCCCAAAACGTTGAAAAAATGGCTAATGCATTAGCCTACGAAGATAGGACCCATCTTAGAACGATGCCAAAGGTCTCGAAAATTCACACCTAACTACTGGGTGGCCTCATTTTGAGCGGTATTAAAGTTTTTTCCCCATAAAGGCTGAAAAAAATATGCCCGAGAGTCAGTTTTTATTTTCGCCCCAAAACGTTGAAGAAATGGTCAATGCATTAGCCTACGAAGAGAGGACCCATCTTAGAACGACGCCAAAGGTCTCGAAAATTCACACCTAACTACCGGGTGGCCTCATTTTGAGCGGTATTAAAGTTAAAGAAATAAACTAAAACTAAAAGGGATTAAAAAGAAGAAGAAAGGTTGATTCCCTCACCTCAAAAAAAAAAAAAAAAAAAAAAAGAAAAGAGAGAGAGAGATAGAGTATAGACTCTACTAAAAAAAGTATATAACTTGATATATCTAATTTGTTTAAAAACGACCCCGTTTGTAATTTTTCTTTTCAAAAATCACACAACATCTTTTTGGAAAGATTTTTTAGAGAAGCATGCCAATACCTTCATCCTAAGTATGTAGATGTATTTATGAATAATTTTTAAAAGTTCAAAACAATTGTTTTTTAACTTTTCAAAGTTTAAGGTTGTTTTTTTACACAAACTACAAAATTCAAAAGATTTTTTTTTTTTTTTGTAATTTAACTAAATACTGCTGTATGTATATATATATATATAAATTAGTTATCTTTTTTAGTCCTATATTGTAAAAAAATATGATTGTTTGTTAAAAAAAAATGACAAAACAATGGACCAATGGACCGCTAATATGAGTCGGTGAATCGGATACACAAAATTCTCTAAATCCATTTAAGCAAAATTAAAAAATAAAATTCTAATAAAAACCGTACATGTACAGTCTCTCTCATTTCAAATTTCTTTCTCCTCTTCTCTAACGGCCAAGTCTCCCTCTCCTCCTCCCTTCTCTCTTGCTCTCTTGTCTTCTTTGGCCTATCTCTCAATTTCCGTTTCTGTAAGGAAGAAACCCTATCATACCCATTTTGCGGATCCATCTCCATCTTATTCTCTTAGTCGCAGATCCAATCTCCATCTTCTTCTCTTAGTGCGTCCTTTCCATTTCTTCGTACACTCCATTTTGATAGAACTAAGTCATGCACAGCGGAAAAAGAATCGAATTTCTACCCTAATTGCCACAATTAACATGTAACCATAAACTAATCAAATTAGGGTTTTAAGAAATATTACCTTTGAAGCTTTCAAAAGGTTTGATATCTTCTTACCAATTCTAACCGAGACCACCACTATTACTCAACTGCTATCCTCTAGACAAAGAACCGGGTTGTGGGACCCAATTTTGGTGTAGAAAGTAATGGAGATAAAATGGGATTGGGAGGTTTCTTTTTTTTTTCTTTTGTTGAGATGATGAAAATGATAAAAGAGGCAAAAGTTTTTCAACATTTGAAAACACCTATATTTATAACCTAATTACATGAAAAAATGCATGCAATTCATTTACCAAATCTAAACAGTTAATGTTCCACTAACAATTAGTGGAACTTAGTGAGCTAGGTGTCTATATCTCATATAGGGATATCCCACTAAGAGTTAGTGGGATTATCCAACAAAATGTTGGATTTTCCCACTAACTTAGTCCAAGGGTAAAATGGTCATTAGATATTTCTAGTCAAAAGTCAAACTTTGACTTTTCTTAGTCAAAAGTCAATATTTTGACTTTTTTACCATTTTGTCCGTCTTGACTAATTCCAACCTCCCGAGCATGAATCCGCATTCATTTTTCCAAAATTCAAATCACATTTGAATATAAGGCCGGTCAAAGTTTGACTTTTCAAAGTCAAAAGTCAACATTTTGACTTTTTACTATTTTTTACCAATTCCATCAATTCCGAGCTTCTTAGTATGAATCTGCATTCATACTTATAGTATGTAAAACATAAAGCTCTATTTCTAATTAGAAGACCGACGACTATATCACTATATTTGTCGGTTTCCCTTTCTTCTCCCAATTCAAACAATTCGACTTATTTCATCACACTGTTCTAAGTTTAATCCATATGAGCTAGCAGAGGAACCTAATGGACCTATAGATCATGGGCTCCAACGATTCAAGATTAACTAGCTAAACTCTTTTAAACCGAGTTAATCAACATTCGTTAACTAACGGGTCATTCCACTAAAGTCCCGTAGTTGCACTCCCCTCACTATAGATATATTTGTGTCCATTTGATAAAACCATAATCAGTAAGTTAATCCTTCACAGGTTGCTCGTAACCTTGGCTGGGTCAAAATACCATTTTACCCCCAAGATTACATCTTGCTTCTTAAGTCCCACTAATCCACTATTGAACAATTGGTTTAAGGTTCAACCTATAAACTTAATCCCTCTCGGGCCAATGAGAGGGTGGGACCCCTTGTTCAAGACTTGGATTCAGTGCTTAAGAGAATAACCTATCTACTAACTCTAAAGCGGGTAGGAGTGAATTCCATCTTGTACCCTATGTTCCCAGCTATCCACCGGATCTTACCCCTGAAATGAGAGGCTTATTGGGCCAACGCTGATGAGCTGCCCTCACCTATGCAGATCTAAGGATAATCTCGCGTGAACAGGAGTTCATAATTAACTCAGGATTAAAACTAAGTTACCTAGGTCATTAATAATTGAGATAGTCAGTTTTAAACAGTAAACGGTGTTATAACGTAAAAAAGACTAATTCATGGTTCAGTCTTATGTAAACATTTTACATAGGATGCCCCCACTTTCATGTCTCTACATGAACGATTAGGATCACCTCGTTTGTACTACAAAGTAGGCCGCATCCATAGTTTCTCTAAATAAGGCGCACAACCTTTATTTCATATACTATAGACTAATTCATGGTTCAGTCTTATGTAAACATTTTACATAGGATGCCCCCACTTTCATGTCTCTACATGAACGATTACGAGCATCATAACTTCTTAGATCTTGCATAAAAGGCATGACTGTCAACCCTTGAGCACTAAGCTCGGGTTTGTGACGTGAGATTCTGAATTTAGAGAATAAGCTTATGTCCTTTTTGTTTTTGCTAAGTTTCAACTAATACACTCAATATTTATCTTTGTGCTTATGTGATAGATTTGTTATGCACTGTAGTGATGTGGGGTGTTTCCTTATTTTTTGCATCTTAACTACCTTATTTTCTGCATCTTAAATGCCTTATTTTCTGCATCTTAAATGCCTTATTTTCTGAATCTTAATTGGTACTGAAATTTGGTTTGTTTCAGTGATAGAGGCACTATCAGCATTGACATGTACATGTGATTTTAGGCATGAACCAAGAGAGTGAGAGTTTTAGTGTGCCGTGTTTAGAATTTGCCAATATCTTTTTCCCGTTCCAACAAGTATTACTGATTTTGGGGGTAACTCTCAAGTCTGCAGTCTTTTCTTCATGAAATTTGTAGATTATCTAAGAATACTAATATCGTTTAATTGTGACATTTTTTTAACAACTTTTCTTAACCCCACTTTCTGAATTTCATTAAGTTTACTCTTGTTTAAGTGACAGATTCTTCCAGTAATGCTAGATATTGGTACTAACAACGAGAAGTTACTTAATGATTCTCTTTGTAAGTAAAAGGGAAACCTTCATGTCGTTTATCTCCATATTTTCCTTGTAATGTATTGTGCTTATATTGATCTGTTTCTATTGTCAATGGCGATATATCTGGGTTTTTTGTTGTTGTTGTGGTGGTGGTGGTGAAATATTTTATTTAAGCCTCTAGATAATATTTATGCTTACTTAACAGAAAATTTGTTGCTTGAGCTTGCTTCATTTGGTCCTTTTACTTGTTTAAGTCCTCCTCTAACTAATTATACATTTCGTCTTTTACTTGTTTAAGTCCTCCAAAAAGTATTGATTACTTTAATAAATTCCCTCACCAGCATCATCACCTCTTATTCAACAAACTGGTTTTTCCCAAAAGCAAAAAAGGAAAAAAAAAAAGATAAAGACAATCAAGAACAACCATCAACTACATGAAAAAAAAAAAAAAGAGAAGAAAAAGATAGCTACTGAAAAACATTACTACCCATCTGAAAAACGAGAAGGACCACTAAATTTTCAGATATAACATTTTCTCTAACTCACTCCGTTTGTGTATCTGAAAGTATCTCTCAGCCCTAAACAACCAAGAATCAGGATCATTTCCCACAAAACTGGCATTTCAATTTTTTAAAATTTGCTTCGGTCGTCCGCAGAATCTTCACCCTCCAACTTGGTATGTTTTTCCTCAGATTTTCCCCCCATCATCGTTGAATCACTGACATCAACCATGCTGTCAACTTTACTTGATGATTCTTCTAGTACTTCTTCCATCGTTGTCTTCCCTTTGATCATTCCTTCAATATATTTCAATAGTGTTTCTGGTAGATGTTGTAGCTTCTCAGCCTGTACTCCTAACCTCTCAATACTCTTCGCCAAAGATGATATGTTTTCCTTGATTGTTGGCAGATCATGTAATTCTGCTCGAATGCCGGATATTTCTTGATCTACCATTTCCAACTTTTCCTCAATTTTCTTTTGAGCCATGATATAGAACTTCACATATTCGATTTCTCTGATGCCAAAATGATAGAACACCAAATAGTGTGTTCTTCTAATTTATTAATCAACCAAACTTTTAAAGAAAACATGTTCTAACACAGTCTTGAAAACAAAGTACAACACAAGAACTAATACAAGGATAAACCAAGTTCAACATAAAACATCAAAACAGTAAAGTACTTCACGATAATGGAAATAACTTGCTCCAGACTACAGAAACTGAACACTTTCTGCATTCCCTGCTCTCCAGGAAATTAGAGCCCTCTACTTCCAGAAACCGAATAACCACCCCTCTCTTCCCTCCATTCTTTCCCTTTTAACTCTCTCTCATGTAACTAACCGTGGTCCCCACCAAGGTGGTTTCCACTTCTTTTTCCACTTCTCTCCATTTCCCTTCTCTTGTTCACGTGCAACTGCTCCCTTTTTCCTCCTACTATATTGTAAAATAATTGGTGGTCTATCACATTACTTATGTGAATGTGAACCATTATTTTGTTTGAATTTGAAACTGATCCTCTCTTTGTTTTTTGTTTCTTTGGTTACCAGCTAGTGCTTATGTGCCTGCCTGGTGGGCCTTCAAATGTTTCAAGTATGCACTTTTTCTAATTCCAATTGCTTCATGTTTTTTTGTTCTTGAAGAGGAGGGATAGTGTGAAGAATCAAATTCAAGTTTGTGGCTGTACAGGAACAACTATGTGAAAGAGACCACCTATTCGCGAACTGGAAAGGAGAGTAGAAGATAAAGATAGAGAATTGCAATCAATTACATTAGACAACGAAGCGGTCTGTTGTTTTTTTTCCTCATGCTTGATTTGCTTGCATAAGAATGTTTTTAAATGATTTGTTTTTTTCTTCACTAACCCTTTTATTCTATAATTTCTTCACAGGCTTGGGTCAAGGATGATCTTCTGTGGGAAAAAGAAAAAGAATTAGCAACTTACAAGTTACATTTTTTGTTGAAGTCTTTCAATTTTTCTCTTCTTTAGCCATTGATTTTACTTTTTGCTTACACTCACATCCTAACACATTCTTTAGTATTTTAATTTTATTGCAGTACATTATATACAATCTTCATTTTTCTTGGCTCTGCTGTAAATGGTGTTTATTTTATTATGGATTTGTATATTATACAACACTGCCATATTAAGTCATAAAGTTATGAAAATTAGAAACACACCCTTTGTAGGAGAGAACGTGAACCTTCCTTTGAAGAAAATTGAGAGATTTTCCTTCGAAGAACAAGGATGAATAATCAATGAAAAAGGAATGAAGAGGCTTATCCATGCAAGCTTCAAAACAAAGTCAAGGATGTTGATCCTTCTAGGGGAGTCCACCGTTCCCCCCTTATTTTTCTCCCTTTACTTTGATTTTCAAAAGCTTTGAGGACGAAGCAATTTTTTAAGCGGAGGGTGGATAATAGCTCGCTTGTTTTGTCTAAACTTGAGGGATTACAAATTTTGCCCAAATTTAAAAAAATTTCAGAAGTTTTTCATTACAACAATGAGCATTATAGCTTCTTAAATCTTGCATAAAAGGCATGACTGTCAACCCTTGAGCACTAAGCTCGGGTTTGTGACGTGAGATTCTGAATTTTGATGAGTATATGTACTGAAATTTGAGAATAAGCTTCTGTCCTTTTAAGCCCTTTCACAACTTGTACATATCCTTTATTTTTTTAGTTAGTTGGGGTTTACTCCAATTTTGTTAGTTGGATGAAGCAATTTGGAGTTTCAAAGTTCTTGAAAAGGTTAAATTTTTTGTTTGAAATTGGGCTCTCGGTACTATTGATACAACAGTCAAACAGTAGTAGTTGAGACGTGAAACCTCGTGATTACCTGCATTCTAGTGTTTGCAGTTTATGAAAAAGTAGAGAACTGTTGACAACTCCTTTTTTTTTCTTCACTAGGGTAATAAGAAGCATTGGAACTTCCCTATTAAACGATAGTCTTACTTGTTGTCTCCACATGGTAGTAAAATATTGTTTACTTCATCTCTTTAGCCGTCTGCATCTTAAATGCAAAAGCTCACAATATATGGGTGACATGAGTCAAAGGGATCTAAGACAAGTAGACCCCCTGTCCCCATCCTTTTTACCCTCCGTGGTGATGCTTCCAACATATTAGTTTACTTCTATATGGAGAAATAAGCTCTTGAAGGTTGGGAGATCAGTAGAAAAAAGGTGGCTATCCTTCATCTTCAATATGCTTATGACACTTTGGTTTTTTGTCTAGGGGATGTTCATTCTTTAATTTTAATGTGGCGAAGTTCTTCCTAATTGAGATTAATGTTAAGGAGCATAAAGTATTTAGGCTTGCAGTTGAGTTGGGTTGTAAGATGGAGTCTCTCTCCTTAACAAATTAGTTTACTTCTTTATGGAGAAATAAGCTCTTGAAGGTTGGGAGATCAGTAGAAAAAAGGTGGCTATTTTTCATTTCAGTATGCTGATGACACTTTTGTTTTTTGTCCAGGGGATGTTCATTCTTTAATTTGAATATGGCGAATTTCTTCCTAATTTGGATTAATATGAAGGAGTATAAGGTGTTTGATGGAACTCCAATTGGTATTAACGTAGGAATTTTATTGATAGTAGCAAGGGAATGAATTCCCAAATACAAGCTAACACTCATACCTTCTGCAACCTATCTTTCAAGGGAACAGAAAGGTACTCTTTACTTGAATCTCTAACTAACTTTCCCACCTTTCTATTTCATCTATTTATACTAGTCTCTCATTCCCTCCTACGAACTAACTCACACGTGCTTCTCACGTATTAATTATTTTTCTTCTCTCTTCTACTATATTGATATAAGATAGGAGGTTTATCAGTGTTTAGGCTTGCAGTTGAGTTGGGTTGTAAGATGGAACCTCTCACCCTTAACTCGCTAGGCTTTCCTTTGGGTGGTAAGCATTGCTTTCTGGCTTTCTGGCTTTCTGGGATGTCGACAAAATTAGAAGTAGGATTGCTAAATGGAAGAATTTTTTTCTTTCCAAAGGTGGCTGGTAATCATTGATTGCTCCGTTGCTCAATGGGTTGCCTTTGCATTTCCTTTCCCTCATCAAAGCTCCTTACAGGATGATTAAAAGTATGGAGAAACTGTTTAGATATTTCTTCTAGGGTGGTGAAGACTACAACTCAGGGAGTCATCTTGTTATAGGAAAGTTCCAGCACTCATTGAGAAATGGAAAATTCATGGAATCAGTTACTTGGTTCTCTGTGAATTATATGTTTAAAATTTTTCATTCATAATCTATAATTATGTACCCCATATATGGTTCTCAGATTTTAGCAAGTCATTTGATTTAACAACATATTGATAATAACTTTGACTTTTATTTTGCAGCCTTTCTACTCTATGCAGCATCTGTTATGACAACTGTGTTTATTGTGGTTATATTGCTTTTTTTTTGTTGTCAATGGCGATATATCTGGGATTTTTGTTTTTGTTGTTGTTGTTTTGGTGGTGATGGTGGTGAAATATTTTATTTAAGCCTCTAGTTAATATTTATGTTTACTTAACAGAAAATTTGTTGCTTGAGCTTGCTTCATTTTGTCCTTTTACTTGTTTAAGTCCTCCTCTAGCCTTGTTAGTTTATTAGACAAGCTTGATGCTTCATTTATTTCCTGGATTGATGGCTAATGAAAAACTTCTTGTACTCTTCTTCAATCATCTTTAAGTTGTTTAAGAGACGTTAGCTTCACACAATTTGTACATTGAGATGATGGTCTATTAATTTGTGAATTATATACATAGCATAACAAATATTATTTCTTTCAGCAACGGGATAATTGTTATGCTTTATAGATATATATATATTTTTGAAGTTCATTGTATTTTCTTCTTCCAACTACAGGTTGACATGATTGTCTTGACAGATGGAAGTCGTATTCTTGGCCTCGGTGACCTCGGAGTTCAGGGAATAGGAATACCTACAAGAAAGCTGGATATGTATGTTGCTGCTGCTGGCATAAACCCTCAAAGAGTATGTTTTTCTTAGACAAACTCAACGCCCTCCCTTCATCCAATGGTTGTTTATCAAACTTGATTTCAATCAGTTGTGGCTATTGTTTTAATTGTTTATAGGATCGCCTGCATTCAGATTGTTTTATCTTCTCATGTTGGGCTACTTCCAAGAAATTTTTTAAGTGAAGGGTGGATAATAGCTCGCTTGTTTAGTCTAAAGTCGGGGGATTTCAAATTTTGCCCAAAATTTCAAAATTTTTCAAAATTTTTTCATTACAATAACGAGCATCATAGCTTCTTAGACCTTGCATAAAAGGCATGACTGTCAACCTTTGAGCACTAAGCTTGGGTTTGTGACGTGAGATTCTGAATTTTGAGAATAAGTTTATGTCCTTTTTGTTTTTGCTAAGTTTCAACTAATACACCTAGTATTTATCTTTGTGCTTATGTGATAGATTTGTTATGCACTGTACTGATGTAGGGTGTTTCCTTACTTTTTTGCATCTTAACTACCTTATTTTCTGCATCTTAAATGCCTTATTTTCTGCATCTTAAATGCCTTATTTTCTGAATCTTAATTGGTACTGAAATTTGGTTTGTTTCAGTGATAGAGGCACTATCAGCATTGACATGTACATGTGATTTTAGGCATGAACCAGGAGAGTGAGAGTTTTAGTGTGCCGTGTTTAGAATTTGCCAATATCTTTTTCCCGTTCCAACAAGTATTACTGATTTTGGGGGTAACTCTCAAGTCTGCAGTCTTTTCTTCATGAAATTTGTAGATTATCTAAGAATACTAATATCATTTAATGGTGACATATTTTTAGCAACTTTTCGTAACCCCACTTTCTGAATTTCATTAAGTTTACTCTTGTTTAATTGACAGATTCTTCCAGTAATGCTAGATATTGGTACTAACAACGAGAAGTTACTTAATGATTCTCTTTGTAAGTGAAAGGGAAACCTTCATGTCGTTTATCTCCATATTTTCCATGTAATGTATTGTGCTTATATTGATCTGTTTCTGTTGTCAATGGCGATATATTTGGGTTTTTTGTTGTTGTGGTGGTGGTGGTGGTGAAATATTTGGTTGCTTGAGCTTGCTTCATTTGGTCCTTTTACTTGTTTAGGTCCTCCTCTAACTAATTATACATTTCGTCCTTTTACTTGTTTAAATCCTTCAAAAAGTATTCATTACTTTAATAAATTCCCTCACCAGCATCATCACCTCTTATTCAACAAACTGTTTTTTCCCAAAAGCAAAAAAGAAAAAAAAAAAAAAGATAAAGTCAATCAAGAACAACCATCAACTACATAAAAAAAAAAGAGAAGAAAAAGATAGCTACTGAAAAACATTACTAGATTCGTCATTTAACCATAAGACTTTATAATTTTAAAAATATATTTTTTAACAACATTAAAGAGTTTTTATTTGGGTTCTATTTCAAATAAATTTTGAAAGTTTAAAAGTATCGATAACAAAGAAAGTTCATAAAAGTCGTTCAATCACGAAACCCAAAACAGTCTCAATTACTAAAGAAAACCAAAAAAAAAATAAATAAATAAAGCAGAAGCAATTTGAAGGACATTTATCACAAAATCAGTTGATACTGTAACAACACACCAGACAGTCAAGATATATATATATACATAACACCTTTCTCAATTCACAAATACATTATCCATCATATCTACTTCTATATGTGTGTGTATATATATATATATATATACCAGTCTGACATAATATACATTTGTCATCATATCTAGTTCTGCATATATTGGTAAACCATACTAAGTCCAGAGATCCAAACAGTCAACACATTTCAAAACTTTCAAAGAGTCCAGTAGTAGAAACCCCCTACTTTAATGTTACTCAAACTTCTTGAACGAAGGAAACCTAATAATAAGAATATGGAACTCAATTACTTTCACAATACTTTCTTTCATTGAATTTCCTCAATGTAAATTCTAGCTTACCAAAGTATTGGCGAATCGAACTCCAACAAATCTACAATTTAGTTGTGAATCCAAAGAACTCAAACGCTACCTTCAAGAATCAATTAACAATTTAACTAATTATCCAAAACTACAACCCAAGGATAATTACAATGTAAAACCACCACATTCACCAATACAACTTACCACAAAAATCCCAAAAATTAGAGTAAAATGGGGGCAACAACTTCGAATAACTGGAATCGACGTGTGTAATAGATCAAATCTAATCAACAAATGAAAAACAAACTTCAGCATACAACCTATGGCTGGAAGGTGAAGAGTTGCGTGACGGCACTTCGACAGACGCGACGGGCTCAGGTCTGGTCGATGGCTGCTTCAACTAAGTAACAACGTCGGTGAGATGATAGGTCAATCGGTGACGTTCCTCATCACCTGGAGCAGAATGTGGCGGCGCGAACGTCGAAAGAGCTACACGCGAATGAATCACAACTTGGCTGGAAAACAGAGGTGAGATGCGATGCCGAGAGTTCGAACCCACGACGAACGGTGCTTCGGCTTCAACGGAGACGAAGCGATCGGTGACGTCCAAGAGTAACATAAAATGGCTAAGGGAGGCAGGTAGCGGTGGGCACGGGGAAGAGGAAGAGTGAAGGAGAAAGAGATGGGGTTGCACGTGAATCAATAAAGAATTGATATTTTAAATTAATAATAACATTAATTCTATTATTATTATTTAACCTTTAGTATTAGTATATTTTTTCATAAAAGCCCCCTTCACTTCCTGCTAAATCCACACCACAACCAAATTCCTTAAAATCTTAATAAAATTTTGAAAATTTAGCTTGAGAGAAATACCTTAATATTGGGGGTGTTACATAGTTTCTCTCTAATTTTTTTTTTTCATTCCAATTGTTTTCCACAAACTAATCTCATCTTAGAAGATAGGAAGGTCTCCAACGGGTGGTGTCCCCAATTCGGTGGATTGTAGATTCAGAGACGTCAACAAGAGTAAGTTCTATGTATCTTTTAATTTAAAAGCACATTTAGTTCTTTATTTAGAACTTTAATTCTAAATATTGTCAATGTACTGGTATTTTGGAATTTTCAAATTAAATTGATGAATGGTTCTGTAAAGTCTTTCACTGCGAAGAGCTTTTATCCCTTTAGGGCACACATACCAATTAAACTAATGCAAGACCTTTGACAGTAGTTAATGGTAGCATCTCACAAAGTGGAAGTGGTTGGCTTACCAACGAAAGATTTTTCAATTATTTCTAGCAATCCCTTTTCTGTTTGAGTATGACCTTCCATATTTTCTGCTATATTACTTATAGTTAATATCAAATGTGCATCTTTGCCATCTATGCTAATATCACTGCCTGACTGCTCTTGATGTTGAGGTGTTGTTCATTTTTGTTCCCTACACAGAAAAGAAAAAAATTATTGTTGTTTATTTATAATCTAAGCAGTTTTAAACAATATAAAGCAGTAACTAATGAATTAAACACTAACTGTTGAGTTTCTACAATAGATTCTTGAGGATGTGACTCTTGAACAGATGGATTCTCATGGATGATCACATGTTTGTTATTTTGATGGTCATCATTCTTGTCCAGATTGTGATGACTAGAATCATTACGAAGATCATCATACATGTTGTTAATATCATCAAACAATTGATTTTGATTATAGTATAGAAAGAAAAAAGGAAAAAAAATAGTTACAAAATGATCGTGTATCCTTAAGCAAACAATCGTGTAGAATATCTAAACGGTTGTTTTACCAAGGGTGACCAATATTTCATATGGGATATGCGATCGTTCATATGTGATATGCGATCGTGTAAAGATATATCAAACCTTTGTTTTGTCAGAAGTCATGCTAAGAATAGTTGAAAGCTTGTAATAAGATCCATCAAAACTGAAAGATTTTACATCAACACGTTCCTAACACAGTAATGCAGTATCAATGAGCATCAAATTACGTGAGATACGTATTAGAAAATATCTAACTGTTCAGTTAATTTTTTATGGACATCAAATCACCTTTTTTCAAGCTTAAGGAAGGAAATGTCGGCACTATATATGTCAGAGTTGTGCATTGCAATGGAAGTGCCAACACGAGGTGATACATGTGTGTCTTTCTGGGATGTAAATGCCACTCCCCGACTAGGACCAACATAGTCTTGGGGAGAAAGCATGCTAGGAACTAGAGTTGTGTCCTCAATTTCTTCTTACACTGGAATGTCTCCTGTTCATAGAGTTTATAGGATTTCTCAAGGCCATTTTTGTATACTTAACCGCTCTTGACAACGGTAGAGAGTCTAAATCTACACTTTCAGGGGGTTCCAACTCCACCACTCGATGAACCAAAGATAGAGACGAATCATTAATGATCTAGTAAGCAACATGAAACCTTGTAATTTTGGGGCCAACGGTAGTCCATCCCATCACTAGCTCAACAGTCAAACGGAGTCTCCTGTATAAAATATAAAATAATACATACACAAATAGTGAATGAAATCTTGTGACGTAACAAACACAAATTTTATGTATATTGCAATTTGACTAAATATTGAACAAGAAAGCCCAAGGGAATACACAAAAATGCAACGTTTTTACGGGTCATTTTGAAAAATGGCAAAACTACTTTTTCTTTTCAATTTTAGCAAACAACATTTTTTGCACGTGCATGGTATTTTATAAAATAAGAAAATATTCACCTTCTCCAACTATAATTATTTTGTTTTTACGTTGTAATTAATTTATGTTATGTATTATTCAACTTTTTAAATTTTTACTTGAAATAGATACATCAACTCATATCATAACTTTTCTCTTAAAATCTCGGGACTGAACTAATTGATTCAACATTTTAATAACATTATTCAATCTTACTAATTTCAAAATAACCTAATTGAATTTGAATTTCAAAATAACCAAATTGAATTTCAAAATTACAAAATTATTATTTTTTAGAATTTGAGAATCTCAACGATAGATTTTATATTAAAATAACATTATCTCAAAATAATTTTAATGACTTGAATATCAAGATAATTAAATTATTATTTTAAAATTGGAAGAAACGGACAAAAAGCGCACACACCCACTCACGTACACACGCACGCGCGCATATATGCACACACACCCACACACACAAACGTGCACACGTGGACACTCACACCCACGCACACGTAGACACACACACCAACACACACGTGGACACACGCATACGCATACACGCACATATGAACAAAGATGTGTAAATGAATTAAAATTAGAAAGACTTTTAAACCATGTTCATTTGACTTAGTAACGTTAATTAAATTATAATTTCTATCAATATTGGTTTAAAAGTATCATTAGTGTAATTATTTCAATATAATGCAGTCTTATCCAATTTTACGAACAAAAAACAAGTCGAATATGTACTAGTAGATGCACACTCTTTGTCATAAGAGATATAACAACGTTTTTATGGATCATTTTGAAAAATGGCAAAACTATTTTTTCTTTTAAATTTTAGCAAATAGAATCTTTTGCACATATGCATGATATTTTATAAAATACCAAAATATTCACCTTCTCAAACAGTAACTATTTTGTTTCTACGTTGTAATTAATTTATGTTATGCATTTATTAGTTTTTAATTATTTTTTACCTGAAAAAGATACATCAACCCATATCATAACTTTTTTCTTAATATCTGGGGACTCAACTAATTGATTCAAGATTTTAATTTTATTCAATCTTATTAATTTCAAAATAACTTAATTAAATTTCAATTTCAAAATAACAAAATTATTATTTTTCGGAATTTGAGAATCTCAACGATAGATTTTGTATCAAAATAACCTTAATTGAAGTTCAAAATTAAAAAATATCAACTTGTACACTATCTTTATCTCAAAATAACATTAATGGCTTGAATATCAAGATAATTAAATTATTATTTTAAAATTGAGAGAAACTTTACATTAAAAAATATCAACTTGTTCGCACACGCGCACACGTGCACAATGCACGCACAAAGACGCGCACACACGCACACCACAGGCACACACACATATCCACCAAAATTTGTAAATGAATTAAAATTAAAAAACAATTAAATTAGTTGTGTTTAGAAAGACTTTTAAATCATGTTGATTTGACTTAATAACATTAATTAAATTATAATTTATATCAATATTGGTTTAAAAGTGTCATTAGTGTAAATATTTCCATATAATGCGGTCTTATCCAGTTTTACCAATAAAAAACAAGTCGAATATGGACCAATAGATCCACACTCTTTGTCATAAGAGAGATGACAACATTTTTATGGGACATTTTGAAAAATGACAAAACTACTTTTTCCTTTGAATTTTAGAAAATAACATTTTTTGCACGTGCATGGTATTTTATAAAATACCAAAAAATCCATCTTCTCCAACTGTAATTATTTCGTTTCTACGTTGTATTTAATTTATATTAGAGATAACTGTGAGAATAGCAAAATTTAGTATAACAAACTGAAAAATAGCAAATCTGAAACATATTAAGAATTTTGGCAAAATTAGTGGTTACAAAAAATTTTGGATTTTTTTTACCCGTTTATACCCTTTTAAGTAGAATAATACGTGTTTTCAGATACAATGTATTTGTCAAATAACACACAATCACAGGTACATTGTATTTGCAACCTACAATTAGTTTTGAAAAATATTAACTAATTTGGATTAACAAGATTTCCCCTATATCCCCTAAATATATGTCTATAATTCATAACAAATGTTTGGATTTTTAGTATTTAAATCAAATTAATTAACATTTATTTATTTAATTCATGTTTAATAAAGATTTCCTCTACAAAATTGCTAAAAGATTTTCAACCGTTCCTCATTCATTAGATTTCATAATATTTTGAATTCAAATATTATAAAATCTAATCCCTAAAACAATGACAATCACTACTTCATTATTTTCATATGATAATACATAATACATATGGTTAATAAAAAAAATGGTTATGAGAATTTCAACAATTCCCAAATCATTATATTTCATAATATTTTGATTTCAAATATTACATCATATCCCTAATGGCAAGCATAAATTAAACATTTTGTATTACTTATATTTCAAATTATTTAAAGAAAATTATCAGATAATACATAGTACGTATGGTTACTAATAATTTAAAAACAAAGTTTTATCATCACTACAATTGTGTTAATTATGATTATACACTTATTTTGATTGATTTTTATTCAAAAAATAATTTACTGTGCCTCTTGTATCGAATAATTATTTTTTACGTTGTGTTTTTTAATTACGTTAATATTCATATTTATTTTAATTAGATGTTTTATTTTGTATGTGATGTTTTATTTCCATTCATCCTTGTTATGCATGTGTAATCAAGAAGTATAATACGTGTATGTATGATAATACATGTTTTACTTGTATTTGCATGATACAAAATAATGAGATCAAATATCATACCATTTAGTGTATTTGCAAACTTTTGAAAAATATTAATTAATTTAAGATATTTTCAATATCTCCTAAATATATGCCTAAAATTTTTAGGGGTCATTTTGAAAAATAGCAAAACTACTTTTTCTTTTGAATTTTAGCAAATAACATTTTTTGCACGTGCATGGTATTTTATAAAATGCCAAAATATCCACCTTCGCTAACTGTAATTATTTTGTTTATACATTGTAATGAATTTATGTTATGCATTTCTCAGCTTTTAATTATTTTTTACCTGAAAAAGATATATCAACTCATATCATAACTTCTTTCTTAATATCTCGGGACTCAACTAATTGATTCCACATTTTAATAACTTTATTCAATCTTACTAATTTCAAAATAACCAAATTGAATTTGAATTTCAAAATAACCAAATTGAATTTCAAAATAACAAAATTATTATTTTTTTAGAATTTGAGAATCTCAACGATAGATTTTGCATCAATAACCTTAATTGAATTTCAAAATTAAAAATATCAACTTGTTCGCAATCTTTTATTTCAAAATAACATTAACTGCTTTAATATCAAGATAACAAAATTATTATTTTAAAATTTGGAGAATCTCAACATTAAAAAATATCAACTTGTTCGCACACACGCATAGACGCACACACACGCACGGACGCACACACCCACGAACACACACAGATGCACTTACACCCACACACACATGCACACACACACACGGATACAAGCACAAACGCACACACACGCACACGCACGCGCACATATGCACACACGCACAAAGATGTGTAAATTAATTAAAGTTAAAAAAAACAAATACATTAATTGTGTTTAGAAAGAGTTTTAAACCATGTTCATATGACTCAATAACATTGATTAAATTATAATTTCTATCAATATTGGCTTAAAAGTGTCATCCGTGTAATTATTTCAATATAATGCGGTCTTATCCAATTTTACCAACAAAAAACAAGTTGAATATGGATTAGTAGATCTACACTCTTTGTCATAATCGACATAACAACGTTTTTATGGGTCATTTTGAAGAATGACAAAACTACTTTTTCCTTTGAATTTTAGCAACTAGCATTTTTTTGCACGTGCATGGTATTTTATAAAATACCAAAATATCCACATTCTTCAACTGTAATTATTTCGTTTCTACATTGTAATTAATTTATGTTATGTATTTATTAGCTTTTAATTATCTTTGACTTGAAATAGATACATCAACTCATATCATAATATTTTTCTTAATATCTCGAGACTCAACTAATTAATTCAACTTATTAATAACTTTATTCAATCTTACTAATTTCAAAATAAGCTAATTGAATTTGAATTTCAAAATAACAAAATTGAATTACAAACTAACAAAATTATTACTTTTCGGAATTTGAGAATCTCAACGATAGATTTTATATTAAAATAACCTTAATTGAATTTCAAAATTAAAAAATATCAACATGTTCACTATCTTTATCTCAAAATAACATTAATGTCTTGAATATCAAGATAATTAAATTATTATTTTAAAATTGAAAGAAACTCAACATTAAAAAATATTAACTTGTTCGCATACAAGCACACAAGCACTACGCACACGTACACATGCACACTTACACACACACGCGCACACGCACACCTACACACAGACACCCACAGACGCACGAACGCACGCACACACACACACACACACCTATCCACATGCGCACAAGCTCACACACATGCACAAACGCACACACGCGTACACACATACACACATACACACACGTAAACACATACGCACACGCGAACAAACACGCACGCGTGAGCACACCTACACACCCAAGCACACATGCAATAGCCCGCGCACACACACACACGCACAAACACACACAAACATGCACACAACCACACACACATGCACACAGACACTCGCACGAACGCACGCACACACACACACCTACCTACACGTGCACACGTACATACGCACATATGCATAAAGATGTATAAATGAATTAAAATTAAAAAACAACTACATTAATCCTGTTTAGAAGGACTTTCAAACCGTGTTCATTTGACTTAATAACATTAATTAAACTATAATTTCTATCAATATTGGCTTAAAAGTGTCATTCGTGTAATTATTTCAATATAATGCGATTTTATCCAATTCAATTAGCAACAAACAGGTCGAATATGAACCAGTAGATATACACTCTTTCATAAGAGATATAGCAACATTTTTATGGGTCATTTTGAAAAATGGAAAAACTACTTTTTTTTTTAATTTTAGCAAATAACATTTTTTGCACGTGCATGCTATTTTATAAAATACCAAAATATCCATATTCTCCAACTGAAATTATTTTGTTTCTATATTGAAATTAATTTATATTATACATTTATCAGCATTTAATTATTTTTAAATAAAAAAGATACATCAACTCATATCATACTTTTTTCTTAATATCTCGGGACCCAACTAATGGATTCAAGAATTTAACTTTATTTAATCTTACTAATTCCAAAATAACCTAATTGAATTTGAATTTCAAAATAACAAAATTATTATTTTTTAGAATTTGAGAATCTCAGCAATAGATTTTGTATCAAAATAACTTTAATTGAATTTCAAAATTAAAAAATATCAACTGATTCACTATCTTTATCTCACAATAATATTAATGGCTTGAATATCAAGATAATTAAATTATTATTTTAAAATTGAGAGAAACTCAACATTAAAAAATATCAACTTATTCACACACAATCACACGCACACACACACGAACATATGCACACACACGCACACACACACAAACGCACACACGCACACGCACACCAACCCGCATGCACACAAATGCACACGCAAACACGCACACACCTACTCACGTACATATGTATGTGCGCGTGCACACACCCAAGCACACGTGGACATGCGCACACGCGAGCGCACACACATGCACACTGATGGTTCAATTTCGTCGATAGTTCCTATTTTTGCTGACAGTTTATTTTTTGCCATCGATAGAGGATCTTCCGACAGACCTACGTGACGGTGTGTGTTGATAGCTTAATTTGGTTGGCAAAAGAAAAGCTGATGAGTTTTTGAAGATTTACTGACGATATTTGTCATCGACAAAGGGTAAATTTCTTGTAGTGCATGTACATCAAACGTATCAAATTTGTTAAGTGTACCAATGAAGCATAACAAGTTTATTAGTGGTGTATCAAGTGTATCAAACTTATAAGTGAAGTCTTTAAGTGTATCAAACTAATCAAGTGTATCAAGGCCTCAGGGGTATCAAGTGTATCAAGAAGAATCAAGTGTAACGAGAAGTATTATGTGTAACGAGAAGTATTATGTGTATGAAGATGTTTCAGGTGTGTATCAAAAAGTATCGAGTGTATCAATGAGTACCGAGTGCATGAAGTGTATCTATCAAATGTATCAAGTGTATCAACAAGAAGTATCAAGTGTATCAAGGGATATTATGTGTATCGAACGTGCATAAGGTGTATCAAATGTACATCAATAACGATGGCATTTGTGACATTTTACCTCTTGATGTGTGAGCTGGTCTTTGTTTTTGTCATTTTCTCAAATAATAAAGTATGGGTTCTATGTACTTAATTATTATAACTTATTTTGCCATTTTCGCAAGTGTCCCTTAATTGTAATACATGTATATGCGACATAATCTAATCAAACTAACTCATAAATGGACTTAATCGATCTCATGGACCACAAATTCTTCAATTACTTGCAAATTTGGTGACTTCCTTCAAACGGTGGGTGTAGAGCTTAATTTTGAGAGAGAGGAAAAGTCGTGAAGAGTATTTGCGAGAGAGGGGGGAACGTCGCCAGAGAGCATTTGCGAGAGAGAAAGACAGCGATGATGTGGGATGAAGTAAGGTTTTTTTCGGTCGTTGTTCACAAGTGGGATGAAAGCTTCGAATTATTTGTTTTAAATCAGAAAACGTATGATTGAAGGAAAACATTGATTGTTTATTAGGGTAATTTTTAATGACACATAATTTATGTCATTAATTAACAATGCAAAAATTTTGTCAAGAAAACTCAATTTGTGTCACGAAAAATTTTGTATTTTTATTTTTAACGACACATTTTATTCCCTCATATCCATTTGTCTTGATTTCATGTGTCATTAAAACTTGTATTTCTAAATAAATTTATTCGACGAAAGTGGCTAGATTGGTGGGTTCAACAGCGAAGGCTTGTTGTGGCAGCAACGACAACAATGGTTGGAGTGTGGAATCGACGGCGGCAAGTGGCAAAAAATTGGAAGGCAAGGGTTCTTCATAACGACTCGGTAGCCCACTTCGTTCGACGAGAATTTTTTTGCGTTTTTGGTAGAGTGAGAAAAAAATTGCATTAAGACTTCATTCGACGACATCGTTTTTGCTTAAGAGAAAATTTGAGGTTTTTACTTAGTTCTAATTGCGAGAGAGAGGGAAATTAAAAAAATTTGAAATTTGAGGTTTTTTCATTTGAAAATTTTTTTAATGAAAAAAAAATTGTCGTTAATTAATGACGCAAAAATTGTGTTGAAATAAATTAAATTGTGTCAATAGAATTGTTTTAAGAAATAATCCATATTTTTATTTTCAACAACACAATGTACCTCATCCCACCTCTTTTTTCTTTTATTTTCAACGACACAATGTCTTGATTAAAATCCATTTTTCTAGTAGTGACTGAAAGGAAAAATTGGACAAAATCATAATATCTTTGATAATTAAATCACCAGTTGGTTTGACCATATATAATCTTGGATCTATTCTATTACGATATGACCATGGTACATCATGAACATACATTGACTAAAAAACTTAAATTGATGAGTGAATGTAATAAATTTAATATTAATTATATGATCAATACTTTAACACATGTATATTGGTATATCAGTCAATAACAGTAGTAAGACAAATTATAAAATATAAGGGATAAAAGTTCTACACATGCATGTATGGTATACTATCTTGATAGCAAAAAGGAGATCAATATTCAGTAAAAATACATAACAGAAACTGGAGAGGAAAAAAGCTAAAATAGAATATCCGGGGAAGGCTAGCTAGGAAATGCATACATAGTAGAGAATATGGTTTGAAGGAGGGTGAGAAGAATGAAGAAAGTTGTAGCTAGCAATGATAACTTTCACCTTGTTCCAATAACCTTACTTTGCCTTGCTCCTTAGTCTCTTGCAATGTACACATAAAGCTTTGGCGATTTTACCAAAGTGGGAAGCAGTTAAGGGGACGAAGGTATATTCGGAGATAAAATTCAGCCACCTCTCACATAGTATTTCAAATAGTCTAGCAACTTCAACCATTTCCCTCACAAAGAAGAAGAAGACCATAGCCACTCGAGGCTTTTGCACAGACAAACACCAAAAAGATGGTGTCCGATTCCGTATATGTGCTAAGCGCGTCGTTGTTGACGCCAGGCATCACACCTTGGAAAGGCTCTCTTCCATTATATATAGCCAAAGAACTTCCGAATTATTGAAAATAAATATTTTCAACAATTTTATATTCTCCTTTAATTTATGTTCACTTTTGTTCAAAGCTATTTCCTCTTCATTTTTCTCATGAAAATCACATAATTTATTTACTGTGCTTGTTAATGTGTAATGATTATTTTATCATTTCATGTGAACAATATGATTTTGTTACAATTTACTCTGTTTGCTTTTTACTATTGAAATATCCCTAACTATAAACTAATTGCACAATTTTGCTCATAATATACGATCATGTAGCAACCATAAGCCAAGAGTAAAAACAAGAATCAATTGAAGAGGGAATAAGTTGATATATATCACCCTGGAAGATGAAATATACAGGAAAGAGGGAATAAGTTGATACAAAAACTAATCTCACCATTCATCATATATGAACAAAATATGTAATGAAATGCTTGCAATGAGACATGATGAAATAATTTTCATTAGAATAAAATAAAGGGTAAGAAAATGTATCCATACCTTCGGATGGTATTCAGAAACAATCACCATAGGCAAATTCTGGGTAACGGCACCAAAAAACTGAACTACATTAGGATGTCGGATCTTTTCCAAAAATGTCAACTCATGTTTGAATGCATTTCTGTAGGAAATTCAATAAAATAATTAAGAAAACTTGCAATATGTGAGAGATATACGAACTTCAAACAAATTTTACAAGTTTCAGCAAAAAATTTCAAACAAGTTTTAAAGTTTAAGCAAAAAGTAATCGTAGGTAGAAAGGGGAGCAAAAGTGGGGTCTTGAATTAATTCTGCAAAATTAGTAGGCTTTCAAAATTTAGGTTCTAGAAGTAGAATTATTGCAGAAAAATAAATAATTGCATCATTCAAACTGAATCAAACATATCATGATGTTATATTCTCCGCAACGTATAATGGAGTATAAACATAAAGTTTCTATATACAAAGCTATGTATCTCTACCCTTGACTTCTCTTTCTCTCTTTCTACCTTTTTTATCCTTTCTTTCACCCATTCACTCAATACACTTGCAAGAACCTTCATTTTTTTTTTTTTGTATTTAAATGTTCTTGGCACCATCCTTTTTTTAATTATCAAGGCTTTGTTATTGTGTACCAGTATTGTGTCGTGCCTCCTTCACTTCTCATCATCATTTTCATCTCACATCTCTACCTTGTCAATTTTCGTTTTTCACTCAGCTTTCTTTCTTCTTTTGTCTTCACTACTTTCTTTGCTCCTTCTTCTCAAGCTCTAACTTTTGCTATTATCAACCAGCCTCAAATGACCATTGGAAAACCCATAGCCCACTGAGAGATAGCCAATATAGTAATGACTCTAATGATAAACTCCAATCAACCCAAAAGTTCTACTTTAAGATTTGAAAAATATATTAGATAAAGCATAATTAGTTGAAAAAGAACCTCAAAATTCTGTGCTAAACGACTACAATTTCATCGTATAATATGCCATATTGACATCATATTTTTCCTACAAAAACATATTAACTAAAATAAGCTCATAAACACGAAAATGCATTAAGTGTTGGTTAACATACACTACCTTGAAATATGACAAAGACTTTATTTCTCCCAACCAGACAGCATAATCAGAAGGTAGCTTGGGAGCAAACGGAGTTGACTTAATGTCCACTAGCAATATCCTATAAAAATTTCAAATTCTTGAAATATGAAAACCAATGGAAGTTTCAGGGGAATGAAGTATAACCTCTAAATACAGAAGGACGACATAAAGGGGAATGAAGACTCGAAAGAAGGACGGCGTTTTCCGAGAGAAGGACGTCAATTTTGAGGGACAACGGACGATGATTTCAGAGTATTAGGGATGGCGGATGGCGGAAGTCTTAGGGATCTCGTACTCAGTCGATGTTGAACGACCGAAAGCAAAGGATCTAATATGCATTTTTGGAGACAGCATGGTGAACGCAGACGGACAGAAGTGAGAGATCCTTAGAGAGAACTTGGCATTTTCGAATGCGGCAGAGACAAATCTAGGGCTTCGAAGGATTCAACCCAATATTTTCTTATATATATATATATATATATATATAAATATATTTAATAACACTTGACGTTTTTAAAACGTCAAGAAAAACGATCTTACTTGACGTCTAACAAACATCAAGAAATTTAAAAAATAACTCTTCTCCGGGTTTTTATAAAAATTCTTGACGTTTTAAAACATCAAGAATTTTTAAGATATTTCTTGACGTTTTTAAAATGTCAAGTAAAAGTACATATTACTTGACGTTTGAAAAATGTCAAGAATGTTGAATATATAAACATTCTTGACGTTTTAAAAACGTCAAAATTTTTATAGATATTTCTTGATGTTTTTAAAACGTAAAGAAAAAATACATATTAGTTGATGTTTAAGAAACGTCAAGAAATCTGAAAATTGACCTACCCCGCATTTTCATAAAAATTCTTGATATTTTATCTTTGGAACTACCCCTTTCTTGACGTTTTTTTGAAAAAAACGTCAAGAAAGAAAAACAACAAACGTCAAGAAAGGTCTTTTTCTAGTAGTGACATACATAAATATATATATACATACATAAATATATATACATACATAAATAAATAAATAAATATATATATATATATAATGAATTAAAATGGTTTTGTTGCTTTACAGTTTTACTCTATAAACGAAGAGCATTATAAATATATTATTGAGGAAACATCTTTCGAAATGACTGGTTTTGGAAGTGTCATTAGATTTTTGGTTAGTTAAGCACATTTTCCTCCCAAATAGTAGTCGAAATACAACTTTTTTTTTAAGAAGAAGAAACCGAATCCTTCAAACTAGGATAAACCTAGGATAAGAGTCATTATCTATTAACATAGAGTTAAAGTTACAAGGTTGAAGGCTAGAGGGAAGCCCAGAAACAACCTAATCTAACAAACCTTAAAGTTAAGAGTTGGTAGTAGCATCATATTAGTTACAAGATGAATGACGCCTAGACCAAACTTCGATCAAGTTACATATGTCTTCCCACAAGTTAACAATAAACCTTGATTTATCCTTAAAAATTCTATTGTTTCTTTCTATCCAAACAATCAAAAGTAAGCCAGTTATGGAGGGAGGAATACACATTAGAGAGCTCAGTTATGGATGGAGGAATACACAACTTTTTCTCGTGGTCATTTTCCTCGTGGGCATTCTCTTCATGTTTCTTCTTATTCCGACTAAAACACAAGCAACAAATTATTCTTCGCGTTCGTATAGGTTTGTTTGAAGAAGATTAAGAAAGTCCTTAATTTATCTCGACACTTCCAAAACCAGAATATAATACCCGTGCTACATAAATCCCTCTTTCCAAATAGTCGAACATGAACTATCCATGCATATCTTGGAATAAACAAGAGAAACCCTAACTAAACCCAAATAGAAAATACACTGCAATCTAAAATATACATAAAGAAATAAAAAGAAGTTTTAATGTTGTGGGTTTTTTACTGATCTTCTTCAACAACAAAATAACTCAACGCCACACTTCAATTTTTCCTTCCACGAATTGGGTTTTTAAAGAGTTTTCACCGCGAATTTATCTTTTTTGGTTCGACAAGTAACAACATGTGAATCCCCAAATGCAAGGTTTTATTAAAAATTTAAAATATACTTTTTTAAAAAAATTATAATACCTAAAAAATTTTTTTTTTTATATTTATAACCTAATTGTCTATCATTGCATACTTGAGAGAAATATATTTTTTAATTAGCATAATAATAACCTTTATATAGTAAATTAAATTTTGTAGAATGAGAAAAGACCTTAGATCCAAAAAAGTTATTTATTTATTATTGGAGTGAATTGTCTAATTAATGTAGTTAATGGATGGTTTTGTAACTATAAAGAAAATAATGAAAATAATTTTCTAAAAGAATGAATGAAAATTTAGAAAGTTAAAAGGTTTTAGGAATTAAAAATAAGGGTGTAACATTATAAAAGACTACCAAATATACTGTAAGAGACATGCATTAAAGGAGCTGAGGCATGCATACTACCAAATATACTATAAATAAACCAGAATTCTTTTTTAAGAAATTAAACAACTAAAAATATAAAGAAGAAAGATTAGAAAATGAATGATCAAACAAAGTATGACTCATTTATTTTTGACAGGTTCGGCCAATATCACCTGACAATTCATTTTCACCAAGAGAATAAGCATGAGTAGCCTTGGAATCAAGTTCCTCTGATAATAGCCATGGAGTTGATGGGTTAGAGACAGAACCAAAATTTGAGTTCGACGATAAGGATGGAAAATTCTGAAACTAGCAGCAACAGGAAGTTAAGACAACGAATTATTTTCAATATAGAAAGGCTAATTGTAAGAAGTTGTTAATGAAGTGTCCAAATGCATTATGGTAATATTGGGTGCAGAATGTTTGGAAGTTTTATCCGTGTGCTGTGAAGCACCACAGAGTTGAAGCATATGAAACCAGTGTTTATCTGACAAAAAATAGTGTCATGATCATTGCCTTTCCATTCCATAAATTTATGCATAGCAGAAGAAAAAGAACCCTCAACACTTGAATTACCATATAGCACTCTACATCCAGGTGGTGCCTTGATTTTTGAAGATTTAGTTAAGAGCAGTGATAAAATTTGTACAGAAATTACAATGCATTTCTCGATATGCAACAACATTAAGACCAACTTAAAGGCAACAATCATCAAGAAATCTGATATTTAAAATGTACAAAGAGCAGTAGTAAACATATGTATTTTATGGCTGACTTTATCCATAATAAATGTTGGATTAAATCATCAAAATAAAACACAAACAGATAATTATCGAGTTTTTCAATGGAGGATAGAGAGGAAGACATGCATGCACAACTACTAGATCTATATGGTGCCAGACTGCCAGTAAAAATTTAAAGACACACATGACAACATTATTTTGGATGAAGTTCTAATATTGCAACCATGGAGGAAAAATCAGCAAATCTTAAATAGATGTAGTAGTCCAAATGATAAAAGTTTGTCTCAAGATAATATTTCAGTAACTGCAGATGCATTGTGCTGAACCTAACCTCTTGTGTTTCACGGTAATGAACAAGGACAATGTGTTCAAAGGTCCTGAACAAAAAGCAGAAGCAAGTCATAAATTATATAAGTAGAACACGATATACTGCCACTGTCTAATTTCATTTTTCTTTGCTTGTGGCATGATGGGGATAGACCCCACTGAAACAACTGGTAGCAAGCAATTTAACAATTTTCTTTCAACCATAACATACTTATCTAGGAGCCAACAACACCGGTGAACAAAGGTTGGGCTATCTAGTCCATGGGCACAGTATACATGTATCCTTTCTACATTACCAACCTACCGAAGAGAAAGAAAAGATTATCAAAGCACACCTTTTCTTGGTTACTAAGGCTGTAAAAGAATGAAAATTACCATAAATCTAAACATAGTCAATATTAGACCATTGAACAACCAATAGATTCAAAAGGAAAGACTCAAACCACCAATAGACTGGTTAATCATTTAAAATGATCTCCAACAACATTGCTCCCACATGTGGACTCCTATGGTAATTTCATTGATGATATGCAGCTAGTAGGCAAGATTATGAAATGAAGACGGTATGTGAGAAGATTGAAAAGATCAACATGATAAAATTATAGGGATTTGAATTTATATCTTAAGAACACCAGAGTCAAATGCTTAAGCTGATTAACTGTGTTAAATTTAACTCTATAATATATTTTAAATCTGAACAGTCATTAAACAACTACATTTTGAATAAGCTTCAGAGAATATTAGCAGAAATAGTAGAAATTACTTCAAATTTGTAGAGGAACATATAAATTATATTCTAGAGAAAGAGCATCTGAATTATATTCTACAGAAACACGAGCCCATAGCATGTCTACTGAGTAGCAATGATAGTGAAAAAGGGAATAGTAAGTAACCAATCTCATAAACCTCTTTCTCACATCTAACCAAGTTCTTTCACAACATGCAAAAGCATCAAAATATTTAAGAAAACTTCCAGTATTGCATTTGGAACTCATTGATTGACTTCAACGTTTAAGAGTCATAAAAGACACAACTTACTTTCTCACCTGTCACCACTAAGCCTACGGCAACATCTTTTTATAAGATATTCAGCTAATCTTTAGATTGTTTACCGAATAATCGTCTATTGTTTTGTAATTGATCCCACCAAGCGCTTGCGCCACCTTGAAGTTTGAGAGCAACTAATCGAACCTTCTTGTGTTCGGGTGTATTGGCATAGTCGAAAAAAATTTCTACGTTCTTGATCCAATCAAGAAACTTCTCCACGTCCATTCGACCATTGAAGGTAGGGAGATCCACTTTCATACGTATTTCTTGATCTTCTTGAAAGTATGGTCGAAGTCCAAGCCTTTGTTGAGGTTCTTGATGAATGTTCAGTAAGTTGTCTTCATCGGAATCGTTTAAGAAATTTCCAGGTACGTTGTTTCCATACAATCGATTATTGTGGATGTGAATAGGTTGATTTCTTAGTAGTTCTTGGTTTACAGCAGGGTTTCTTGGTCTTTCTTGTCTTTCTTGGTTTGCTGCAATTGGGTTTCTTGGTCTTTCTTGGTTTGCTGCAATTGGGTTTCTTGGGGGCTGAATTCCTTCTTCTAAAGGTTGGACATGAAATCGGATAAAAAGGTTTGTTAATTCTACTAACGATTACTGTATATCTGACTGCCCTTTTCGAAGTTCTTCAACAGCTTGTTCTACCAACTGCAAGCGTTGGTTGAAGGAGGCTTCCGCGTCCATGGATAAGAGTGGTAGGATCCAAGTTTTTTGAGGGAAGAGTGAGCTAGGATCACACTCCGATACCAATTGATGCAGTAATTGCAAAGCTAGAAACCTTTATGTATAATGCCTCTTTTTTTTTATGTCTTATTAATGAAAATGAGAAGCCTTTTTATAGGCTGGAGATTACAAGAGTTGTTAAACTAACTTGGGGTTGAGTTAGTTATAACTAACTCAAGATACAAAATTGGTAATTCAAATAACTAATCCTAAACTATAAAAATGGTAATTCAAACCCCTCCTCTAGGATAAAACTCAAGAAACATCAAGAAGGGAGATGTTCTACATCAAAGTGTAGAGAACGATTCATAATCCTTGGTGAAAGGAATGAATGTTAACTAATGTGTGTTTATGTGAAATTGTTATGTTATGAGTATGTTAAGGATAAAGAAAGGTTTATGCGAGATAAAATTATTTGATGTTGTTTATGCGAAATGATGTTTATGAAAAGGTATTGCGAAAAGGATTTCATAAAACCTTAGTCTTTTAGACATTCTTTCAAAAATTCATCTTCCAAGATGAGGTGTTTAGGCCAAGTAGAGAAGAAGGTTGAAGGATTTGCAGCGAGATGACCAGACGTTTTGAAAATAGTTAAGCATTGGTTGTTTGGTCAAAGTGTTGTAATTATGTATCAAACACATGTTATTAATAAACATCTTGGTAGGTATTTATTATACTTGCTGTTTAGGTTGACCACCGTTGCGTTTTGAGTTTTATTAATAGTATAAAAGGAGTTGAGAATAATATTTTGCGATAAGAAAATTTCAAACTTGTAACAAACTCACATCCTATTTCTAATACTTTGACATTTTCGTTGCAGTACGGTTTGGGATGTGACATGTACACATGACTGCCTAGCTTAAGTCATCTCGTTGAGTAAAGCCATCTCGCCTAAGCTCAAATGGCCGCTCATGACAACTCTGTATATAGAGGTTTTCTTGCCTACACCTACAAATCTTCATGCTTGGCGCCTTGACATGTTCTTGGAGGTTCTTACCTTACTACTTGGCCACATAATTGAATCCTTAGAGGTTCTTTTGCCTTTCCTTTGGCCGCCTATTATGTCCATCTTGCCTAGCGTTCCTTGTGTGCTTAGAGGTTATCTTGGCAACACCACACCTCTCAGCCATACACACACACATACAACCTTGGCCATCCAATACCTTTCTTTAGAGGTTCTCATGCTTTTCTTAGTCGCCTAGAAATCTTGCACGCCTACTCTTACATTTAGCCATATGTTGTACTTTGTTTTCCACCTTGACTTTTAATGACACACAAACCAACTTTCCAAGGAATTCCCTTTCATTTTCTTATTAACTCATATTCTCTTTTTTTATCAAGTCCTTGCTAGAGAAAGTGGACTTTGAGTTGTTGGACTTTAGTATATGTCCATGCATGGACATACAATTTTGAATGAAAAATCCTTATAAATGGGGCATTTGAACTCATTTGATGGGTTAACTATTGAATTTGGGCTTTCACACCAAATGGAATTTCTTTTTCTTATTTACTTTTTTTAAAAAAAGAAAATTTACCACGCCCATTTTTTTTCATCTATTTCTCTCATCTGGTTCTTTCATCCAATGGGTCCCACAACTCGATTATGAGTCTAGAGGATACTAAGTCAAACTTAGTGGTTGTTTGAATAAAACGCAGCTTCGAATGTAAGTATTCTAAAAACCTTATTTTTTGGTTTAGTCTCGTTAATTAAGCCCAATTGGGATAGAATTTCGATTCTTTTTCTGCTGTGCATGTCTTAGTTCTATCAGTAACTCCCTTCAGGGTGATAGCTCTCATCAGTAGACTTTCCATTGTTGGTTTCTTCCTGAGTCATCACTGTATTGTTGTTTTCCACAATAGGTAGGGTGAGTTGCAGTTTTACATGAAACGCACTGCTCAACCCACACTCTTTTCTCACTAGTTCCTTATTCTCAATCTTCAACGCAAATTTCATCATCTGGGCCAACCCAATCAGTTCCACGGTTTCCACTTCCATTTTTATTCATGGGCTAAGCCCATTCATCAAAGTCTCCTCTAACACTACCGTTTGAAGAAATGCTACCAGAGCTAAATAGCGATCAAATCGGTTGCGGTATTCTTCTACATTCGTTTTCTGTTTGATTGAGAAAAATCTTCCAACCAAAGTTCCTTCTCGAATTGATCGAAACTGTACAAGCATTCGTTCTTTCAGGTCAACCCAATTCTTCAAAACTTCCAACTCTTCTTGTGCTTGGTACCAACCCAATGCCAGATCATCAAAACTAATAACGCCTGTGGTTAATTTCTCTAAATCAGTAAGATCATGTATCTTAAAGAAGCGATAGGCTCTAAATGTGAGACCCATTTCTAATTTGAGTAATGAAGTAAAATTTGGCTAGGTATTAAGAATTTGGCATTTGAATAAATCCACGAAAAGGATTAAGCGATAAAAAAATTTATGGTTAAGTATACGTTATTGCGATTCAGTGGGTAGTTAGCGAAGGAAGTTGTGCGACCCATTTCTAATTCGAGTAAGGAAGTAAAATTCGGCTAAGAATTAAGAAGTTGGTGTTCGAATAAATCCATGGAAAGATTAAGTGATAAGTTCTTTTACGGTTAAGTATACTTTTTTGCGATAAGTGGGTAGTTTGCGAAAGAAGTTGTGCGATAAGAAGCGAAAAAGTCTTTGCGTAAGTTAAGAAATGAAAGTTTTGAGTGTTAGACTAGGAGTTTTGGGTGGTCTTCGTGAGAAGAACCAAGTGTTTCGTGGAGAAGAAGTCTACGAGGAAGGCTTGGAGTTTAAGTTCACGATAAGAGTTCTATGGGAGTAAAAGTGGGTTAGTTCACGTGGAACGTTTCTTATAATAAAAATATAATCAAGAGATAAGGTTATTCACGAGAAATGTTAAGTGGTTGAATTTATTCATGGTTTGGGTTAGGCGGGAAGCAAGGTCTGTAAAGAAAATGTCAAATCTGATTTGACATGGGTTAACATGTAAGATAAAGGATTTGAGCATGACTAGGTTAAATATTAAGGATTTGCATGACTAAGTTAGTATAAGGGATCTATAAAATAAGAGAATTTAGGTAACTAAGGAGGGGATGACGAGAGTTTTGTTGAAATGTTAAAGTGTTGTTGGTTTAGCCATGCGAAAAAATGGTTGTGAGAAGGACTTCTTTAGTAAAGTTTGGTGAGTGCTTTTCAGTCAAAAGAATTTATGTTAAATAAACTTTATTACGATTTCTCTTTACTCATTTGAAAGAAGAATTCAGATAAGAATGTTTCATAAAGATTTCTATGAAAAGTTATGTTTTTAAGCATTATTTATAATGTTAAAGCTTGATTTGATGACTATGATTTCAATATTATGTTTCTTTGAGATGATGCTAACTTTTTATGTGCACATAAAGAGTGAAGGCCACTATGGAGTGTACGAACTACATGGTAATAAGAAGCTGACTTATGCATTGAAATGAGCGTATAAAGCTTAGCGGTATGAGCAACAAAGACGAATTTGTATGTTCTCAGATGCTGTTGATACAGTAGTCTAAACGCGAGGTAATGGGACCAAGCGTAGAAAACAATTCGGGATCCTTGACAAAATGAAATGATTTTTTAAGCATAAACAAATGTTTATGCGAAATGAAATAATTTTTCGGTATATTTAAATGATTTGATATTATTTTTACAAAATGATTATGAAAAGGTATTGTGAAAGGTTTTCATAAAACCTTAAAGGATTTAAAAAAAAAGTAGACCATTCAACTTAATTCCCATCCACTATCCTCTTGTCCAACATGAAACTTTATCTTAGTAAAACTTCTTGATCCACTATTTTACAAAAATATTCAAAACAATACCATACTACACCAAATGTGATATTTTGGTAACACTTAAAATGGTCAGAAATACCATTTTCCTGACTTTTTTTTCATCGACCATTAAAGAAAAAGTATAGATGATGTTTCACAAAAACTTCCAAACCATTGTGTTAGTTATCGTTTTGGATGAGGGTTGGGCTAGAGCATCAATACTCAAAGGTTGTTAAGAATTAAGAACTAAGACTTGAAAAAGAAACCGCCTGCCTGGTTGACAACAACACCATCCCACTAGAGTGCACAATGATGATTTATTGCATTAAGAACAAGATGGCAGTTAACCTTAGCGCCATAATCAGAACCTCAATCCTCCCTTTGATGAAAGCACCTAAAGGTGTCATGCCTTTCCCCTCTACCACATTGAAGCTCTTTGTCTAACACTACAAGAAATGAGGGCTCTCTCGACGCATAAAATCATTGGGAGATATATAAAAAGCGTTAAAAAAGGCTTTTCTGACGCATAAATATACGTCGGAACACAAGTCAGGAAAAATGTATCGGGAGAGGAACTCCCGATGCACAATGTTGTGCGTCGAGAGTTTCCAGACATCTTTCGACGTTGTATGAACGTCAAAGATGTTGTCAATATAGCATCGAGAGATGTCTAGGAACCATGCGTCAGGAGATCCTCTATTTTTTTAAAAAAAATAACTTCAATTAATTCCTAAATTCAAATCGAAAATTTTAAATTCAAACTCAACTTCAACACTTCAACCTCAACTTCAACACTTCAATCTTAACTTCAACACTTCAAATTTAAATTTCTAAAACCTACAACTAATTCAAAATTCTAACAACACTTGAAATTCAATTTCAATACTAAAACCTACAACTAATTCAAAATCTAAATACTAAAAAAAATTTGAAATCTAAAATCTAAAACCTAAAACAAATTTGAAATCTAAATACTAAAACTAATTAACTAAAATAAAACAATAACTAAACTAAACCACTTACCGATGGCGGCGACGACAATAGGGACGACAATGGAGATGACAAGGCCCTCTTCTTCTCAATCTTCCTCTCGGTCTCCCTCTCCCTCTCTCGTTTTCTTTCTCTTTATGTTTCCTTTATGTAAAGAATGGAGTTAAAAAAGACAGAGAACTCCTGACGCACAACGAAAACGTCGGGAATAGCACCCTATTCTTGACCTGATTTGTTAAACGTCAGAAATCCCTAAACATATTCCCACACGATTAATGATACGTCGGGAATCCCTAAATCTATTCTCAACGTTGCTGCCACCACGTCAGAGGAAGCGTAACATACAATTAATGATCTGTCATTCCTCCAACGATTCCTAAGCTTTTAGCTTTTCTGCAATCACCCCTTATGCATGTTCTCAGGCGAATTTCAACCAAACCATAACACTCCATCAAAATAAAGAAGAAGAGAGACACCTCAAAACCTTTAATAAAGTTAAGGGAGAAGAATGGAATGGCAGAGAAGAATAAGAGGCTTCTCCGCTGCCACCACTGCTCAAGAGGAGAAAGGTCCACGATGACGCGTCTAACTCGTATAAAAAGGAAAAAAGACGAAAGCTAGACGTGGCCATCGACCCTAAACCTCTTGCAATCCGACCCCTAACTCTCTCATCGCCTCCTCCAAAATCCAAATCCTTCAATTCTAGTCCTCATCCAAAAATTGAAACTCCCCCTCATCAATCTTACCCAAGTCTTCTCGCATGTCTATTATCCTCTCACCACCAAATCCCCCATCATTATAACAACATCCTTCACCTCACGACCTGACCGAACAAGCCCTTACCCGATCAAAAGGGCATTGTTAGCGAAGAAGAATTCCTTAGGGTTGAGGAGGAAGACCTGCATCACATTCCTCTCCCTCCGCACACTACTATACGTAATTCCAAGGAGGAAGACTTACATCTCGCGTGTAAACCCCGATACCCAATAATCCTTAATTCATCTAAAGAACTCAATAGGACATTAGGGGTTGATGTTAGGAGAAAGATGGTTTAAGATTGGATAGTTTAGTTGAAGTGTTATGGAAGACGTGTTAATCTTTTTAAGATGACAAAAAGAAAAGTGTCATCGTAACAAAGAAAGGCCTAAAGGGTGTTTGAAAGTTGGCTAAGTGTTGGCTAGGGCATGTTGCATACTCTAGGCGGCCAAAAGTGTCAAGCGAACCTCTAAAGAGACATGTTGGGTGGCCAAAGGTTGAGATGTGGTATGGCCGAAAGGTGTCAAGACAACCTCTATAAGACAAGGCTATATGACCAAGGGTATGCGCTAGGCAAGGAAGCTAAGCATCTAGGAAATGTCAAGAAACTCTAAAGAAGTTAGAACGTGGATAAGGAATGTCATGCAACAAAGAGGTGGGCTATGTGGACATAGGCCATGCGGCCAATGGGGCAATTCAACCAAATGCTAGTCAAGATGGCATGGTTTGTTGAAGGCATTGAGGGATGTTTGGGAGATTAGGCGAGAAAAAAAAGTCTTAGGCATTCTTGGCAGTAAGAATTTACTAAAGAACCCTCATAGAAAAAGGGATATGCGTCCAAGGATGACTTAAGCAATATGAGGTAAGATGTGCGGTAGAGTACAAGTGGACAACATACAAGATACCTAAGTTTTGCCAAATAAGTGTCTTGCATGAGGTGGAAAGTGGCAAGTATGGGCGTAAGAGGTGAGAATAAAAGTGTCAACCAAAGAGCATGCAAGGATCACTATATGTACAACTTTGGACGAATTATGTTAACAATCAACTTGTGTTAATTGGGTAACTCTACTTCGAAAATCTCCTAAATTGAGTCTAGTATCAGGAGAAAGGCTGCCAGGAAGAAAGGCATTGAAGTGAAGAAAGACTCAAAGGTCATTTTCAGAAAAAAAAAAAAAAAAAATTGAACAATGTAAAGTATTTTGGAGCTACATAACTCAATACTTGGAATTTGTTAGTGACACTTTGTGGTAAGCTAATGAAGATATTCTAAGTTTGTAGAAGGAAGCTTATTGATTTAAGCTTCAAAGTCGAGTTAAGTTTCTGGTAGAAAAATCATATTTCTAGGCAAGGCTAAGGGTGGGTTGATTGCCAGGATGACAAGGTGAGATGAGCGTGTGTTTTGAGCGAAAGAGGTTATTTAGGCTTGGGACATGCAAGAAGCATGTCCTGGCATGATCAAGCAGCCTGAGCCACGCGTCATTACACACTCTATTATGAAAGTTGAGTATATTGCTACTTGTGAAGCAGCAAAAGAAGCAGTTTTGCTGAGGAAGTTCTTGCATAATTTGGAAGTTGTTCCAAACATGAACATGCCCCATCACTTTATATTGTGATAATAGTGGGGCATATTACTAATCCATTTACAAAGACTCTCACGGCTAAAGTGTTCGAGGGTCTTCTAGAAAGTCTAGATCTGCGAGTTATGTACATTAGGTAATCTAGGAAAAGTGGCAGATGTGTAATGGGTATGAGGATGCCCTAGTTTATTGTATTTGTATATACACATTTTATGTAATACACTTGTACATTTTACCATTTTCAATGTTAGAGGATTACTTTATTATGAACATCCCAAAGAGACTAGAGTTTTAGTCCAAGTGGGAGTTTGTTGGAATTTATGTCCTAAAACTCGTAGATTGTAAATATAATCCATTGACCATTGTTAATAAAGTGTTATTATTGTAATAATTGTTATTGATTATATTATTAGTTTTGTCTTAATAACTCAAATCCAATGAACTAACATCCTAAACTTTTTAATAAGTATTGAATAGTATGTAGAGACATATACGGATCAATGTTCGAGATCAGCTTAAAGGGTCTATAGTATAGGGATAAGACTGGGTACCTTTATCTTGGTAACATTATGAATACGACTCACTTTGTATTTGATACAAATACAATGATCCAATGCATTCGTGTAGTTGACATGCGAGTGAAGGTATCCTATGCAATGAGATTGCAATAGACCATACCGTGAAATAGTAACCACTTGGTGTTACTACGTTAACTAGTTAGGTTTCTATTTCACTAGGATGACCTAGATAACTTAGTCTTAATCTTGAGTGTATTATGAACTCTTGTTCGCGAGAGATTGTCCTTTGATTTGTACGGGTGAGAGTGGATAGATCGTCGACTCAATAAGCTTATCATTCACTACTACAAAAATAGACTCTCTTGACGTTTTTAAACTATCAAGAATCACTATTCTTGATGGTTTTAAAATCGTCGTTGTATACTTGACGTTTTTAAACTGTCAAGAATCACTATTCTTGATGGTTTTAAAATCGTCGTTGAAGCCAGCGTCAAGAAAGTCAAAGTTCTTGACGGTTAATAAAACGTCAAGAATAGCGATTCTTAACAGTTTATAAACGTCAAGTATACAAATATTCATGACAACTAAAAATTGTCAAGTGAATGAGTATTCATGACATTTAAAAACTATCAAGAATGTAATTTATGACATTTAAAAACGGTGAAAACATAATTGTTTATGACGTTTAAAAAACGTCAAGAATTTACTTGTTAATGTCATTGAAAACTCGTCACAAATTTATTTGTTTATGACACTTAAAAAACGTCAAGCTTGTTTCATATTTTTTTCTAAATTATAATTTATTTATATTTTTGTTCCTGTATTGTCTCTATAATTCCTGTAGTGTGGTCCAACAATCTCATAAATATGCACGAGTACAATTCCAAAACTTTAACATATATTAACATTTGATCATATATGTATGAACATTTCGAAAACTTTACATGTTTGTTCGATATTGTCATATACAAAACACTACTTCAGTCAACCCCAACCTAATATGATAATCCCAAAATTACAAAACCAATCCAACTATGCTATTCCAAAAATCACAAGACTACAATTCTAATTCAATAAACAAAATCTGAATTAAAGAAGCTTTGAAACTCAATGATCTTGGATGAATTTGGCTTCAAGTACAAACTTGGATTCCACAACCTAAACCAAAATAAAATAATATATCAAGTTAAGATGGATTCACATAGCAACATTTTATCAAATGGTTGCAATGTTTCAAATAAGCAACAATTAAAATTCACATATCGATTTGGCATCTATAAATATACAAACTAAAAAGTACCTAAATGTCAATTATTTATCCAATAAGGCTAACTAAGTAACCAACCTCTAATATGTTTTGCAATGAAAAAGGTTGCCATATTGTTAATTTCGCCATATTGTGAAGGCAACCTCTTAGATGTGTTTGTGAGAAAGGAAAGAAATACCAAAATAAGTATGGACTAAGATAGTATCAAATAAAGTTAAAGTTGAATTTTAAAGCTCTATTTTTTTCAAGATAGAGAAATTTCAGCTAAAGAGAAAACACTAAGGACAACCAAGCAAAAGAGTCTAACAAGTAAAAAAAAGAACATGCAGGAAAGGAAGAATGTAAATAAGGTTTTATCAGCACCAAGCAAAAAAGTCTAACAAGTATCAAAAGCTTTATAAGTTGTACTAGAATTCAAAGCTCTAAACTCTAAAGAATGTAAATTTCTTTGAAAAAATTTGTGTATAAAGGTCACACAGTTGAAAATTCAATACCTTTTCAAGAATGTTGTTGAGAAGATTATTGATGTATAGACAGTAATAATCAGAAAAAAAAATAGTAAAGCTTTAAGAATATTATTGATGAATATTGTGTTTTTGAGCCCGTTAACAAGGGTCCGAATTCCGTGCTTTGTATGAAATAGTTTTTTCTTGATGGGCAATAGCTATCAAGATATCATTTTTTTAAGGGTCATGTCCATGATCTTATCCTAAACCCAGAAATATAAAAAAAAAAAATCTTGATATTCTAAACTCATCAAGAAATCCAAAACAAATATATATTATTTTTTTTTCGATGATGGCCATTGCAAATCAAGAAAATTCATTCCTTGATGGACCTTGTCCATCAAGAAAACCTATCTAACTTGATAGACATTGTTGGTGTCAACTAATATATTTCTTTGATGTTTATTGTCCATCGAGAAATAGTTTTCTTGACGTTTGTGGAATATCAACAAAACTAAGGGAACTTTGCCCATCAAGAAAATAAAAAATCCACATTTTTTTAATGTTTTTTTTGTATTTCTTCAACAAAATAAGGAGACTTTTCTTGACGTACATGACCGTCAAGATAAACATTGTATCAAGAAAAATATTTTTCTTGATGGTCCTTTGCCATGACCATCAAGAAATCAAAAATTTTTAGTGTCAAGAAAGACCAAATTTGTAGAAGTGTAAAGCTTGATTTGATGATTACAATTTCAATGCTATGAAATAGTTGATTCCTTAAAATGATGCTAACTTTTATTTGCATATAAAGAGTCAAGGCCACCATGGGATGTACAAACTACATGGTGATAAGAAGTTGGCTTATGCGTTGAAAGGAACGTATAAAGCTTAGCAGCCTGAGCAACAAGGACGAACCTGTATATTCTTGGATGCTATCGATACAGTAGTCAAATGCGAGGTAATGAGACCAAGCGTTGAGAACAATTTGAAATCCTTGGTAAAAAGAATGACGATTAACTAATGTGTGTTTATGTGAATTTGTTAGGTTATGGATGTGTTTGTTGAGCATAAAGAAAGGTTTATGCGAAATGAAATGATTTGATGTTGTTTATGCGAAACTATATATTTATACGATTTGATATGTTATCTTGTTCTGCTGAATCGATTTTTGAAATGATGTTTATAAAAAGGTTTTGCGAAAATGATTTTTTTCATAAAACCTCACTAGAACAAGAACATGAATGTGTTTGATAAATATTTCTACTTCTTGTTTCTTGAAAAAAAAAGACGCAAAAATCGAAAATGTGTTTGATAACTGTTTCTTATTTCTTGATTTTATTTGAGATTTATTTTTTTTATTATTCATGTTATTTTATTCACATTTAATTCAATTAAACATTACATCACTCAATTTATCAAACCTAGATAGGAAGGTCTTCTAGTAATCTTATGGCGATCAAGATGAAGATTGAGATCTGAAGGATCTAAGTTGGCGAGGAGGAAGGCGAAAACCTACGATGAAGAGGAGGATCGAAATCCACGACAAAGAGGAAGACAAAAACCCACAGAGGAAACACAGATTTGGCGAAAACCTAGATCTGCGCAAAAGAGGAGGGGAAAACCCAAATCTCGCAAAGAGGAAGATGTCATGTAGAGGAAGACGACGAAGACGATGAGAGAAAGAGGAAGATGATGGTTATTTTGGAAAGATTATAGAGATAATAATAGGAATAAAAAGGAAACTAGGGGTGTAAATGGGTTGGATTGTGAGGCATTCTCAACCCAACCCATATTTTTGAGTTGGTTGGGTTGCCAACCCGAATTAAGCCTTCAACCCAATCCAACCCAAACTCGTAAAATATGAGTTGGATTGGGTTGTCGAGCGATATTCTTTTATCTTTTTTTTCGTTTGTAAATTCTAATGTTTATAAAGTTCAAAATTGTTCATTTTCTAAAGAAAAAAAATCAAAATGAGAAGAGAAGAATGCATCGCGCAACTTCAAAGTGACAAAGTTAACCTAATTATTTAACTTTTATTAAATAATATATATATATTAGTTCGGGTTGGATTGAACCGAATTTTTCAACCCTTCAACCTATGACCCAATCCAACTAGAAAAAATTCAAAATTTTGAAACTCAACCCAACCCACATTTTAAACTAACCCAACCCAACCCATATTATATGGGTTGGGTTGTTCGAGTTGTCGAATTACTCGGGTTATTTTTACACCCCTAAAGAAAACCATGTGGAGAGTGATTATTTGGAGAAGAAGATGGAAATAAGAGGAATAAAAAGGAAATCACGTGGAAAAATGGAAAAGGAAAAGAAAATAGAAAAATAATTGAGAAAAAGGAAAAGAAAACCAATAAAAATATTTCAAAACAAAGAAAATGAAACCGGTCTTCAAAGAAGATCTCGCCCCTCTCGTTCTACAACTCATTTTAGCCTTTTTCACTGATCTGAATCTGATCTTAACACATTCGTAAACTCACTCGAGCCTGTCTTCAGATAGTTACAAGCTTTTTTTCAAGTGGATGAAATGGGTCAAGTTTTTTTGTAGGAGATGGGATTTCTCGAGTTTATGGATTGAAGGAGATTCAAGCTGGGGAAATGGTGACTTTATATGGCTTCGATGTACTTTTATCTTCAACAAGCGATCCGACGTTCAATGCTGGTCGAAGCATATGGTTGCCAGGTTGGTTAAATATTGTTAATGAGAATAGTATTTCACTATTTTTAACAATAGGGCTCGGAGCTTCTTGGTTCATCATGTTATTGCTTTAGGTTTATATACAACTACATTGATCTTAGTAAAAGGTGCTTTAGTTGCATGTGGTTCCAAATTAATGCTGGATAAAAAGAATTGAGAAAAATAAAAGGAAAAATAAAACCAATAAAAATAATTGAGAAGCGGAACGAGAGAAATTGCTTTTTTTGTTCCCAATAACTCTTTATAAACTGGGAAACAATTCTATTTTTTTTTTAGAACGAAAAATAGGGAACGATACCAAACACCTTCGTTTCTTAAAAAGTGAAAACAAAGATAGGAAACAGGGAACGAGAACGTTACCAAACGGTCTCTAAAGAACTTATATGTGGCTGACCCTCAATTTCTATGGGTCGCTATCAACTTCTATGAGTCTCCATCAGCCAATGAGAAAACAAAGGGGTCTTTGTGTTGCCGACCAAAATGAGCAAATGGAGAGAAAATAAAAGTTTAGGGATTTCTTTTTCGTGGAGAGTGAGAGAAAGGGGAAGAGAAAATTAGAAATATATTATATTATATTTTAATAAATTTTATTAAAATAAAACTATTTAATATTTTTACCTTTTATGATGACAAATAACTGTCATATAAAGGTAGAATTCGAAAACATCATTTTTTCCTGCCAAAAACGCGTATTTTAACATTATGTGACAATTTTTCTTTCCTCCTATAAATTTAGATTATATTAACTGTCATAGAATGTCATTTTTTTGGTAGTACGCATAGACCCGAGATTCAATTTACCAGTAGACCTGAGATTCCTTTCACCAGCATCTCTTAGAAATTACCTTGGTTTCATTTCCTGTTGCTTTAGGTCATTTGACTCCAACGCCTTTACCCATTATGTGGACACCACATAAGAGTTAGCTTATTGATGGAGATAAGACTAATGGTTTGAACACAATTTCACATTCGTCAATCAAGGAACATCAAATTAGAAAATTTATTTTTAATAACAACATCAACAAGAATTTCATATAGTAATGTACGCTAAATACTAAGTTTCCTTCCTTTCAAAATGCCTAATTTTAGCTTCTTCTTCTCGCCTTGAGTTTCTCTGAGTAGCTAAACACTTAGAAGATCCTCAGAAAACTAGCACCTTCTTTAATCCCTTTCAATTTTATTTATATTAATCTTAAACCAAATTAGTTGTCACGCCCCGTCTCAAAGTCGCTCCTCCCAATCAAGTGGAGACATGTCGCCTAGACCTTTATCACGTACTCCTCTCGGGGTAAAGCGTCAAACGCCTAGTAAGCGAAATAACTTAACTCCTTTTACCCACAACTTAAACGCCATTTTCTTTTTGAAAGGACACTAGATAACTTATCCTTAACTAACGTGTCCTTCATATTGCGTACTCTTTTAACCTTGTAATTAATTACACGATAGTCACAGATAACTATTGGCCATGTGCCCTAGTTTCATATATATTCTCTCACACCACATCTCTCATACCACATCTCTCATACCACTAGGAATTTTAGTCCAAGTGGGAGTTTGTTGGAATTTTTTGTCCTAAAACTCGTAGTTTGTAAATCATATTCTATTCAATAAAGTTGTTATTGAGAAATTAAATATTATAATCTTAAATCCAATAAATCAAAGTTCCAAGGCTATTTTTTGAATAAACTTGAACTTTATGTGTAAACATAAACGTGGATCAAGTTCGAGTATATAGCCTAAATAGTCTATAGTATATGAAATAAAGGTTGGGCGCCTTATTTTGAGAGACTATGGATGCGGCCCACTTTGTAGTACAAACGATGTGATCCTAATCGTTCATGTAGAGACATGAAAGTGGGGGCATCCTATGTAAAATGTTTACATAAGACTGAACCATGAATTAGTCATTTTTACGTTATAACACCGTTTACTGTTTAAAACTGACTATCTCAATTATTGATGACCTAGGTAACTTAGTCTTAATCCTGAGTTAACTATGAACTCCTGTTCATACGAGATTATCCTTAGATCTGCATAGGTGAGGGCAGCTCATCAGCGTTGGCCCAATAAGCCTCCCATTTCAGGGGTAAGATCGGGTGGATAGCTGGGAACATAGGGTACAAGATGGAATTCACTCCTACCCGCTTTAGGGTTAGTAGATAGGTTGCTCTCTTAAGCACTGAATCCAAGTCTTGAACAAGGGGCCCCACCCTCTCATTGGCCCGAGAGGGATTAAGTTTATAGGTTGAACCTTAAACCAATTGTTCAATAGTGGATTAGTGGGACTTAAGGAGCAAGATGTAATCTTGGGGGTAAAACGGTATTTTGACCCAGCCAAGGTTACGAGCAACCTGTGAAGGATTAACTTACTGATTATGGTTTTATCAAATGGACACAAATATATCTATAGTGAGGGGAGTGCAACTACGGGACTTTAGTGGAATGACCCGTTAGTTAACGAATGTTGATTAACTCGGTTTAAAAGAGTTTAGCTAGTTAATCTTGAATCGTTGGAGCCCATGATCTATAGGTCCATTAGGTTCCTCTGCTAGCTCATATGGATTAAACTTAGAACAGTGTGATGAAATAAGTCGAATTGTTCGAATAGGGAGAAGAAAGGAAAACCGACATATACAGTGATATAATCGTCGGTCTTCTAATTAGAAATAGAGCTTTATGTTTTACATACTATAAGTATGAATGCGGATTCATACTAAGAAGCTCGGAATTGGTCAAAAATAGTAAAAAGTCAAAATGTTGACTTTTGACTTTGAAAAGTCAAACTTTGACCGGCCTTATATTCAAATGTGATTTGAATTTTGGAAAAATGAATGCGGATTCATGCTCGGGAGGTTGGAATTAGTCAAGACGGACAAAATGGTAAAAAGTCAAAATATTGACTTTTGACTTAGAAAAGTCAAAGTTTGACTTTTGACTAGAAAAATCTAATGACCATTTTACCCTTGGACTAAGTTAGTGGGAAAATCCAACATTTTGTTGGATAATCCCACTAACTCTTAGTGGGATATGTGGCTATATGAGATATAGACACCTAGCCCACTAAGTTCCACTAATTGTTAGTGGAATATTAGGTGTTGAGATTTGGCAATTGAATTGCATGCATTTTTGCATGTAATTAGGCTATAAATAGAGATGTTTTCAAATGTTGAAGGACTTTTGCCTCTTTTATCATTTTCATAATCTCAACAAAAGAAAAAAGAAAGCTTCCAATCTCATTTTATCTCCATTACTTTCTACACCAAAATTGGGTCCCACAACCCGGTTCTTTGTCTAGAGGATAGCAGTTGAGTACTAGTGGTGGTCTCGGGTAGAATTGGTAAGAAGACATCAAACCTTTTGTAAGCTTCAAAGGTAATACTTCTTAAAACCCTAATTTGATTAGTTTATGGTTACATGTTAATTGTGGCAATTAGGGTAGAAATTCGATTCTTTTTTCGTTGTGCATGACTTAGTTCTATCAATAACATAGCGAAAAGAATACAAAACTTCTTTCTTGTTTCTCACACTAATAGAGGGTACCTAGAGGTGTAAATGTGGCACTTCCTCCTCTACCTAGATTGCCCAACCACCTCTCTTAGCACATAGCATTAGGGTCACTCTCCTCCTGACTCAGTTTTTTGGCTCTCTAGCTCACCAGATAAGTACTTCAACATCTTGGGTATTGTAATCACTTGCCTTCCGAGTTGGGCCACTTGCACTAAGGGGTGATTTGCTTACCAATTGGTCCCTCATGCATAATAGAAACTTTCATGGCCAACACCCGACGTAAGACTACAGAGACACTCTGTTTTCATTTCTTAGCTTGGTTATACAACCTTACGACTTCAGTTTGCATGGCTTTGACGTCTAACAACATATATAGACTCAATCCCAATACCTTTCGTCTTTGTTTCTAGACGCTTCTCCTCCCCAACGGCTCTCTCATTTTGTCGTTCCACCCTCCGGACCTCCTCTAATCCTTTTCTTAGAAAATCTCACTCCTTACTCTTTTTTCAATTTCCCCTTTTTCCTTTGATTTTCAGCTCTATTTATAGTGACCTTCTTGTCCAAAGGTTACTTCCATGCTTTTCACTTGTCTACTCGCCATTTTTCTGCTTCATGTATTTAAATCCCACAATGACCATCATCGACGATTTGACTTCTCATTGAGACACACGCCTCATCTTCTTGGAAAGCCAAACTTCCTTAAATAACCCAACCCTCATTATTTCCTCGAGAAGCCATAAATATTTTCTTCCTCCAGAGAGTGGTCAACTCATCTTGACAAGACACTTTCTCGCCTCCTTCCTAGGTTTAACAACTTCTTCTCACGTTACTTTGCTAAAGGCCTAACTCTTAGTGTCCAATATAGGTCTCTCTTTTCATATAGGCCTAACTCTTGGGGATGGGTACGCGAGTTGTGAGGTTTGTGTTGGGGTGGGACAAAACATAAATGAAAATTAAGGGTGTTATTTATGGTTTATATATATATCCCTAAATCGGGTTGGGTTGGGTCATCTTGGCCCTTAATTCCCAAACTCGGTAACTAGACCCATCTTTTTTTCAATTCTTTAACCCAACCCAACCCTTACTCTTTGGATTGGGTAGTCCTGGTTGGTCGAATTATCAGGTTTTTTTTTACACCACTACTTTTTAATCTTGAATATGAATTCTTCAATCTCGTTGCTCGCAATCTCCAACCACACTTATTGTCAATGCATCTAACAAAAAGAACCTCTTTTGTAGACTTTTTTACAACAAATTGAAGAAAAAAAATTCTTTGTCAAGACACTTAATCTTATTTACATCTCTCTTGCAAAAAAATATATGTCATGCATCCAACTCCTCACTTGTAGAGCTTTCTTTGAACCAATCACTTTTTTTTTTTTTTTGCCTTCAACTTTCGGCTAGTGGAGCTGTAGTGAATTTTATCTTTTCCTTTGCAATTTTTTGTAGGAGCATCTTTTTGTTGTGGGATGTCAAACGATTCTTTGTTCATCTCAACTGGCTCCCGTGTAAAAGTATCATCTTTTGAATCATATGATTCATATGATTCCCACATAGCCAAAGTGGTCCCTATCATGTTATCACACAAGCTTACCTAAACTTCACAAACATGAACTTCATTCTCAATCTAATGTATCCATTGCAATTAGAGGATAAAGGTTTAAGTTATGAACTTGGTTGCTCCCAGATACTGAATTGTAACACATGTTTAACCCTTTCTTGCTTTGATTGCTTCTAGGCTAAAATGAGACATATAGAGGGCCTTCAATGAATTTTCACTAAGAATATAAAACTTCAAATCATGGTCATTGATTAACTCAACTCAAATGGAGGGGCTTCATTTTTCACTTTTATTGCATAAAGAAGAAACACGTAGGAAAATGAGGGGAGGTTCTTTCTATAGGCAAAAGAGAAAATGGATTTGAAATATGGAGGTCACCGAAGGTGAAGTGGTGCAAGATTTGTTTGTGTCGTCTGAAGATTCTGCAGAATGGCACCGGCAGGTGATTTTTTGTATAGATAATTAAAATTATATAGATAATAACCAAGAAAAGGGAAAAGAGCGTATTTTGTGAGGAATATATTGAGAATAGTTTTAGTATTACATAATCTGATTCTGAATAATAAATAATGGAAATGGAAATCATATGAGATTTTTGAAAAAGGAAAGTGTATATATACGGTGGTTAAAAAATTATTCAAAAAAAGAAAGTTTCCATATGAATGCAATTCTTTTTAAATTAATTGTTAGAGTAAGGGTATTGTGTCTTCTCAACCTTAAAACAAAAAGGCAAAAGAACAATACTCTGTTCCCTTCGGCTTCACGTTTTTTTATTATTCTTTGTGTACTGCTGCGTTGCACCACACACCACAGTTCTAATTTTAATATATACACACATATATAGGTAACAAATCTCCTATTTCTCTTCTCTAACTTCTAATATTCTTTTTTTTTTTCCATTCTAAATTCTAAATTCACGCAATGAGTTTCATGTCAATCATTCAATTCCATCTCTTGTTTTGATTCTGCATTATCAGTCTGTAGATTAGGGATAGTTGCAATGTTGTTCATATATTGATTACACTTTTATTTGTTTAAGAAAAAAACACTCCATCATTATCAATGTGTTATTTGGAGTCCTGAGGTTCATTTCACTGAATCCGGATCCTTAAAAAATGTCCAGACTGCTCTAGAAAGGGGAAAATTCTTAAAGTGCACCCATTGTAAGAGACGTGGTGCAACCCTTGGATGTCGAGTTGAACAATGTCAAAAAACATACCATTTGGTTTGTATTAACTGAACTATTAAGTATTATCTATCTCTTTAATCACTTCAATAACATTAATAAAATCTTCTCTTTCTTTTTTCAGGCTTGTGCACGTTTCAATGGTTGTAAATTTGATCACAAACAGTTTCTCATGCCTTGCACTGATCATCGCCATATCTTCCAACTTGAAACTCGTTTGAATTCACGTGAAAAAACAGAGTTCAAAATGGGAAAACAGTACTCAAAGGAAAATCACAAATGTATTGATAAGGATGATGATAGTAATCATGAAGATGATCAAGAGGATATTCAGCCCATATTTATTGGTGGCACTGCCACACATAGTAATAGTAATAATAGTAAAAAAGAAGTGTTAGTTATGGGTGGTTGGGAATCTGTTGCTGGCCTTCAAAATGTCATTCAATGCATGAAGGAAGCTGTAGTGTTACCTTTGTTGTACCCTGAGTTTTTCCAGAGACCTGCTATAACCCCACCAACAGGTCTTCTCCTTCATGGATATCCTGGCACAGGTAAAACACATGTTGTGCGAGCCTTGGTTGCTTCGTGTGCTCGTGCCGACTGCTTAGGAAAGTATGTTGGTGACTGTAACGACCCAACTTTTCTAAGTAAGTCGAGATCGTTAATTTTTAACAAATAAAGACTTTGATTAATATAAAACAAAACGTAAGCAATTTAAAAAAAAACATCTTCAAGTCAGGCCTGATTTTTAAACATTCAAGAAAACATAAAATAATATTATTTACAACAAACGTTTGTAAACTAAATTTCAATTCATTTTAAACCTCACAAGAACCCATAAGCGGAAGCAAAACACGTTTCCTATGGCATCACGCTTCCTTCCTGCCCCTCGCCGGTTTGCCGCCTTTATTACCTTTGCCTGAAAATTAAACATAAGAAGGGTGAGTATTTAAATACTCAGTAAGAGACCCTCTACTGGTCCCGTCAGGGGAAAATAAATTGTTAACGTTCTATTGGGACACCCTGTACAGTCGCAGTCTTGAGATCCCATAGGATACACATCTCAGTCTAACGCCCCGAGGGACATACATATCAGTCTAGTGTTCTGCGGAAACACATATCAGTCTAATGCTTCCGAAGGTGCACAATAAATTGGTGATCCCGTGGGACACCTACAAGGTACACATCCCAATACATTCTAACAATTTTCCCCTCAATACATTCTAACAATTTTCCCCTCAATACATTCTAACAATTTTCCCCTCAATACATTCTAACAATTTTCCCCTCAATCCATTCAATCCATCTTTCAATTACTTCAAAACACAAAGTTCTTTCTTTCGACGTCCTAACAGTCAACTTATTTTACTTTAGTCATATGTCTATCAATAATATGCTAATATATCAGTCAATCAAACTATACAGTCAACACACCCCTCAGTTCATCAGCACACAGTCATACTTTAAACGTAACGTACACCCAATCTAAACGAAAATCACAAGTTCACATCTGCATCTCATACAAACACAATTTACAATCTTCGTCCTGTCCACATACACACACTTATATATATATTCCATGACAATCACGATATACATTCGACGTCAAGTCTACTTCAATTCATATACATTCATATATATTTTCAGTCAATCCACAGTATACATTTAACACATACAATCCACAGTCATAAGTGAATCTAGTAGAAAATCCCTTACCTTCAAGTTAGTTAAGCTCCTTAACCACGTTGAAGTCTATGAAGAACGAACCTAAACATTAAGACAATTTCTCAATAATTCTCTTCAACGCATCAATCATTTAAATTCAACCCAATGTGAATCTTTTTACAACTTACCCAAATCTTCGCGAAAGAAATCGAGCAGTAGCTTTGCGAAGAGATGAAGTGCGACGGAGAGACCGTATACAGACGGCCGGAGATTCGCGCGGCAGTGCAGACAACGGAAGAGAAGGGATCGGCGGCGGCTGGCTTGGACGGCGATTGTGAGCGGCGGACGTGGCGGTTACTGGTTCACACGGCGGCTCGGGCTTCGACGAAGACAGAACCGGCGATGGAGATGGCAGATCGGCGCGCGGGACGACTGCTGCAAGGTTGCTTCGCGAAACGGAGATGGAAACGGCAGATCGGCGCACGGGCTGCAGCTGGGCTGCGGCGGGAAGAAAACGGAAGAGAAAGGATCGGCGGCTGGCTGCGGCTGGGCTACGGCGGGAGGAAAACGGAAGGGAAAGGATCGCGGCGGCTGGCTGCGGCGGGAAGAAAATGGAAGTCGCGGCGCACGACGGAAGAAGGAAATAGGGGTGGCGGTTGCTGCGGCTACGACGCAGATCTGGACTGAGCAGCGGTCACGTGGGCGGCGACGGCTGCTGCGAACGGAAGAAGAAGAGGAGAAGGTCGACGGTTACTGGGCTGCGGACGGAGAGAAGGGGAAGGGTGCACGGGGAGGAAGGAGAAAAGAGAAAAGAAAAGAAAAAGGAAAAAGAAAAGAAAAGGAAAAAGAAAAACAAAATATATATATTTCTTTTTCTTTTCTTTTTATTTAAATTAAATATAAATAAATATATATATATATATATATATATATATATATATATATATATATATATATATAAAATAAAAACAAAATATATATATATATATACCTTGGGGCATTACATTCTTCCCTCCTTAAGAAACTTTCGTCCTCGAAATTAATAATTCTGAAATAACTCCTGGATAACGAGTCCTCATCTCTTCCTCTCGCTCCCATGTCGCCTCTTCCATTCGATGGTTCCGCCACAAAACTTTTACTAATGGAATGCTTCTATTACGAAGCATCTTTACCTCTCTAGCCAGAATTTCCACAGGTTGTTCTACATAGCTCAAATGCTCATCAATCTCCAAGGGTTCATAGTCTACTACATGAGATGTATCGGCCACATACTTTCTCAACATCGAAACATGGAAAACATTATGAACTGCAGAGAGAGATGGTGGTAATGCCAAGCGATACGCCACAACACCACACCCTCTCTAAGATCTCAAATGGTCCAACAAAACGAGGACTTAACTTCCCTTTCTTCTCAAAAACGCATAACACCCTTCATAGGTGCTACCTTCAAGAATACTTTTTCTCCCACATCAAACTTAAGGTCTTTTTGCCGTACATCTGCATAACTCTTCTGTCTACTCTGCGCTGTTTGCATACGTGCTCTAATCTTTTGAATAGTCTCATTAGTAGACCGAACTAATTCAAGTCCCATCAACCTATGTTCACCAACCTCACTCCAACAAACAGGGGTTCTACAACATTTACCATACAAAGCTTCAAATGGCGCCATACCGATGGTAGCCTGGAAACTGTTGTTATAAGCAAACTCCATTAAATGTAGATGAGAGTCCCAACTACCTAGAAACTCTAGAACACAAGCTCGTAGCATATCCTCTAAAACTTGATTCAAACGTTCAGTTTGACCATCAGTCTGTGGATGAAAGGCTGTACTGAAATCCAATCTCATACCCATAGCAGTCTGAAGTCCCTTCCAAAACTTGGAAGTAAACCGTGCATCCCTATCAGAAACAATCGATACAGGCACTCCATGCAGTTTCACAATCTCAGTTAAATACAACTCTGCCCACTTACTAGCAGTATAAGTGGATTTTCCTGGTACAAAATGTGCCGATTTCGTAAGCCTGTCTATGACAACCAAAATCACTGTGAAACCCTTCAGGGTCTTTAGGCAGCCCTGAAATAAAATCCATCGACACATTCTCCCACTTCCACTCTGGCACACTTAAAGGTTGTAACAAACCTGTTGGTTTCTGTCTAGGTGCCTTAACCTGCTGACATACTAGACACTTACTAACGAATTCCGCCACTTCCCTTTTCATATTTTGCCACCAGTAAAATCGTTTTAGATCCTGATACATTTTCGTGCTACCAGGATGCATGGAAAATGGGGAATTATGGGCTTCATCTAGTAGGTCAATCTTAACTGTACTGTTCGCTGGCACACACAAACGTCTCTCAAACATCAACCCACCATCAGAGGATATGAAGAACTCATCAGTCTGCCCTGTTTCAACAAGGCGATGTCTCTCCATCAAATAAGGATCACTACTCTGAGCATCAACAATCTTCTGCTTCAGAGTCGGTTGCACCATTAATTGAGCTAGCTGTGAGGTGACTCTCCCCACAGACACTGCAATCTCAGCTCTCTCCAAGTCTCGATGCAATGGTACCTGTCTAGTAATGAGTGCTGCCGAATGTGATACTTTTCTACTAAGAGCATCAGCCACCACATTCGCCTTACCAGGATGGTACAATATCTCGCAGTCATAATCTTTTACCAACTCGAGCCACCTTCGTTGACTCATATTCAACTCCTTCTGAGTGAAGAAGTACTTTAGGCTCTTATGGTCAGTAAAGATTTGTATCTTTTCACCGTACAAGTAATGTCTCCATATCTTCAATGCAAAAACCACTGCTGCCAACTCCAAATCATGTGTGGGGTAGTTCTGCTCGTGATCTTCAACTGACGAGAGGCATAAGCAACCACCTTACCTTTCTGCATCAAAACACAACCCAGTCCTTTCTTGGAAGCATCACTGTAAATCACAAAACTTCCAGATCCATCTGGTACAGTAAGGACCGGTGCAGTAACTAACCTTTGCTTTAAGTTCTGAAAACTGTCCTCGCAAGCTGGACTCCAAACAAACGGAGTTCCCTTCCTTGTCAACTGAGTCAAGGGAGTAGCCAAACGTGAAAAATCCTCCACAAACCTCCGGTAGTACCCTGCTAAACCCAGAAAACTACAAACCTCACTAACTGTAGAGGGTCGAGACCAACTGGTAACCGCTTCTATCTTTGCAGGGTCTACTGAAACTCCCTCACTAGAAACCACATGACCAAGAAAAGCCACCTGCTTCAACCAAAATTCGCACTTAGAGAACTTAGCATACAGTTTATTGACTCGAAGAGTCTCTAACACCTTATGTAAGTGTTCCTCATGTTCGGCTTCAGTCTTGGAATAAACCAAAATATCATCAATGAAGACTATCACAAAAGTGTCTAAGAAATCCTTAAACACCCTGTTCATCAAATCCATAAATACAGCAGGTGCATTAGTCAAACCAAAAGACATTACTATGAATTCATAATGTCCATACCTCGAATGAAAAGCAGTCTTAGGAATATCACGGTCTCTAATCCTCAACTGGTGATAACTTAACCGTAAGTCAATCTTAGAGAACACCGTGGCTCCCTGTAACTGATCGAACAAGTCATCAATTCTGGGTAAAGGATATCTGTTCTTGACTGTTACTTTATTCAATGCTCTATAGTCAATGCAAAGACGCATCGACCCATCCTTCTTCTTCACAAACAATACTGGTGCACCCCAAGGTGACACACTAGGTCGAATAAAGCCTTTGTCAAGCAATTCCTGTAACTGTACCTTCAGTTCTTTCAACTCAGCAGGAGCCATCCTATAAGGGGCTCTAGAAATAGGAGTAGTGTCTGGCTCCAACTCAATGGCAAAATCAACCTCTCTATGTGGCGGTAGTCCTGGAAGATCTTTTGGAAACACATCCGGGTATTCTCTTACCACAGGTTCTGAAGTTAAAGAAGTCTCACCTTCCCTAGTATCCACCACACTTGCCAAAATACTCCAAGTACCCTGGTTGAGTAGTTTACTAGCTTTCATAGCTGAGATTACTTTAGGCAGTACTACTGTTCCTACCCCCTTGAATTTAAAACTAGATGCAGTAGGGGGACTGAACACAACTTCCTTACGAGAACAATCAATACTAGCATGATTAGTAGCTAGCCAATCCATACCTAAAATTACATCAAAGTCACGCATATCTAATACCAACAAGGTTACGTCCAGCACACGACCAGCTATCTCAATTTCACATGCTTTAATCTTTTCCTTAGACAACATAAATTCTCCAGACGGTGTAAACACTGACAAAACATAGTCTAAGAGTTCCACCTCTAAGCATGCATGTGTCACAAAAAGCGATGAAATAAATGAATGAGAAGATCCCGAGTCAAACAAGGTCAAGGCAAAATGCCCTAACACTGGTAATGTACCTGTCACTACTGTGCCGACCTTCTCTGCCTCTGATCTATTAGTGGCAAAGATTGTACCCCGCTGTGGAGGTCTCTCTCCCTGACTGCTCGATCCAGCTCCAGTAGATCTCAAGGGACACCTATCAGCCATGTGTCCCTCTTGCTTGCACTTATAACAGACTCTCATTCCCATCAAACAACGACCTAGGTGGCGTTTCCCACACGTATTGCATAATGGCTTCTCTCGAGTAGTGTCTCCTGCCCGCCAGAACTCTGTTGGAAATTGCGAAAAGGATCGCCTGGTCTCAAGTTCCTCTGAGGAACTCCCACAGTTCTCTGCTCTACTTTTCTCTTTTGACCCGATGACGATCCCTTATCAAAGCTCCTTGGCCGTATTTCATCCTTCCCAATGCTCATATTCACTGCCAGACGCAGTGCTTCAGCCTGGTTAGTGGGCTTTAGTGCTCGCACAAAGCCCCTAATTTCATCTCTCAATCCCTTGACGAACCTATCAGCTCTAGCTTGCTCATTACTAACAAGCTCAGGGGCAAAACGTGACAGCATATCGAACTCCTGGTCGTACTCCTCGACTGTCATATATCCTTGCTTCAACTCCAAGAATTCCTGGCTTTTGGCGTCTCTAAGGTTAGCCGAGAAAAACTTGGTATAGAAGCAGTCCTTAAACTGATCCCAGGTAATCTGCCTCACATCTCCACCTAACATGCGCATAGTAGTCCTCCACCAGATAATGCCTCTGTCCCTCAGTAGAAAAGCAGCACACTGAACTCTGTGCTCCTCGGGACATCTCATGTAATTAAATATGGTTTCCACAGAGGACAACCACAATTCAGCTTTAGTAGGATCCTCCAGTGACCCATCAAACGTCTGAGGGTCATATTTCCGAAAGTCCCTCAAATGTTTCGCCTCAGCAGAAAGTTGGTTCGGTAATATCTGCGGCTGTTGTGCAGCAAATCCTTGTGCAGGAGGGGCTGCTGGTGCAGGGGGAACTACAGGTGCAGGTGGAACGACAGGTGCCTGCTGGTTCTGAGCTATAGCCGTCATAAGTTCTGTAAACCTCTGCTCCATGTGAGCAGACAGTGCATCAAACTCGACGTGAGTCACGGGTGCAGCAGGAATTCGTTGTTCAACTTGACCCTCAGTAGGCTGATTACGACCTGCTCCTCTACCTCGGCCTCCTGCTCCTCTACCTCGGCCTCTACGACCTCCTCTACGTACACCTTCCCTTGGCGGCATAATTCCTATTATCCACCAACAACACTCTTTAACAAAATCTTAATCATAAGCATAAGCAAGTCTTTATCGTCATGCAATCTAGTTTAATTTAGGCAAGGTCATGCAAATAAACCATACATGTAAGCATCAAGCATACCTGACGAGAGACGAAGGGTCGCGTTAACCATAGGAACACAAAAACATAGACTTACATCGTAAGTCAGTCTACAGAACCTAAAACTTAGGCTTTGATACCAACTGTAACGACCCAACTTCTCTAAGTAAGTCGAGATCGTTAATTTTTAACAAATAAAGACTTTGATTAATATAAAACAAAACGTAAGCAATTTAAAAAAAAAAAACATCTTCAAGTCAGGCCTGATTTTTAAACATTCAAGAAAACATAAAATAATACTATTTACAACAAACGTTTGTAAACTAAATTTCAATTCATTTTAAACCTCACAAGAACCCATAAGCGGAAGTAAAACACGTTTCCTATGGCATCACGCTTCCTTCCTGCCCCTCACCGGTTTGCCGCCTTTATTACCTTTGCCTGAAAATTAAACATAAGAAGGGTGAGTATTTAAATACTCAGTAAGAGACCCTCTACTGGTCCCGTCAGGGGAAAATAAATTGTTAACATTCTATTGGGACACCCTGTACAGTCGCAGTCTTGTGATCCCGTAGGATACACATCTCAGTCTAACGCCCCGAGGAACGTACATATCAGTCTAGTGTTCTGCAGAAACACATATCAGTCTAATGCTTCCGAAGGTGCACAATAAATTGGTGATCCCGTGGGACACCTACAAGGTACACATCCCAATACAATCTAACGATTTTCCCCTCAATCCATTCAATCCATCTTTCAATTACTTCAAAACACAAAGTTCTTTCTTTCAACGTCCTAACAGTCAACTTATTTTACTTTAGTCATATGTCTATCAATAATATGCTAATATATCAGTCAATCAAACTATACAGTCAACACACCCCTCAGTTCATCAGCACACAGTCATACTTTAACGTAACGTACACCCAATCTAAACGAAAATCACAAGTTCACATCTGCATCTCATACAAACACAATTTACAATCTTCGTCCTGTCCACATACACACACTTATATATATATTCCATGACAATCACGATATACATTCGACGTCAAGTCTACTTCAATTCATATACATTCATATATATTTTCAGTCAATCCACAGTATACATTTAACACATACAATCCACAGTCATAAGTGAGTCTAGTAGAAAATCTCTTACCTTCAAGTTAGTTAAGCTCCTTAACCACGTTGAAGTCTATGAAGAACGAACCTAAACATTAAGACAATTTCTCAATAATTCTCTTCAACGCATCAATCATTTAAATTCAACTCAATGTGAATCTTTTTACAACCTACCCAAATCTTCGCGAAAGAAATCGAGCAGTAGCTTTGCAAAGAGACACGTGCGACGAGAGACCGTATACAGACGGCCGAAGGTTCGCGCGGCAGTGCAGACAACGGAGGAGAAGGGATCGGCGGCGGCTGGCTTGGACGGCGGTTGTGAGCGGCGGACATGGCGGCTACTGGTTCACACGGCGGCTCGGGCTTCGACGAAGACAGAACCGGTGATGGAGACAGTAGATCGGCGCGCGGGACGACTGCTGCTGTTGGAATTTTTTGTCCTAAAACTCGTAGTTTGTAAATCATATTCTATTCAATAAAGTTGTTATTGAGAAATTAAATATTATAATCTTAAATCCAATAAATCAAGTTCCAAGGCTATTTTTTGAATAAACTTGAACTTTATGTGTAAACATAAACGTGGATCAAGTTCGAGTATATAGCCTAAATAGTCTATTAGTATATGAAATAAAGGTTGGGCGCCTTATTTAGAGAAACTATGGATGCGGCCCACTTTGTAGTACAAACGAGGTGATCCTAATCGTTCATGTAGAGACATGAAAGTGGGGGCATCCTATGTAAAATGTTTACATAAGACTGAACCATGAATTAGTCATTTTTACGTTATAACACCGTTTACTGTTTAAAACTGACTATCTCAATTATTGATGACCTAGGTAACTTAGTCTTAATCCTGAGTTAACTATGAACTCCTGTTCACACGAGATTATCCTTAGATCTGCATAGGTGAGGGCAGCTCATCAGCGTTGGCCCAATAAGCCTCCCATTTCAGGGGTAAGATCGGGTGGATAGCTGGGAACATAGGGTACAAGATGGAATTCACTCCTACCCGCTTTAGGGTTAGTAGATAGGTTGCTCTCTTAAGCACTGAATCCAAGTCTTGAACAAGGGGCCCCACCCTCTCATTGGCCCGAGAGGGATTAAGTTTATAGGTTGAAACTTAAACCAATTGTTCAATAGTGGATTAGTGGGACTTAAGGAGCAAGATGTAATCTTGGGGGTAAAACGGTATTTTGACCCAGCCAAGGTTACGAGCAACCTGTGAAGGATTAAACTTACTGATTATGGTTTTATCAAATGGACACAAATATATCTATAGTGAGGGGAGTGCAACTACGGGACTTTATTGGAATGACCCGTTAGTTAACGAATGTTGATTAACTCGGTTTAAAAGAGTTTAGCTAGTTAATCTTGAATCGTTGGAGCCCATGATCTATAGGTCCATTAGGTTCCTCTGCTAGCTCATATGGATTAAACTTAGAACAGTGTGATGAAATAAGTCGAATTTTTCGAATTGGGAGAAGAAAGGAAAACCGACATATACAGTGATATAATCGTCGATCTTCTAATTAGAAATAGAGCTTTATGTTTTACATACTATAAGTGTGAATGCGGATTCATACTAAGAAGCTCGGAATTGGTCAAAAATAGTAAAAAGTCAAAATGTTGACTTTTGACTTTGAAAAGTGAAACTTTGACCGGCCTTATATTCAAATGTGATTTGAATTTTGGAAAAATGAATGCGGATTCATGCTCGGGAGGTTGGAATTAGTCAAGACAGACAAAATGGTCAAAAGTCAAAATATTGACTTTTGACAAAGAAAAGTCAAAGTTTGACTTTTGACTAGAAATATCTAATGACCATTTTACCCTTAGACTAAGTTAGTGGGAAAATCCAACATTTTATTGGATAATCCCACTAACTCTTAGTGGGATATGTGGCTATATGAGATATAGACACCTAGCCCACTAAGTTCCACTAATTGTTAGTGGAACATTAGGTGTTGAGATTTGGCAAATGAATTGCATGCATTTTTGCATGTAATTAGGCTATAAATAGAGATGTTTTCAAATGTTGAAGGACTTTTGCCTCTTTTATCATTTTCATCATCTCAACAAAAGAAAAAAAAAAACTTCCAATCTCATTTTATCTCCATTATTTTCTACACCAAAATTGGGTCCCACAACCCGGTTCTTTGTCTAGAGGATAGCAGTTGAGTACTAGTGGTGGTCTCGGGTAGAATTGGTAAGAAGACATCAAACCTTTTGAAAGCTTCAAAGGTAATACTTCTTAAAACCCTAATTTGATTAGTTTATGGTTACATGTTAACTGTGGCAATTAGGGTAGAAATTCGATTCTTTTTCCGCTGTGCATGACTTAATTCTATCAGCTGCAAGGTTGCTTTGCGGACCGGAGATGGAGACGGCAGATCGACGGCTGGGCTGTGGTGGGAAGAAAACGGAAGAGAAAGGATCGGCGGCTGGGCTACGGTGGGAGGAAAACGGAAGGGAAAGGATCGGCGGCTGGCTGCGGCGGGAAGAAAACGGAAGTCGCGGCGCACGGCGAAAGAAGGAAATAGGGGCGGCGGTTGCTGGGCTGCGACGCAGATCTAGACTGGGCAGCGGTCACGTGGCGGCCGACGGCTTGTGCGAACGGAAGAAGAAGAGGAGAAGGTCGGCGGTTACTGGGCTGCGAACGGAGAGAAGGGGAAGGGCGCACGAGGAGGAAGGAGAAAAGAGAAAAGAAAAGAAAAAGGAAAAAGAAAAACAAAATATATATATTTCTTTTTCTTTTCTTTTTATTTAAATTAAATATAAATAAATATATATATATATAAAAATAAAAACAAAAAAAAATATATATATATATATACCTTTGGGGCATTACAGTGACTCTGAGAAACATCTAACGAAGTTATTTCAAGTTGCAAAGGAATGTCAACCTTCCATCATATTCTTTGATGAAATGGATGGTTTGGCACCTTGTAGAACAAGCCAACAAGATCACACTCACAACTCGGTTGTTTCAACATTACTTGCTTTATTAGATGGTTTGAAATCTCGTAGTTCTGTTGCCGTTATAGGTGCTACAAATCGCCCGAATGCGATTGATCCAGCTTTAAGAAGGCCAGGAAGATTCGATCGAGAAATCTATTTTCCTCTCCCATCACTTGAGGATAGGATTTCCATTCTCTCACTTTACACTCAAAAGTGGCCAAAAACACTTGACTCGTATCAACATTTGCTCCATTGGATAGCTAAAAATACTTCAGGATTTGCTGGTGCTGACCTTCAGCCTCTATGTACTCAAACAGCCATCAATGCCTTGAAAAAAGCTACTTGTGATCCTCATCCAACTCAGCTTCCTGTTGTTGTAGTAGAGGACAAAGATTGGTTGGAAGCTCTATCAACTTGTCCACCTCTATGCTCTCGTAGAGAAGCATTGGCAGCATCGAATGAAACAGCATCTTCACCTCTTCCTTTTCACCTTATCCCGTGTCTCATTCGACCACTATCGATCCTGCTTGTTTTACTTTATATGGAAGAATCCATATACTTGCCGAAGACTCTTCTCAAAGCCGCAACCATAGTTAAAAGGGTGATAGATTCTTCCTTGGAAAGAAAGAAAATGGTTAGTACTAAGTGGTGGTTCCATCTTGACGATTTTATTCAAGACAGTTAAATTGCAAATGAAATTGAGAGAAAATGGCAAGGTTCTAGAGTAAATATACTTGAACCTTCTTTCTCTGTTGATTCAGGTTAATTTATCTCAGAAGAAGACACTACAGATCATGAAAACTCAAAGCAGAGACATCATTTGACTTGGGAAATAGTTTCGGGTTTCGCATTATGATTGCAGGGAATCCAAGATCTGGACAGAGACATCTTGCTTCATGCATTCTTAACTGCTTTGTTGATCATGTTGTGATAAGAAAAGTTGATATGGCTACAATTTCACAAGGATATGCTACTTTGGGACAAGGAATAGCATACACATTCGGTAACACCTTTCTGTATTCATATATTATATATCATTATATTAAATTGATTTGATTTCTAATGTTAATTTGTTGTTCGTTTAATAACTACTTATATGACAGCTAATTGTTTAAGTAGAGAATCGTGTTTAATATTCATGCCAAGAGTGGATCTATGGGTATTGAGTCAGTAAATGATGGTCAAATAACTTTGGAGCATGATACACATTATTATTCATCAGAAGAACAATGTATTAGAAATGCTATAGTCCAAAGAGCATCATCTGCTTGGTCTGTATTCGTTCACCAAGTCGAATCTTTCTCAGATTCTGCACCCTTCATATTCATGTTATTAAACTAGTCCCTTTCTTCATTCTTTTTGCTAATCATACTAAATAAATAAGTTAATACGCTATTGTGTTTCTTTTTGTAGGCTACATCTGAAATTCCATTCTTACAACTTCCTCGAGAAATAAGACATTTCTTTCAAAATGATGTATCGAATTGTAAAATGTTGTGAGCTCGAGCACACAAAATACCTCGATTCTCCATTCAGATATGATGATGGGACTTCCGACCACAATCTCGTCATCCATCAATCTGCAGCTAAACTATCCAATGACCTGCTGAAATTACTTGTTCTATTGATTCACCAAAATAATCATGTTAGGGATACAAATGTTTGCAACAGCAACAACCCACCCTCTGATTTCATTGAAGATCAAGCTCTAAAACATAAACATACGAATTTGAATTCAGAAATAACTAACGCTGGATATCAAATTCTACAAAATCCTCAATATTGTGACCTCTGTTGGGTGACATCAAACTTGAAAGAAGGCCCTTCAGCTAACGTAAGTAAATCTCAATGGCAAGACTGGAAATTCAACCCTTGTGTTCTCCATCCAACTACCCCTTTGAATGATGATATTCATATTCAGACGGAAGAAAAATTTGGGATGGTAAGAGGCTTAGTTGCAATTGGTTTGTCTGCAATTAGAGATGTTTATACATCAGTAGAACAAGTGTGCTTCGATTTTGAAACTGTTCTCACTGCCTTAGTTGAAAAGGTCAATGCAAAAGTAGCGAAAGGGCTAGACAGGCAATACTCAGGACTTATATCGCAAGTTGCATCGTTAGAAGATCATGTTTATTGTTGGGCTTACGAACTACAAAGGTACCATTCTCTCCACTTAGTAAATTCATTTACATCAAAAACTTCATACATCTAAGAATCCTTTCTTTTTTGTGCAGGAAGTTGGAGCAGGATTCTCTTAAGATGGGAATGCCAAAACATGGCACTTTTGCAAAAATTGATACCTCCAGTCTCCCTACCACTAGTACGTGCTCCATCAATTGTTGTCGGGATTGTCTCAACATTCTTCATATTGTGGCAAAGGAGATTGTTAGGCATGAATTTGGATCAAAGAGATTTGATTGGTCAAACAGAAAGTATACATGAGACTGTTATGTCAATGATTAATCTTTTAACAGCCGTGAGAAAATTATTTGTTGATGAAAAAGGCTGTCAATACATGATGAAATAGGAAGACGAGAAAAATACGACAAACTGCTCGAGTCCCACAACCTAGCATCATGTAGTTGCAACAACATTTTTTGTTGCCAACGTTTGAAATCAACACCACCAAAATTTTCAAGTTTCTCCCCATTGGCAACACCAGTTACAGGTGAATTAAAGTTTGTTGAAGTCATATCTTCAAAACAAATAAATTTAAACAAATAATTAAAGATGAAATTCACAGTTAATATGCTTACCGTGATATTTGAAACAAAAAGAAATAATTAAAACACTCAAGTTAATTTCCTTATTGAGATACTTGAATAACAAAAAATATTTAACACATTCAAGTTAATAGGCTTAATGTGATAAAAAAAAAATCTAAACAATATGTATATATAAAACAAACTAATTTGTATATGTGTGAAATAAACTAAGGCAGTGAAGGAAAAAAAAAAATCCAAACAAAGTAATCTTTATTTATTTATTTTTTTTTAATTTCGTTTTAAACTTATACAGATATGATTTTAAAGGTGTGATAATCTTTAAAAAAAATTAATAAGACTTCAAATGCATAAATTAATCATGTTAATTGAAGAAATAAATAAGCATGTAAAAGCAACCATACATATAAATTTGTCTTAAGATTGTTATACAGATTATCAAATTGCTATGTATATTATTATCACAGTGAACAGAAAAATCATACACAAATATAGATCTGAGCTAAACGAATTCATGTTGTCTCTTTATGACAAATTTACTCACCCTAGTGCTTGAGAATTTAGAGTAATTGCCTCCCAGGATAGAACAGATCAACTTTCTTCTAAGTGTAGCACCTCGTATAGAAGATCTACGAACAAAACCTTGTGAATCTACCGAACGTCAAGATTCTGGATATGGATAGAAATTTGTTTATAGAAGACGAATGATTTTTATATATTCTTTTCTCTCAACCAAAATGACTTATTTATAGACTTTTCGTGGTCATTCGAAAAATCATGTCATTTAGTTAATAACACTTTTCATGAAATGATGCATCCATTCATGAAGAATCATAACTATTTATTCCAACAACTTAAAGTAATGAGCAAAATACATTTTAGCTGATGATGAACGAACATTCGTCTGCTTTTACTATAATTAATGACATTCTTTTGTCCATTTAGAAAGGTAATTTATTGAACGTATGCTCCAATAAATTTTAGTTTTCTCTTTCTTTTTAGCATGATGTATAAGCTTCTTTTGATATGTTGATCTATAATTTGGGAATTTGGTGTGCTACTCAACAATAACATATCCTCTTTATCTGGATAATTTTGGACCAAGAAGTAAAATTGTGCCAAGGAGCTTGGTTAACATTAAATCAGTTCAAGAAGGATAGTTAAAGACTAAACAACACATAAAGGTACAAGAGGAGGTACAAGGAAAGACGTGTTTGTTTTAAAACAAAGGATCTGTAAAAATCTCATGCACTCTTCTTGAAGAAAACAAATAAAAACAAAGATAAATACTTTGTAAGATATATTGCCAAGAGGGAGAGAAAATAAATGGAACTTCTTGCTTTTATTCAATTTAATGGACTAATATTTATAGTCTAAAAAGGGAGTAAAACTTAGTAACCCACGAACTTAGTGCTTGCTAAAATTTTGGAGATAATTAAAAAAATAAATAACCAAAACAATAAATAGAAAAATAACGTGTGAACTAATTGTTCCACCCATTTATGAAGATCATGGCAGATTAATAGCTCACACTACCCCCTTAATTCTGACATGATTCTAAATTACGAACACCAAGTAGCTGACGCATAGCAGCTAACTTTACTCCCGTCAATGCTTTAGTCAGAACATCGGCTTGTTGTTCTCCAGTGTTGATAAATTCAACGATAATCTGTCAATTCTCAACACACTCTCGAATGAAATGTAAACGTGTATCTATGTGCTTGTTGCGACCATGAAATACGAGATTCTTCATGAGAGTTATCGCGGATTTGTTGTCCACGAATAATGTTACCGGTTTGGCTCCATTTCGACTATCTCGCTAACAATACATGTTAATCACAATGCTTGGCAAGCTGCAATGAACTCGGCTTCACAAGATGAGAGTGCCATCGTCTTTTGCAAATTCAATGAAACCAAGCTTTCTTTTAAGTAGAATCTCATTCCACTTGTGTTTTTCCTCCCGTCGAGATCATCGGCTAAATCACTATCAGAGTAACCGAATATATCAAATTCTTTGGGACCTTTCGTATAAGTGAGCCCAAAGTGAATTGTTCCTCTCAAATACCTAAGTATTTGCTTGACCACCTTGTAATGCATGGTTGTAGGCCTTTCCATATACCTACTCGCCATTCCAACAGCATATAAAAGATATAGTCTTGTGTTCAGTAAGTATCTAAGACAACCAACGATGCTTCTATACTCCGTAGCATCAATTGGTGCTCCTTCCATGTCTTTGTGAAGTTGTGCCTTGGGTTCCATCGAGTACTTTGTGGCATTGCAATCAGCCATTCCAAACTGGGACAAAATTCTTTTCGCATAAGTTGGTTGTTTGAGCCGGATTCGATCCTTCTATTGTTCAACTTCAATTCCTAAGTAGTAAGAGTGAAGGCCTAAGTCGCTCATTTCAAATTCTGCCATCATTTGCTGCTTGATCTTATTGACCATTTCAGTGCTACTTCCTGTTATAATGAGATCGTCAACATACACTCCAACAAGAATACATTCTTCTCCTTCTCTTCTTGTGTAGACTGCTTGCTCTTGAGTGCATTTTCCAAAACCAAGCTCTTTGAGACTTCTATCAAGTCGAACGTTCCAAGCTTGTGAAGCTTGCCTCAATCCGTAGAGAGCCTTCGACAATCTATACACCTTGTGTTTTTTATTTGGAACCTAAAACCCTTCGGTTGAGTAACATATACTTCCTCTTCCAATTCTCCATTTTGAAATGCTGACTTCATATCTAGATGATGTACCTCCCAAATTTGGTTTGCAGTGAGTGCAAGAATGACTCGAACGGTGTCAAGTCTTGCAATCGGTGCAAAAACTTCTTCAAAGCCAATGTCTTGTCTTTGTACATAGCCTTTAGCAACCAATCTTGCTTTGCGCTTAACAACTTCTCCATTAGGGTCTTTCTTCAATTTGAACACCTATTTTAGACCAATGGGTTTGTGTCATGGTGGAAGCTCAGTCAGACTCCATGTGTGGTTTTTCTCAATGGATTTTAATTCGTTCTCCATTACTTCGTACCAGCAGGCCTCTGTAACAGCTTCTTGGTAACAAGTCGGTTCTTCAGACACTACCATCATCACCCTATTTTCTTGTTCATCAGCACCTACAACTTCCTCTGTGTTGGCGTAGATGTCAGTGAGAGATCTTAGACGGACCGGTGTGTTCATCGATGGAGGAGATGGACTGGTCTTTCTAATTGTGGGTATCTCAGTTGCATGTGGTACGACATTTTCAACCTCAGTTTTTGCATCTTCCAAATTTTCAAACTCGTCAGAATAAAATTGGTCCATCACCTAAAACTCCGTAATCTTCTTACCGTCACTAACGACTTCATTCCAAGCTCATTCAAGATTCTCTTGAAAAATAACATCGCTACTAATTTGTGGTTTTCCACGGCCTGGGTCATATAAGCGATGAGCTTTGCATCCTTCTTCGACACCAAAATACACCACCGGTGACCTTCAATCGTCGAGTTTCTTGAGGTGAGAGGTTGTGTTCTTTACATATGTCACACAACCAAAGACTCTCAAGTGTGCTAGATGTGGCTTTCTCCCCATCCAAGCTTCAAATTGTGTGCGTTCTCCAAGAGCCTTCATTGGAAGATGGTTTAACAAATAAACCGCGTGTCTCACTGCCTCTCCCTAAAATATTACAGGCACGTGCATGCTTTTGAGGAGTGATCTCGTCATCGCCATTATGGTGTGGTTACAACGCTCTACAATGTCATTTTGTTGTGGTGAATATGGAGCGATGAGATGTCGTTCGATTCCTTCTTTTTTGTAAAATTGGGTGAACTCTACAAATAAGAACTCACCACCTTGATCCATCAGGAGCGTTCTGATCTTGTACTCCATCTTGTTCTCCATTAAGAGTTTGAATTTCTTCAATGCTTCAAATGCGTCACTTTTTGCCTCCAACATATACAACCACATCCATCTCGTGGAATCATCAACGATCAACAAAAAATACTTGTTTCCAGCAAGAGTACATGGTGAAATTGGTCCGCATATATCAGCATGGAGGAGTTCTAACGGCTTCTCTACTCTATATGTTGATTGATGGGGGAACGACAATCTGGCTTGTTTGGTAATCATGCACGCTTCACATAACTTGTTTGGTTGAGTCACTAGTGGTACTCCAACTACAAATTTCTTCTCTCTTATGAGCTTCAAGTCATGAAAATTTACATGGCCAAGTCTCACGTGCCATAACCATGTTGGATCTTCTAGGCTTGTCAGAAGGCAGACTTACTTGAGCGTCTTCAAAGTTATCTTCTACAAGCAATTTTGAGTTCGCTTCACCGACATCAAAAGCGTGTCACTCCTGTCATACACTTTCATGACATCTCCTATCATTTGCACCTTGTTTCCATTTTCTGTCATTTGCCCGAGGCTTATGATGTTACTACATAACTTTGGAATGTAATACACCTCTTGGAGAGCCTTCTAATCACCGTTCTTGCACTCGAACATAACCGTTCCTTTTCCCATGATCTGAATGGTTGATCCAATGCCAAAGTTCACCCTCCTAGTGAAGCTTTCATCTAATTCTTGGAACTTCTCACGATGACCGGTCATGTGGTTACTAGCACCGTTGTCAAGATACCAAACATCATTATTTTCTCCATTCTTGTCATTTCAGTACATCTCTGGCAACAACCGCTCTTTGATGAGTAGTATGGCATCCTCCTGATCTCATCTAGTGCGTGTCCCCTTCTGGGACACAACCATTATCAAAGTTAGTTCTTCTTCGATGGCACAAGTTAGATGAGTTTCGTCGTCATGACCTTTTCTACGACATTCCGATGTGTAATGTCCCATCTTGTTCCAAGTGAAACACTTAATGTGACTTTTATCACGATTTCCATTTCCAGTGTTGCTAGTGCCTCCTGCACTATTTTGACGCTCAGTGCCACAACCACGTCCTCGCCATCTTCCTCGATCGATACTACCGAATTTGCGCCCTTTGTTCATCGAAGAGTTGTCAACACTATGTCTTTTTTGTCTAGCTTTCCATTCGACATGGGTAAGTAGGAGTTGTCCATTGGTGTTGTTATTGTTTTCTCGGAGTCGTGTTGTTTGTTCCTCGTACACCTTCATTCGTCCAATTGCTTCTTCAAATTGCATGGTTTCGAGATCTTGAAATTGCTCGATCCCGACAACAATGGGAAGATATTTGTCGGAGACGGAATCGAGGAACATCTTGACCAATGATGAATCCTCAAGTGCAACTTCGAGAGTGGTGAACTTGCTTACTAATCTGCTGATTTTTCCTGTGAACTCATCAATCGTCTCGGTTTTCTTCATTCGAAGAACATTAAACTCACTCTTCAAGGTTTGAACACTTGCCATCTTCACCCGCTTACTACCCAAGTACCTTGTCTTGAGACTATCCCATATTTCCTTGCGGGCTTCTTCTTTGCGATTTGTAGAAGCACGTCTTCTGGGATGCATTAGAGAATGCATGCACGCACCTTCTTGTCCCTCTTCACATCCACTTCGGCTCCTTCGCTGGCTCTATTGCTTCCCAAACTCCTTGGGCGTCGAGGATTGCTTCTGCCTTTATCGCCCACACCGTGTAGTTGTGTGGAGTTAACATCGGGTAGAGAATCGACATTCTGCCACTCTCCTTTGTTTGTTGCGAGACGCTTGCCATTTTTGTTGGAATCTATGATGAGAAGAAAATATGCTTTGATACCAAATGTTGGTTTTAAAACAAATGATCTGTAAAAATCTCGCGCACTCTTTTTGATGAAAACAAATAAAAATAAAGATAAATACTTTGTAAGATATATTGTCAAGATGGAGAGAAAATAAATGGAACTTCTTGCTTTTATTCAATTTAATGGACTAATATTTATAGTCTAAAAAGGGAGCAAAAATTAGTAACTCACTAACTCAGTGCTTGCTAAAATTTTGGAGATAATTAAAAATAATAAATAACCAAAACATTAAATAGAAAAATAACGTGTGAACTAATTCTTCCATTTATTTAGGAAGATCATGGTAGATTAATAGCTCACAAGAGGAAGGAATGGTTGAAGCTCATTTCCAGCTTCTCGACCTTGGCTTAGCCCGAGGTCAAGCCAAGCGAATCAGCCCAACACTATGCTTTGTCTGAAACCCTAAAAAGTTGGTCCCAACACCCTTTATTTTGTTTTAATTAATTTAATTTGGTTGAGATTTGGTTGTTGAGATTGTTTATTATGATCTCCCTCTATATTGGGGAGGTTTGAATTATTATTTTAAGGTTCACTTTGTTTAGATATTATATATGGTTGCAATGTCATTGATAGAAAACATGAGAGTTCTTGTGCGATTCTACATTGTTGAAAAATATATTATGATGATTGGTAAACATTCAAGATTCACTCTCAAGAACTAATGTGTGATGATACAACATTTTGAAAACAAGAGATCGATTAGCTATTCAAGGATGCTTGAAGCTAGGATTGCAAGTGGTCATTGATTAAGGGGGAGTAATCTTATTAATGTTATGATAATTGTTATTGTACAATTTAGTTCTGATTATATAGTCAGTTCATGGTCAGTACGTTGGTTTTTGTTGTTATACCCTCAATCATAACATTGTAACGATCAATTACTACACGAGCAATATAAACTCTTATCATGGATCTAAGACCTCCCATATGTAGATGTTGTGTCATTGAACTGGGTTATCAAAGTTTGATGTGTTTTCCGTACTTTTATGTGCTTCCATAGTTGTTCTTTCTGTTATTAATTCACGGTACAACAACAATACTACAATAACTAAGTGTGTGTTTTCTCAATTGGTTTCAGAGCGGGTTGACGTTGGTTCATTGACTTTTCAATGGCGTTGATCAGAGACGGTGGTTTAACAACTCGCAGCGTAAGGTGTCATGAATGTGAAGTATTTTCTGGTAGTGAGTTCAAGGAATTTCGGAGAGCCCTCATTAGTATTGTTACTATAGATGAATCTATTGAAGATGGTTGTTCCAATGGGCAAGCGAAATCTAGTGCATATGCTAAGCATCGAGGATCATCATCTTGTGTTATTCATATGGCGACGATCTCTTCAGAAAATGGGAGGAAGATCAAATTTTGTTGAAACAACATCAAGAAAGAAGTCAAATACTGGTAGAAGAAAATTATTGTTATTTATCATCCATTACAACGGTAAAGTTAGAATTACACAAGGCTCGCCATGAGTATGATTCCTTGTCCAAGAATGTCAAGATGCTCACATCAAGTACTCAAAGTCTTCAAAATATGTCAGACGACGAAAAATCGAGACCAAATAAAATGGGTCTGGGTTACTCTATTAGTAGCTCCGTTGGTACTTCCACAACAGTATTTATAAAAGCATCCAGTAAAATTGATCAATGTACAAACCCATTACCTGTTGAAAGAGAAAATCATATTATCAAGAAAAGATGGGTCTGTCATTTCTGGGGCAAGCATGGTCACATACTATCATTTTGTTACCGTCTACATGGTTTTCCCTCAAATAGAAAAGTTGTCCGCAAAAATAAGTCTTGGAAAACTCCCAAGACTGTTTGGAGACCTAAAACAAGCAACGATGCAAATAGGTGCAATGTTGCACTTACGTCTATTCAAACCTCAAGAGTTACTGATTGGTACTTCGACAGTGGCAGTTCCCGACACATGACAGGTAATGCTAACTTCTTCTTTGAATTAAAGGAATTTCGTTTTGGCTCGGTAATGTTTGGTGATGGTGTGAAGGACAAAGTTATTGGAAAAGGAAACATGAGTAAACCAGGATTACAAATTCTAAAAAATGTTAGACATGTAAATGGATTATCAGCAATGATTAGCATCAGTCAACTATGTGATGAAGGTTTCGATGTTAAATTCTTAAAAGGAAGATGTCTTGTGACTGATAGGGATGAGACTCTCATCATGATAGATGCACGTTTTTATGACAATTGTTACTAGTGGACTTCTAATGTCTTTAAATTTGGATGTAGCATCCCTAAACACTATAAGTGTGCTTTGATATTGTTTATAGCATAGTTTGGGTTAATGACAATCCAAATTTTCATGTTTCCATGATTGAATATTGGAATTTTTGTTAGTTAAAAAGCCCTATCATCTGCATTTGAACATGTTTTTACTTCCATTTTTATTGATGTAGCCAAAGTTCATTTTGCAGGAGGCATATTGTAAAGCATTGGATAGGGGCTTCTCCACTACTCCATTCAACACCAATCTTTGTGGTAATTAAGCTCTCTCTTTGTTTAATCTATGAAATTTTCTTTTCTTCTTGTTAAAATTGGTATTTAATTATTTTGTTATTGTGTAACTTGGAGCCATCATGTTTGTTTTTGTATTTTTTGCACACTATATGATGACTTGTAACTCTAGAGCTTGTTCCAAAGGGATATGAGAGTTTCAACACTGAGATTGGTGCACAAATAGGTTTGTCTTTATAAGACGTTTGAGACATGGCTAGTGTTCAGTTTTTACGGTTTTGAACAATTTGGATCCCGAGAACATGTTGTGCATCAACCAAATCTTTCATTTGAAATTGCATAGATAGCCATTTCTTGACGTCGTTGAGATTATTCACATCATTTCCAATGAGTAGAATATCATCGGCATATAGAACTAGGAATGCTACAATGGAGTTGAAAACCCTTTTGTAAACACAAGGTTCATCAACATTTTGTCCAAAGCCATGAGATTTAATCGCGGTATCAAATCTTATATTCTTAGATCTAGATGTTTGCTTCAAACCATAAATGGATTTTTTAAGCTTACAAATTTTTTGTTCTTGACCTTGTTCCATAAACCCCTCTGGTTGAGTCATATAGATACTCTCCTCAAGATTACCATTCAGAAATGTTGTCTTGGCATCCATCTGCCAAATTTCATAATCATAAAAGGTGGCGATGGACAAGAGTATTCTAATCGACTTGAGCATAGCAACTAGAGAGAAAGTTTCTTCATAGTCTACTCCCTCTTTTTGGCTATAACCTTTTGCCACAAGTCGAGCCTTAAAATTTTGTACTTTACTGGCTTGATCTTGTTTTCTCTTGTAGATCCATTTACAACCAATAGGTTTTATATCATTTGATTGATCTACTAGAGTCCAGACAGAATTGAAATACATAGACTCCATTTCGAGGTTTATGGCTTTGATCCATTGGCCACTATCTACATCATTCATTGCCTATTTATAGGTTAATGGATCCTCTATGCCGTCATCAGGTATGACGAGTTGAGTTTCTGTTAAACCCAAATAGCGATCAAGCTGATGAACAACCCTCCCACTATGTTGAGACTCTCTCAACTCTTGAAAAGGATGTGATTGAACAGATTTCCAAGTTTTATCAACTACTTTAGTTGATGAACTAGGTATATTTGTAGCATTTGTAGAAATCTCACTTAATACTAGTTTACTGCGCGGTTGATAATTCTTGATGTGGCCTTCCTCCAAGAATGTAGCATTTGTCGAAACAAATACTTTATTATCTTGAGGATTGCAAAAGAGACCACCCCTTGATTGGGTAACCAACGAATAGGTATAATTTCGAATGATGTTCCAATTTCTTAGGATTTTGTACCAACACATGTGTCGGGCATCCCCAAATTCTAAAGGGACGTAAACTTCCTTTACGCCCTTTCCAAAGCTCATAAGGTGTTTCTGAAACACTTTTAGAGGGAACATTATTCAAAATATAGACAGATGTCTCTAAAGCATATCCCCAAAAAGAATCTGGCAATTGAGCAAAGCTCATCATAGAGTGAACCATGTCTAACAAGGTTCGGCTTCTTCTTTCTGATACACCGTTCTGTTGAGGCGTACTAGGTGCAGAGAGTTGTAACTGAATTCCATTTTCTATCAAATAATCTTGGAATCTCAAGTCCACATACTCTCCACCTCGATCTGATCGAAGTATCTTTATTGTTTTTCCTAATTCATTCTCAACTTTAGCCTTGTATTCTTTGAACTTTTCAAGAGAATCAGACTTATGATGCATTAGGTAAACATGACCATACCTTGAATAACAATCAATGAAACTGATGAAATATTCGTACCCTACTCGAGCCTTGACATTCATTGGTCCACAAAGGTCCGAATGCACAAGCTCTAAAGGTACTTTGGCTCTAAGACATTTTTCAGTAAAAGATTCACATGGAGATAGAGAGTTATCTTCTAACTGATTTAAAAGTTCGCTCTTAATTAATCTCCCAATTCTATTGAGATTTATGTGACCAAGTCTTAAGTGCACCAAATAGGCGTTAAAAAGAAACCTTTTGTTTTTTATTTTGAGTTTCGAATGTCCTAAACATTTCTGTATTTCAGTCAAAATTTGGTCTATTTGGTCTGAACTTTTATAAGTTGTTTTCAAGTATAGTAGAGCATATTTGAATACCTTTACTGAAAATGAACGTTTCATTAATTTCAAAAGATATTTCATACATATGTTCCAAAATGCAAGGGATAGATGTCAAGTTCCTCTTTATTTGAGGTACATACAAAATATTTTTAAGTAGTAGATATCTATCTTCTAAAAACATCTTCAAGTCTCTCACTGGTTCAACTGAGACTACCTCTCTCATTCCAACCTTGAGAGTAGTCTCATGTTCTACAAGCTTCTTCCAAGAACAAGATTCCTGAAATGAGAAGCAAATATGATTAGTGGCTCCTGAATCTAGTATCCAGGTTGAAGTATCATATTCGACTAAGTATGTTTCAACAACTAGTAAATCGTATTTACCTTGTGCTGCTTTTTCTGCTTTTTTCTCAGCAGGATATTTTGAACAGTTTCTCAACTAGTGCCCATTCTGGCCACAATGGTAACATTTACCTTTTTCTGTGGCTCTCTTTCCCTTGTTCGTCTTGGGAGTCTTCCTCGTTCCCTTCATCTTCATTTGAGCTTTAGGCTTATAAGGTCCACTTGTGCTTTTAGAGGACGATCCTTTTGAAAAGCTTCTTTTTGTGGTAGCAACATTTGCTTCCACTTGTTTTCGAGTTTGGAACTTTTGAAGCTCATTCAGAAGGGTTGTCACGTTAAACTCTATCTTGTTTAAAGACACATTTGTCTGAAATGGAATGAAGCTCTTTAGAAGAGACTCTAAAATAAAGCTAACTTGATTAACCTCTTCGATGGGACCACCATTTACTTCGGCGATCTTGAAGTGCATCATCATGACCAGAACATGTTTTCTAACAGAGGTCCCTTCCTTCATACGCTTAGTGTAAATGTATTTGACTGCCTCGTGTCTTAAGGACCATTTTGGTTGCCCAAACATTTCCTTTAATGAATCCATAATCTCCTTAGCCTTAGCTAAGGATTCATGTTTCTTTGCCAAAACATCAGACATGCTGACAAGAATATATACACGGCCTTTTTATTTGCTTTTACCCATCGATCATATGCTTCCCGACTAGTTCAATTAGCATTAAAGGCAGGGTTTTGAGGACATTCCTCAATTAAGACAAACCTTAAATCGTCAACCACTAATATTGTGTTAAGATTTGATTCCATGACGCATAATTATCGCCATTCAGTTTTTCAGAAGCTAAAAGTTAAACTATGGAGCTCTTCATGCTAAAAAATAAACATATTCATTTTAGAAACCATAATCACTAAAGAAGCCAATCATTTAGCAAATACTAATAATGTACCGATCATTATAGTTTTACAACGATATTCCAAAGGTTTAGAATAATCCCCAACGTAGAGCAGTCGATTATTCTTCCTTTGAACCAAGACAATCTTGATCAGATGCTAACTCCTGAATATCTTATATTGCTATAGCATTTAGTTATCGCTATTTCGGTCGAAAATGTACTAACAACTTAATAATTTTGTAAGTGTAACCCTCCATTTTCGAATCTTAGAGACTAGAATCATTATGCTGCCGAATGGAAAAGTCAACATGAAAACTAATCAAGGAGACCCTATCCACATTTAGAGTTCACGGTGTTCCGAATCCTATAACACAACCCTCCGAAGGGAACATCGCTCTAGGACAAACAAGCAAGCGCATTTAGGAATCTCACTGTGTGGCCTAATGGAAGAGATTGTGGGATGTGTTGTCACATATCCCTCACCCACTTACTATGAACTACTTCCCTTATTCACCTTGATATTGATCCATGCAAACACTCTCCGAAGGGAGTCCGCTCCTATGCACGACGCAAAGCCCTACATAGACCTTATTATGTGAACTCTTAGGGACGCTAGAGGTTAAAAGTACACTACTTCTCTCTAGATGTTCTATAATGGTTTTAAGGGTATTTAACTACTTTAGGATTTTATTTAGGCTAACTTAAACAAATCCTAAGTCTAGGTGAAACATCCGAGCATAACCATTATATCTGATTTTAACCTACGATGTCTAGGTCATAAACTAGTTTTACTACCTCACATCTCTCACACATGCTCATAAAGCTAGGTTAAATTAGGCTCAATGATTACGATCTCCAGATAGGAGGTGTTCCGTAAACTATCAACTTAAGAACCTCCCAACCTTAGTCATCTTATATGATTTGTTGACAAGATCTAATCAGGTGAGCCTCTTATAACCAGTTTTATAAGATATCGACATAACTCAACAAAGAAAATAATATTTTCTAACCTAGGTGAGCATGCATGTTATCTTTGTTATAGATTTTAAATGTTTAATTCATTTATAACTATTATAAAAGAACTATAAAACTATAACAAACAACCAACAAACAAATAATATATAACAATTATAGAAAGAAATTAATTAATATGAATTTTAATTTATTTCTGAAACAAATAATATCATAGAATTTCTTATCCTCTGGGGTGAGATTGGTTTGTGGGAACCAATTAAGATGGGAAAAAGTTTAGAGGGAAACAATTTTTGGAGTGAGCAAAAACATTGACTTAATTGATTTTGATTAAAGAAAACTATTTTTCTTCTACATATTTATAACTTCATTTCCTTAATGGAGTAGGAGAGAATCATGAGATTCTATTAATTTAAAAAATATTAAATTAATAGAAATTTCAAATCTACTAATTAATTAATTAATACTTAATTAAATCATATTTAATTAATATTTCATTTAAATCATATTTAATGAATATCTCTCCAATATCTTATAGTTTAAAATTAAATTAAAGAAATCAAATTTAATTAAATAAAACTAAAATATTAATTAATTCTCCAATTAACTAATAGCTAAATTAAATATCTTATATTTAACTTAAATTAAATTTGAATCATATTCAAATATAAATTTTTCTCGTAACCAATAATTTTCATATGAATCCAATTCACATTAAATTAATATTTTAACTCATTGAAATATTTTTTCTCTCATAAAGTAGTTTTGAATCATATCCAAAACTAAATTTATATAATAAAGTTTGATTAAACTTTATATTATACTATATCCCATACATTAGACTAATTCCCAAACTAAATGTGAACATTTAGAATTACAACCAATATAAATAAATCTCATTACCCTTTACAAGCTAGGAACGGGACCTAATGAACCTACAGATCAGAAGCTACAATGATATGAGATTAATTGGCTAAACTCATTAACCACATTAATCAATATTCGTTAGCTGTGTGTGCACTCCAGTAAAAAATCATAGTTGAACTCTTTTAATTATTGATATATTTGTGTATCCATGGATATAGACCAATAACAGTAAGTTAGCCCTTCACGAGTGTTCGTAACACCAGCTAGGTCAAATTACCATTTTACTCTTAGGTTATCTCTAGTTCTTAAATACATGTGCTCCTCTAATGAACAACTTGTTTATGGTCCAACCAATAATCAGAAACCTCTCTCGTGCTTAGAGAGGATAGGGCCCTTTGTTCAAGTCCCAAAGACACCATTTAAGGGAACACTCATCTACTTACCCTAAAGTAGGGAATGAGTGAATTCCATCTTGTGCAATTATGTTCTCATCTCTTCACTCGGTCTTATCCTCAAAATAATAAGCATATTGAATTGGTATGTCAGGCACTCTCACCCATACAAATTAAAGGACAATCCCTCGCGAACAAGACTTCATAATACACTCAGGATTAAGACTAAGTTACCTAGGTCATCCTAATGAAATAGAAACCTAACTAGTTAATGAAGCTACACCTAGTGGTTACTATTTCACAGTCAGGTCTTATGACTCGTTGCATAGGATACCCTCACTCGCATGTCACCTACACGAATGTGTTAGATCATTGTGTTTGTACCAAATACAAAGTGAGCCATATCCATATTGTTACCAAGATAAGGTACCTAACTTTATCCCTATACTATAAACCGTTTAAGCTGATCTTGAGCATTGATTCTTGTATGTCTCTACATGATGTTCAAGACTCATCAAACAACTTAGGATGTTAGTTTATTATATTTGCGTTAATATGACAAACTAATAATATAATCAATAATATTTATTGAAATTATAATAATAACAGTTTATTAATAACGGTCAATGGATTATATTTACAACCTATGAGTTTTAGGACATAAATCTCAACAAACTCCCACATTGACTAAAACTCTAGTCTCTATGGGATTTACGTAATAAAGTAATATTTTAACATTCAAAACGGTAAAATGTACAAGTATATTACATAAACGTATATTATACAAAAACAGTAAACTAGGGTATCTCCATACCCATTGCACATTTCCCACTTGCCTTAGATTACCTAATGTACACTAACTCGCAAACCTAGACTTTCTAGATGACCCTCAAACACTTTAGCTGTGAGAGTCTTCGTAAATGGATAAGCAATATGTCCTACTGTTATCAAAATATAAAGTGATGGACATGTTCATGTTTAGAACAATATCCAAATCATGCAGAAACCTCCTGTGCCAAACTGCTTCTTTTGTTACTTCGCAAGCAGCGACAAATTTAGCCTCCATAGTAGAGTCTACAATGCATCCTTGCTTGATGCTATGCCATACCACAACTCCCCTGTCTAGGGTGAACACTAATCCCTACATGAATTTTCTAGAATCCTTATCGATTTGGAAATAAAAGTTAATGTATGCTATAAGAATCAAATCCTTCGCTCTATACACAAGCATGTAGTCTGTTGTTTTCCTAAGATACTTAACAATAATTTTAATCGTCATTTAGTTTTCTAACTCTAGGTTGAATTGATATCTACTGACTATGCCCAATGTGAAGGATATCGTCCACATAAAGTACTGAGAAAGCTAGTTTACCTTTGTTGATTTTCTTGTATACAAGGTTCATCAACATTTTGGTCAAAACAGTAAGATTTAATCAGAGTATCAAATCTAATGTTTCATGATCTAGATACTTGTTTCAACCCATAAATGGATCAATTTAGCTTGCAAACTTTTTGCTCTTGACCTTGGGTTATGAATCACTCGAACTGAGACATAAAGATACTCTTTTCAAGATTGTCATTCATAAAAGTAATCTTGATATCCATTAACCATATTTCATAATCATAAAAAGTGGCTATAGACAAGAAAATCTTTATAAACTTTAACACAGTAACATGGGAAAAGGTTTTCTCATAGTCAACCCCTTCCCTTATCTATACCCTTTTGCTACAAGTCTAGTTCTAAAGGTTTGTACCTTTCCAGCTGAATCTCTCTTTCTCTTATAGATCCATTTGCACTCTATAAGTTTCATCCATTTAGGAGATTTACAAGCTCCCACACTAAATTGAAGTACATAGACTCCATTTCAAGGTCCATGGCTCCCATTGGTCCATCTCTGCATCATTCATTGCTCATTGATAGAACAATGGATCCTCAATGCCATGATCTGGTATAACAACCTGAGTTTTAGTTAACCCCAAGTAACGATTAGGTTATGATATAATCCTCCCACTACTTCGAGGCCTTCTCAATGATTGAGAATGATGAAATTGACCTAATGTGTTGGTTTCATCAACTCTTAATGAGGGACCAACTTCATCAACCCTTGGTGATTCATTAGTAGCTTCACTTAATACTAATTTGCTTCGTAGTTTATGATTTCTCATGTGGTACTCTTCAAAGAAGGTAACATTTGTCGATACGAAATATCCTGTTTTCTTGTGGATTAAAGAATAGACCGCCTTTCATTTTGTTAGGGAAACCAACAAATCGAATATGAATTGCAGTCTCTACTGCATACCCCTAAAACGAGCTAGGAAATTGAGCATATCTCATCATTGAACGAACCCTGTCTAACAAGGTTCTATTTCTCCTTTCTAACATACCATTTTGTTGAGGTGTACTTGTTGTTGAGAGTTGGGATTGGATTTCATGTTCTATTATATAGTCCTGGAACCTCAAATCCATGTACTCTCTACCTCAATTAGATTGAAGTATTTTAATCTTTTTACTTAATAGATTTTTAACTTCAACCTTATATTCCTTGAACTTTTCAAGAGCTTAAGACTTATGCCCCATTAAGTATAAATAACTATACCTTGAATAATCATCTACAAAGGAGATGAAGTATTCAAAACCTCCTCTAGCTTTTACATTGATCGGAACACAGAGGTCTGAATGTATAAGTTCTAAGGGCTCTTTGGCTCTATAACTTTTTCCAGTAAAAGATCTTTTAGTCATTTTTCCTTCAAGACGAGATTCACAGGAGGTAATGATCCATCTTCTAACTCATTTTAGAAGTTCATTCTTTACGAATTTCTCGATCCTATCGAGATTAATGTGACATAATCTTAAATACCAAAGATCGTATTGGTATTAGGAGAACTTCTTTGCCTTTTATTTTGAGTATTAGCAGTTTTAAACATCTCATGGTTTAAAAACGTTTTTGCTTCATTAGGTCTTAATACATACAAGTATTTTTTCAAGCTTAGCCGAACAAATATGTACACTATTCTTAGAAATGAATGATTCATTTGAAGAAAAAAAATAACTGAGTACAATTTTTCAATAAGCAAAGAAATAGAAATTAAGTTCCTCTTAATCTTAGGAACTATGTTCAAGTTTTCTAAACACAAATTTATTTCCAAAAGATAAATGACATCTTCCATTCCAATCTTGAGTGTCATCTTACCCCCCTCGAGCTACTCAAAGGAACTAGTTTTCTACAAAGAAGAGCAAACATGACTAGTGGCTCCTAAATCAAGTGTCCATGCATTTTGGTCATTTTCCGCTAACCATGTTTCTAAGCAAGTAAATCATATTTACTTTCTTTTTCATTCTTCTTCTCCCCAAGGTATTTGGGATAATTTCTCTTACAATGTCTATTCAAATTGTAGAGGAAAGATTTCCCCTTACCGACTACCTTAGCCTTCCTTTAGCCCTTAGTAACAGTAGCAGGACGCTTCCCCTTCCCTCCTTTTTGAATTTTTTAGATTTTCTTAAACCAAGAGGATAAAGGTGCAAATTTGGATTGTAATGATGAACCCATCTGAAACTTGTTGGAACGGGCAACGTTTGCCTCTCCTTCATTATGTTCCTTAAACATCTCTTGGAGGGAGTCCATGATTTGATGTGCAATGACCATGGTCTCATGTTTCTTGCTTAGTATATCAGACATATTGCACAAGAAGGACATTACTGACATTCTGAGATTCATCTCGAGTAGGGAAAGAAGGACATTCCTCTATTAAGACGAAGCGTAGATCATCAATAATGAGAATCATATTCAGGTTTGACTTCCACGTCGAATAATTTTCACCGGTTAATTTTTCGTTTTAAAACAATTGAACAATTGAAGAAGACATGTTGAAATAACAAATAATCGACCATATTAGTTATCTTTGTCTTAACCAATTACACAAAATAATCCAATCAATTCAACAGAAAAAAGAAATCAAAGAGCCATAATCAAACAAATGATTTAGTTTTTGCTACGATACTTCAGAAGTTTAGAGCAACAGTTATCGAAGGGTGATCAACTACTCCTTTCCTGAATTGAGACAATCTCATATAATAACTAATACTAGAATAACTCATATTCCTATAGTTCTTAGCTACCCTTGTTCGATCAAGGATTCATTAACTAACTTAATTCATCTCGTAAGTGTGACCGTGCCATTTTCAGATCCCAGAGGTACACTTCAATAAGCTATCGAAAGGATAGACAATTATTGAAGATTAACCTAAGAAACCTTATCCATTTATGGAGTTTGTGTTGTTCCGACTTCTATAATCAAGCCCTCCAAAGGGATGGTCGCTCTAAGATGACACGCGAGCGGATCATAGAAATCTCATGGGGCAACCTAATAAAAGAGACTATAGGATACGTTGACACGCGTCCTTCTCCCACTTAGTATGAACAATTCCCCTATTCACTTTGTTATTGACCCAAACACTTTTCGAAGGGAGGTCACGTCCAGAACTATACGAAGTCGAGTATGAATCTCACGTGTGAACTCTTAGGGACATGAGAGCTAAAAATTATATAACATTTTTCTCCCTCTAAAATGTTTTATTAATTTAGGGTTTGTTGTACTTAGCTAAATTCCAGCTAAATGAATCTACCTAAGTCTATCCTTATTATAACTCTTATAATAAAACTTCACTCTAAAGTTTCTAGGTGTATTAAACTATTTAATTTACCTAGTGACATCTCATGCTAATAGGAATAAGGTTAATCCAATGTCGGTTCTGGGTCAGTTTCCAAGTAGGATGTGTTCCGTAAAGTGTTAACTTAAGTACCCCCAGCCTTAGATAGAACTTTACCGATAGAGTTCCCTTATAATCTTAAATCATATGTACTCTAAAGTTTCTAGGTATTAAACCATTTAATTTACCTAGTGACATCTTATGATAATAGGAATAAGGTTAATTCAATGTCGGTTTCGGGTCAGTTCCCAGGTATTAGGTATTCTGTAAACCGTCAACTTAAGTACCCTCAGCCTTAGACATAACTTTACGGGTGGAGTGACCTTATAACCTTAAATCCTATTTGTCCTACTTAATTTCATTAAACTAAAATAAGACAATTTTAATCCTATAAGAATTAATGTGATCTTAAGTCAATTTAATTTAAAACAATTTAAAATTAAGACAAATTAATCCTAAGATCCTAGGTTTGCATGCAACTTTTTATTATAGGTTGGCGGTTTCTAATTATCAAATTTTATAACAACTATAAAATTAATTTATTAGTCATATAATATGCATATTGTAGTTTGATTAATAAAAAAAAATTAAATAATAAACTATGCAACATACAAAACATTACATTAATATAACAATTATATTAAACTACGGATGTATTATGCTCGATGCAATTTGATTTTCATCTTAATTAATATAACACTTATATTAAGAAAAATACATGAAAATCAATGAAACATACACAATACATTAATTTAAATATAAAAAACTATATTTAACTAAGTAATGTCATGCATCATGCTTGTCCAATTTCATATATTTATCAACATACTTTAAATAACTAATGAAATTCAAAATCATGCACTAATACCATATATTATAACATTTATAATATATAAAATAAATGCATGAACATGCTTAGAAAATCATGCAACTAAAATATAACACTTAGATTTAAGAATGATGCATGATAATTATAATCCTAAGGTGGTATTTTAAACTATATGACATACATTATGCATATAATTAATTTAATCAAACATCACATGTAATAATAGATTAAATAAGACAAAACAAGAGAAAAAATGGAACAAAATGCAAACGACACGATCCGGTTAAACCACCATCATCGACATGGGAGCATTTATAAAAGTAGAAGGATGTGATCCCAAATATCCTAGGGTTGCTTGGAAACATTATAGAATTTCATATGCTTGTGCTTACAAAAGAATTGGTACAACTAATTTAAAAAGACATTTAGAGAAATGTAAGAAATATGTAGATCCATTGGAAGATAATGTTGAAGGAGAGAAATTCTTAAAGTAGTTTAATGGCTACATCCTTCATTCAAGAAATTTATAGAACAATGCTTGCTAGTACGATTATCTTGGATGAATTGCCATTTAAGTTTATAAATTTTGTCGCGCATTAAATCCAAAGTTTGTGATTCCATCATGAGTAACTGTTGCAAATGATTGTTTTCAGATGTATATGAAGGAGAAAAAAAAATTAAAAAGTGTATTAACTCAATGTAGCCAAAGAGTTTGTTTAACAACGGATACACGGACTTCTGTGCAAAATATTAATTATATGGTTATAACGACTCATTTCATTGATGATGATTGGAACCTTCACAAAGTAATTTTGAACTTTTGTCAAATAGCTAATCATAAAGGAGATACAATAGATAGAGCCATTGAAAAGTGCTTAGAAGATTGGGGTATTGATAGACTCTTTACTATAACAGTTGATAATGCGAGTTCAAATGATGTAGTTATTGCATACTTTGTTAAAAAGTTTAGAGGCAGAAACAAGTTGGTGTTGGATGGTGAATTTATTCACGTTAGATGTTGTGCTCGTATTCTTAATTTGATTGTTGGTGATATCTTAAAAGATTTGCATGTATCTATCATTCGAATTAGAAATGTTGTGAAGTATGTTAGGTCATGTCCTGCTAAACTGCAAATATTTAAAGGTTTTGCTAAAGAAGATAAAATGTCAACAAAAAATTGTCTTACGATGGATGTTCCAACACAATAGAATTCTACTTTTACTATGTTGGATGGAGCAATTAAGTGTGAAAAGACGTTTGAAAGATTAAAGGAGCATGACCTTAGTTATTTTCCAAATGATGATAGTTCTACTGTTGAAGATTGAGATAATGCAAAAGTGTTTGTAAAGTTCCTAAAAACTTTTTCAGAGGTAACAATATGAAGTTTTCTGCATCTATGTTTGTGACTTCAAATATATTTTTTCACGAACTTTGTTTAATCCAAAAAATAATTCATGAATACTCATTGTATGAGATTAAGCATGCAAACAAAATTCAACAAGTACTGAGGTATAGCTACAAGTGAGAAGACCAATTTATTATTATATGTTTCTGTAATTCTTGACCCTAGGTACAAGCTGGCTTATGTGAATTGTTGTTTTAATGAATTTTTGGAGGAAGATAGTGCAAACAAATGGACTAATAAGGTTGAAGGAGCATTTCATTGATTGTGTGATTATTATTTGATAATGTCAATGTCAAAAGAAAAACATTCACAAACACAATCGTGTACTCCTATCGAAGGATTTAGCTTTCAAAGTCAAAGTGAAATGCCTTCTATCTCATCTAATGCATCTTATAAGACACATGTTGCTGTTCTTGATAGATTTAAACAAAACAACAAAACATGTCTTGATGATGCTAAAACAGAGGTGGCTCGTTATCAAGATGAGGCTCATATAGAAGATGAATATTTAGACTTGATAAATTGGTCGAAGGTGAATTTCTCTTGATTTAAGATCATTAGCCAAGTAGCCAAGGACATCTACAATATTCGTATATCAATTGTGCCTTCTGAGTCAGCCTTTAGCACTGGAGGATGGGTGTTAGATTCTTTTTTAAGTTCATTAACTCCTCAAACTGCAAAGGCACTCATTTGTGCTTAAAATTGGATTCAATCTAAACATTGGATGACATGACTAAATAAATCGATGGGGTTGAAGAAATTGACGAAGGTAATATTCTTTTCGAAGTAAGCATTTAAAATTTAAAAGGATCTCATTAAGAGCTACAGTTTGCCATTTTGATCTATAATTCATAAACATAGAAAAGGAGATAGAAGCTGCATTTGAGAATCTAAATCATGACTCAATGGTCTAAATCCCTACTCTCAAATCTTTGTTTATATTTTTTTTGTGTTAAATTGATAACTTGTTAAATATTGAATCTTTTTTTTTTAGAATCTTGAAGCACAATGATGTATAAACTTTATACTCCTGTAGTCCCATCACACCAAGTTCTTTGCTTCCCTTCATTTTCACATTTGTATTAGATCCATTTTCACTATATTTATCTAGAGTGTTCATGAATAACTTAGTTAATTTATAATTAAAAAAATTATAACTTGAAGCACTATAGGCTTATTTGAGTACTTGGAGTTTTGGATAAAATAGAATCTGAAAGCACACGTTGTTTCAAATTATTGTTGGCTATAACTTGAATCTTCAAAGCATCTCCGTCAATGGTCAAGTGTTGCCTATCAGTTTGGTTATCTTTGCGATATCAAGTAGCCAAGGAACCATAATTGACTATGACACTACTTTGGCATACCTTGCTAAGGAAGCTTATATCGCGCTTTTGTTGTTGTGACTGTGAGTCTCACATTCAAATGTTTCTTATTGTTCAAGTGACCAAATCCCATTATGATGTTTCATTATTTATCAGCATAGTTCATTGTTACACATCTTATCTTTCATTATAAGATGGTTGAATGTCACGTGGTTATTTTGATCACTAAACCAACGTGCGGCACAAAGGTGTTGGGGTTGCACCAATGTAAGCCTAAGAGCGATTAGACTTCTTCGAACAATCTAAAGAAGAAGGAAGTTCGTAGGCAAGGAGTAGGCAAAGAGTTGTAGACAAGGTGTTTGATGAAATGCTTAAGAGAGCTTTGTTGATGAATTCCCAAGGATTCTATGTTGTCTGTACAAATGGACCCCTTTGGGGTATTTATAGAGGTATACAACCGACTTACAAGCCCTAAACCACCTTACAAGGTCGGCAAAAACAATCTGGAAAATTCTCGAGCGCTCATGACACTGTCCGGAAGCTTCTGGAGGCGTCTGGGGTCGTCTGGCACGCACGCATCTGCATGCGTCTGGCGCCGCGCGCCTTCGTGCGTGCTTGCGAGTCTACTCGGCCGCTCGCGATTCTTCTGGAAACTTCGAGAGGTTCCCGGATGCTTCTCCATGCGCTCCGTGTTCGCTTCCCGCATGCGCGCTAGTGCCGCGCGCGCGTTCGACTGACCTTACACGCGCGTCCGTGCCGCGCGCGCCCATCTGCCGTGCGCGCCTGCCTGCCTGTCTGCCGCCCTTGCGCGCGCGCCTGTCTGCTGCACATTGGCGTGTCATAGGCTTGGCGTGAACTTGTTCCTCGTCCTTGGGTCTTTGGACTGCTTGGGACTTGTTTGGCTCCCCTTGGGCAATGCTAAGGAGCGTTAATTTGCGAAAAAATTATTGGGTTATTTTTGGGGCGTGACACCCTCCCCTACTCGATTTCGCAACGTCCTCGTTGCGCTTTCTTTAAATCTTTTGATTTCATCTTGGAATTGCCATAGGGTGTTCTCCTTTTCCCAACTTGCTTCGCTTTCGGGTAGTCCTTCCCAAGCAATCAAATATTCATTATAACTGGGAACTCCTCTCCTTCGTATCTTCCTCTCTGCTAAGATCTCCTTGATCTTTCTGTTGAAGTCTGAGATCATGCCGGTAGGTGCACGAGAGGACTCACCTCTGCTTGGATCCTCCTTGTCTTCATAGAAGGGCTTTAACATGCTCATGTGGAAGACATTATGGATCTTCAGTCCGGGAGGAAGTTCCAATCGGTAAGCTGCTTTACCCACTCTCTCGATGGTAGAGAAGGGCCCTTCATATCTTCGGATTAGGCCTTTGTGTACCTTGCGTAGGGATTTAAACTAGTTAGGTAGCAGCTTTACCATTACTTCTTCCCCTACTTGGTACTCTCTGGGTCTCCTTTTCCTGTCCGTCCACTTTTTCATTTTAGTGGCGGCCTTTGCCCAACATGCCCTCGATATGTCGCATTTTTCATGCCATTCCTTGATTTTGTTAAGGAAGTCACTTATGGGCATGTTGGTTGCTATAGCGGCCAGTTATGTCTTCTGGCTCATGACGTTATTGACTGAATCGATGTTTTCTGATTTTGCCTCGATCATAACGTCCTTGTGTTCTGCTGGGACTGTTAGTTTAAAACTTGTCTCCCTCGATGGTATTGCTTGATATTAGGTTTCAGCGACTCCTTCCTTGTTCAGCATGGCTGACAGTCTGATCGCTGGTTTTCTCTTCTTTAGTGGGATGGTCGTTATTTGATCATCCACTATCGTCAGGGTACATCCGGAGGAGTCAACGATTGCAATTACTCTATCAAAGAACCCTAGGCCAAGCACAATGTCAAAGTCATCCATAGGTAGCACGGTGAAATCGAGCTTACCTTGCCAATCGCCGATCTTGACTGTTACAGCTCTTGCTACACCTTTGATGGCTTGTGCTTCTGAGTTTACCACCTTGACAGTCCCTTTTTCGTTTGTGAACTTGAGGCCTAGTCTCTTAGCCTCACTCACGTTCATGAAGTTATGACTCGCACCGGTGTCAAACATGGCAATAGCCTCTCTCCCGTTTATCTTTACATTTCCATGGAGTAGGCCTCCTTTAGTTGTTTGATTGGCCTGTTTCAGAGCTCCAATGTGTTGCAAGGAACCAATCTGTGGTGTATCATCTCCTTGCTTGGACTCGAGCAATTTAGCAACGAGTGCGTTCATTGCTTTTCTATTCGGACAGTCTCTTGTCCGATGGGGGCCATTACAAACAAAACAGGGAGAAGGTTTGGACGACTCACCTTGTTGAGTTTTGTGATACTTGTCATGTCTTTGGAATGCCTTCTTTCCCTTTTCCTTTTGCTCGGAGTCTCTATGCTTGTAGTGATTGCCTTCACGTTTACTTGGACTAGGTTTTCTCTCCTTTGATTGGGTTGTATAATCGACAAGCATCTCAACTGCAGCTATAGCGTCATCCAATGTTTGGACATTGCGACGGTTTAGCTCAACCTTGGCCCAATCTTTCAGTCCATCTCTGAATTGGAATAGGGCTTCCTTCTCGGGCAAATCACTAATTTTAAGCATAATAGTGGTAAATTCTTTCACATAGTCGAGAATGTTACCTGTGTGTCGTAGCCTTCGAAGTTTGGCTCTTGACTCCATTTCAGCATTGTGGGGAACGAAGTGCTTTCTTAGTTCGGCTTTGAATTGTTCCCACGTCTGGATGGCATTCCCATTTTGGTCAGCGTATCTTCGACGCCACCAAAGTTGTGCGGCATCCCTTAGGAATGTCGGAGCATTGTTTATCTTGGCCTCATCATCTCGAACACCGACAGCTACATAGTATCGGTCAAGGCCAAAGAGGAAGTTTTCCACAACCGTGGCATTCCTCACCCCATTGTATGTGTCAGGTTTCGGCACTTTAATGTGAGTAGTGCCTTGCACAGCAGTGTGTGTACTGGTGGATGCACCGTCTCCACCAAAGTGCTTGGAACGACATTCCATGCAAAGAGTCTCTACCTTTGCATCAAGGGAAATATACTTAGAATAGAGTTCGTGTAACTCACCTTCAACAAATGTCTTCAAAGTGGTTACGGTTGATGACAACTCCTTCAAATCCTCTTAGACTGTCTTTCCAAGATCGGCCACGAGCTCCTTGGTTGCGACAGAGATTTCCGTGTTCTCCTGGATAAGCTCTTCGTAATCACCCAACTCTTCTACCGTGTGTTGGACATCCTCGAGACTTTGTTCAAGGTTGGCAAGGCGAGTATCGATATGCTCCCTTCCATCCGGACCCTTAGATTTCGATCGTCGGGTCGGGATCGTCGGTCCTTCCTACCTCGTGTGACAGGTCCTTCCGGAACCTGCTCAGTTGGGGCTGAAACGTGGCCTTCTTCGCTAGACATGATGTTCACAAGTCAATTGGAAGTAAGTGGGTATAGAAACCGTGTTCTGTTACCACTTCGACAACGTTTCAAGAACTAGAGTCTTGAATCTTGGTCTCTCAGTATCGTGCACTTGATAGCAACGATCAAGAGTATGTCCCTTTGAACGAACACGCTCTGATACCACCTGTCACGTGGTTATTTTAATCACTAAACCAACGTGCGGCACAAAGGTGTTGGGGTTGCACCAATGTAAGCCTAAGAGCGATTAGACTTGTTGGAACAATCTAAAGAAGAAGGAAGTTTGTAGGCAAGGAGTAGGCAAAGAGTTGTAGACAAGGTGTTTGATGAAATGAATTTCCAAGGATTTTTTGTTGTCTGTACAAATGGACCCCTTTGGGGTATTTATAGAGGTATACAACCAACTTACAAGCCCTAAACCACCTTACAAGGTCGGCAAAAACAATCTGGAAAATTCCTGAGCGCTCATGACACTGTTCGGAAGCTTCTGGAGGCGTCTGGGGCCATCTGGGGCCGTCTGGCGCGCGCACGGGCCTTCTGGAGGCTTCCGCGCGCGCGCGCCTTCGTGCGTGCTCGCGAGTCTTCTCAACCGCTCGCGATTCTTCTGGAAACTTCGAGAGGTTCTCGGATGCTTCTCTGCGCGCTCTGTGGGCTCTATGTCTGCTTCCCGCGCGTGTCCGTGCCGCGCGCGCCCATCTGCCTTGTGTCACATACATATTTTTCCAAAGTGTGTTTACCTTTGGTTATATTCTCCGATTACCCCCAGTTTATCTCATCTTTAGTTTCCATAACTAGTTTCGGTGTTTGCTTTTCATTCTAAGTCATAAAGCTTGGGTGTGACATTTCGGCATTTTCATATGCAAGCCTGCCAGAGAAGAAAATGTTCAAAATGTACTATAGGGGAGGCATACCAGTTGAATCCCTGCTCAAGCATTAGTTGTACTCTTTGCAAGCAACTCTTTTTCCTTGCAATTGATAGTCTTTAATGCTTATTGTAACGTCTATTTCAACGTATTTCTTTATTTCCCGCGTTTTATAAATAAAATTTCCCTAAAACGCAAAGGAAGGTTACGACATACGTCGACGTTACCCACAACTCTTGGATTTTGATCAGCTGACTTGTTCGTTGAGTTAGAAGAAGTGTCGCACAATCATCCGTCTCGAGGCTGAAACGCTACGATTGTGACAAGTGGTATCAGAGCCAAAGTTGGCTGAGTGACAGTTTGGACAAAAAAAATGTCGACTGCAAAACGAGCAAGCAAGACCCATGAAGAACGGTTGGTGGGGATTGAAGAGCAGATGCTCCACCTGATGGAAGTTCCTGATTCCATCCGATTGATGGAAGAACGGCTTGAGGAAGTTGCCGAGAGAGCTGATGTTGTTGACGCGGTGTCCGTCGCTTGGACGGATTACCCATACAAGATTTGTTGGCTAGAGTTGACATGTTAGAGTCACAAATCCAGAGATTGGAAATGTTCCCTACGAGTGTGGGGACAGTTCATCGGGCTCTGTTGCCCGAATGGAGGAGCGAGTTATGGAGCTAGATAACTCCCAGAAGGATATAATAGAAATGATAAATGGCATGTCAGAGGACTTTCGAGCCACCCTGGATGTCGTTAGAAATGAAATCGTGGAGGTGAACACGAAGGTGAACCTTATGATGCGAGCGTTGGCCAATCAAGCTCCAGCTGGAGGAGCGATTACAGTTGGTAAGATAAAGATCCCGGAACCCAAGCCCTTCTGTGGGGCAAGGGATGCAAAGGCAATGAAAAACTTTATCTTCAATATTGAGTAGTACTTTAAACCCACAAACACCGTGGCGGAGGAAGCCAAGGTGACATTGGCAACCATATATCTGTCTGAGGATGCAAAGTTATGGTGGAGGTCCCGATACATTGACATTTAGGAAGGGCGTTGTGTAATAGACACATGGGACAGTTTGACGAGAGAACTTCGCTCGCAGTTTTTCCCTGAGAATGTCGAGATTCTGGCTCGACGAAAACTTCGGGAACTAAAGCACACTGGAACCATTCGGGAATATGTGAAGCAATTTGTGGGGCTGATGTTAGACATATCTGATATGACCAAAAAGGAAAAAATCTTCAATTTTGTTGAAGGATTAAAGTCGTGGGCAAGGACTAAGCTGTACGAACAGAGAGTTCAAGACCTTGTGTTGGCCTATGCAACAGTTGAGCGTTTGTTTGATCTGTCTAGTGAGGCTCAAGAGACGAGACGTCATCAAAGCTCTTCACCTAGAAGAGATCGAAACAGCCGATCAAATTCTCCCGAAGTTGTCAGTGGAAATAGAAGTCCTGGTAGAGACCGCAAGCCTTTCCAGTCAAATACGGGGAACAATGGGCAGAGGCCCAATAATCAGAGGACATCCCACACTTCTATCAGTTGCTACATTTGTAACGAATTGCATCAGGCAAGAGAATGTCCGGATAAAGCTGCCTTCTATGCCTTTCAGGCCTCGTTAGCTGCTGACTCAAACGACACGTCGGGTCAACCAGAGGAGGAAGTTGGGCAAGAAGAAAGAGTTCAGAATGTTAGAGTGGGAGCCATAAGACTCTTGTCGTCCTTTCAGAAGAAAGCGGGAGAGACAAGTGGTCGTACTAAAGGGGGCCTAATATATGTTGACACTTGGATCAACCGAAAGCATGCAAAGAGCATTATGGTTGACTCCGGTGCCACTCATAATTTTATAACGGTGGCCGAAGCCAGACGACTAAACCTTCATTGGAAGAAGGATACAGGAAAAATGAAGGCCGTGAATTCTACAGCTCTACCTGTCGTTGGGATAGTGAAACGGGCAACGATACAGTTGGGAGGATGGAGCGGCTTCGTTGATTTTGTGGTTGTAGGTATGGATGACTTTTATATAGTTCTCGAAATAGAATTCCTTCTCGAACATCAAGTGATCATAATACCTGCAGCCAAATGCCTGGTGATCACGGGGTCTAACCCCACCGTGGTGCAGACAGACCTTAGGCAACCCAAAGGACTGAGAACGATTTCGGCCATGCAACTAAGAGAGGGCCGTGTTCGGAAAGACACAAGGCGTGTCGTGGAGGGACGTTGGGATGGGAAACGGGATAGTTTGCCCATGTCAGAATCGCCTACGAGAAGTGATCATCGTATGGCGCAGTCAGAGTCATCTGGACTCCGAAGACAGTCAAGAAGACTGTCAAGTGCAGGATTCACTAGACATGCAAGAGATCCGTATCAAGCACAAGACTTCTTACGGAAGAAAGAGAATGGATAGTTGTGTGTCAACAACCGTGTCCTAAAGCAAGCCCCGAGGAGAGGACCAACTGTTGGGTCCGTGAGTGGGACTCAGCCTGTTGAAGCTTACGCTAAGGCGTATGGTCTTGTGTCAGGTGGCATCCTAATGCAGAATGGACACCCTGTCACAGCTGATAGTCAGAAGAAGAGTGACACATAAGGCAATTATACGGTGTTTGAAGAAGAAGCACTGGCCATAGCAACCAGTCTGAGGGATGGGAGACAGTGTTCCCATAGATCAACGGTTGTCAGAGAGATGAACAACGACGTTGCCCGCCATTTCAGTACTTGGCCGAATCTGACTTCAAATCAAGCAAGGAGACGAAGATTCGTGCTCAAACTTGATTTCGAGTCAGAACGTAGGAAGAGCAGTCATGGGGTTCCACATGTGTCGGCTCGTACACAAGCCTGTCAAGTTGATGGCCCAAAGCGAGACACGTCAAAAGAATCCATGAAGGAAAACTCTATCGCTCATGATGGCATGAGTTTGACGAATGTCGGCAAGTTAGCGCAAAAGAACAGGGGTCGTTCGTTGGAGGCAACACAACTGGGTGTTACAGCTATGAAGAAATCATCAACTGACAAGAGTCCAACAATGAGTGTTGGTGATGGACAATATGTATTGTCGCGTTCTGTTGATTTTTCCTGTATGAAGAAGGAGCCTCAGACTCGTAACCTTGCCAAGAAGTGGAAGCGTAGATCAGACACTGTTCGAGCCAATTTAGAGAAAGTCTCGAAGCGGCTGAGAAGATGGGCAGATGGGAAGCATCGACCCTTGGACCTTCATGTGGAAGGTCAGGATATCGTAACGTCGCGACCTGAACAGATGCGATTTCTGAAGATACGAAGATCTCCACCTCGTGAGAGCACACGAGGAATCAACGGAAGTTGAAGAAGAAGACCCATGGGGAGGATACACAAGTTCATGGTGAAGCAGAAGAGCCTCCTCATGGAAGAAGCCTGTAAAAGACGTACCAATACCGTGAAGCATGGGGGAGTGTGTCAAGGACATATTTTTCCAAAGTGGGGGAGTGTGTCACGAACATATTTTTCCAAAGTGTGCTTACCTTTGGTTATATTCTCCTATTACCCCCAGTTTATATCATCTTTAGTTTCCATAACTAGTTTAGGTGTTTGCTTTTCATTTTAGGTCATAAAGTTTGGGTGTGACGTTTCGACATTTTCATATGCAAGTCTGCCAGAGAAGAAAATGTTCAAAATGTACTATAGGGGAGGCATACCAGTTGAATCCCCGCCCAAGCATTAGTTGTACTCTTTGCAAGCAACCCTTTTTCCTTGCAATTGACCGTCTTTAATGATTATTGTAACGTCTATTTCAATGTATTTCTTTCTTTCCCGCATTTAATAAATAAAATTTCCCTAAAACGCAAAGGAAGGTTACGACATACGTCGACGTTACCCACAACTCGTGGATTTTGATCGGCTAACTTGTTCGTTGAGTTAGAACAAGTGCCGCACAATCGTCCGTCTCGAGGTTGAAACGCTACGATTGTGACACCGTGCGCGCCTGCCTGTCTGCTTGCCGCCCTTGCGCGCGCGCGTGCCCATGTCACGACAGGGCCGCGCGCGCCTGTCTGCTGCACATTGGCGTGTCATAGGCTTTGCGTGAACTTGTTCCTCGTCCTTGGGTCTTTGGACTGCTTGGGACTTGTTTGGCTCCCCTTGGACAATGCTAAGGATCTCTAATTGTATTCACATCTAAAGTTTTTGCATTTACACACTTTAAACAAGGACAATTCGACATCTGTGAATGTTTCAACCCATTTTTAATAAACATCTCAACCCCAAAAGTATAATCAATTGACATTCTATTATTTTTCATCCACAACTTATCCATATTATATAAGATGCAACTTAATCTACAAAAAAACATAATTAAGTAATCTTAAACTTGTGAACTTAACTATAATCTACAATAATACTTAAAATTTCTAATTAAAACTAACAAGTTCTATATACACTTAAATAGCTACAAAACTCGCAATTGTATCAATCAAGTAAAAAGAAAATATCAAATTAAAACCATCTACAAAGACCAAACACAAACTTCTAACCATCATTAGAACATATAATTCCAAATGAAAGAAATGAAACAAGAGTACAATCAACGTACCCAAATATATAAAAGAGTATAATCATAGTCTCCCAGACTGTGTTGCATTGACATATCAAAACAATGGAAGAAGGTCTTAGAGTTATAACCTTCGTTAAATAAATTTCCAATCTTTGCTACATTAACTAAAATATAAGAATTAATAAGAACTTTTTAAGATTAAAGAAATAGAAATAAGAACTAAATTTCCAATCTCTCACTTATGATGATGTGAAAGTAGAGATTGACTATTAAAAATTTTGTTCTATACTGAATTAGCTGAAGAGTTAAGAGCCAATTTGAAAGAGTAATGAATTTTTTTTCTTTAATTTTAAAGTGTTATTTTATTCGTTCGAAGTCGCCTTTACTCTAACAAAAAGTTCTATCAAACTCAGAAACTTATAAGAGAAAATTCAATGTCAAATTCATACAACAAAAACTTCAACACAACAAAACTTTTTTTCCACTTTGGAGGGTAAAAACTTGAAATGAAATTTTCACTCCAAAAGAATATCAAAATTCTACCAAATCCATCTCAACTGACAAATCCAAGAGTACATGACTCCAAGTGAACGATACGTATAGATATCAACATCAGTGGTACAAAAGGAAACTTACCTCCTAGAATAAAAGGATACAAAAACTGAGTCGAGGTTTAAAACTGAAAATAGAAACCATAACAAAATGTTTAATTTTGTTTCAAGTTCATGAATGTTTTGAAACAATAATATAAGAAATAATACCACACTTTTATTTCTCAAAAATTACCCAAACCAAAAATTAGACCAAAGTTAAAGAAATCACTCTAAACCAGTCGGCTGGGCTAAAAATTAGACCAAAGTAAAAGAAAACACTCTAAACCAGCTGGGCACGAAGGATTTATGCGGCAAGTTTAAGAAACTACTCTAAACCAGTCGGCTGGGCATGCGACGGTGGCGACGGCTGGGCACACAATGGTGGCAACGACTGGGCACGGTGGTGGCGACGACGGTGGATTGGCGTTGGGCATTCGACGGTGGCGACGGCGACTGGGAAGGATTGACGGTTGCGCGATTTAGGTCACACAATGAGAAGAGAAGGAAATTCGAAGGACGGAAAGAGAAGAAAAGAAAAATTGATGGGGAAAGAGTAAAGTAAGAAAGAGAGGGAAATTTAGTTTTTAGAACTTAAAAAAATTAAAAAAGAAATTAAAAATGGGGAGGCCATTAATATCAGTTTTTACAAAATAAAAAATATCAAAAACAGTAAGATGTCTATTTTTACATAACAAAAAATAAAAAATGGAGAAATAACTAATATATGTTTAAAAACGACATTAAACCCATAAACTTTTTCAAAATGACCGTAGGGAGAAAATTTCACTTTTTTCACCCGACACTAAAATCCATATTCTTTTTATAGTATCATCTAGAATAAGTATAGAATTGATTTGAAATCGAATATTTTCATGTTTAAAACTTGTAAAATGTTTGATGAGGTAAAAAAAAAAAAAAGAAAAACAGTACCCTTAGTGTGTAAAACCATGCTAATTTTTTCATATTAGTTAAAGGAATAATAAGCTCAATTAAAAAAAATGGGCTTTAAAGAATTTCTCCATCAAAAAATTTCAAACACATAGCATTAAAATAATAATAAAAAACTAAAAACAATTATAAACTAACAACCCACCAAAAATACACTAATATCCATACTTTTATGCTTAGTTGGTTTATGCACCAAATCAAGTTCTCTTGCGAGTTCCAGTCGTTTGAACTCTACCACAGCTGCAATTGAAATGCATAATACCAGTAGCATTTAACAGTACTAAAAAAACAACCATATAATAATTCAGCAGCATATAACAGTAAAGAAAAAAAAAAGTAAACTACATTAACAGTTACCGACAACTTGATCAAAAGTGGGAAGAGAGATTAAGGGAACGAGAGTTTGAAAGAGGTTAGAGAAAGGATTGACAGTGCTGTCTCAGATAAAATTGGTTTCTTAGGAATGGAACTACAGGCTGTACCACCTTCAGTTCTACATCCACCAATGTCAGAGAAGGCAATCAGGGCAAGGAAGAAGTACACTAGACAGGAGGAAGTTAGAGCAATAGAATTGAGAAATTCAAGCAAACTGGTGGGTTTAAATCTGAATTTCAAATTGAGAAGTCACAAGTATTTTCAGAAATTGGGCCGACGAAGGGTGCAAGATTTCTTTGAGTCCTCTGAAGATCGTGCAGAGTGGCACCGTGTGCGGTCAGCAGGTGATTTTTTGTATAGATCATAATTAAAATTATTTTTCTTAGGCATATATTGAGAATACTTTTAGTATTACATGATCCAATACTGAATAATAAATAATGGAAATGATATGGGATATTCGAAAAAGGAAAGTTTATATAGGTTTTTAAAAAATTATCCAAAAAAAGAAAGTTTCCATAAGGGTGTTGTGTCTTCTCAGTGTTTTTGAACGTAGGGCACCTAAAGTCGTTGACATTAAATCGTTTATATAGGTTTTTAAAAAATTATCCAAAAAAAGAAAGTTTCCATAAGGGTGTTGTGTCTTCTCAGTGTTTTTGAACGTAGGGCACCTAAAGTCGTTGACATTAAATCCTGCGTGTAGTAGATCTGGGCAGCGCCTCTTTTGTAAGCCTTGTAAAGTGTAAACTCGATCTGAAACCTAATCTTCCATTTTTCTTACTTAAAAAATTCTAAAGCATTGGTTGCTTCTGTTGGAGGCGTTGACGAGCCCACTCTAAATTCACTTTAAATCTCACAAACTTTTAAGAGAAGAAATTTGTTCTCTTAGAAAACTCAATAACACACAAGAGAAGAATGTTGTTCTCTTGAAACTCACTTACTTTCTAAAACTCAATATTTGCTTTAGCTTGGTTCTATTGATTTGATTCTTTTTTCTTGTATACAAATGAAGAAAATGATCTCTATATATAGTATTCAAGAGACACTTCCTAAAAGACACAAAATAAATGAAGTACATGAATACATACCATTCGTGTACTTGAATAATTACATGTATCTAGAAATGCATATGTATCTTGAAACTAGAAATGTATCTATTAATGTGTTATCCATAATGTATCTAGCTTATTAATTTCTAACATGCCCCCTTAAGCTAGACTTCCCAAACTTCGAGCTTCTCTTTCATTTTCAAGAATGAATCTGTCTTTAATGCTTTTGTGAATACGTCTGCAACTTGATCTTGAGTCTTGCAATACCTGATATATACTTCTCCATCTTTGATCAATTCTCTGATGAAATGATATTTGATGTTTATGTGTTTGCTTCTTCCATGAAAAACGGGATTCTTCGAAAGTGAAATAGATGATTGATTGTCACAGAACATGATGGTCCCTTTCTCTTGAGGACACTTCAATTCATGTAGTACATTTCTTAGCCAAAGTGCTTGACAACTAGCAACAGACAAAGAAATGTATTCAGCTTCTGTTGTGGACAATGCTACAACATCTTGCTTCTTTGATGCCCATGAAACTGCTCCAGAACCAATATTAAATACATACCCAGAAGTACTTTTGAAATCATCAATATTTCCTCCCCAATCACTATCACTGTAGCCAACAAGAACATTATCCACATTCCTTTTATAGTGGATTCCATGATCAACAGTTCCAAGAATGTATCTAAGAACTCTCTTTCCAGCTTCCCAATGACTTCTCTTTGGTGATGTCATAAATCTACTCAATAAACTGACCGAGAACATAATATCAGGTCTAGTTGTAGTTAAATACATTAAACTTCCAACCAAACTTCTATAAATGGTGGCATCAAAAGATTCACTAACATCATGCTTACTTAACTTTAAACCCAATTCCATAGGAGTACTGACAGGATAAGCATTCTCCATTTTGAACTTTTTCAACAAATCTTTTGCATACTTCTTTTGGAAAATTGCAATCTCATTATCACCTTGTTTAACTTCAATACCAAGAAAATAATGAAGTAAACCCATATCAGTCATCTCAAATTCCTTTTTCATGCTCTCTTTGAATTCTTCAATCATCATATTTGAGTTGCCCGTAAATATTAAATCATCAACATATAGACAAATTATCAAGAAATTACCATTTTCATCTTCTTTGGTGTAGAGAGCATGTTCATATGGACATCTTCTGAAACCATCCTTTAAGAAAAAATTGTCGATGCGACTGTACCAAGCCCTTGGTGCTTGCTTTAGCCCATACAAGGCTTTCTTTAATCGACACACCTTATTTTCTTCTCCAATCTTTGCATAACCGGGGGGTTGCTCAACATATATTTCATCCTCTAAATACCCATTTAGGAATGCTGACTTTACATCCATTTGATGAACTTTCCAGTTATTTTTTGCTGCAAGGGCTAACAACAAAACGAACAGTCTCCAAGCGAGTTACCGGTGCAAAAACTTCTTCATAATCCACACCAAACTTTTGTTTGTAACCTTTTACAACGAGTCTGGCTTTGTATTTTTGCACTTCTCCGTTTTGCTTTAGCTTTGTTCTATAGATCCATTTGACTCCAAGAGCCTTTTTATTTTCTGGTAATTTTACTAACTCCCATGTCTCGTTTCTTCTTATTGCATCAATCTCTTGATTCATTGCATCTTTCCAATTTTCATCTTGAATTGCTTCTTCAAAGTATACAGGATCAACATTTGCAAATAAAGCAAAATCAACATGTTCTTCATCTAGTATCCTTCTTGAAGTATTATAGATCTCTTGAATATTTCTGGTCTTCCTTGGAGTAGTTTCTTCATCACTTGTGGAGTGTGATGAAGAAGGTGAAGTCAGTGGTTGAGTTACTTCAAGCTCCAAGTCTCGAGCATCTTTTTTTCCATCCATATCAACATGTAATGGATTTTGGTCTTCATTTGGTGCATTCCATTGCCACAATTTTGCTTCATCGAACTTGACATCTCGACTAATAATAACTTTCTTACTTATCGGATTGTATAGTCTGTAGGCCTTAGAGTTCTCACTGTACCCAACAAAAATGCATTTCTCTGATTTATCATCTAGCTTACCTCTTTTCTCATCTGAAATGTGAGAGTAAGCAATGCACCCAAACACTCTTAGGTGACTAACAGTTGGTTTCAATCCGCTCCATGCTTCTTGAGGAGTAATACCTTGCACACTTTTCGTTGAAGCTCTATTTAGGAGATAAACAGCACAAGTTACTGCGTCTCCCCAAAATTGATCAGGAAGCTTCTTTGCCTTCAACATACTTCTTGCAAGTTCCATTATTATTCTATTTTTCCTCTGTGCAACTCCTTTTTGTTGAGGAGTTCTTCGAACAGTCTTCTGATGCTTGATTCCATTTTCCTTCAAGAAATCTGCAAAAACAATATATTCTCCTCCACGATCCAAACGCAATGATTTCAATTTCAAGTTACTTTCATTTTCCACCATTGCTTTGAATGTCTTGAAACATTCGAAAGTAGCACTCTTTTCTTTTAGTAGATAAATCCATGTTTTTCGACTGTAGTCATCAATAAATGTGAGAAAATAACGGTTACCTCCATGTGTAGTAGTTCTCATAGGTCCACATAAGTCTGTATGAACAAGCTCGAGTGGTTTTGATGCTCTCCAAGAACCTCCAGTCGGAAATGAATTTCGATGATGCTTTCCGAAAACACATGCTTCACAGAGTTGATCTTCCTTTTTAATATTTGACATTCCTCTCACCATATGTTGTTGACACATGTGAGACAAAGTGTCAAAACTTAGGTGCCCAAATCGACAATGTCATAACCATGAGGTGTCATTTACTAAAGTCTCAAAACAAACAAGCTTCTCATAACATATTTTAATTGGAAACATTTTGTTGTGAGTCATACGAACCTTCGTTATGAGATCTCCATTCTTGGTTCTAATCTCACATATGTTATCTTTAAAAATAACATCATGTCCTCTTAGGAGAAGTTGTCCAACACTTAAAAGATTGTGTTTGAGACCTGAAACATAATACACATCAGTAATTTTTTTTGCTCCCATTTTTGTCTTGACAAGAATATCTCCTTTCCCTTTGACTTCAAGCATCTTGTTGTCACCAGTCTTCACTACATTTTGATGAGATTCATCTAAAGATATAAAAATATCCTTTCTTCCTGTCATGTGGTTACTACAACCACTATCAAGATACCATATTTCTTTAGTGCTTGATTCTTGAAATACTGTCTTGTTTTCTCTTGATATTTTGTTTCTCTCTTTGTTCAAGGTTTTGAGTAGCTTGGCTTCTGTTTGAAAAAAAAAATCTTAAAAAGAAAGTTAAGCTATGAAATTATGCCACAGCCACACCTTTAGTTTTATACGAGTATCTAAGCAATTTTGTATCTCTAAATGTACCAAAAAAGTATACTATGGGTAATCTATCTCTATTTTTTGGTTAATGCAAGCAATTAATTTTCCATTGTTGGAGTTGTTTGAACAATTGGGAAAGGTATATGGTGCTAATAATTTGTATGTATCAATGTTACTACATGTCTTGATATTATGCAATTTATTCAAAAATATTTTGTATAAAAATATTAATACATATGTTTTTTAAAACTAGGGTTTCGAATTGAGGAAAGAAAAAAAATTAATAAAAGAAAGGAATTAATGGGTTTAGTTAATACTGATATAATTTTATTGATTATTGAGCAGCCGCAAGGTCCCCAAACAAGCTAACTGATCCTTCCTCTCCCGACTTTCGCCGTCCACCCACAGCACCGTTAAAATGGCAACAAGTTTTTCTGATGCTGAGACTGAAGATAATTATTTGGAGTCAAAATTTGAATCTCCCCAAATTTCATCCTCCAATAACTCAAAATGTGGAAGACAAGAAGATGAAAGTTGGAATCCGGAGATGGAAGATCAGGAGTTGGAAGTATCAAACAAGTTTTAAAAAAATCATTTTCATTGGAATTGGACCGACCAATGTACCATCTTGGAGAATCTTTATGAATTTGCCTGTATCATACACAATACCATACCAAATCTACTCTACATATATTGTTAATTATTTACTTCTATTTGTATTTTATGTACACTATGATTCAGGGGAAAATGGGAGCTATTCAAAGGAGTTATTCTACCATTTTGTGAAGGGGAAGTTGAGTGTTGAGGTATCCAATTCTCAATTGTCAGACAAAGTATATAGGTTGAAGAAACGATTCATATTGATGAAGGCCAATAAATCTTGTGATAATAATAAAATGAGAACATTTTCAGATAGTAATTACAAGAAGTTGTTTGAGTTGTCGAGCAATATTTGGGGAGACGAGGAAAACCCTAAATTAAGTGAAGACCCATCTGCTCGGGGGTTCTATAATGATGAGAAAGTGTTTCAAATGGCACTTGAAAAGTTGAAGGTTGACATCACCTTCATTCCACCTCATGATTTGCAAAACATTAGAAAAGAATGGGAAGATGTGATGAGTGCTAGAAATGGTTATGAGTTGAAGTATGCTAAGTTACTTGAAGAAATCTCTTAGATGCACTCAGACTCAAAATATATATAACTGTTGAATCATTGTTCATCAACACCAACAACACTATACTACTTCCTTTTTAATTTAATTAATGTTTTCAATTTCTATCTTGTTATAATATAATATGGTATCTCCATATCATATATGTAATCTTTATTATTCTCTTGTTTCTTCATTTGTGTTGTGACTTGTGGTGGTCTATTCGCTTCTTTATTGAGAATTTCCCTTCTTACCTCTACCAGAGGATTTGGAGTCGGTTTTCTTTTTAACTCCAAAATACCCTAATGATCTTCCTAGTCTTCCTCCCTTTGATATGATCTTTATTTCTTAATTTAATCTTCTTTATCACCTTTCCTTTTCATCCATTTGGTCATTCTTCCAAAGAGAATTGCTAGAATCATTGATTACCAATTTTATTTTTAATGCTAGATCAATCTATCCAATTAATTAACGATCAAGTTTATTTTTAACGTTGATTGGGTTAAATTTTTCTTCATATCCTTTGATTTTCAGTTTGGAAGTTCTAGTATTTAAGCCTTTTTTACGTTGAATTGTGTATATATATATATCAATGCAATGCAAGGGTGTTACTCACTCATACAGTAGCTAGACCAAAATAATCACATTCATGGATTCCATTCGTATACATAGACAAAATGGTTGGGAGCCACTAACATACAAAATTCAAACTGTTTGATTAATTAATTTTTATTACTGTTTTACAGTTAATTTTTTTCAATTTTAATGCTTAAAATACGTGGTTTTCATAAATATAACAAAACTTGTGTAACAAAATAAAAAAGAAAATATTGTCATACGTGGTTTTCTTCATATTTGTTTTTGTCTTGGTCTTGTGAGAGCATTTTTCACCGATTCAATCACATTCTCCAACGAGTGAATATTAGCCTCTAGGAGTTGTGCTAACAATCTTTGAAGTTTGAACTCACCCTTTAAATTAAATTCCACATATCTCATAATTCAAATCCTTACAATTCAACTCCATGGTACTACGTATTCACTTCATTTTAATATGTTGCCGAAAAATTTAGAAGATGTCATTGTTACAAAATATTCATCAATCTGTGAGTTTGAAAAGAAGAGAAGAAAAGGAAATAAATTGTGTGTTGCCATCCAAAGAGAGATGACTAGACAATTAGATTTGTCTATCACCACACAAATCTACCATTCTAGGAATAGGCGAGATGGCTAGACTAGATGAGATGTAATAATGGTATCATATTTGTATCTTAATACAAGATTCAAACCTTTTAATTTCGTTTTATATTTAATTTTCAATGTTATCATCCCTTAATTTCAAACGCTTCCATATTTAAAACTATCTGATTAATAACTAACGTCTCTTTCATTTTCCTCCACTATATAAACTTTTGTCCTTCTTCAATTTGCAACATGAGAAAAATATTTCTTAAAGCTATTTCTTTGTGAGTTTCCGAGCAATCAAGTGTCCATTTGAGTGTTGGTATTCCAATAAGTTTATGTACAATTTTGATTGAAGAACGATGTTGCTTTATCATAGGGACGACGAGGCCAAACAAATTTGTTTGCACAAAAGAGTAGAGCCATGAAATGTCTTAAAGAAAGCGAGATATGCAACGCATCCATCTTTTTATTAACAAGTTTCTATTTTTCTTTAGGCGTTCTGATTAGGCGAACTGAGTTGTACGTGATAAGTTCCTGTGAGCTTATTCATAGGCATTCTGATCATTACATTAGGCGATATATCAAGCGGTTAGTCTAGGAATTCTAGCTAGACAAAGCGAGAAACTTATTCTACCAAGTGACACAGAAGGCAATTTAGCACGCAGATTGTCTAGGTGTTCAGTCTGAGTGCTATATTTCCTCGACACTTTACTCTTTCAAGGCGTTTACACCAACATAATACTATAATACAACACACCTTTATGGCTTTATAACCCTAATGAAATAAAACCCACTACAAGAATTTGGAGTTCTACCGATGCAACTGCACATTGCAAGAAATCCTTTGTGCGTCGGTGAAGGCTACCACCACACAGAAGGAAACAGCGGCAAGGGCATCATAAATAACGTGTCGTAAGAGGTAATGATGACACAGAAACGTGAAGATGTTGGTGTAGACTTTTGACCGACGCATGATTTGTCCACAAGGTCAACACATCAGTAGTAAATTAATATTGCGAACGTTGGGATGGAGCATCGACAATACGCTAATGCCGACATGGGGTCAACACATCGACCATAAGTTATTGTCGACGCCTCCATGTGCGTTGTGGAAGTCAAAATTGACGCGACGTCTGCATCGAGAAAATTTTACCATATTTTTTATTTTTATTATTTATTTTTTATTTATTAGGATCGAATTTGATTTAATTCTGATTAAAATTGTAAAACGAATCATGTAAAATTAATAAAACATCAAAGCAAATATATATACCAAAATTAATTAAAATATTCAAAAAAATTACAATGACACAAAATTAAAGTATATATATACCTCCATCAATTGTTGCAAAAATTGTTGTCAGGATTGATACCTCCAGTCTCCCTACAACTAGTACATGCTCCATCAATTGTTGTCGGGATTGTCTCGACATTCTTCATATTGTGGCAAAGGAGATTGTTAGGCATGAATTGGGATCAAAGAGATTTGATTGGTCAACAGAAAGTATACGTCATGAGACTATTATGTCATTGACTGTGAATCTTTTAACAGATGTGAGAAAATTATTTGTTGATGAAAAAGGATGTCAATCATACGATGAAATAGGAAGACGAGAAAAATACGACAAACTGCTCGAGTCCCACAACCTGGCATCATGTAGTTGCAAAATTTCAAGAAACATGATTGTTATGCCATTAGAATGTAGTTGTCACTCGACAAATAAAAGTTCAAGTTTAGAGGGAAAAGATTCTCATCAAACTGAACTCAACCTAAATTCAAAGTTCATTTTCAGCAATAACATATTGGTAGATGAAGATCCTAAACAAGAGACTTACTTGCATTGCAAGTTTGAGAACTTGTGTCTCTCTTCTCTTATACAGCTTATAGTAATGAGCAAAAGACATTTTAGCTGATGATGACCGAACATTCGTCTGTTTTTACTATAATTAATGACTTTCTCTTGCCCATTTAGAAAGGTAATTTATTGAACGTATGCTCCAATAAATTTTAGTTTTCTCTTTCTTTTTAGCATGATGTATAGGCTTCTTTTGATATGTTGATTTATAATTTGGGAATTTGGTATGCTACTCAACAATAACATATCCTCTTTAATTATCTAGATAATTTTGGACCAAGAAGTAAAATTGTGCAAAGGATCTTGGTTAACATTAAATGAGTTCAAGAAGGATAGTTAAAGTCTAAACAACACATAAAGGTCCAAGAGGAGGTATAGGGAAAGAGGAAGGAATGGTTGGAACTCATTTCCAGCCTCTTGACCTTGGCTTAGCCCGAGGTCAAGCCAGGTGAATCAGCCTAACGCTATGCTTTGTCTGAAACCCTAAAAGTTGGTCCTAACTTCCTTTATTTTGTTTTAATAATTAATTTAATATGGTTGAGATTTGGTTGTTGAGATTGTTTATTATGATATACCTCTATATTGGGGAGGTTTGAATTATTATTTTAAGGTTCACTTTGTTCAGATATTATATATGGTTGCAGTGTCATTGACAGAAAATATGAGAGTTATTGTGTGATTCCTCATTGTTGGAAAATATATTATGATGATTGGTAAACATTCAGGATGCACTCTCAAGAACTAATGTGTGACGATACAACATTTTGAACATAAGAGATCAATTAGCTATTCAAGGATGCTTGAAGCTAGGATTGCAAGTGGTCATTGATTAAGGGGGAGTAATCTTATTAATGTTATGATAATTGTTATTGTACAATTTAGTTCTGATTGTTGAGTCAATTCATGGTCAGTACGTTGGTTTTTGTTGTTGTACACTTAGTCATAACATTGTAACGATCAATTACTACACGAGCAATATAATCTCTTATCATGGATCTAAGACCTCCCAGATGTAGATGTTGTGTCATCGAACTGCGTTATCAAAGTTTGATGTGTTTCCCGTACTTTTATGTGCTTTCGTAGTTGTTTAGATGTTGTGTCATCGAACTGCATTATCAAAGTTTGATGTGTTTCCCGTACTTTTATGTGCTTTGGTAGTTGTTTTTTCTATTATTAACTCACGGTACAACAACAGTACTACAATAACTAAGTGTGTGATTTCTCAATTGGTTTCAGAGCAGGTTGACGCTGGTTCATTGACTTTTCAATGGCGTTCATCAGGGATCGTGGTTTAACAACTCGAAGCGTAAGGTGTCATGAATGCGAAGTATCCTCTGATAGCGAGTTCAAGGAATTTGGGAGATTGTTCTAAGTGGGGTCGTTTCTTTCTAAGTCATTGGCCTTTTCTTCTGCGTTTCAGGACAAAACCAAAAAACTGAGTTTGGGGCATCATCGTTTGACTTTTGTGGGCAAGAAACTTTGATATCACTTAAAATCGGACCACCCAGTTGTTAGATGTGAACTTTGAAGGCCTCCGACACTGTTCTAAGTGGGGTCGTTTCTTTCTAGGCCATTGGCCCTTTCTTCAGCGTTTCGGAACGGAACCAAAAAACTAAGTCTGGGGCATCACCGTTTGACTTTTGTGGGCAAGAAACTTTGATATAACTCACAATTGGACCACACAGTAGTTAGATGTGAAATTTCGAGGCCTCCGAGTGATAGAACTAAGTCATGCACAACGGAAAAAGAATCGAATTTCTACCCTAATTGCCACAATTAACATGTAACCATGAACTAATCAAATTAGGGTTTTAAGAAATATTACCTTTGAAGCTTTCAAAAGGTTTGATATCTTCTTACCAATTCTAACCGAGACCACCACTAGCACTCAACTGCTATCCTCTAGACAAAGAACCGGGTTGTGGGACCCAATTTTGGTGTAGAAAGTAATGGAGATAAAATGGGATTGGAATGTTTTTTTTCTTTTGTTGAGATGATGAAAATGATAAAAGAGGCAAAAGTTCTTCAACATTTGAAGACACCTCTACTTATAACCTAATTACATGCAAAAATGCATGCAATTCATTTCCCAAATCTCAACACCTAATGTTCCACTAACAATTAGTGGAACTTAGTTGGCGAGGTGTCTATATCTCATATAGCCACATATCCCACTAAGAGTTAGTGGGATTATCCAACAAAATGTTGGATTTTTCCACTAACTTAGTCCAAGGGTAAAATGGTCATTAGATATTTCTAGTCAAAAGTCAAACTTTGACTTTTCGTAGTCAAAAGTCAATATTTTGACTTTTTACCATTTTGTCCGTCTTGACTAATTCCAACCTCCCGAGCATGAATCCGTATTCATTTTTCCAAAATTCAAATCACATTTGAATATAAGGCCGGTCAAAGTTTGACTTTTTAAAGTCAAAAGTCAACATTTTGACTTTTTACTATTTTTGACCAATTCCATCAATTCCGAGCTTCTTAGTATGAATCCGCATTCATACTTATAATATGTAAAACATAAAGATCTATTTCTAATTAGAAGACCGACGACTATATCACTATATTTGTCGGTTTCCCTTTCTTCTCCCAATTCTCCCAATTCGACTTATTTCATCACACTGTTCTACATATGAGCTAGCAGAGGAACCTAATGGACCTATAGATCATGGGCTCCAACGATTCAAGATTAACTAGCTAAACTCTTTTAAACCGAGTTAATCAACATTCGTTAACTAACGGGTCATTCCACTAAAGTCCCGTAGTTGCACTCCCCTCACTATAGATATATTTGTGTCCATTTGATAAAACCATAATCAGTAAGTTAATCCTTCACAGGTTGCTCGTAACCTTGGCTGGGTCAAAATACCGTTTTACCCCCAAGATTACATCTTGCTCCTTAAGTCCCACTAATCCACTATTGAACAATTCGTTTAAGGTTCAACCTATAAACTTAATCCCTCTCGGGCCAATGAGAGGGTGGGGCCCCTTGTTCAAGACTTGGATTCAGTGCTTAAGAGAACAACCTATCTACTAACCCTAAAGCGGGTAGGAGTGAATTCCATCTTGTACCCTATGTTTCCAGCTAGCCACCCGATCTTACCCCTGAAATGGGAGGCTTATTGGGCCAACGCTGATGAGCTGCTCTCACCTATGCAGATCTAAGGATAATCTCGTGTGAACAGGAGTTCATAGTTAACTCAGGATTAAGACTAAGTTACCTAGGTCATCAATAATTGAGATAGTCAGTTTTAAACAGTAAACGGTGTTATAACGTAAAAAAGACTAATTCATGGTTCAGTCTTATGTAAACATTTTACATAGGATGCCCCCACTTTCATTTCTCTACATGAACGATTAGGATCACCTCGTTTGTACTACAAAGTGGGCCGCATCCATAGTTTCTCTAAATAAGGCGCCCAACCTTTATTTCATATACTATAGACTATTTAGGCTATATACTCGAACTTGATCCACGTTTATGTTTACACATAAAGTTCAAGTTTATTCAAAAATAGCCTTGGAACTTGATTTATTGGATTTAAGATTATAATATTTAATTTCTCAATAACAACTTTATTGAACATAATATAATTTACAAACTACGAGTTTTAGGACAAAAAATTCCAACAAACTCCCACTTGGACTAAAATTCCTAGTGGTATGAGAGATGTGGTGTGAGAGAATATATATGAAACTAGGGCACATGGCCAATAAGTCTCCCACTTGTCCTAGTTTACAAACATCGTAGACCTAAACTGTGTAGGTGACCCTCAAACACTTTAGCCGTGAGGGCTTTTGTAAAACGATCAGCAATGTTTTGCTGAGAAGAAATCTGGGTTACTACAACGTCACCACGATGTACAATTTCCCTGATAAGATGGTACTTGTGTTCAATATGCTTTCCTCTTTTATGGCTTCTAGGTTCTCTTGAATTTGCAACTGCACCACTGTTGTCACAACTGCACCACTGGGGTGGGGGAAGTATTCCTAAGCATTCCTTTTGTGCTTGGTTGGCTATCAAGGATAGATTAGGTACTAGGGATACGTTAAGTCTATGGGATAAGTCGATTCCTTTGTCTTGTATTCTTTGCAGGGGGAACTATGAGTCTCGTTATCATTTGTTCTTTTCTTGTCCTTTTGGATGGGAAATCTGGTCTGCGATCCTTATGTTTATGTCCTCTTCTCATAGGATCGGGTATTGGAGGGTTGAGTTGTCTTGGGTTTTCCATCAGGGAATAGGGAAGGGGGTGAGGAAAAAGTTGTGGCGTCTTCTTTGGTGTGCTACGAATTACTTCATTTGGCAGGAGCGTAATCATCGCCTTCATGGAGGTCAAGCTCGTGAGCCTATGATTATTTTCCAGCTCATTCGTTCTTGCATTAGGCCTCGTACTGCTTCTTGGTCGAATATATTTTAGAAGCCCTAATCCACGATCGAATGAGCTAAAAAATAATCATAGGCACACGAGTTTGACCTCCATGAAGACGATGATTACGCTCTTGCCAAATGAAGTAAATCGTAGCACACCAAAGAAGACGCCACAACTTTTTCCTCACCCCCTTCCCTATTCCCTGATGGCAAATCCAAGACAACTCCACCCCTCAATACCCGATCCTATGAGAAGAGGACATAAACATAAGGATCCTAGACCAGATTTCCCACCCAAAAGGACAAGAAAAGAACAAATGATTCTGAGACTCATAGTTCCCCCCACAAAGAACACAAGACAAAGGAATTGACCTATCCCACCGATTTAACCTATCCCTAATATCCAATCTATCTCTAATAGCCAACCAAGCACAAAAGGAATGATTAGGAATATTTCCCCCACCCCACAGTAATCCCGACCAGCCAACCCTAATACTACGAGGACGAATAGTCTCCCATGCACTAGTAACCAAAAACCCATCGTGACTACCCGGAATCCAGACCCACCTATCCTCAACACTCTCACACGGCCTAACTCCCTAAATCCTATCCCAAATGTCCATCAATTCCAAAGAAACACGCGACCACCTTCATTCACCATCCAGACCCATGAAATCCGAAAGCATCACATTTCATTGACTACCCGCATCATAAATCACCCTCTTTCCATACTGCTGAATGATCAAACCACCCTGTAACCATGGATCTAACCACACTCTACTCCTCCTTCCATCTCCCACCTCCATCCTAACATGATCTTTAAGGAAATCCCGCTTACGCAAGATGACCCTAAAACACCAAGATCGACCAACCCCAACATCAATCTCCCATAACGATCTCCCTTTAAGGATATAAGCTTCCACCCAAGCAACCCATAAAGAGCCAGATTTCACGAGCAACAACCATAAGATCTTCATTGTGCTCGCTATATTACAAGAAGATCCATCGCAAATAGCAAAACCTTCCTCATCAAAAGGAAGGCAAACCTCATTCCAGGCCACTTTTACACCACCTCTACCCTCCTCCTTACCTCTCCACAGATATGACCTCAAGATCTTATCAACATCTCTGTGGAATTTCGCAGGAAGCACGAAAACACTAGCTCAATAAACTTGTAGACTCCGAAGAACAGAGCAAACAAGTTGAAGCCTGCCTGCAAAAGATAACACTCTAGCAGACCAAGACCGAATACGACTGGTTATCCATTGAATAAGGGAATCACAATCAGAACTCTGTAACCTTCCTGAGAGAAGAGGAAGCCAAGATAACGATTAGGGAGGTGACCCATCATAAAACCCATACTCGCTTCTAACGGAGAAGCTTCCACACTATTAACCCCCACAAGAAAAATAGAACTTTTCCTAAGATTTGCAAACAACCCCAATAGCTCACCAAACCTCTGAATAGTTTCTTTTATGAAACTCATAGAATATTTTTCAGTAGCACAAAAGATGATTAGATCATCCGCAAAAGTAAGATGAGTTATTCTGACCTTCTCACAAAACTGATGGAACTAAAAATGGGGATAATGGATCACCCTATCTAAATCCTTTCCTCCCACGGAAAAAACCTTCCAACAATCCATTAATCATAATGGAGAACATTAGAAAGGTGACACAAGAGCAAACCCAACTCACAAATCTCAAAGGGGTTTCAATAGCAATCAACAGTCCAAAGAGGAAATCCCAATTAACAGAATCATATGCTTTTTGGAGGTCAACCTTCATAGTGCACCTAGGTTTTCTTGTGTTCATATGGTAACGCCCTAGAAGCTCCAGACAAAGAAGAATATTATCAATAATACTCCTCCAAGAGATGAAAGTAGACTGATTTCCACTTATAAAAGAAGGAAGCCACACATGAAGCCTATCAGCCAATATTCTTGAGATACATTTGTAAATCACATTACAATGAAATCCTCCAACCGATCAGCACCATTCCTTTTAGGAATAAGCGTAATAGCAGTAGTATTCACCCCTTGAGGAAAGTAATTAGTCTCAAAGAAGTGTAAGATGGCATCACAGAAATCCTCCCCAACCACCGTTCAAGCTCCTTTGAAAAAGCCAACCGAATACCCATCAGGTCCTGGTGCCTTTCCACTATCCATGAAAAACATAACGCGTCTCACCTCTTCCCTACCAATTAACGCCTGAAGGGCCTGGTAGCACTCATCAGTCCATCTAAACTGAACAATATCCTCAATACTAGGAGAAAGCTCTTTGTAACCAATATTCTGGAATCTCAGAGTATTTTTCAAATAATTATCTACCACTTGAGTCACCTGATCATGGTTAGTCAACTGAGTACCATTTGGATCAACAACTGAACGCAATGCATTACTGCTTTGCCTTGATCGAACAAACTGATGAAAAAAGGCAGTATTCTGATCACCTAACTTCAGCCACCGAATTCACAACTTTTGGCGCATAGTGGCTTCCTCTACTCTAACCATTCTCCAAAAATTCACCGTAGCTAAACTAGCTTGATTACTTAGCTCCTCCGACAGAGGGTTTATCTCTACCTCTCTCTGAGCTTGATCCATGGTATCCTTAGCAAGACGGACATCCTCACTTATGGTCTGGATGTGCTTATCAAAATGGTTGCGTAGAATCGGTTTGAGATTCCTTAAGTTCTTCACAAAACTCACAATCGAAGAAACTCTAGAGTCCCTGGTCCAAATAGAGGAAACTACATCCAAAAAGGAAGAATCTTCAACCCAATGATTAAAGAAACGAAAAGAGACCACCCGCTGACTCCATTGGTAGCTGGGATAAACAAGGATGGAAGAATGATCAGAAATACCCCAAGGGAGAACGTTAACCCTCATGTTAGGCCAAGCACTAAGGCCCTCATCATTCACTAGGATACGATCTAGCCTCCTCATCAAACCCGACCCATGGATCTTGCTAGTCCAGGTAAACCAGTTTTCCTGAACCGAGGGTTCAACAAGGTCCGCCTCTCCAATAGCCATGTCAAATTCCTCCATATCCCCACAATTTGGAGCGCCCTCGAAGGCTTCAGAATGAATTATGATGGTACTAAAATCCCCCATGACCATACCCGGCCCTCTCCAACCAGCAAAAATCTGAGTCATGCGCCTCCACAAATCACGTCTCTCTATATTACTATTAGAGGCATACACACACATAACCTTTCTACTCTCCCCTGAAATCAAATCTGTGACCAAACTAGAAATAAACTGATCGATAACCTCGTGAGTCGTGAACACGAATCTGTTACGTTTCCACATAACCCACATTCGACCTACTCCACTATTGCTATAGTTACTAGTGAACCCCCCACGAATCACCAATCCTACCAGAGATCGAGTCAAAATTCTCCTTCCGAACTCTAGTATTCAGGATGCAACAGAAACCCACCGTAGACTCAGCGAGGAAATCCTTCACTGCTCTACACTTAACAGGGTTATTAAGGCCCCACACATTCCAAAAGCACCAAATAATCATAAGATCCTCTGGGAGCTTGTGCTCCAAGAGGATTGTCATCACAAGGATTGCTCAACAGAACCATAGAAGAGTTATCTACGCGTAGGGGCAGAGGAGAGCCATCCACTATAGATAGTGCCCATTTATCCCCTTTTTCCTCCTCCATGAGGCTGCCAAAAGAGTTTGTCATAGTCATTTTCGCTCTTTTCCCTTTTTCCCGGATAGAGATCATCCCCCTCTTCCTTCTATCTGTTGGGATTTATGCCCTAAAACTCGTAGATTGTAAATATAATCCATTCACCGTTATTAATAAAGTGTTATTATTGTAATAATTGTTATTGATTAAATTATTATTTTTGTCTTAATAACCCAAATCCAATAAACTAACATCTAAGTTGTTTAATGTGTCTTGAATAGTATGTAGAGACATATAGGGACCAATGTTCAAAATCAACTTAAATGGTCTATAATATAGGGATAAGGTTGTATACCTTACCCTAGTAACACTATTGATACGACTCACTTTGTATTTGATACAAACGCAATGATCCAACGCGTTTGTGTAGTTGACATGCGAGTGAGGGTATCCTATGCAATGAGTTTGCATAAGACCGGACCGCGAATTAGTATCCACTAGATGTAACTCCATTAACTAGTTAGGTTTCTATTTCATTAGGATGACCCAAGTAACTTAGTCTTAATCCTGAGTGTGTTATAAACTCCTGTTCGTGAGGGATTGTCCTTTGATTTGTACGGGTGAGAGTGGTCAGATCGTCGACTCAATAAGCTTATCATTTTGGGGACAAGACCGAGTGGGGAGCTGGGAACATAATTACACAAGATGGAATTCACTCATTCCCTACTTTAGGGTAAGTAGATGAGTGTTCCCTTAAATGGTGTCTCCAGGTCTTAAACAAAGTGCCCTTCCCAATCCATGGCACGAAAGGGGTCTCTGTTTATTGGTAGGACCATAAACAGGTTGTTCATTGGAGGAGCACTGGTATTTACGGATTAGAGGTAACACAAGGGTAAAATGGTAAATTGACCCAGCTGGTGTTACGAACACTCGTGAAGGACTAATTTACTGTTATTGGTCTATATCTGTGGACACAGAAATATATCTACAATGAAAAGAGTTCATCTGTGAGTTTTTAGTGAAGTATACACATAGTTAACGAATATTTATTAATGTGGTTAATGAGTTTAGCCAATTAATCTCAGATCGTTGTAGCTTTTGATCTGTAGGTTCTTCCTAGCTCGTAAAGGGTAATGAGATTTATCTATATTGGTTGTAATTTGAAATGTCCAAATATACTTAGGGAATTAGTTTAATGTATAGTGATACATTGTAATATAAAATTTATGAAACTTTATTATAAATTTAATTTTGGATATGATTCGAAATTAATTTATGAGAGATAAAATATTAGAATGAGTTTAAATATTAATGTGAATTGGATTCATATTAAAATTATTAGTTATGAGAGAAACTTATATTTGAATATGATTCAAATTTAATTTAAGTTAAATATCTTATATTTAACTTAGCTATTAATTAATTAAAGAATTAATTAATAATTTAGTTTTATTTAATTAAATTTATAAATTGATATTACATAAATATTAATTAAATATGATATATTAATTATATTAATAAGATATTGGAGAGATATTTATTCAAATAAGACTTGAATGAAATATTAATTAAATATAATTTACTTAATTATTAACTAATTGATTAATTGTTAATTAATTAGTAGATTTGATATTAAGAATCTCATGATTCTCTCTTACTCCTTTTCCTATTCCATGCAGAAAAAAGAGCTATAAATATCTAAAAGAAAACAATTTTCTTCAGCCAAGTTCATTAAGAGAAAAAAAATCAAAGCTTTTTCTCTCTACAAAAAGAGTTTCTCTCAAACATCTCTAAACATTTTTCCATCTCAATTGGTTCCCACAAATCAATCTCATCCCGGAGGATAGGAAGGTCTCCGACGGGTGGTGTCCCAATTTTGGAGATTGATTTGTAAATTCAGAGACGTCATCGAAAGTAAGTTCTCGTATCTTATCTTTAAAAGCATGCTTAGAATCTATTTAAAATTTTGTCAATGTACCGGTATTTTAATATTCCCAAATTAATTTGAAAAATGGTTCTTTAAATTATTCTACTGCCATAGGACTTTTATCTCTTCACTATCAACTAGCGTAAAATCACCATGTTTCACATCATCCTTCCCTTTCTCAATTCTCAAATGAGGGATATTGATCTCCCCTTCTTCCAACTGTTGGAAGGACTCTAACTCAACATCTTCATACTCCTCACATACCGGAACTGCCTCTTTAACAAGGACCACATCTTTAACAAAATTTATCTTTCTTATGTCTTCCTTTCTACTGGCACCACTCTTTGGGCAGGTACCATTAGAGTGACCAAAGGAATGACAAACATTACACTTTCTCGGCTTCCACTCATATGTAACGTTCACTATGAACTCTTCGCCTCTAAGATTCACAGTTATTACGGTAGCCATGGTGCTGTCTACATTCATTTCTACACATGTGCGTGCTAAAGAAAGTCGTCGCCTTTCTTTGGTAGCCAGATCAAAGGACAACGATTTTCCTATTGCACTTCCAACAACAGCCAACCCGGCATCCGTCCATAACTCCAAAGCGATCCTTCCTAACTTGATCCAAACAGGTACAGTATCAAAAACAAAAGTTTTAGGGACAATACCTGGAATCCATTTGCGAAGGAGCATAGGTTTTCCTCCCAGGTGCCACGAGCCACAGGACAAAATCCAATCTATCGTTTGTGGTCGTTTAAATTGGAAGCATATAAGGCCATTCTCCATAAAAGTGATGGTAGGCATTTCGACTCGACCCCAAATATTCTCTATCAGTTAATAAATGACCAGATACGACTATTTTGCATCAATTAATTGCCTGACTAGGGAGTTCTCTCACATGATTACTCCTTGACTAATTACTTCTTCGGTAGGGGTCACCACAATTTTCTCCCCAACAGTAATAGGAGGTGTGTAGGTCATGGGAATACCACCTTTCCAACCAAAAAAGAGGCCTAAGATGATTTAGATTGGTTTCTGAGCAACACATTTTGATTTGAAACTTCGGCCTCTTCTTCAGCATGCGACCCATCAACATCAGCCACAAATTCAATCGGATTATATGCAGCTTTGTTGGATTCTTCACTCAGCCCCTTGGAACCAACCGGCCCATAATTTGCTTTTCCAATCTTCAGCCCATTAGAATTGGCCGGCCCAGCAAACTGGTCTCCAATCAAATTTCCCGGCCCATTCTTTTAAGGCCCAATCCATTTCGTAGATGCAGCCTGAGGCCCTTCTTCCACACGATCTTGAGATTGGTTCCCATGGATCGGTTCATCCCCACCCAAATCGGACCAATCCTTCTTCGTGATAATTAGGTCATCTTTACACATCGTCGCCGTCGCCGTCGACCTACGATCGAATGCCGCCATATCATGCACGCGTTGAAGACTTATTAACGCTCTTTTCTTCACTGCAGCTGCATCAATGGAGGTAGACTTCATCGTTTTGCTCATCAGCACTCGACAACCATATTTCACCGGTGATTCAGAGCAAAATTTTACAGCTACACCACCGAAATCCTAAAATGGCAATACACGTAAAGCTTACTACCAAGCCCTTGTCGAATTCGAATATCAGATCAAAAATTGGACTTGTCTGTAGCACATCTGTCGCAATACCCACACTTGGATCCTCAAAGTTATCGACCAATAACGAATATTCGTCGGAGCCGCCGTTAGGGTTTGGGCCCTCCACAGAACACACCTTAGACCCCTTGGAAAGACGTCAATTTTATCCAATTCTCATCCAACCTCTTCTCCGGCAAGAAATCGACGTGAACGGATGTGCTTTAGTCCATTCGATTGTAACAACTGAACGGATCTCGAGCAGCCAACTTCCTTAGAATGGAGATAAATAGGAGACGTGCGTGATCGGAATTATGTCAAAGTTGTTCGCAGCCCATCCAAGACCTTCTCCGGCGAGCAATCAACGTGAGAGACGGTAGATTGCACCAGCCGAACGGTACAGATCAGAAACCTTCAGTGCAGCCGAGCGAACGAAATTTCCGAATTTTGGGAGAAGCGCGTGTACTACACCGCCCGTGTTATTTGAAATTGTCACTTCGTGGTTTTGATTTTGCTTTCAGATCTAGCACAGAATATCAATTTGATTACCGTGGATTTGTCGGAAGTATCCAGAGCATAGTCCGATTGACTTTCACTCGTGGGTGAGTTTTATTTCATTTAGCTATCATTCGTCGCACGGATCTGTTTATTGTGGGTCCGAAATTTAAATCCAATTTGTGGAATAAATTCGGCAAAATCAAAGAAGGCAAGATCTGAAATTCAACTTATTTATCGCGGATTCGAAGACGGAGACTTCCAGAGCGTTTAACGGCAGGCGAAAACTTGGCGGACGATAGGAGATCTGAGAATTTTTTTTCGTTTAACACCGGTGTTTGGATGAACTCTGTTGAATGGCATACCTCGAGTGATGCAGCGGCGGTGAAGAAACGGGCGTTGACAAGCCTTCAACGTGTGCACGACATGGCGGCCAACGACTGACGGCGGCAAGGGATGACCTAAAAACGACAAGGAAGAACCGGTCGGATGGAAGAGAACCGATCGAAGTGAACCGCAGTTCAAAGGAAAACCGTCTTTCTGGCCTAGGTGAAATTGGGCCGCATGGTGATGGGCCTGCAATTGATGATGCACAGATTAAAAAAGTTGGGCCGGCTTGAGCTGCTGGGCTGTATAAAGCGGATGAAGCCAAGCTTTCAAATGAGCCGTCTATACCTGTTGGGCTGGCTATAGTTGATGGGCTGATTGAAGGAGGTGAAACCCAAAAAATGTTAATGCTTTGCCGAGACATCATGGTGAAAATAAATCTTCATGGGCTTCCTTATTTGGATCAACAAGTGGAAATCCTAAGGCATATACTCCTCCTACTTTCTTATGGGATAAAATTGTGGTTACCCTTGCCGAACAAATTATCGCTCAAGGCATTTGGGTGTGGAAAATTCTCTAGTAGGACAACTAATTGATGCAAAATTGCCTTACGCTGTCATTTATCGACTTATTCAGAAAATTTGAGGTAGAATTGAAATGCCAACGATCACAATTCTGGAGAATGGTCTCATTCCAATTTCGACGCACAAAATCGATTGATTGGATCCTTTCACGTGGATCGTGGTATCTCGGGGGAAAACCCATGCTCCTCCACAAATGGACCCCAAGTATTGTCCCTGAATCCTTCATTTTTTATAATGTTCACGTCTGGATTAAATTAGGTAGGATCCCAATGGAGTTGTGGACAGATGTTAGATTGGCTGTTGTTGCTAGTGTTATAGGCAAACCCCTAACCTTAGATCTGGCTACTAAGGAAAGACGTAGACTGTCATATGCTCGAGTTTGTGTTGAACTAAATGTAGACAGCCCTATGCGTGCTGATATAATAGTAAACCTTAGGGGAGAAGATTTCATTGTAACGATTAATTACGAATGGAAACCACAGAAGTGTAACCTATGTCGATCTTTTGGACACTCTAGTGCCTCCTACCCTAAGAGTGTAGAACATAAGGAAGATGTAAGTAATAAAGACGAAGATCTGACAAGTGTGGCTTATGGAGATGTGGTGATGGAGTCCTTCAAACAGTTGGAAGAAGGTGAAATTAATAGTTCCCTCACGATGACTATTCAAGAAAAGGTAATAGAAAATCAGAATGACTTTACCCTTGCTGCTAGAAGGAAAAAGGAGTTGGTTTCTATCCGAGATAAGGGCAAAAGTGTGGAGATGACTATGCCTAACTCATTTGGTAGCCTTATGGAGTTGAGGGAAGGAGACAAGTGGGCATTATCTATAGTGGATGGCTTTCCCCCACCCCTACAAGTGGATGATAAAGCTTTGGTTCTTAAGGCTATACCCTTTGATGGAAATCCTATGGGAGCAATTGCTCCTATTCACTCTCATGATTAGTTGGTGTTCCGGGAATGTGCGAGGTCTTAACAGCCCTGTAAAGAGTAGAGCGGTGCTTGATTTTTTGGCGTGTCTAAGGTGGGTTTCTGTTGGATCTTGAAAACTAGAGTTTGGGAAGAGAATTTTTAAGCTCTCTCTCGAAGGTTTGGAAATTCGTGGGGCTTCATCAGTAATTAGTAGTAGTGGGGTTGGTCGTATGTGGATAATGTAGAAGCGTAACAGATTTGTGTTTACTCCTAGCGAGGTGGCAGAATAGTTTGTCTTTGGTTTGGTATTAGATTTGCTTACCGGTGATAGTATTAAGGTTCTTTTTGTTTATGCCTCTAATAATAATGTGGAGAAGTGTTTGTTATGGCAGAGTAGGTGAGATCTCTTCTGGTTGGAGGGGTCTAGGTATTGTCATGGGTGATTTTAACACCATTAGGCTTCATGCTGAAGCTTTTGGAGAGTCTCTTGCTACTCGGGATATGGAGGAGTTCGACATAGCTATTCACGAGGCTGACCTAGTTGAACCTTCGGTACAAGGTAACTGGTTTACATGGACTAGCAAGGTCCATGGATCTGGTTTGATGAGAAGGCTCGACCGTATTTTAGTTAATGATGAAGGCCTTAGTGCTTGGCCTAATTTGAGAGTAAATGTCCTTCCTTGGGGTATCTCTGATCACTCACCTATCCTATTTTACCCAAGTAATCAGCTGAGGCAGCGGGTGGTTTCGTTTCGTTTCTTTAACCATTGGATTGAGGATGCTTCTTTTATGGCTGTTGTTTCTTCAGTTTGGGTTAGAGATGAAGGGGTTTTGCTAATCTTGAAAAAAGTTCTATTTTTGCTACGAGTGTTAATAGTGTGAAAGCGTCTCATGGTCTTTATCCTTGGACATCTTTCTGTTTGATATCTTAGGCTTCCTTTGCTTTCTTGAAGGTTACGGAGGTCTGATTGTGCTCCTCTAATCCAAAGGATTACCAGTCGCATTCGATCTTGGTCTGCAAAAGTTTTATCTTTTACAGGTAGACTTCAGCTTGTTCGTTCTGTGCTTCGCAATCTTCAAGTTTATTGGGCTAATGTGTTTGTGCTGCCTAAGAAAGTTCACAGTGATGTTGGTAAAATTATGAGGTCTTATCTTTGGAGAGGTAAGGAGGAGGGTAGAGGTGGTCTAAAAGTGGCTTGGGTTGAGGTATATCGTCCTTTTATTGAGGGGTGTCTTGCTATTCGTGATGGGTCTTCTTGAAATATTGTGAGTACGATGAAGATTTTATGGGTGTTGTTGGTTAAGTCGGGCTCTTTGTGAGTTGCTTGGGTGGAGGCTTATATCCTTAAGGGAAAATCATTGTGGGAGATCGATGCTGGAGTTGGTCGTTCTTGGTGTCTTAGGGCTATCTTGCGTAAGCGGGACTACCTGAAAGAGCATGTTAGGATGGAGGTGGGAGATGGTAGGCGGTGCAGAGTGTGGATGGATCCGTGGTTACAGGGCGATGCTATTTTTCACCAGTATAGAGAGGGTGATATATAATGTGGAGAGTCGGTGGGATTCTAGGCTTACAGATTTCATTGGTTTGGATGGAGACTCGAGGTGGCCGCGCATTTATATGGATTTGATTGACATTAGGATAGGGTTCAGAGGGTTAGTTTGTGTCCTAATGTTAAGGATAGGTGGGTTTGGATCCCTGGTAATCATGATAATTTTTTTATTACTAGTGCGTGGGATACTATTCGTCCTCGTAGTGTTAGGGTTGGTTGGTCAGGTTTACTGTGGGGTAGGGGAAATATCCCCAAGCATTCCTTTTGTTCTTGGTTGGCTATCAGGGATAGGTTGGGTACTAGAGATAGGTTAAGTCGATGGGATAGGTCGATTCCTTTGTCTTGTATTCTTTGTTGGGTGAGTTGTGAGTCAAGATATCATCTATTCTTCTCTTGTCCTTTTGGGTATGAAATATGGTCTAGGATCCTTAGGATCATGTCTTCTTCTCATAGGATTGGGTATTGGGGGGTTGAGTTGTTTTGGATTTGTCATCAGGGTATTGGGAAGGAGGTGAGGAAAAAGTTGTGGCGTGTTTTCTGGTGTGTTACGATTTACTTTATCTGGAAGGAGCGTAATCATCATCTTCATGGAGGTCAGGCTCGTGAGCCTATGGTTATGTTTCAGCTCATTCGTTCATGTATTCGTGCTCGTGTTGCATCTTGGTCAAAGAATACTCATTATCTTCTTTAGTTGTTTGCTTTCATTTTTTTTTTTTTTCTTTTCCCTTTCTTTGCTTGTCCTCGGGCTGTGGGGTTATTTTTCTTTATTTTATTGGGTTTGGTTTGTTTTGTGGTCTTTTTTTTTTCTCTTCTTTTCGTTTTTTCTGGTTGATACCTTTCTTGACACATCGCTAATAGCAAGACACCCCTCAATAAGTTAGATGAGGTCAGGTTTGTGAGCCTATGATTATTTTTCAGCTCATTCGATCATGCATTCGGGCTCATACTGCTTCTTGGTCGGAAAATGTTCATGGTCTTATTTAGTGTGCTTTCCTTCATGTTTTTATTTTCTGCTTGTCCTCGGGTTGTGGGGTTTTATTTTTATTTTCATTGTTATTTTCTTTGGTTTGGCTTATTTTTATTCTTCTTTTGTTTGATCTGGATGGTGTCGTTCTCTAGACTTTTTATTTTTATTTTGTCTGTGTGTGCGTTTCATGCTCTTTTGATATTCTTAGTTTTTTTTTTTTTTTTTTCTATGCTTGTCCCCAGGCTGTGGGGTTTTTTTCGCTATCTAGTGTTGTTTATTGGACATGTTTAGATGTTTCGAGTTGTTGCTTGTCTTTTGGTTTCTTTTCTTATCTTCTCAGTGTGAGCGCTTTCCGCTCTTGTGCCTGACCTCAAGTTGTGAGGTCCTCCTTGTTGTTGTATAATATTATCATTACGTTTTCAAAAAAGAAAAGAAAAAAAACCTTCCAAAGATCCATTAATCATAATAGAGAACATAGGAGAAGTAACCTAAGCTCTAATCCAACTCACAAAGCTCAAGGGAGTGCCAAAGTCATTAACAAACCAAAAAGAAAGTCTCAATTAACAAAATCATAGGCTTTTTTAAGATCAACTTTCATAGTACATCGAGGCTTATCAGAGTTATTATGATAACCCCCAATAAGCTCCTGACAAAGAAGAATATTATCAATAATACTCTTCCTTGGAATAAAAGTCGACTGGTTACCACTGATAAACGAAGGAAGCCACTCACGAAGTCTATTGGCCAAATTTTTTTAGATACACTAGTAAATAACATTACAACAAGAAATAATAGGCCAAAAATCTTCCATTCGATCAGCTCCACTTCTTTTAGGGATCAAAGTAATGACAAGCGTATTCACTCCATGTTGTAGATAATTTGTCTCAACAGCATTGCATGAATTTTCCCACACCCGAACTCCTTGAGCAATAATTTCTTCGATAGGGGTAACCACAACTTTATCCCCTACGGAAGTAGGAGGGGTATATATCATAGAATTTCCATTTCTCGAACCAAATAAAGAAGCCCATGATGATTTAGCTTCATCCTTAGTTCTTGGTAATGCATGATCATTTGAAATTTGGGCTTCACCAGCTTCATTCAGTCTAGTAGCTCCAGTCGGCCCATTAATTTTAATCTGTCCATCAACTATTGTCGGCCAATCACCAAGGGGCCCATTTTCACCTAGGCTAACACAGGTCTCCTTTGTACGGTTCTTTGAGTCCGAGGCACCACTATTGGCCTTTTGTGGACAAGAAGCCTTAACATTGCTTGAAATGAGACCACCTAAGGGTTGGATGCGAACTTTCGAGACCTTGGACACTGTTTTGAGTTCGACGGTTTCTTTTTGGACCATAGCATTGAGCATTTTTTCAGCATTTTGGGACGCAACTAAAAAACCGAGTCCGAGGCATCACTGCTTGGCTTTTGTGGGCAAGATGCTCTAACATTGCTCAAAACGAGACCACCCAGCCGTTGGATGCAAGCTTTCAAAACCTTGGACACTGTTATGAGTTGGGCAGTTTCTTTCTGGGCCATAGCATTAGCCCTTTTTACAGAGTTTTGGGACGGAACTGAAAAACCGAATCTAGGGCACCACCGTGTAGCTTTTATGGGCAAGAAACCCTAATATTGTTCGAAACGAGATCACCCGGGGTTGGATACAAACCTTCGAGACCTTGGACATTGTTCTGAGTTGGCCGGATTCTTTCTCGGCTATAGCCTTGGCCCCTTTTTGAGCCTTTTGGGACAAAACTTAATAACTGAGTCAGAGGCACCATTGTTTGGCTTTTGTGGGCAACAAGCTCTAATATTGCTCAAAACGAGACCACCCAGGGATTGGATGCGAACCTTCGAGACCCTGGACACTATTCTAAGTTGGGCGGTTTCTTTCTAGGTCATAGCATTAGCCCTTTTTTTTCAGCGTTTTGGGACGAAACTGAAAAATCGAGTCTGGGGCACCACTGTCCGACTTTCCTGGGCAAGAAGCCTTAATATTGCTCGAAACGAGACCACCCAGGGGTTGGATGCGAACCTTCGAGACCTTGGACACTGTTCTGAGTTGGGTGGTTTCTTTTTGGACCATAGCATTGGTCTTTTTTTCAGTGTTTTGGGACGAAACTGAAAAACCGAGTCTGGAACACCACTGTCCAACTATTGTGGGCAATAAGCCCTAATATTGTTCGAAACGAGACCACCAAGGGGTTGAATGCGAACCTTCGAGACCTTGGACACTATTCTGAGTTGGGCGATTTCTTTCTGGGCCATAGCATTGACCCTTTATTCAGCGTTTTGGGACGGAACTGAAAAATCGAATTCGGCGCACCACTGTCTGAATTTTGGGGGTAAGAAGCCCTAATATTTTACGAAACGAGACTACCAAGGGTTGGATGCGAAGTTTCAAAACCTTAGAGTCGATGGCGAATCTAGAAGACTAACGATGTACTTACTTATAGTGAGAACTTTAAAACACCTATAGGTGCAACTATTGGGTTTGCTCTTCCTCTTGTGATCAAGGGGTCCTCTCAACAATTGGAAGGAACGAAACATATTGTAGCTTCTGAGAATTCTCATTTTTGTGCCAATAGCTTAATTTCTGACCTCCAACGACAAGCTGCCAAAACATTGTGGAAAAACCTACAACAGAAGATCATTTGTACCCTTTTTGAACGAGTGAGTAGTCTTGAACCAGAAATGCATAAGATCTTTGATGCAATTGCGACTAAGGGCAACAACAACCTTTTTTAGGGAGTTTCTAAATATTCAAAAACTAAAATTTAAAACCTATTAGGTGTTGAGAATGACCATCATTGTCCTGTTTTCTAATTGACGATATTTCAATTAGAAATTGATAATAATTATTATTTATTTATTTTATAATAATTATAATAATTATTTCTTTCTATATATACATATATTAAGTAAAGAATTTTGGGAACATGTTCGGTTATTCTTTTTGCAAAACCCTATTATTTCCTCTAATTCTCTGGTCAATTATTTTCCTTTTTGATTCAATTCTAAACTCAAGCGGGTGCATGCATGAGTTGGAAAAGTTGTGTTTGTTAACCTTGGAGAATAATCGGCATAAGCGATTTACCACCTAGGTCGCGTCGAATTTTGCTTTCAGGGCAGCAACAAGACACAACTACGATTAACATTTGTTTGGACAATCTGAAAGCAAAATTTTTATAAAATGTTGATGAGATATTGGGCAGTGGATATTGATGAGGAACACGACCACAAAGTACGCCCTACAATTACCACGTACAAATATTATAATTATACTTCTGTATATATTCACCACGCTACCATTAATGATCTCGAGTACAACACAAAATACTTCTACGAGATTAGGAGTGGTGATGCGATGCGTCGGTTTTTCTTCACAACGCCTCCCATGGCCAGTCCCGATGCTCCTTATATATTCAACATCATTGGCAATCTTGGAGAGACTTATGATTCGAATCAAATGTTTGTGCATTACTATTCAAATTCAAAGGGACAAGCAGTGTTGTTCGTCGGAGATCTTTCGTACGCGGACAATCATTCGTTTCATGATAACAGGAAATGGAATCAAAGCGGGACTTTGGAAGACACTCTTCTCATCAGATCTGGCTCGTCGGACTCTTCGTAATATCCCCACATCGCGATGATTCCTCCACGTTTCTGAAGATTGAACGATTGCGAGGAAGTGGCTGACACAGTGAGAGAGGTGAGTTTAGAGTACTATTCGGTGGTGGAATCGGAATCCATGATCTTCTCAGCCTTTTTGACGAAGATTCACCTGAGGTAACGTTCGATTACTTAGGTAAGTCTATGATATTTTGGCTAAATTTTAAGGAGAGTTTCTAAAATTTAGCGGCTAATCTATTCAATTGGAAAACATTGGCTAATTTTCTATATTTAAAAATATTTAGCTAATATTTTAAACGTGACTATTCGATGCTAATTTATTCTTAATGAATAATACTGCATGTTTTGGAATAACTAAATAAAATAAAAGCTACAAATGATCACATATTACATTATAGACATTATGTTGGGTATAATTAATTGACATTTTGTGGTATATTTAATTGGTGAAATATTTGGACAAAATTAATTACCCAAATAAATTAGTGAAACTTAGCATTTAAGTCATGCTTTTTACTTACAATATATATATGTTTTCAAATATTTTCGTGGAAAAAAAATTGATTATGAATTAATACAATTGAGCCTTTTATGGTTAGATCTGAATGAACTTTACATCAGTTTGAATTCCACGAATTTAATTTGCGGATATAGTCTAAGAATTTAATTAGTTTATTTCTATGCTAAATTTGAGGATGATATTCCATATACATGGGCATATACTATAATACTTTGTATAGTTTGACAAATTTATGTCATAGTAATTAATGCTATTGTGATGAATTTGAATTAGTTAATGCATTCTTCAATGGAAATAATTTATGACGTGAATTGTGCATAAAATTTGAAGTAGAAATTAGAAATATAGTTTTGTGAACTAAATGAATTTGTTCATGAAATTTATTCCCTTTAACAAAATAGTATTGTTGAACTTTGAATATGTTATGCATATAAATATTTAGAAGTGTGGGGGTATATCTTGAGTTCAAGAAATCTTTAGTATGATTAAAAACATTTGACTATGTTTATTGATTATGCTCACAGTAGTATCGCATATAGATTTATAAGTTTAAATGATAAATCAATTTGTGAATATTGAGACACTATTGTGATCTACTTGAACATGTCTATTAGCATGTTAGTATGAGTAGAAATATTTATCATGTATGTTATATTTGACAAAGTTTATATATAACTTGCATCATGAATTGTTAAGTTTGGTAGTATAACATCATTTGCATATTACTAAAGTTGGCTAGTAGTATGAAAATACGCATTCATTGCTTATGAAGCTCGTAAGATTTTATGGAAGTTTAAGATATTGTCTAAGCTATCAAATATGTGATATCTTATAAAGCACGAGGACTTATACCCAAAGTTATCCCTAAAAGTGGTATCATAGTCACGTCGTCCTTGGTTTAGCCTAGTTGATATAATCCTCAGGTTGAACAAAGGTGTAGTGGAGCCTTAAAAGTAGTAATGTTGTTATCCATGGTTGAGCTCTATTGAACAAACAATATGTTCTAGAGATGAGGAGTTAACCTAGCTAGATAAGAGATAAATGGATGAGTGTCTATTTTAGAGGAGGTTCAGTTGGAACTTTGTTCGAGGGGAGGATCGTTGGAAATGGGACCAAAGTCCCACATTAGATAAGGAAACTGATCATAAGTACATAGGTGCAATTTTAGACTTATGAAAAATATTTTGAATCAAGCGTGGAACTTATAATGTTTTGATTCTTACTCTCATATGACTAAATTAGCCACCATAGAGTGCCTTAAAAGCTTTTGTAGTTGTATGTGGTCTTCTAATACCATCAAGTGTATGTAAAGATGATATTCCTCAATGGTAAATTGGAAGAGTCAAATTTCTTTATGGTCTTTAACTAGTTTCTAAAAGTTTAATGAGAAGAACTTTAACAACAATTTAGTAAACAATGTCTTGTGAAGTGAATTGTTGATATATGTGTTTACTAAAAGTTGCTTGGAGTTGATTGTGTGACTATATGTTTGTATATTGGTGTCATTTATGTGATACAAACATAAATGTTTTAGTAATGCTATAAAGTTATCACATTTTGAAGTGAAAGATTTATGTGAGACTAAATGTGATGCACTGAGTATTATTGAGGAAGTTTTTATTTATGTCAATCACACACTGAATGCTATTAAAGAGATTAGATATTTTAATGATGCTCTAGTAAGAACGTCTTATGAGCCTTAAAGAAAATAAATGAGAAAGTGTTTCTCAATCTGAATATGCAAGGATTATAGAAAATACTATGTTTTGATAAACTGTATAAGATGTGTTATTGCATATGTTGTAAGAAGATTGAGTACATATGTATACACATAATCCTGATTAAGATTATTTTATTGCTCTCCGTCATTTATTAAGATATCTTAAGGTTACAATAGATTTTGGTTTGCATTTTAATTATTGTCTACCATACCTAGAGAGGTAATGTATGCAAATCAGGTAACTTAGAATGACGAAGTAAGCCTTACTAGTGGATACGTGTTCTTAATGAAAAAAAATGTATCATATTGTATGGGGACATGAGTATAAATGATATAGAAGCCTAATGAGAGATGTCTCGTGGTGAGGGGCTCTATACTAGTATAATTTTATTGAGATTCATACCCTGTTATAGAGATTGCCAAGAATAGTATGTTATGACAATAGAAGGCATATTCCCCTAAATATGAAGTTGTGAAATGATAGTTGAATGAAAAAGAATTATCTTCTCGAAGTATGTAAGGTCTGAGAAACTTTGTAAATCATCTCTCCAAAAGCCTAACAAAGAGAGTAATTCTAGGATTTTCAACAAGTATGAGATTCAAACATTTGATGGTCCATGACTCTTTATTTGGGTGGTCTATTGCGATAGACTTGATGGTCCATAGCCCTTTATTTGGGTGGTTTATTGCGATAGACTTGATGATCTGTAGCCCTTTTATGGATGGTCTACTGTGATAGACTTGATGATCTGTAGCCCTTTTTGGGTGGTCTATTGCGGTAAGCTTGATGGTCCATAGCCACGTGTGGGCAATCCTTAAATGGATTCGATGGATGAAATTAAAACATTTTAAAATTTTCATAGCCCTTCTTTGGGTGGTCCTGGTATGGACTTGATGAATAATTGGAAAATCTTCATAGCTCAGTTTTGAGTGGTTTGTCTTTGACAGACTTGATGAAGTTGGTCTTGATATGGACTAGATCTGAAGCCTTCATAGCTCAGTTTTGAGTAGTCTATTGTGATAGACTTGATGAAGCAATAAATGTGATTGTGAAGGTGTGACTGCCTTTTATGAAAAAGTTTAAGGATCTTTTTCTAGAGCTTTCACGTTGACCCGAAGTTCTATGTGCATGGTCTTAAATAACACAATTTTGAGTGGTCTATTGTGATAGATTATTGCGGAATCAATAGAAATTTAAGAAGTAAAACGTGTTGTGGGGTCGGATCTCAACCGTTGTTATCGAAAGTTCAATAGACAATTAACTTACTTTCGATGATTTGGATTGTTGCCTCATCTCACTACGCATCAATTCAAATCGAAAGATATTGATGTTTAAGTTTATACTACTTATTTCTTTGCTCAGATAAAATTCTTCCTTTCTGTTTTAACTAGAATGCAATGATAGTCATTCATGAGGGATTGTTGGGAATGACCATAATTGTATTGTTTTCTAATTGATATTTCAATTGAAAATTGAAAATTATTATTATTTATTTTATTTTATAATAATTATTTTTTATATATACATATATTACGTAAAGAATTTTGGGAACAGGTTCAGTTATATTCTTCTTGCAAAACCCTATTCTTTCCTCTAATTCTCTAGGCAATTATTTTCCTTTTTGATTCCATTCTTAACTCAAGGGAGTGCACGCATGAGTTGAAAAAGTTGTGTTAACATTGGGGAGCAATCCACATAAGCGATTTAGCACTGATGTCGTATCGAATTTTGTTTTCAGGGCAGTGTTTCGACACGGTACAGTTATGATCAACATTTGTTTTTTCAACATTAGGTATCTATTTGATGTTTTGTTATTTGGTAGCTAAAATTTAAAATCTTCAATCACAATTAAAGTTTTTATATATTTGGTTAGAATACACTAATTTCATTATTTTGCTACCTATATTTTATCGATATTTTAAAAAATCAAACCAAAATTTGAAACTTAAAGATTAAACATCATTTTTAGTCTATAAATTCAAATTTTGTTGAAGTCACACTCTAGTCCTTGATCTTTTGGGCCTCTTAACTTTCAATTTTATGATAATTTAGTTATCTAACCTCACCATGTAAAGATTTCAAATTTTGATGTTTTTTTAGGTTGAAAATTAAATTATTACAAACTTAAAAGTACATCAACCACTAAATGAGATTATATAACAAAGTTTATAATAATATAAAATTAGAAATATAGAGACAAAAATAGTTATAAACTAAAGTTAAAAAGACTAAATTGTTACATTTTTTTCTAACTTTTACGAAAGTTTTGGAGAAAAAATACTTTTTAACCGACCTAAAAAAGTGTTTTCAAAATAAGCTTTTGTTTTTAAAAAATTGATTAAAAATTCAATCATAAAAAGCATATCAGGAAAGAGAAAAAAAAAAGACGATATAATTAATTTGCAAAAAACTAAAAGAAAATTGGTTATTAAAGAAAGACCTTACCTAAATAATGAAGAAAAATCCACCAACCCATTTGCCGTTGATATTTTATCCGAAGAAAAATAAAGTATTAAAACAAAAAGAAGAAGAAAAAAAAGTAAAATAAATTATTTTAGATAATTAAATCATCAGCTCCCTTGTCCCAACCAAAACATTTGAATGACGTGGCAAATTGGTTCCATGCAATAGCACACATAACTCCCACGTGTCACCAATAAAATCCCCCGCTCTATAAATAATCAAATTAATCCAATCCTCACCTAACCGATATCTTTCCCAGCGCTTCTTCATGGCACAACCTCTTCCCTCACTTTCTTCTTCACCACCGCCGTGGGAGGTGATTCTTCTCGTCGCCGAACGGCTCGACCCCAAAACTCTGGCCACCGCCTCCTGCGTTTGCAAGTCTTGGTCCCTTTCCATGGCCTCCGACCACCTTTGGGAGCCTATTTTCACCGCTAATTTCCCTTCTCTCTTTAACCTTGCAACCGCCCCGGCCACGTCACCACACGTGTCCTTCCGCCGCCTCTTTGGCCTCGGCTACATTGCTGCCGCTCGCCGCCGTCCCGCTCAGTCGAAACCTTCTCTTTCCCTCTCCGACCTCGTCTTTGTTATTAGTATTTCCTTCACCAACAAAGATAGGTGTAGTATTGCTTGTGACGGAGTGAATAAAGAAGAAAAAGGTAATCTTTAGTGCTTTTAACACATTGAGAAGCTACGTTATATATAACATAGGGTCCGTTGGGTTGATTCTAAGACTTGGTAACCTTTATTTTTTTCTTTTAACTTAAGTAAAAAATATACAAAAAATCTAAAGATAGTTTTTAATTTAATTTTTTAAAAAGCAAACATCATCGATGCATCTCACCAACAATTTTCAATTATAACGTTGAAACGTCTCGTACTGGGTGTGATGTCGCATGCACACATGTATTGCCCATTTTTTATTTCGGTTTGAGTGGGTCTACTCCTTATCTCAACCTGAACTATACACTTTAGCAAAAACGATCGAACTGGTAAAATGATTATTTTCTTTCCTTTTTCTTTTTCTTTTTCTTTTTTTTTTTTTTTTTTTTTTTTTGCCATTTTTGCTTAATTGGTAAGTAAATGGGCATTTTGCTGTATACATGAAAAGAACTTTAGGAGTTATTATTTGCAAAATTTCACAGGTTTATAAAAAGTTAAGGGTAGTAAAAGACCTAAAGGCTAAAACATTCTCTCTCTTTTCCCGATAAAATCAATCCAAAAGTTTGGAAAGTAATAAACGTAACTTTTATTTTTATTTACTTATTTTGCTTATTACTAAAAAATTCTAGCTAGAATTCGAATGTATATATAATTCTTTATTACATGAAAACTTGTAGCTCCGAGGCCACAATCCAGCCTCACCATCGTGAAGCATGGCGAGGAGCTACCCGTAGATCGAAATGGACTATTCAAATTCGACATAAATCTCAACGAGAATGGGGACGGTGCTCCGGTGGTCATTGGAGCGAGAGAGGAGGTGGAGGTGGTATGGAACATAGTGTTAGAAGGGTGGAGGGGGGTATTTACAATGATTGAATGTGGAGGAAGAGTGGGAATGGCTCCTAGAGCGGATGGGTGGTTCTCGGAGGAGCTTCCGGCAGCGGGGTGCTGCCCGAACGTCGTGAGTGGCGGCATTGTGGGGGATTTGAGACTAGGGTTGTGTGGAAATGGAGGAGGGAGTAATAAGGTTAGGATTGAAAGTGTGAGTGTAGGGATGATGAGTGTTGTGAGTTGGAGATATGTGAGCTTAGATGATGGGTTAATGTATTTGCAACATTTTTTGTTCAATGCTAACGTCTAGTATAATGTCTATGCTCAATGTATAAAAATATGTTTCTTAATGAGTTTAAATTGGGACCAAAACCTTTTGGAATATGCAACGTATGGTATAGAATAATTAATGAACAACCTAGCTAGCTCGTTTTTTCTTTAAATTTGCCTCTTTTATCTTTTAATTAGAGAAGGGAAAAATATTCCCCTTTTTTGGTATATATGTAGAGTCTGTTTGAGTAGCTACAATTCTTAGTTGCTGTATATATTTGAATTTGTCTTACATTGTACTTTTGTTACAGTAAATTAGTTAAGTTATAATTAGAGTTCAACTAAACATAACTTGCAGGACGACTTTATTTGTTTAAGGCCTTCAAAAAAAAATTTAAAATAATTAAAATAAAAGCATTTATGCAGTTGTTTCTTTGTAGAAGCTCTAAATGTCTGGTATGGCATGGGAGGTACTGGGTTCAGGTCAGGGCAATGGACTAGGAGGCCGAGGCAGCTCGGGTGGGGGAGCTCTGGGCTGGTGGGTTACTCTCCCGCAGGGGCTTGGGGGGTCAATTTTTTGGTAATAAATTTGTAGGTAATGATTATTGTTTAAATTAAGTTTGTAATTGCTCTGTAGGGTGGTGTGTTTTAATATAGAGTTGTGAATGTAGTATTTAGTGCATTTCTTAAAAAAAAAAGACTTAAAAGCACACGTGCACTTCTTTTTCTTTTTCTTTTTCTTTTTTTTGTTATTTTTATTTTTGCTCTTTTTGTTCCACTACTTATACCCTCCCACACTTCCAACGTTCATTCCATATATGAACTAACAATTAAAATATATATTTTACAATTTTCAACATATATAAATATTACATTTAATAACATTTAACACGAATACAATTCTATTATTTATGTAATCAATACTTTTAACAGATCAAATCAATAGGTTGTATTAATTAACAATTTTATGATACCAGTCGTAGATAGTACAAGTTGATCATGCCCAATATGTAAGATTATTATGAGTCAATTTCATGCCTATAAAAGATATTAATATTGTTGATTTATCAAATTTCATGCCTACAAAAGATATTAATATTGTTCATTATGATAAATCAATCAACAATTTTAAATTATACGTCGTGATTCAATATAGTATTTCATTTTACGATAGTGTGATTAAATAAATTTAAGAGTTGTATACAACATAAGTAAGGTAACAAATGTAATTAAGCTTAAAATCACGAATTTATATTAATACCCTCTCTCAAACTCAAGTTGGTAGAATTTATATTAATACCCTCTCTCAAACTCAAGTTGGTAGAATAGCAGTCAACTTGAGTGTATAAATAAGGTAACAAATGTAATTAAGCCTAAAATGACGAATTTATATTAATACCCTCTCTCAAACTCAAGTTGGTAGAGTAGCAGTCAACTTGAGTTTGGTAAGTAGCTGACGACGAATTTATATTAATACCCTCCCTCAAACTCAAGTTGGTAGAGTAGCAGTCAACTTGAGTTTGGTAAGTAACCGACTGAAGCGATTAGGTGGTAAGACTTTGGTGTTCTGCTGGTTGCTCAGTAGTAGAGACAGATTGTTGAAGGAGGGTGTTGCTCAAGAGATGATATCGAACAAAGTGACAGTCATTTTCTATGTGCTTTGTACGTTCATGGAAGACATCATTGTGAGTAATTTGAATGGTACTATGATTGTCACAATGAAGGAGGATGGGACCTTGTTGAGGGGTTTCCATATCAACAAGGAGCCAACAAAGTCATAGCAGTTCAACAGTGGCATCAGCAAGAGCACAATATTCCGATTCAGTACTTGAACGAGAGACAACACTTTGTTTCTTACTACGCCACGAAATGAGGGAATCGCCTAAGTAGAAACAGTAATTTGTTGTAGATCGGCGATCAGTGGGGTCTCCAACCTAGTCTGCATCAGAATACCCAGACAACACAAGAGAAGATTGAGAAGAAAACTGAAGGCCATGTCCCAAAGTTTCCTTAACATAACGAAGGATGTGTAGAACAGCAATAAAGTGGATGGTTCTAGGAGCAGCTATAAATTGACTGACAATGTGAACAACATATGCAATTTTTGGATGAGTCACTGTTAGATAGATAAGACTGCCAACAAGTTGTCGATACAAGCTCACATCTTCAAGAGGAACACCATCAAAAGGAGTTAGATGGGTATTGGAATCTATGGTGTCGAAACTATGTTGGAGTCGGTGATGTCTGAGTGGGCTAAAAGATCAGAGACATACTTTGCTTGAGATAACAAATAACCATCAGAGCGTTGAGAGACTTCAAGACCGAGAAAGTAGTTGAGAGATTCAAGGTCTTTCATCTCAAAATGTTGACCAAGATAATGTTGTAGGTCGGATATGGTCTGTGGATCATTACCAGTAATAATCATATCATCAATATAAAGAAGAAGAAGAACAATACCCTAGGGTGTTTGTCGTGTAAAGAGCACAATGTCATGTGAGCTAGAGGTAAAGCGGAGTTGAGTAATGGTGGAGCTAAATGTAGCAAACCATGCTCGGGGAGCCTGTTTTAGGTCATATAATGCGCGACGGAGAAGGCACACTTTGTTAGGATGAGAAGAAATACCAGGTGGTAGCTTCATGTAAACTTCTTCAGAAAGAGTCCCATTAAGAAAGTCATTCTTGACATCCATCTAAAGAAGAGGCCACTGTTTGGCAGCAGCAACAGCTAACAGACTGCGAACAGATGTCATTCGAGCAACAGGAGCAAAAGTTTCTTTACAGTCAATCCCATATTCTTGCAAGTATCCTTTTGCAACAAGACGAGTCTTATAGCGCTCAATAGTGCCATCAGAGTTAGTCTTGATTTTGTAAATCCACTTGCATCCAATGGGTCTTTTACCAGGAGGTAAATCAATATAGTCCCAAGTGTGCGTCTTTTCAAGAGCCTGTAATTCATCATTCATTGTTGTCTGCTATAAAGGGTCAGTACTGGCCTCTTGATATGAGGTGAGTTCAACAAGGAAAACAATGGTGGAAAAACAGTGATAATTAGAGAGAAGAGTGGGAGGTTCTCTTAACTGAGTAGAGCGATGAATAAAAGTATCTGGAGTAGGTTCAGGAACATCATTAGAGACAGACAATTGGTTCAAGTTTGCAGGAGCAGGTGCAGATTAAGTAAGCTCAGTATCCAGAGTGGTTTCAAAAATAGGAAAAAGTTCAATAGATGTATCAGTAAAGAAGGGGTGAGGACTTGAGAAGGAAGTGTGGAAGAAGGACAAACGAGAGAACATAGTATCACTACTAGAAAAATGGGCTTTCTTGACGGTTGTTGTTTTCCTTTCTTGACGTTTTTTAGACGTCAAGAATTTCTATTAAATTCTTGACATTTTTTCAACGTCAAGAATATGTATTAAATTCTTGACATTTTTAAAATGTCAAGAATATTTATAAATTCGACATTCTTGACGTTTTTTAAACGTCAAGTAATATGTATTTTTTCTTGACGTTTTAAACACGTCAAAAAATATCAATTAAATTCTTGACGTTTTTAAAACGTCAAAAAATTTTATAGGAAGACAAAGAGACTCATTTTCCAAAATTCTTGACGTTTTTTAAATAAACGTCGAGTAAGATGCTTTTCCTTACGTTTTAAAAAACGTCAAGGATTACTAAACATTATAAAAATGTGCATTTTCTCTCTTCTTCCGCGAAATCGTCATCAACGTTGAAAAAGCCCCAACTCTCCTCTTAATTCCCTTCGAAAACATCAAGTGGTCATCCGTTTTCCTTCTTCCGCGCGTCGTTTCGTTCACAAAATCGAAATACCCAAAATCGTTCTCCCGTCCGTCGTTCTTCCCGTCAAGTCTTTGGACTGATCTTCGGCAATGGTAATTGTCGCTCTTCATTCTTGTGCTTCGAGATTTATTTTATAAGGTTTGGCAAAATCTATTAGAAGGGTTTTAAGGCTTGGCCAGAATCAAATCTCACTTTCGACTAGCTGATTTCCCCTTTCTTCCCTTGGACAATGTTGCTTTCATGTCCTTGTTCTTCTTGGGTGCTGGTGGTGCCCTTATCTGGACAATTTTGATTTATTCAAAATTCAAAGTATCCCGTGGACAACGAGACAATGGACCTTCCTTCATTGACTCTCTGTCGCTTTCTCCTTTTACTCTCCGCCCCACATGGCAGTACTCTCAGGTACACTCTCAAACAATCGTTGCTCTTCTTTCATTTTGCATTATTTTTACTTTTCAAACATGCTTCTTCAAATCATTTACTCTCGTCAAACTCATACCCACCATCACCGTTTCTAGTCAAAATTTCCTTCTCCAAACAATATCATTTCCCCCTCTCCCTTTGAAACGACCTATTTTTTTCATTCTGCCCACCAACTGTTTGATGAATTAACACCCTCCACCAACCCCTTTTTTTACCCCTTTTATTGTGCTTTCAAACTTCACTTCCCTGACTCACGGTTAACCCCTCTTCCAACTCTCCACCTTGCTTTTGTGGTATCTTCATTGCCTCCGTTTTGATTTTCCTTGTGGGGTTTTTCCCTTTTCTTGTTTCTGTTGATCTTTTGTGTGGGTTTGGTTTATAATTGATTTTTTGTATATATTGCTTCAGCCATTATTGATATGAATGTGTGAGTAACATCCTAATGTTTAGTTTGAATATCACTCTTAATAATGTATAGTTAAACAGAATGGGGGAGTTTTTTTAATTGAAGAAATGATTGTGAGAAAATTGTGTTTTTGTTTCTTTCTCATGTAATGACTTCCATAAGGTATTGGAAACTTTTATTCACCAGTCACAAGAACTATTAGTCATCTAGGTTTTTACAAGAGAACAAATATGGTGAAATTTATTATTCCATCAATCACTTCTCTCTTTGTTCATGGTAATGAAAATCCACCTGCTTTTAAAATTACAGGAGGTAAAATGCATATCATTTGTTAACCAAGTCACTTATTGCAGACTAGAAAAAAAAAAAGGTAACAAGCAATTTGTTCACCAAGTTTGCCCTTTTCCATATTGTTTAATTTTTTTGTGTTACATTGTCATATTAACTATAGTTGCAAAAATAAGTAACAAGCAATTTATTTTTCTAGAACTCAAAGACAATAATAGTTGAATATCAAGTTTTGATTTATGCATATTTTTTGTATTGATTTTTTGTTTGATTGTGTTGAAAGAAAGTTATAGTTCGAAGTGTTAGAGACTTGACCACCTTAGATTTGCAATTCTATTAGGTCTTATTCTCTTCTCTCGTGCATTATAATTATTAAGTGTGTAGAATAACATGTGGTGTTTGTTTAATTTTACAATGCACTTACTTTCCCCTCACGAGTTACTACCCTTTTGATGATTGAATTTAATTGTGTTTCTTTTATTATTTTAGAGATTATTCTTTGATATTTAGAACAAAATGATGTGTCTTTCATTTTTAATTTCCTCTGAAGAAAAATATGCAAAGAAGAAACTATTGTTGAGTTTTGTGTTATATATATACAAAAACATTTCTTCAATGGTTGAGACATTTCGCACGCGACTTGAAGGATAATCTTGAAGTTTATCGATCTGCGATAAATAGTATTTGTAGTCATTCAGATTCTTGATTTTTACTACATTTTCCTATTTGGTTTCTTATTGCTACAGTGAGGGAGAAACTAGGATGAAGGTATAATTTGTTTCAACCATATGCTACTTTGCATTTGGGTGCCTTTTTTCTGAAGATCTTTCTTTATTTTGTATTGGTCATATGAAGTTTATGCATGGTTCCCTTCATAGTTGTCTAAGGTTTAGGATTCTTTCCTTCAGCCACTAATCTAATGATAACCAATGGTTGAAATGAATGAGAATGAGTATTATGTGGTTTTTTATTTAGTTTGTTAGGTTGCAATCTTCCGGTAGGTTTTCCATTGAAAATATCTTATTAGAAGCTCAACGAGCTTTGGGTAAGTGTTTTCTTTAGCGAGAGAATTGGTTAAGTATTTTTTGTTTATATTTTTTATTATTAACTGGTCATTGTTTCTTACTTCCCTCTAATTCTCTTTATATTTTTGTTTATATGTTGATGTTGCAATTATGGAAAAAGAAATCACGGAGTTCTTATAATTTTGGTGATGAAACTAGTAAGGGGCACTTTCTCTTCATTGTGCCCTTTAAATGTTGATTATTGTGATTTAATTTTCTATAGCCCATTGGAATGTTGTTTAAGCACTTCTGCAATAGATCTCAATGAACCATTTTGTTCTGAATATATATGGGACTTATGGACAAAGGATATTGTGCTGATTTTATTCTTCCAATGAATTAAGGTTCAGGTTTGGCATTGAATAGAATGAATGCAAGTGATGGATGAGAATGTATTCCACATTTGATGAGTTTATTTGCTTAAATTTTGATTTTTTTGATTAAGCTTTACTCACAAAAAGAGTTGTATTTTTATGACAGTTTTGATTTTATGGGCCAGCAAGAAAATTAAACCATCTCATAGGTATCTATGCCTAAGGTTGGTATTTAGCACTATTTATTTTCTTTGTTTTCTTTTTCTATTTATTAATTAATAATTAATCAATCTCTATTAATTTTTAAGTAGTAGTGTGAACTATTTGTTACTCTGACTGGTTTGCAATGTTCTGTATTGTAATTTTAATGTCATTATTTTTTGTTCTTTGGAGAAATATTTATTGTAGTATTGATATACTACACAACACTAACTCTACATGCTCACACTGACACCAACACTGCTTTCTATTGTGATAAAAGTTTTTTTCTTCCACAATAGATTACAATTTTTTTACATGGGCAACAATTTTTTATCTGATGCTTTGATGTTCTTTTAACACGTTCTTATCCAATTTTTGTGAGCACATACATACTTAAATCATTGTGAACTATAACAATAAAGGATGCTCTTACAGCCAAAATTTGTGATTGAATGACTGATCATGCTTGAAAAACAGTAAGTTGTGAATATGTAATAATATAGTTCTGCCATCCATATGAGGTGTCAATTCTCTTTTTGTTTAATCATTCATAGCTAGCATTACTACCAGTAGGAACACTTGGTATAAGTTTGATTAATCCATGACTAAGGTATAATGCATCTTGTAATGAGCGGGTATATTTCTTTATTGCTTTTGTTGTTCTTTGCTCGAATCCAACCTGACTGTTCGAATATATATTTGATGCATGTAGATCTAGTTATATATATGTGTGTGACATTTTACTCTTTGAATTTTGTAGATTAATCCTTATGAATTTTCAAATGATAGGATAATTAGTCATTAAATTGTACTCACGTTGAAATGCTTGAAATATGCAAATTGCAGCAAGTGTCCACATCATCCTCCATTGCAGGAAGTGTTCGATCATGACATAGTTTTATCTAATGACTTGATGTGCGAAGCAGAAATCAACCTTCAACCATGATAACATCAACAATAGCATTTGGAGATGCTGAAATGCTTGAGAATATGCATATTTGAAAGTGGTTGAAGTCGGATGACAATGCCCTCATCGATGACAACGATGTCGTCATCGTCAACGAAAAGCTTAAACAAGAGGTGTCACTCAAGCTCCAAAATGTTGATTGGTACACTTAAGAATACTACCATAATATTGATTGCTATACTTTTAAGACTAGATTTATTGTAGCTAGATAGTTTTGGGATAAGTTAGTTGATTAGGATGTTGAGTTGAATGGCAATTTGATAGAGTTATTTATATTGTCTTTGTAAATGATATGAAATATTCATATATATATATATATGTAAAGTTTTGGAAATGATTATATATATATAGTGAAAGATTTTTTTTATATATGTTCAAGTTTTGAAACTATATTAATATCGTTGTCCAACTATACAGGACTATGGGAGCACAATACAGGAACAAAAATATCATTGAATTAATTTTTTTAAAAAAATTGAAACATGCTTGACGGTTTTTAAATATCATAATCAAGTGCATTCTTGACGGTTTTAAAATGTCATAAATAAGTGCATTCTTGACGGTTTTAAAATGTCATAAACAATGAATTTCTTGAAGGTTATTAAATGTCATGAACATTCATACACTTGACGGTTTTTAACTGTCATGAAAATTTGTATATTTGACGTTTATAAAACGTCAACGTTAACTATTCTTGACGTTTTTCTCAACTGTCAAGAACTTTGGCTTGCTTGACGCTGGCTTCAAGGACGGTTTTAAAACTGTCAAGAATAGTGATTCTTAACAATTTAAAAACGTCAAGAGAGCCTGTTTTTGTAGTAGTGTATGTTCCCAGAATGTGACATTTTGAGATATATGGAGTTTTTTGGAAAGATGATTCCAACAACGTAAACCTTTATGTTTGGTGCCATAGCCAAGGAAGCAACAAAGGTGGGCCCATGGTTCAAGTTTAGTGTGTTCATGAGGATGGAGAAGAACAAAGCAGGCACAACAAAAAACTTTAAGGTTAGAGTAGTTGGGAGAAGTACCATATAGTCTTTCGAATGGAGAGGTATTCTGAAGAACTAAGGAAGGAAGACGATTGATGGTATAGACGGTTGTAAGAGCAGCTTCACCCTAAAATTTTTCAGGACAGGAGGCAGAAAGAAGGAGGGCATGAACTGAGTCAAGAATGTGGCGATGTTTGCGCTTAGCACACCTATTTTGTTGAGAGGTATGAGGACATGAGCGCTGAACAAGAGTACCATGTTGGGAGAGAAAGGAAAGAAGAGTGGAGTCTTTATACTCCAAGGCATTATAAGTGCGAAGAGTTTTGATAGGACAAGAGAATTGAGTGTGAATCATGTTAGCAAACTCAATATAAGTGCGTGATAATTCAGAACGATGCTTAAGAAAATAAATCCATGTAAATCGAGAGTAGTCATCAATGAATAAAACATAGTAGCGATATTCATTAACAGTAGTAGTAGGGGCAGGACCCCAAATGTTAGAATGAACTAAATCAAATGGTTTCTCACATATAGAAGTGGATTGAGAAAAAGACAAAGCAAGTTGTTTAGCAAGTTTGCAATTTAAACAGTTGAAAGGAACAAACTTAGTTAGATTATTCAAATTGTTAACAGAATTAAATGACGAAGTTTTTCAGAAGAAGCATGACCAAGACAAAGGTGCCACTGATATCTGTCAGATTCAGTGACAGGAGCAAAAATGGAGGAAGAAGAAGGAAGCTGAAGAGATATGAGCTCAAACAATCTTCCCACTTTGCAACCCGTACCAATCGTTCGTCCCGTCTGTAGATCATGAACCAGACAACCATTAGGGGAAAAGGAAACAGTTAAGCCAAGGTCACATAATTGACTAACAGATACAAGATTAAATGTCAAGTTGGGAACATAGTAAGTTTGAGGAAGATGTAGATTAGGAGTGTCAATGGTACCAGTATGAGTATGAGGGATGTTCATACAGTTACCATCAGCAACATAAATAGAATGTAAGGATTTTGTAGGGCTAGAAGTAGACATGAGAGAAAAGTCAGAGGTTGTATGGTTACAACAAGCAGAATCAAGAAGCCATCGATTACCTGGTGAGACAGCAAGAGCAGATGATGATGAAATTAACTGATTCAATAGGCTCTGAAGATCACTTAGCTGAATTGGGGAGTTGGAGTCATCTGAAGTAGCAACAATGACAAAGGAGGTACCTGGTTTAGTAAATTTTTTGTCTTTGGTAGGCATACCAGGAGGTCGAGGTGGTCTTGTAGGACAATTATCCAAAATATGACCACGTTTATGACAGTACTTGCACTATATTTTAGGACAATCAATAAATTTATGACCAGAGAGTTTGCAATTCTTACAAAACATGTTTGATGCTCTATTAGGTGGATAAGTGCTTGCAAGGACAACATCAGAATGTTTAGCGAGATTGATGCCAAGACGCTTCTCTTCAAACAAAGTTTCTTGGATAGAAGCATCCAATGAGGGCAAGGGACTCCGATGGAGTAAGGCAGCCCTGACCGATTCATATTCTCGATGTAATCCCATAAGGACCTTAATAAAACGAAGATGATCATTGCTAATTTTAGCTTGATCAAGCTGAGTCCAGATGGGTTGGAGAACTGTCTGTGATAGTAATGTGCTAATCCAATAGATTTAAAGCGTGTAGCCCATAGCATCAAATTGTGCATGTATAGCAGGAATAGAAGTGTTACCAAGTCATGTGATAATTTGATGATTCTTACTGTCCCAATCTTCGAGGCATTTAATAAATTATTCCTTGTCCTTGTCCTGTTTATTTGGTTTAGTTATCTCGTCAGTTACAATGTGCCATAGTTTTTGTCCAATTAGAAAACTTTTCATTTGATTTGTCCGTGATAGTAATTTGTTCCATAAGTATTGTGCTAATGGGTCTGATAATATGGTCTCCCTCCATTGAATCTGAAAAATCCCACTTGTAAGAGTAACTGAGTATGCAGGAGCGTCAACCACAAATATAACGTGGACGAATCGGGTCTGTTTTATATTCATGGTTAGAGTTGCGAACTTGCGAACTCGGCTTGAGTTCGTGGCTGGATTGCGATCGGTTGCGAATCGTGACAAAAACGTGGAGTTTGTGATGGACGCGGACGAAGACGGGCGTGAATCGAAGCTGCGAATGGACGCGGATGAAGACGAACGTGAATCGGAGCTGCGAATGGTTGCAGACGAAGACGGACGTAAATCGGAGCTGCGAACTGACGTGAACGAAGACGGACTTGAATCGGAGCTACGAACGAACGTGCGATCTGGGTTTAACGGATCTGGGTTCGTCGGATCTGATTTGCAAGAGACCGACGCGTGGATCGTTGAACGGAGATGAACGACGTGTGGACTGTTGAACGGAGACGAGGTTCGCAGCTGTGAGATCTATTCTTCAGATCCGAACAAGAGACTTGCAGACAGATATCGATGGCGGACGACAGGAGAACGATGTGAGGTTTTTCGTCAGCGGAGATCGTTGGCTTCACGGCAGAGATCGGCGACGGCTATACAATAACCCTAGGTTAAAAGCTCTGATACCATGTGATTTAATATTATTTATTGATTAAGATAAGTATTTCATTTTACAATAGTCTGACTAAATAAATAGATCTATACAACATAAATAAGGTAACAAATGTAATTAAGCCTAAAATGAAGAATTTACATTAATAGTCTTTTATATTTTAATGGTTGTACATTAGATCACATGAGTTGAACATAGAAAAAAAGGAATGCAGGTTGACTATAATTAATAATTTTATGATATATTTTAGTAGTTGTAGATAGTCGTTGATCAGACACAAAAAATAAGTTTACTATATGAGTCAATTTCATGCCTATGAAAGACAAATTAAAATTGTTCATTAACATTGCTCATTAAGATAATATCAAGCTAGTATGTTATACTAACTAGTAAAAACATCAACAAATTTAATTAGTAATTTTACCGTCTTTGTATAATATATATAAGAAAGAATTATTTAATTTATAATATTGGTGGATCACTACTACAAAAACAGGCTCTCTGGACGTTTTTAAACTGTCAAGAATCATTATTCTTGAAGGTTTTAAAACCGTCGTTGAAGCCAGTGTCAAGAAAGCGAAATTCTTGACAGTTGATAAAAACGTCAAGAATAGTGATTCTTGACAGTTTAAAAACGTCAAGTATACAAATGTTCATGACAGTTAAAAACCGTCAAGAATGTGAATGTTTATGACATCTTAAAACCGTCAAGAGTATAAGTGTTCATGACATTTAATAACCGTCAAGAAATTGATTGTTTATGACATTGAAAAACTGTCAAGGATGTACTTGTTTATGACATTTTAAAACCGTCAAATATGTTATGAATTTTTTTATAAAAAAAATTGTAATTCAATTATATTTTTGTTCCTGTAATTCAATGATTCTATTTTAACACAAAACTAGTACACATATAAATAAGAACTTTCATATATAACAATAACATATAACATTTTTACAAAAAAACTAAGTACACGAAATCTATTGAATTTTCCCAAAGGGATAAATACAAGTAAAATAGAAACTAAACATTGGTAGAAACTAAATACAATGTATTTTTGTAGATAACTAAATTACATCAAGTCTTGTCGTGAATCAAACGTCAATCACTTGCTTGGTAGCTTCATCACTATAGTAAATCAATCGAATATTAGTGCAAAACCTTAGTAATCTGAAATGTGTAGATGTTCCACTTCTACACCATCAGTGTCCTCCATTTCATCTTCTTCACCGTCAGAATCGGCATCTCCTTCAAGTCCATTTTCAATAAACTACATATTGTACCAATATAACCATGTGGTCAAAATCATTCTAAATCTCCACAAAAAAAAAAAAAAAGGCTAGATTTATCATAATGATGCACTAGAAAAAAGATGTTTAAAGAAAAGCAATGACATAAGAAAAATAAAACTAAAGAAACTACGAATGAAGGTAAACATAACATAGAAGAATATACCTTGGTACCTAGAGAAGAAACAATAATACATTTTATAAGGGATGGGGGGTCAACAAAGATGTAATTTCTCAAACTATGTCACAAAAAATGCAGAATTTCCACAAGTGCAATCATGATATCTAAAAGAATTATACAAAACAAGTTACAAAACTTCCACAACACTCAACACTTATTTATTTGAGACATATATGCACATGTATTGTGAAGTAAATTTCAAATCAAGAGTACTAAATTATGCTAATCCACATTGAAATTTTTCGAAAAACGTTTCCAACCATTTCTAAACGAGCCTCTCTCTTCTGCATGGGAGAAAATAGAAATCAAAGTTGTAGTGGTACGTACAAAGATATTGTTCCAATCCATAGATCTTATGGACACTTTTTGTCTTCACTAAAGATGAAACATATTCCAAGCAACGAAGGCGATGTAAGAATGCAATTTCTACAGTATTTTTGTGTACCTATTGAGAATTCATCCTAGATTTATAAACACAAATTCATGGATCCTATGTTCATTTTCCTTCTATAACCTTTTTGTTGGTTTTGTTTTCAGGGTAAACAAATTCTTAAGAGAAAGATGATGCTTATGAATGCTAAGGCAAAAAAAAGCACATGAAATGTGTCATTTATAAGGGAAATAAGAGGGAGGCCCTCGCTGAAGGAAATAAATAAAACCATAATGCCCCTATCATGTCAGGATTTGGTTTAACAAGAGGATCAATAAATAAAAGACAACAAATATTAGTTCAATATGATCAAGAGAGGAAAGAGTTCTTACCCATCTATCTGCTATTGGCAAGTGGTGTAAGTAATAAACTGCACATAAACAATTTAATTCATTGAGAGAAAGGCCAATTTCTCCATAACTTATTGAAGCATCAATTTCTCCATAACTTACAAATTGCCTACTGTAAAGTAAGCACCATTGCTTTGGAAGATTGAAGCTAAGCTATCATTCTAAACAGGGACAATTCTGATAAATGCACCCCAAACAGAATAATAAATTAGAACCTATAACCAAAAATTAAAAAAGAAAAAAGAAAAGAAGTTCTAAGCGTTTAATCCAAATTATGGCATTTTGAGAATGGTTACAAAACTAAAGAGTTCATGAAAACTAACCTGATAGGTTGAGGGGTGAAGCCAATAACGTAGTGAGTAAGAGAAGTCCAAACTAAAGATTCGACGAGGGAAAGAGGGATCTTGATTAAGCTGGAATAGCATAGCATAGGCCCAAGCTGGGTAGAAATAGAACTGTTTTTGTTTATAGAAAACTTCAACTCTTTGAATAGCCATAACCAATTCTGGAAACCCATCAACAAGAAGTAAAACGAGAGCAAAAAAAGGGCTACCATGAAGTAATTGTCATCTTCAACATCAATGTCCATTCTAGTTAATCAAAACAAGAATCGACCAGTTGATTTCATTGGAGAGAACATCAACTTCAAGATTTGCATCGTCGGTTTAAATACATTTCCTTCATTTGATGTGTTTAAATGGGTAAAACAACTAGAACATTCACACGGTAATCAAAACAAATTGCTTCCAGTGTCTAACCATAAGGAAATCCAACGACGACATTCCAACCGAAACATTAGCGTAATATAAACTGAAAACCCCCAAATGGAAGGGAACAAGATAGAACAATTTAATCAAAGATAATCGACAAAGAGAAAAGAATACTACGTACCTTTTTCTTCGAGATCGAAACCGTGTGGAAGCCTTCCATGGAGCCTTCCACTACGTACCTTTCATCAAAATCAAAGGCTGAACATTAAGGTCTTCGCCCTTTAGGCAGTTCGCCCAGCACAGCAGTCACAACTCGTTCTCTTTCAAGAAGTTTGAGACTGAGATTCTGAACGAGTAGGATGAAATACGGATGAAATAGAAGGGGAGAGGTAGTGGGTTGCTGCTGGTTGTCATCAGTGTTCGTCGGCTGCCGCAGGAGAGGGTTGAGAACTTGGGATTTGCCGTCGCTTGAAGAGAGGGTTAGGGATTTGGTGTTTATTTTTATCGTGGAAGAGGAAGAGAAATTGGGGATTATAAAAAAATTATATATATTTTTTTTTATTATTATTTTATAGAACTTTGACGTTTTTAAAACGTCAAGAAAAACATCTCACTTGACGTTTAAAAAATGTCAAGAAATTAAAAAACTTACCTCCATTAAATTTCTTTCAAATACTTTAAGCAAATTTAAAAACGTCAAGCAATTTTTACAATAGTCTTGACGTTTTAAAATCGTCAAGAATATTTTATAAATTTCTTGACGTTTTAGAGCCGTCAAGAATATTTTATAAATTTCTTGACGTTTTTAAAAACGTCAAGGATTTTTTTATAAATTTCTTGACGTTTTTAAAACGTCAAGTAAAATTTTAAATTCTTGACATTTAAGAAACGTCAAGCATGTCGAATTCATACGCTTCTTGACGTTTTAAGAACGTCAAAAAATTAATAGATATTTCTTGATGTTTTAAAAACGTCAAGAAAAAATTCTTGACGTTTTTTATTAAAAATGAAATCTTTCTTGACGTTTTTCGAAAAAAAACGTCAAGAAAGGAAAACAGCAACCGTCAAGAAAGCCCATTTTTCTAGTAGCGATAGATTAGTGGTTGATAATTGGATTTTTTTAAAAAATAATGTAAATTTGAAACATAAGTAAAAAATAGGTTGAGTGCAAAATTATTTTTAAAAGTATGTGAATTTAGGTGAAGTGTACACGACTTCCATACAGTGGACCCCACATCTTCTATTTTTTTCTTATTTTTATATATATATTACATTGGGTCCCAAATTTTTTTATTTTCTCGTTATTTATATACATGAGTCCCACACATTTCACTTTTTCTCATTATTTATATATGCATACCCACATATAATATAATATATGTTCAACCTTCAAATTCTAAAAATATCTTTTTTTATTAAATTAATTTATTCTTTTTTTTCTTCTTTATATATTTAACTATCTCAATCTTCAATTTTTTTTATTAAATTCATTTTTTCTTATTAAATTTAATTATTACTTAATCAAAATTATACATTTATTTTCCAATTTTCAATATTTTTTTTTCAAAATCCATATATTAACAAAATATGTTATCAAAAAATATATTAAACAAATGAAAATAGTAATAATAATAATTAAAAGAAGTTGGAGTTACTCAAAATAATAACAATAATAATAATAAATGAATGCACATCACTGTATATATATTAAATATCTCAATTTTCAATTTTTCTTATTAATTCATCTTTTCTAATTTAATTTAATTACTTCTTAACTAAAATTATATATATCTTTTTCTAATTTTATGTTTAAAAAAAAACACATATATTAACAAAAATATGTTATTAAAAAATATATTAAACAAAACAAAATAATAATAATAATCGAAAAAAGTTGAAGGTTATCTAAAAATAATAATAATAACAAATTTGCAATAGAAAATTATCCGTTAAGTTTTTTAAATTTAATTTATAATCGAACCAATTCTTGTTTTTTACCTTTTGCCATAAACATGAATTTTTCTTTATTCAATTAGCAATGTGCATTTGTGGCTTCAAGTGTTATTTTTATTTTTTTTTTTTTGAATAATTTCAACTTCTCTCAATTATTATTATTACTATTTTTATTTATTTAATATATTTTTAATAACATATTTTGTTAATATATGAGTTTTTTTATAAAAAATTGAAAAATGAAAAAAAAAATATGTATAATTTTGATTAAGAAATAATTAAATTAAATTAGAAAAATGAATTTAATAAGAAAAATGGAAGATTGAAGATTGTGATATTTAAATATATATAAAGAAAAAATAAACTAATTTAATAAAGAAATATATTTTTAGAATTTGAATGTTTAATATATATATATATATATATATATATATATATATTATATTATATGTGGATATGTATATATAAATAATGAGAAAAAGTGAAATGTATGAGACCCACGTATATAAATAATGAGAAAATAAAAAAAAAATGTGGGGCCCAGTGTAATATATATATAAAATAAGGAACAAATAGAAAATGTGGGATCCACTGGTACACGACTTCAACTCACCTCACCTATTTTTAAAAATAATTTTGCACTCAATTTATTTTTGACATATGTTTGTGAGCAAAAAATTTTGGTCAATTAAATTATGTCACATCATCACAACAAATATTCAATAATTATATTTTATTAGATTTTGATAATTAAGTTTAATCAATACAACCCAATTCAAGTCCAATAAGCAGATTAGGCAAGTTCAAGCTCAACAAGTAGATGGACCCAAACCCAATAAAGCAAATGGGCCCAAGCCCAAGTCCAAATCCAATAAGGCAAATGGGCCCAAGCTTAAGCCCAACAAGCAAATTGGTCAAAGTCCAAGTCCAACAAGCAAATGGGTCAAAGTCCACTTAAAGCCCACAAAATTTCTCTATAAATAGAGACCTTTGTCATTCATTTGAGGAAGTCTTTGGTTGAATGAAGAATTGAAGCTCTGAAGTACTGAAGCTCTGAAGAATTGAAGATTCAAACTTCTACAAACTCTCAAGACGTGCAAGTTCGTATCAACCTCGAGATCAACAACTTCTGAAAGATTGAAGACTTGGAAGATTAAATTTTCCTTGAATTCCATAAGATCGAAGTTCAAATCGACTTGCAACAACAACATCCTGAAGACCAAAGATCGAGAAGTTCTAAGTTTTAACTTGTATTCGAGAGAAAACATCAAATGAGTAAATACTAGAGATTGTATTCACAATATTCAATATTTATCAATATAACAAAGTTCAATTCCACGAAATACATTTCTTCGAAATCTCGTGTGAACAGTTTGGCACGCCCAGTGGGACAATCTCTACCTTTCATCTCTTTCTCTTTTGAAGAACATCTAAAGATATCATGATATCTCAAGACAATACTTCCAAAGCTCCAAGTGACATCGGCAAGCAGCCAAATACTCGTGGCCGCTCAAGGGAGACTAAATCATTTGAGGAAATGCCATCCTTTGAGGCCGCAAAGAACATTTGGGAACAACAGTCCAAACCACCAAAAGGTGGAATTATAATCAAAGAAAATCCTTTGATTGACGAACAAATTTCCTCCTGAACGCTCGAATGAGGGGATGCCTCATCCAAATATCATGTCAGTTATGGTGACTAGCGTGGATACAAATGAAGATAGAATGGCTGAGCTCGAAAAGAAGATCAACATACTCATGAAGGCCGTTGAAGAAAAGGATAATGAGATTGCATCTCTCAAGAATCACATCGAACGTCGTGATATTGAATTAAGCGATACACATACTGTCAAAAATACTAACAAAGGGAAGACAATTATGCAGGAAAGTCATCCACAAAATTCAACAATTGCATCGTTATCTGTTCAGCAGTTACAGAAAATGATTGCAAACTCCATCAAAACTCAATATGGTGGACCTGCTCTAACTCTCTCTTTGTATTCCAAACCATATACGAAGAGGATCGACAATCTCAGAATGTCGAATGGATACCAACCACCCAAGTTCCAACAGTTTGATGGAAATGGCAACCCAAGACAACATGTTGCTCACTTCATTGAAACATGTGAAACTGCTGGTACGAGAGGAGATTTGTTGGTAAAACAGTTCGTTCGAACTCTAAAAGGAAACGCCTTCGACTAGTACATCGACCTGGAACATGAATCCATTGACAGTTGGGAGCAGCTTGAGGGAGACTTTCTCAATCGCTTCTACAGCGCCCGACGTATCGTCAGCATGATGGAATTGACAAACACCAAACAACGGAAGGGGGAGCCAGTCATCGACTACATAAATCGATGGAGAGCTCTAAGCTTGGATTGCAAAGACAAGCTCACAGAAATTTCTGCAGTTGAGATGTGCACCCAAGACATGCATTGGGAACTTCTCTATATTTTGCATACCCCGCACGTTTGAAGAGTTGGCGACTCGTGCCCATGATATGGAACTAATTATCACACGCAGAGGAGCAAAAGATTTCTTGGTTCAAAAAATGAAGAGTGACAAGAATGAAATTGATGACACTAAAATGATTGCAAATAGTGTCATAAACGAGTCTATGGTTGTTCATGCAACCCCTTTGAAATATTTCTCTAAAAGAAAAGAAACAAAAATTGAAGGAAAGCGTGATAGCGAGGAAAACCAACGCTCAACTCCTAAAGAAAGACAAGAAAAAGTTTATCCATTTCCTGACTCTGATGTTGCAAATATGTTAGAGCAGCTACTAGATAAGCAGCTGTTAGATAAGCAACTTATTCAACTGTCAGAATGCAAACGACCGGAACAAGCAGGAAAAGTAAATGATCCTAAATACTGTAAGTATCATCGGGTCATTAGTCACCCTGTTGGAAAGTGTTTCATGATAAAAGAGTTGATTCTAAAGTTAGCTCGTGAAACGAAGATCGAGCTGGATATTGATGAATTAGCTGAGACGAATCATGTTGCGGTCGAGATGACTTCAAGTGTTCCACCATCAACACAAATTTATGATCAAAGGAAAAACTTAATTCAGTTTGGGACTTTGAACCTACAGTTGTCCAATTCCAACAAAAGATCGTGACGACAAACTCCCAAAGCAAAGAAGAACCTACTGAAGATGTTAACGAAGGATGGATAGTTATGACTCATCGAAAAGGAAGACAACCAAATTTCATTAAAAAAGAGTCGTCATTCCGTCAAAAGCATGCGAAAGGAAACATCTTCCATGAAAAGAAAGGAAAAAGAAACAAGAAGATGTGGAAGCTTAAGTCTGTGAAAGAAAAAGACGAGGACTTCTGTCAGCCTCGATGGTCGATAACTTTGAGAGAATTCCTCCCAAGACACTTCCTTGATGTTCATCCCAAGGAAGTACCAGAAGTCACTGCATGTCATGTCGTCAGTATAACAGAAGTCGACGACAATTATGCATCTTCTGAAGAAATCGACAATTCATACAAAATTAAGCAAAGGACTTCTGTCTTTGATCGTATCAAGCCTTCAACTACTCGATCTTCAATCTTCCAAAGATTGAGTATGGCCACGAAAGAATAAGAAAACCAATGTTCAACATCTACCTCCACTCAAACTTCAGCTTTCAAAAGGCTAAGTATCTCCACATCAAAGAAAGATCAACCTTCAACATCTGTTTTTTATCGACTACATATGACAAACGATTAACATGAAAAAGAGATGAAAACTTTGAAGGTAAAATCACTTCATGAAGAAAACAATGGCGAGAAAATACGTCGTTAATGTCCTATCATGCATGAAGAGGAAGTTATCTGTTGACATAAACACAGAAGATCCCTTGATCATGAAGCTAAAAATTATTATATTCACTAATTCTACAAATGAAGAAGGTGAACAATTTTTTGATGAAAATATTTGTTAAATGTGTAAAGCTCCTTATCGCAAGAGCCTAAACTGCATGATACTCCTAGTCCACAAGAGCTTAAAAGATGAATGACAAAAAAAAAAAAAAAAAAACTCAATTGAACTACGTTATGACTTGATCTCTATGTTATAAAATGGGTACGTATAAAATGGGTATGTACAAACCCGAGAAGTCGCAGCAGCAGTGAGCGTCATGATAGAGTTGCATCGTATGTACAAACCCAAAAAGTCGAAGAAGCAGTGGGCGCCATGATAGAGTTGCATCGTCTATCATGTACAAACCCAAGAAGTAACAGAAGTAGTGGGCGTCATGATAGAGTTGCACCGTCTATCATGTACAAACCCAAGAAGCAGAAACCGAAGAAACAGTGGGCGCCATGATAGAGTTGCATCGTCTATCATGTACAAACCCATGAAGCCAAGATGCTTGCATAGAGCCTTCCATGAATGACTGAAAAAAAAAAGTCAAAGTAAAAGCCAGTTTAAAAAAATAAAAATAAAAAAAAAGAAAAGGAAAATGAAAAAAAGGAAGGAAAATACATATGAAAAAAAATAACTTGAATTAAAAAAAAAAATCTTTTCTTCGAGCTGCTACCATTCAAAAAAAAATTCCATGTCTCTCAAATGGTAAGCCATTAAAAAAACTTTGGCTACTTTTGAGCAGCCAAATAAAGTAAGAGTGATGAGGAAGAAAGAAATGATTTTTGCTCTCAACTTTGTTATCTATTTATAGGGTAAGAAATGTATCCATCTTCAACTTCTCCTCCTACTTCTCAATAAACCAACAAATCTTAGAAGTTGAGATTGAGTTAAAAGTTGGGATTGAGTCCTAATCTTTTTCTTTATCTTAAAAAACATATATAATAACAAATTAATTAAATAAATAAAATATTCCTTTTAAATAAAATTCTTCTAATTAAATACATAATTGAAAAAAAATATATTTAATTTCTCCAAATAATTTTATTTTTTATTATGTTCGAAAATTTTAAACTTTATTTCAAAGCATAAATTTATTTCAAATTCAAATTAAGTAAAATAAAAAAATTCAAAATTTAAATTTGGTAGCAATTCATCTTTAATTAGCACAAATTTTGCTACAAATTCAAATTAAAAGATTGTGCAAAAAAATAAAATAAATCAAAACTTTGAACTTAAATTGGTGAATCGAGAATATTCCAATTTTATAATTTCTTTTTAAGTCTCAATTATCTCACTAAATTCATTGGTAAAAAAAAAAAAAATCTCTTGGCCATATTCCAAATGATTTTTATATATGTAAAAAAAAAAATGTAAATTGAATTCAAAATTCACCAAAACTTCATATAGCATTTTAACCACACTTATATCCAAATGCATAGTGTGATTAATTTGTCATATTAACTGAAATCATAGTCAAGAACAAATCACTTAGTATTTTTTGTTTCAGCTTATCGTTTTCGTGACTCGTCCACCCATACACGTGCACTAATCTCGAAAGAGGGCATTTGTTGAGCAAGAAATTTCGGCCAATTAAATTCTACCACATCATCACAACAAATATTCAATAATTATATTTGATTGAATTTTGATAATTAAGTTTACTCAATCCAACCTAATTCAAGTCCAATAAGCAGATTAGTCAAGTCCAAGCTCAACAAGCATATGGACCCAAGCCCAATAAAGCAAATGGGCCCAAGTCCAAGTCCAAATCCAATAAGGCAAATGGGCCCAAGCTTAAGCCCAACAGACAAATTGGTCAAAGTCCAAGCCCAACAAGCAAATGGGCCAAAGCCCACCTAAAACCCACAAAATTTCTTTATAAATAGAGACCTTTGTCATTCATTTGAGGAAGTATTTGGTTGAATGAAGAATAGAAGCTCTGAAGCTCTGAAGAATTGAAGATTCAAACTTCTACAAACTCTAAAGACGTGCAAGTTCGTATCAACCTCGAGATCAACAACTTCTGAAAGATTGAAGACTTTGAAGATTAAACTTTCTTTGAATTTCAGAAGATCGAAGTTCAAATTGACTTGCAACAACAACATCAAATGAGTAAATACTAGAGATTGTATTCGCAATATTCAATATTTATCAATATAACAAAGTTCAATTCCACGAAATACATTTTTTGAAATCTCATGTAAACAGTTTCAAATTTTACATTAGTTTTAAAAAAGATCATTAATAATTTTATCGTTTTTATATATATATATAAATAAAATAATTATTTAATTTTTAATATTGGTTGATAGATTAGTTGGTTATTCTCTCGTTTGTTTCATTATCAGTTTAAATTCAAATCTTACTAATATAATTTATTTTTCTTTTTTATCCAAATTACAACCATTCAATTTCCAAAAAATAATAATAATAATAATCATACACTATATATTCCTCACATAAATGAAAACTATTCAACTTCATTCATTTTTTTACTTTTTTATTTTTATAGAACTTCAACATCTTTTTCTCTTTCCCATCCAAAACAACTTCATTCATTTTATTATTTTCATCATGAATTAACATTTTTTTCAACATTTTTTTGCTAAAACTTGTTATTCTTGAAGATCGGCTTCAAAATTACATTATTGATGTGCGTTCAGATAATATGTTTGTTGAGTTAACAAGTATTTGTGGCTTTTCTCAAAAAATGGTGAAAACAACTAAAAATAAAAGTCTACCATTAGTCCATCGATTGCTTACCGTAGCATTGATCTTAGCAGTTACAATGACTACCGTGGATATAACATTTTCTGCTATGAGCATTATAAAAATTAAGTTGTGCAATCGAATAAAAGAAGACCAATGGATGAATGGTTGTCTTGTAACATATATTGAGGGAGATTTATTTGATAAGATAGATAATGAAGTTATTATGTATCGATTTCAAAATATGAAATCTCATGGATGACAATTGTGATGTCCGAAAGTCAATACATTTATTAATTTTTAAAAAACTTATAAATTATTTTGACTAAACTATAAAGTCCCCATGTCGATAAATTTTCTGAATCTGCCACTGAGTAGAAAATATATATTCCTGAATTGTAGTTAGATCAATTGTTAAGAATGCATGGTAACAAGTAAGTCGATAAGGATGACATTATTTAAATTTGAATTTAAAACATCTAAGGTTTATTTTCTATACTTTTAGTATTTATTTATGGTCGTGTAGGTCATTTGGAGTTATTTGTTGGAGATGAACAACAAAGATGGTGGGAAATTGGGTGTCAAACTAAAATTAATCGTCACAGGTGGTATTTGCTCGAAGTTGATTGTTAGGGTGGCTGTTGTTTGAATTGGTTGTTGTCATGATCAAAGTTGACCATCAAAGTCATGGGAGTTTTTTTTCTTCTTTCCTTTTTCTTTTATTGAAGGTGGGTTTTGAAACCTATAGTTGATCTTCATAATTGGGTGCCATGAAAGGTGGTCGTCGGTGTTATACCCATTCTAGGGAAAAATTGTGCCAAGGATGGGTAGGACACATCAAAAGCTAGGCGTTCCAAATGGAGAGTTATGACGAGTGAAGGGGTTGGTGTCCAAAAGGTAGTAAATAATTTTGTTGAATAAGTGAACCGTTGATATAAAGTATTTTTGGATGCATGCTCCAACTTGTAAGTGTTTATGTGGTAAAAAGAAGGATTTGATATTGAAAAAGTATAGGTGATGGAAATGTAGGACAGACATTGTGGAAGCAATGTGGCCCTAGAGTTGAAGTCATACGTCCAACTTACTAGTCGTTCATCATGAAGGTGGTGGAGTTACGGTTGCATGGTAGTAGGTTTGAATTGAGACACGTGACAACTAGACAACTAAGTGGGATTTGAGGTGGTATGATTAGAGTAAGTTTAATTTGGGTAAGGTTAAGAGCAGACAAATGTGAAGTATTAAGTAGGAGGTGGCCAGATATTGGAGGCGTTTGGAGTTTACTAATAAGTTTGCAGGAAAGTTTATAAATAGGAAAAAAGTCTTCATAACTTAAAAGGAAATGAGTTTAAGGAAGAGAGTGTAAAGATTGAGTTCTTGAAAGAATAGTAAAGTTAGGACATATAGTTGAGAGAAAATGCAAGGATTCTCATAAGTTGGGTAAGCAACGGGAAGCTGAAGAATAAGTTAAAAAGTGTTGAAGGAAAGACAAATCTATGTCGTGGGGCCTTTTTAAGTTGTTATTTTTGCTTTAAAAGCTATTCCTTTTAATTTATGTTTATTAAGCATTATAGTTTATGCTTGTATGCTAAAATAATTTATTGATAAAATGTTGCTTTGAATAAAATGTTTTCAAACCATTAGTTCTAACCCAATTTTACGAGGTTGTTTCCATGTGCACATATGAGGACAAGACAAGGCAAACGTTGAGTACGTGTCCACCTAGGCCAAGATCATCTTTGGTGTTAGATGCATTCACTAGAGTGAAATGAATGGATGTGTGAGTTTGCTCTCATATTCAAGCTAAAGCAAAGTCGAGCAATTGAATGTTCGAGTGTTACTTACCTTGGCGTTAGTTTTGTGAGTGTGCCCACCCTAGTTAGCTGGTAGTGCTGAGTTTGTTTCATCGTTTAGGTGTGAATATGTCGAGTACATGTTCGTCCCAAGTGTTGAATACACCACTCATGTACGCTCCACATATTATTGATGCACAGTTAATACCTTTCTCTATATAACCTTGATACTTTAAAATTTCCATATTTGCAAATTGCAAGGGGATAGACACATTTTAAATATCTCTTTAATTTGACGTCTTGTGCAATCTATCTTTCTCCATATATTTATTTATTAAATTCATAGCGGATCGAGATTCTTTGATTTGCCGCCGATACTTATTATATATATACACACAAAACTGTTCTTCTTCCCGCCCAATTGAAATTATACTTCTCTGCGCTCCAAAACTTTCACAAGAAGCTAAGCGGAATCCCACAACAATGGCTCCGAGAAAGAAACCTACACATCGCTCTTCAATCCTCATCGGTAAGCATCTTCACAATCAAATCCTTGTTCTTCTGTAGACTCTCTCCATGATGTTGTCGCTTCTTTCATTCTCTGTTCCGTTGCTCCACTACTGGAATTGCTTAACGAGGATTAGGGTTTTCGGATTAAGTTTTTAATGGTTGAAGGTTGATGAAGTTATTGTTTCTGATGCCACTTTTTTAGTATGTAATTTTCTTCTTTTGTATGTTGATTTGGGCTAGTAGGGAAGGAGGGACATGATGTTAATCATCATGAGTGCGTTGGAAAAGGTAATAAGAAACGATGCTTGAATAAATGTACAAATTCATTTTTCTGTTTTCTAATTTTGGTTTGTTTAGGTGTTGGAGAAAAGTGTCGCTCTCAAGGGGAGTACTCGTTTGTGCTCATTAATCCGAATGATTTTGATAGTCATAGTAAATCTTATCTTCAGGTAGATATCTGTGCCTATTTTTTGGTGTTGGTTTCAGTGTTCACCTTTTTTTTTTTTTTTCTTTTGCTTTGTTACGGGTATTAATTAAAGAAAACAGAGCCAAATCACATGAATTGTAATGGGCTAACCCCCATTTTGCTTTGCACTGAAATCTCAATGGAAGATTAGAGCATAATAAACAACTGTCTTCTGGCTTGATGCAATTAGAGATGCATTAGTTACCATTTAACAAAGTTTCTATGTTCTGAAATATTCAGTTTTACTTAAAAAATTGGGGGTAGGGGTGGATGATACAACACAAGGAGAGTAATTGGGCCTGCACTCGATGGTCTAGTATTACATAAGAGCTGTATATTGTATATCATAAAGAAAACCATTTGTTTTGTTAAACATACGAAACATAAATTGACACCCAAAAGATTACAGAAGATGAAGGGAAGATGAGTTATTCTTTCACGAACAAAAAGTTAGCTCAAAAGAGTTTAGAGAAAGACATTCCAATTGCTCATGATCAAAAGAAGTCCTTGATGAGTCTATCTTTATATTGTAGGGAAACCCTTTAATTAAGTTATCTACTTGTGGACTGTACTTTGCAACTTTCACTACTTCTATCCTTATATTTTGAATTTGTACAAAGATTTTAAACAAAATCAGAGAATTATACTATTTACAGATTTTCATTTATCACCAAAGCTAATTGATATTACTATTTTCTATGGCACTTCTGATTTTAATCCCGATAAAGTTACTTTTGGCCTTTTCTTGGTCACTTTCAAACTTTTTTGTGCTGGTTTTTACAGGACGTATTACAATTGTACAAAAGGGAATTACCCACAATGGCTTATGCTGCAAATACTGGAAAACAATCAACTTTTATGGAAAAATGTGTATCTAATGGGTATACAGTTTGTTCCTTGCCCTTTCCTTGTTTCAATTGCATTGTTTGTTATGGTGTGTGCACTCGTGATTAATGATGATATATATTTGATACCACTCAAAGTTAATCTTTCCAGTCTAAAGTTATTTTGTTGATGATGTTTAAATGTAGTACTCTACTATGAGTTCTGATGATCAGCTCTGTTTCCTGCAGGAAATATTGTACATTGCTCTTGGAATCCAAATCTGAGGTTAATCCAGGATTGGTAAGCTTTTGCACATTTTCTGTTGTTACTACCAATTGATTGCCATTTTTCCTTGCATAAAGAAACAAAGGCATGCCATATTTTCAGGATAACTATCGCTGTTATATCAATTATATAAATATTCAATTGCCAGTTCTCAAAGTTCCTGTGTTGATGCATTTTTTATGGAACCATTTTCGAAACTGTTTCATGACCTTGTGTACAGTAAAGAATTCGTACACTTTTCAGGGCTTAGGCTTACTATGTATCTGTTTTTATATTCAATATTCATGTTCCCCCTTAACAAGTCTATATCAATGTAGATCTTTATCACCACATAGTTGAAAGTTTCTCTATTTACATCTTTACGTTCTTGTGGTTGTATGTCTCATTGGCATCTTTTCTTTTTCCTGAGATAATAGGGTTTGAAAAGGTCAAATATTTGATGATTTGTATGATTGAGATAAAAAAATCTTATGCAAAGACATCCTGTAACTGAAATGAATTATTTCTTGTTAAAGAATAAATGGCTTTATTTATTTTTTTAATTTTTAAAGATTTCTAATTCCCATTTCTCCCTTCTTATAGGTCATCGCTGCAATTACCTACCAAATAGTCCCTGCCGACACACAATATGCTGAGATTCCTCTTGCTGCTGTCAGTTTAGCTTACCAACACAAGGTCTCTCTCGTTCCCTCTACCCCCCTCTCCCACGGGAGGAAGGGTCAGGTGCTTTGTTTGGTTTTGAATAACGCATAATGGAAGTAATTCACCCTACTTTTGGATTCATTGGAGATTTGAAACTTACATTTTAGTGTACTAGCCTCTTTCAGGGTTTTGGGCACATTCTATACATGGAACTTAGAAAAAGACTTCAAAGTGTTGGCATCCGTACAATATTCTGTTGGGGAGACAAGGAATCTGAAGGGTTTTGGTCCAAACAGGTAATAGTGATTGTACTCATCTGTTATGATTAATAAACATGGTGTAGATTTTTTTGTCTGTTGAAACAAAATTTGCATCACACAATTTTTACTTATCTTCTGAAAACACATTACTTTATATGCAATTTGGATAATTCCTAATATTTGAAGTGAATGCAGGGCTTTTTGTCCATAGCAGAAGTGGACACCAAGGGTAAAGTTCGAAGAATACCTGTTAGAGCCGACATTCGTAGAGCGTTATGCTTTCCTGGTGGTTCTACTCTCATGATTTCGCACATTAAGGGAATTTCAATGTGTTCGGCTGACTTTCCAAAGTTACCTTCTCTACTAAAGCCTGAAGCCCCGTATGCTGCAAGAATCAGTGTTGCCAATCGAGGTTGCAACGTTTCAAATGCAACTGATCAGCATACCATTCAAAATTTGAATTTTCAACCTGACGAGTTTGTAACTTTAGTGCCCATTGGAGAAGAAAATGAAATTCAGGGTATGTGTAATTCAGGTCTTGTTCCACAAGATAGTACAATTTAAATTATTCTCCATATGTTGCTTAATTATCTCATAACGGTTTATTTAAACCATTATGTTCATGAATGAACCATAACATGAAATAGTAAGTAATAACAGGTGTGAAGATCCTAGAGTATCACTATAGATTGAAATACTGGCTAATAAAAACCACTCTAAGTAGATAAAGGGTTTAGAGGGAATAAGCTCAAGCCATGTGGTCACCTTCTTAAATTTTATATCTTGTGAGTTTTTTTGGCAACTAAATGTAGCAGGTTGGTGCAGTTGTTTTGTAAAATTGATCAAGATGTATGCAACTTGGGCAGGTGAAGTAGCCACTTCAGTTTTGTCATTATTTGAACCTACTTGATATCTACATCTAAAAGTGACTAGGCGATATGATACAAAGTAGTTTGGGCTGAATCTATCTCAATCATTTAAGATTGATCTGATTTTTTGTCCACTACCTGATTGTCTCATTCGATGTAAAGTTTGCTTTGTTTTGTTTGTTTTGTTTTTCTTAATTTTTTTTCTAACGTTAATCACATTGTTTAGAACCTGGTTTGTGCTAACAGAACCTCAGAACCAGGATGCAGTGCATGACAGCAACGGTCCGGTTTCTTTTGCAGAAGTAGAGAACAACACGACAGCTAGTATTGCAGAATTATCCAATACTCTTGGTAATTTGGATGAGACACATTGTTGCTCTAAACATAGCGCAAAGAGAATTTGGGAAGCATCACTTTCTTCGCTGAAGTCAAAGAAAAAAAAAGGAGTCAATCTGGACCATTTCCATTCCCACTCTAACAAAAATCTTGATCCTAAAAGTGATGTATACGATACCTGCTCTCAAGCATGCTCTTTAGCCAATTCAAAGCATGAGATTTTATCAAGTATTTATCCTAAAAATCCAACCAATCAGTGTACACAAAATTTCTGTCAAGAATTTGGAAGTGTAAATGTGGCATCAGAGGACCTCAATTCTGAAGAGAACACATTAGGAAAATCATTTAAAATTATGCTGATGAACATTGCAGACGAAACTAAGAAAACTCAGCTCATGAAGGTACGGTACCAATTTATAGTCTTCTAAAATATTCATCATTCATGTTTCTTTTATGAGATTTTCTATTGATGGTATTGAAGTTTTATATCCTTGGCTAAGTATTCTTTAAAGCGGTGTTTGGCACAAGGAGTGGTCCAAGAAGTTGTGAAATCTAGAAAGTTTTGAACTCTTAGGGCCTAGGACATACGAAGTCAATAAGGCATAAAATTGAAATTTTCTTGTCGGGAGTCCACAAACACTTTTGGCCAAACAAAGAGCGGAAAACTCCACACTTCCCTAATCCTACTCTTCCAGCTCCTTGGCTCATACAGCCTCTACGATCTCTAAATACTGATAGGCCCATGGTAGTGAAGGTGTACACCCGTAGGCACAAGAAAGGATTCAGGAGAGGAGGATGGGAAGCTGTATTTGTTGGTCTGAATGTTGCTAGTTAAGGGGGCCATGAGTCTTTTATACTTTCATATAAATGCTGTTATGATTGTTTGGGGAGGGTATGTTTTGGCATAGCTTGTATCAGGTTTCTTAGAATAATTGGGAGAGCTAGAGAAGCTTCTGATTCCTTCCCTCCATTATTGATAAATAAAATTGAGGCTAAGGCTTATCATATACATACCCAGTCATTGAACTTCTCCATATTCCTTAAGAGGCATATTTTGCTTGGCTTATTTGGCTGGCTCTACTCATGTAGGATTTCGAAAGGCGAGTCTGCCATCTTGCCAAAAATGATTAATTAGTTTCTTTAACTGTTGAACTTTTAGGTTGTATACTAGCAAGCACGTGAAGTTTAGGGATTCAATCTTTATATTACTTTTAAGAGTTATTCAATATCCCTACCTAGAATAGACAAATGAAGCTTGAAACTACCCATAATATTAATGCTGTTGTTTAATTATGACATTTTGTTATCGGTCTTTCTAACTTACGAATATCCATCTTCTGATATGTGTTCACATGCATATTTTATGGATGTAGATTTTATAGTATTTCTGTATTTATTTTATATGGCATTAGCTGTATACTTTTTTTATAAAATATTAATATAAATATTAAACCACCGATTCACCAAAAAGTTTAAGCTGGTGGTTGAAAGAAAATTCAATTATAGCCTTAAGCTTAAGCTACTTTGGTGGACTAGAAAGTATAATCTTAGAAACACTCAATCTGATCAAGTGCTCTGAAGCAAGAATTAAAGTTCGGAAAAATCTTTGTGGATTCTTACCAGCAACTATAGAATTAAAGAGTGAGAACTGAGGAATTTTTTTCCTTAATTTTGGGGATTTTGAACCCTTTGAAGCTCCTGTAATAATCCAATCTGATCTATTTCAAAGTGATTTTTCCAATCCTATTGATTTATGTAGAATAAATTCAGTGATTTTAGATGAAGGGCTCCAAAGTGATGGTCTCCCAGATACCTGAATTTTCTCAAACAGAATGCCCCATCCATCTCAAGAAATCCTTTCGAAGCACTTAGGAAGTTGGGTGATGAAGAAGAAAACCTTCTCCGGCCGGAAAGAGTTTCAGCCCTTGAATCCTCGCCGGTAAAAATAATTTTCAGAAGGCAAAATTCAAATTTGGGTATAGCTGGCATCTCCACGTACTTAGAAGGGGAAAAGACTTCAACAGAAAAGAGAGAAAAACAGACCTCGAAAGAAGAAAAGGCAGCCAGCCAACATTTTATTATCTCAAAAAACAGCTCACCTAGCCCTCCCCAACCAGATTTTTTCCAACTTAATGTATCTGCAGACATTTTAAAAGCTGACACACAGATGGTAGGCCCCAAGAATTTTATTAATCAGAATTCCAATGGCTTTTGGTATCATGACGAATTAGAGGAAGAATCAGTCCTCTCCTCCATCAAGGAACTTCACTTGCGGGCCATCCCATGTTTTCAGTTCTCAACCAAAATTACCAGCCTCTCCCAAGACTAAAAAATCCTCTGCAAAGAAAGCTATTCCATTTCATGCCAGAAATTTTTCTAAGCACCTCAAGACCTATACCAAAGGGAGAACTTCTTTTCGCAACATTTGGACGAGCTTGGCTAATTCTGATTTATTAGAGGAAAGTTGTGTGAAGATACAAATTCCAAATTCAGTTGGCAAAAGGTCAGTACTGCCTTCCTCCTTAAGTAATAAATTTTCTCAATCCTCCTCCAAACTTTCTGGTTCATTCTTTAATTTTGTGCAAGATACTTCTTGTCTCAAAAAAGTTGAGAACCTAGAAGATGAATTCATGGAAGTTGAATCAGTCACCAGTGTAAGTAGTGCAGAATTTGAACCAGTTGAGGAAGAAATAATTCAATCAGAGACAGAGAAATAAGAGGACAGTGACTCTCTCGGCCCAGATTTTATTAAATTGTTTTCCTCCCCAGAAAAAGAAATTTTGTGCAGGTCAGCAAGTATTCTTCCCCTTCAAGAGTTGGTTCCTTTCTTGGCAGCATGTGAAATTGAATTGATATAAGGTAGAGGTAGCAAAGATGGAGATTATATCATGGAACACTAGAGGATTCATGGGCAATTCGAAACAATTGGCTATTAAAAATCTTTTGAAGAAAGCTAGTCCAGATAGAGCATTGATTCAGGAGACCAAAAGAGAAGAGATTGCCAGTTGTATTATAAAGGCACTATGGAGTTCAAAAGGAATTGGTTGGGTCTTTGTTTGAAGCTAGTGGCAGATTAGGAGTTTTGCTGATTATGTGGATAAATATAAGTTGTCGATTATTGAAGTTCGGTCAAGAGAAGGAAGGTCATTACAGTGTGCCTTATAAGTTGTTTCAACATTAATTTATAAGTTGTTTGGAAAGGTTATCGCAGAAAGATTAAAGAAAGTCATGCCAAGTATTACTTTGTAAGACCTATTATCTATACCTATAAAAGGAAGGGTAGAAAGGGAAATTCCTTAGCAACCAATGATGAGAGAATAATGGGAGAGGATCGTGCAGGTGGAGCCCGTCAGGAGGGATGAGAGAGAGAGGTATAAATATGTAATGTTGGGGTAGGGGAGGCTAGGTCTTTTTTTGGTTATTTCAAGGAGAGTAAAGACTGCTGTAGCCTGAGGGTATCCAGCCCCGTATAAAGGAGCTGGGTAAATTTTCTATGTTGTTCTTCCTTTATTTTTCATATCTACTACTGTTGAATGTGTTTTGGCTTTTACATAAATAAAGAATTACACAATGCTTCCTCTGTTTAGCCATTTGGTTAGGATATTTTGTGTTTTATTGTTAGATCCTAACAGACTGGTATAGGGAATTTATCATTGAAGAGTTATTGGATGAATTGAATGGGGCAACAATTTTCTCGAAGTTGGATCTGAAATCAGGGTACCATCAGATCAGAATGAGGGGGGAAGATATTGAGAAGATTGCATTTCGTACCCACGAGGGACATTACGAACTCTTGGTAATGCCTTTCGGCCTCACTAATGCACCTGCCACCTTCCAATCTTTAATGAACCAGATATTTAAACCCTTCCTAAGACGACGAGTGTTAGTTTTCTTTGATGATATACTTGTCTATAGTACCGACATTGTAGAGCATGAAAAACATTTGGGAATGGTCTTTGCGGTTCTGAGAGACAACCAACTCTTTGCCAACAAAAAGAAATGTGTCATAGCACATTCTCAAATTCAATACCTGGGTCATCAAATATCTAAGAAAGGAGTGGAGGCAGATAGTGATAAAATCCATAGTGTGGTAAATTGGGCTCAACCGAAAGGGGTAACTGAACTCAGAGGATTCCTAGGCCTGAATGGGTATTATCGGAGATTTGTAAAAGGATATGGAGAGATTGCAGCACCCCTAACCAGGCTGTTACAGAATAACGCATTTAAATGGGATGAAGAAGCTTTGGTAGCCTTCGAGAGGTTGAAGAGAGCAATGACTACTATTCCAGTATTGGCTCTACCAGATTGGTCTCTTCCTTTCATCATCGAAACTGACGCATCTGGAGTTGGTTTAGAAGCCGTGATCTCCCAAAATGGACATCCGATTGCTTTCTTTATCCATAAACTATCCCCAAGGGCTCAATTGAAATCTATTTATGAAAGGGAGCTTATGACTGTGGTGCTATCAGTACAAAAATGGAGACACTATCTTTTGGGGAGAAAATTCACCATTATTTCAGACCAGAAGGCCTTGAAATTTTTGTTGGAACAAAGGGAAGTGCAGCCACAATTTCAGAAATGGCTAACAAAATTGTTAGGGTATGATTTTGAAATTCTCTACCAATCGGGACTTCAAAATAAGGCTGCCGATGCCCTTTCAAGGATGGAACCACTTGTGGAACTGAACACGATAACGACCACTGGAATTGTTGATATGGAAGTTGTCATTAAAGGTAGAAAGGGATGATGAACTTCAGAAGATCATAACAGAATCGAAGAGAGATACCGGGAAACACGTGAAGTACCAATGGAGTGGGGGGAGATTGTTTTACAAAGGAAGAGTAGTTCTATCGAAGACTTCCTCTCTGATTCCCACCTTGTTACACACTTTCCATGATTCCATCTTGGGCAGTCATTTCGGATTTTTAAGGACTTATAAGAGAATGAGTGGAGAATTGTACTGGGACGGAATGAAGGAAGAGGTGAAGAAATATGTAGAAACATGTGACCCATGCCAAAGGAATAAATTTGAGGCCACCAAACCTGCAGGCGTGTTACAGCCCATTCCAATTCCTGATCTAATTTTGGAAGATTGGTCTATGGACTTTATAGAAGGGTTACCTTTGGCCGGAGGAGTTAATGTTATAATGGTGGTAGTAGACCGGTTGAGTAAATACTCCTACTTTGTAACCTTGAAACACCCTTTTTTTGCAAAGCAAGTGGCTGACGTATTCATTGACAGGGTTGTCAGAAAACATGGAATTCCTAAATCCATCATCTCGGATCGTGACAAGTTTTCCTTAGTAACTTTTGGAGGGAATTATTCGGAACCATGGGTACAAACCTCAAGAGGAGCACAACCTTCCATCCCCAAGCAGATGGGCAAACTGAAAGAGTGAATAGATGTTTGGAAACTTATCTGAGATGTTTTTGTAATGAACAACCTCACAAATGGGACAAGTTCATTCCTTGGGCAGAATTATGGTATAACACAACGTTCCACGCCTCCACCAAAACAACTACATTCCAAGCAGTATATGGCAGACCTCCTCCTCCTCTGTTATCCTACAGACATAAGAAGACCCCTAACAACGAAGTCGAAACTCTATTACAGGAGAGAGACTTGGCACTTAGCGCCTTGAAGGAACACTTGTATACAGTTCAGAATAGAATGAAAAAAATGGCTGATCTGAAAAGCAGAGAATTGAAGTTTAAGGTGGGAGATAAGGTTTACTTGAAACTAAGACCCTACAAGCAACGATCTCTCGCCCGGAAGAAATGTGAGAAGCTGGCACCCAAATATTATGGACCGTATACCACAATAAAAGGGATTGGAGAAGTAGCATACCGACTTCAGTTACCACCAGAAGCTCATATCCATAACGTCTTCCACATCTCCTAACTGAAATTGAAACTTGGCGAGCGGCAAGAGGTACAACTTCAACATCCCAGCCTAACTGAAGACTTTGAATTGCAATTGTATCCAAAAACAGTGCTGGGCATAGGCTTGAATACAGATCTGGGAGCTAATGAATGACTCGTGAAATGGAAGGGATTAGCAGATAGTGAAGCCACTTGGGAGTCGGTTTATCAAATGAATCAGCAATTTCCCACGTTTCACCTTGAGGACAAGGTGGACTTAGAATCGAGGGGTATTGTAAGACCTCCTATTATCTATACCTATAAAAGGAAGGGTAGAAAGGGAAATTCCTTAGCAACCAATGGTGAGAGAATAATGGGAGAGGATCGTGCAGGTGGGGCCCGCCAGGAGGGATGAGAGAGAGAGGTATAAATATGTAATGTTGGGGTAGGGGAGGCTAGGTCTTTTTTTGGTTCTTTCAAGGAGAGTAAAGGCTGTTGTAGCCTGAGGGTATCCAGCCCCGTATAAAGGAGCTGGGTAAGTTTTCTATGTTGTTCTTCCTTTATTTTTCATATATACTACTGTTGAATGTGTTTTGGCTTATACATAAATAAAGAATTACAGAGTGCTGCCTCTGTTTAGCCATTTGGTTAGGATATTTTGTGCTTTATTGTTAGAATCCTAACATACTTCTCCATTACAATGTGGCTTTCTGGAAGAGCGCCAAATCTTGGATCCTATTTTAATAGCAAAAGAAACTGTGGAGGTCTATAGTATTCGAAAAAAGAAAAGATGGATCATTAAATTAGACCTTGAAAAGGCCTTTAACAGAGTGGATTGAAAATTTTAGAAAATGTAATGCAAAAGAAGATCTTCGACGTAGGATATTGTGTTATATTGTGTTGGGACACCAGCTATTCCCACTTTCAATATAGAAAGATGAAGGATACTCGATATTACTAAGACGAAAATTGCAGAAAAAATACAGAACACTCTCACCGAATTGGTTATGAGCCCATTCGATGGATTCCTTTCCCTCTCCTGCTATCCTATCTTTCAAGAATAAAACAGTAGGATTCTTTACTACCAAAAACAAAAGCTACCCGTTCTCTCTTTCTCTCCCTTATTTATATTCACTCCCCCCACCTACAGTGGTCCCTCTTGTATCGTGCGTCGCTCCACTCATTTGTGGTCCCCACCTACAGTTGGTTACATAACTAACTCCCTCTCCTGCTTCTCTTTCCTATTCTTTCTCCTACTGTATTGGTGTATGATGGGTGGTCTAACATATTGGCCAGCCTTTACAGCATTCCCACTCAGTCTTTGATGATCAGGACTTTTGGATCAGCCCTCTGCTTCAAACAGTTTTTGCTCAATCAATCAAGGCTTATTCTTTTTTGTTCTCAGCATGCTGCCTTTGATTATGATTTATCTTTGGAAAGATTCTTTTTATCATTTTGTTTGTCTTTGTTTTTGTGGCTTTTTGTTTTGATCTTGTGTTGTCGCTTTTTGGATGTTTTGAGGGCACTAAGGGGGTGTCAACCTAGTTTGAGATGCCCGGATGCGCCGTTGATCTTCCCTCTCCCCTTTTGCTCTTCGTATAATCCTCATGTACATTGAGCTTTGTCTCTTTCTTTATATTAATAATAGTGAGACTTGTATCCTGTTTATAAAAAAGAAAGAAAATTCAATTTATATATCACCAACACTCTCCTCACTTGTGGGCTTGAAATATTTGAAAGGCCCAACAACTGGAAATGGATTTTAATTGGGGAGGAAACAACAATGCGGGGCTTGAACACAAGGCCTTCTTGGACCACCTGCTCGGATACCATATTGAAAGGGAGACAAACAAACACACAACTTTACGTGGAAACCTGTGTACCAGGAGAAAAACCACTATATTTTTCTTATTATTTTCTGATGAAAAATACAATAGGTACAAGGGAGAATAAATAGAATATACAGAGGAATAAAAAAGGAAAATATTTAGGAATTAAGAAAAATATTCCCATAAACTTTTCATAAATATTCTAAGATTCTAACAATAAAAAGTTCTATTTATTCCAAATTACGACTACTCTAATGTGCAGTTGTTTTCTGATTCAGGTGATTGAGGAGCTTGGTGGTTCTCTCACTGCTGATGGGAGTACAAGCACTCATGTCCTTACAGGAAAAGTGCGGAAAACTCTAAATTTTTGTATTGCTCTCTGTTCAGGGTTAGTCTTGCAACCTTAGACGAACACTCTTCTATGTGTCCTTTTGGCCTTTGAATACCGATAATCATCTCATTTGCACCAAAGTTAGCGATTCCATGCACACAAGGCCTTTGTCGTTATTCTTCCATTGCCTCGTAGTTGTGCTTAGGCTGGAAATTGTTGTGAACCTTCTAGATCTAAAAGGGCATAGTTTCTTATTCTACTGCCTGTTTACTTTTAGTTAAACATCAAAATCAATTCTTATGTTTGAGTTGGATTGTATCATGCTCTTCCTTTTCAGTTGTTTCTATCGTGATGGTGGGTAGTGGTTGTTAAGACAACCATTAGGCTAATTTGGGTTTCAGGCTTACTTTTTCCCATTTTACGTGTAAAATGGCTCAAGCTCACTAATGAAAGATATTTGTTGGCTAGCTAGTGTTTTTATCCTCGATTTCCTTCTTCCCCTAATACATTATGTTATGGAATTTGTTAGATACCTAGATTAGTATAGGGTTGGGGTATAAGGGTAATTAGATATTTAGTAAGTTACTAGTAGTTATTGTGTAAGTGTGGTTACTAGTAGTTATTATGTAAGTGTGGTAACTAGGGTGGTTACATGTTATTATAAATGGAGGGAGGGTAAGTGGGGAGAATTCTGGGGAGTGATATAAGGCTTGGGTGAGAGTACTCAAGAGGGAGGGTTCCAAGTGCTTTATACTTGGTTTTATCTTGTATTTTCTTATAGTTACATTATAATAAATTCAGATCTTGTTCTTGTTAGGAAGTATATGTCTCCAATATTATTTAAATACAGTAGAAGAATTAAAAGGGTAATATTGACCCACACGAGAATATAGGAGAGATTATAGGAGGAGAGAATATCGGAGGAGATCTTTCCCATTAGTTTGTTAGTAAAGCAAAATAAAAGGGAGGAAAGAGGAGGGAGAAAGGGGACAAAATATTCCAAAGAAGTAGAGGCTGCCGTCTTTCGTGCTCGGGAGAAGTAGAGGGTCCAAGTCAAGTTCTTTTTATTGTTTGTTTTGGTCATTTTCATGGTTGCGGTTTGTTCTTAGTTTTTCTTGTTCTTTGTTGTGATCCTCACTGGAGTGTGCCTTTAGGAAGTAGATGTGAGTGATTTTTTATTCTCTATACTGTAATTCGTTGAGGTAATTCAATAAAGTAAGATACACTTGCCGTATATTTACAGTATCTTAACAAATTGGTATCAGAGCGTTTTTACTTGGGAGAACGATGAGCAGCACAAAAACGGATCGAAGAGAAGTTGGAGACCTCTGATAAGGAAATCTCGAGGATATAAGTGGAGTTACACAAGTTGCTGGCAATTGAAGAAAACTTGTTATCCTTGCTAAAAAGCATCGAAAGACTGGTCATCTAGTTGGAAAAACAAGAACGGTTGCTAAATGCATCGAACGAATAGCAGAAGGATAATTCAACAATCTTCGGAAGAATGGAAGGATCGTTGAGCAAAGGACCAACGATTGAGAGTATCATCGAAGGTGGAGGTAAGACATTGAAGGAAATCAAGGTAGAAGGTAAAACAAACAAGTTTGAAAGGGATGAAAACTCGAACGATCATAGCAAATTCAAGAAGGTTGAAATGCCTGTGTTCAGTGGCACTGATCTGGATTTGTGTTTATTTAGAACGGATTGGAATCTTCAGGTCCATAAATCGATGGATTCCAAGAAGTTGCTAAATCCATAGAAGAATCGAGGAAAACGCGATTGCAACGGTTATACAACGAAGGTGAAGAGGATGGCAAAGAGTGACCAAGAAGAAACTATAGAGGAAGGTCGACGAGGATTACCTGTGAGGCTCGAAATGAAGACTCGAGTGAAGAAAAATTTGTTGCTCAAAGAAACACAAAATGGCTGGTTGCAATGGAGAAAGAAGAAGCCGACAGTTACCGGTCTACAGAGGCTCGAGAAGGTGGTCTGGAATAGGGGTGAATCACGTGACGAGGAAAGAAGTTGTTGCACACGTGATGGTGCCAATGACGTGGTAGAAATTGGTAGGAAAGAGGATTAGGACAAAAGGAACAATCTTGGGTTTTACTATTTCAAGTGGGCTTCAACTTACTCTAAATGAGCTTCAACTTATTCTAAATAAAACATTGGGGGCACATCATTTTGTAGATGAAGTGGGTGGAGAGTTCCAAAAATAGGAGGGAAGAAAAACGTGTATGTAGGTGGGTCCTAGGAATGAAACCGGCGGCAGTATGATTTTGGTCTTGACGCAACACTTTGATTATGGCCTAGCCCACTAGAGATGAAGAGTTTGAAAATTAAACACTTGTTGGTGATATGCAAAGGGTTAACTAAGACAATGTGTTTTGGAAAAGGAAAATTCAAGTACATTGGGCTGCTTTGTGGGCTGAAGTCAATGGACCTTATTGGAATCGAGAGTTTTTCAAAGCCGAAGGGGAGGATTTCTTTTTCAACATTGAAGAGCAGAATGCTGGGGATTGTTTGCAATTAAAAAGAGAAAAAAAGAGAAAAGGGGCCTTGATCATGTTTGTAAGCACACCTTGAGGACAAGGTGTTTTGAAGGATCGGGTAATGTTAGATACCTAGATTAGTATAAGGTTAGGGGTATAAGGGTAATTAGATATTTAGAAAGTTACTAGTAGTTATTATGTAAGTGTGGTTACATCTTATTATAAATGGAGGGAGGGTAAGTGAGGGGAGAATTCTGGGGAGTGATCTAGGGCTTGGGTGAGAGTACTCAAGAGGGAGGTTCCAAGTGCCTTATACTTGGTTTTATCTTGTATTTTCTTATAGTTCATTATAATAAATTAAGATCTTGTTCTTGTTAGGAAGTATCCTAACAGAATTCCTCTAGAAGGTCTCATGTTAGCGAATGATAATCTGCGTTAAGTGTGTATTTGTAGGAGTTCTTCTCCCGGGCATCTATGGTTGATATTCTTTACCTTTCAATATATCAAAGCCAAGGATTCTTTTGCATTTCTCTATGCTTTTTCTTTACCCATTTATGCTTTTTTCAGTTATATTTGAGAGTAGTATTTCATTTCTTTCATGTGAAATGTTGAACTTCAGTAGTGTGGAGAGTGGAACGTAATATCTTACCTTTTATATTAGTAAACTTGATTTTAAGCAATGTGTTTTTGAAGATTTTATGTTGTAGAATGTTTTTTGTTCTTCAAGCTACTGTTCTTAACTTTATTTTCTCCTGTTAATGTTCTCAATGATTATCGAGCATATGCATTACCATGTGGCTTCAAGCGTGTCAGTGTGCTCTTGCTCATAATTTTTACTATATCTTGTTACTAAAATTGCAAGTTAATTGCAAATTACTCAGAGCTTGGATTTTCTCCTCCAGTTGGTTAAAGGAAAGCTACCGGGAAGGCAGATTTGTTGGTAAGTTCGAATGGCTTGCTAGTATCAAAGCGTAATGTATTTTCTTCCACTTATGTTTTTCATCCTACCTAATTTTTGTGATTGATTAATTCCTTATTGATCTGCAGACGAGTTGCCTTACATACTAATGATGATGATGACTACATATCGAAGTATCGAGCCAGCCTAAAAGCTGCAGTTCTCAGGGCAAAAGCATGTTCTGGAGCTTTATTTGAAGGGTATGATGTTTGCATATCAGCTCACGCTCAACCACCACCTAAAACTCTATCCCTGATAGTCAAGTCAGCCGGTGGAAATGTAAGTTCTCTGTTATTGTACAAATCTCGAGTACTAGGTTTGGTTCTCTATATTACATATACAACCACTATAATATGGCTATCCTCCCATCTAATGAAGACGTGAAGTTCTCAACAAACAAGCACGTATACGAATTCTAGACATGGGTCAATAAATCATAGACATGGTGACGTGTCATTTTTTTCTAAAAAATATAGGATAGTGCTAGAACACAGTTTTAATATATATAATTTAAAAAGTATGTATCATATTTATATAGAAATTCAAAGTCAATAAGTTTATGTATTTATATGCTTAAAAATAAGCTTGTCCTTCACTCAAAACTTATTCAAAGCCAAGAGTTTAATATGTGTGTGTGACCAATCTGGACCTTTATTGCATTGGAATACTTGTCTAACATATCTACTGAACTAACTAGTGTTCAACACGTGTTCTCCGAGTGTTCCATAAACTTGAGTGTATGTGCTTCTTAAGTCTTTAATATTTATGTTTGTTTTGATCCTAGGAACTGAGCATGTAATGTAAAAAGTCCATGCACAAGGGGTTATATGGCCATCTCCGTGTTTCTTTAGTTATCAAATTTGTTCAAGTTTTTAATTGTCTCTAGATCGAAATCTGGAGTTATTTTTTGTGATTTTGGTGTACAAATACATACATCCATGTTTCTAATTATGATTAGATTGTTTTCTGCTTGCAACATTTTATTGTTTAGCTTGTCTTTGATCTTGAACTTACTATTATGTTGATTTAAATTCCATTTTAGCCTTAGAACTTTCAAAACATCCATTTTAGTCATCGAGCTTCCAAAACGTAGCCAACTAACGGTTTTAGTATTTTGTAAATTATTTTATCAATTAATATTCATTTATCCAATACTCATCGGTCATTTCTGCTATATGTGATTGGAATATATCTCATAGGAATCATTTTGAAAGTTGGGAAAAGATGAAAAATTTTAGGGACTAGAACAAGAATTTGTTTAATATCTTTTGATAGGGTGAATTCTTGCAATTTCCTTGTAGTATATACATAATTTTTTCTCTCATTTGGCAAATTCATTATGCTTGAAAATTTAGGTGATTCATGAGCTAGATAAAGTAAACAACGTATGGAAGACGATCTTTGTGGCTTGTGAGGAAGACGTGGAGGAAGCCTTGGTGGCCGTAGAAAAAGGGATATGGACTTTCAACGCTGAATGGCTAATGGCATGTATAATGAGACAAGAAGTAGACCTGGAGGCCCCTCAATTTGCTGAGTCTCTGTGAGAAACAAGATCACCCTAACTTTCAGTTTTGAACAAGCAGCAACCAACCATTTCGTCCTTGTGTAAATCCACTCTTTTCTCAACTCACTCTAATTTGGTACATAAACAAACTCTGATCGCTCCATCTCTATATTCATCAGTACATAAAAGACGATAAGTTTATTCATGGAGAAAGTTGGATGTAAGTATGTTTTAGGAATGGTCCTTCATTTAGTAACTTTGGGAATTGTAAAAATGAGGTAATGAAGTTTTATCAAGTTGAATGTTATTGTTTATGTTAGATGAGACTGATTCTTGGATACCAGAATTAACTTGAAGTACGTGTTTGAGTTCCATTGGAGTGATTAGAGAAAAAATGTTCCTTTAAAAAGGATAATTTTTTGATGTAGACTTTCTTTTTATTAAAATTGCTTAAAATACAATTTGAGAGTATTTCAGTAGCTTTGAAAGAGTTGTCAAACACTTGTAGTTTTTCTAAAATAACATATTTTCAAAATTAATTACCGTAATAGTTAAACAAAATATTCTTTTCCATAGAACTTTTAAAGTTTGTCTAGTTACCTCTTAAACCTTTCAATTGTTTAATAGGTCTTTCAATTTTATGTTTTAAGTGTCTATAAATTTTGATTTTTTATTTGTTAGATATAAATCTGAAGAAATGAATAAAGTAGATTTGTAAGTTTAAAATAGTTTAAAAGTTGAGAAATTAAATTTGTAGTTTAAAAAGTTGGAGTAAATAGTTTGTGTTAAGTGGGGTTGTGATATTTTATTTATTTATTTTAATAATAGAAGAGAGGGAGACGAAAACTGAAGAAGCCGTGGCTGACTTTGTATATTTCTCATTTCTTTTCAATTTGAGAAAATTTCTTTGCAATTCACTTTGAAAAGGAAAGGAAAGGAATATTTCTCCCTTATCTCTCTCTTCTTTTCAATTTATTTTCAATTTTTCTGTGTGCTTCTGACAGTTTATGCATAATCTCTCTTTCATTTTGATCTTCATCTCCATTTCAAATATCTCCCACACAAAGAACAAATAAATGAGTAAAGTAATTGAGAGAGCATTTCCCGTGTTTTGAATTTTCATTAACTCGAAAATCTCCTCGCCTGCTTTTTAGTTAAACGGTAACTAATTTTGAAATATGCAAAATTTTAACATAAATATTGATTTTCTCCTACATTATCTTAACACACTTTTTTTTCTTCCAAATATTGGATTTGTATCAAATCTTTATTTTCAAATTTTACTTTATCCAAATTTTCATTTTTCAAAATTTCATCGTTATTCTACTTTTATTTTTGTATTTCAATTTTTTGTAGAAAAATTTAGGTAAAAAGACTTAAAAAATTTCATAAATGTCTTAAACTAAAATTTATTTTCTTAAATAGAAATTCATATATTTTTTTGGACAATTATAACTTTATCATCATTATTAATTATATATAATATTTGAAATTAAATTTAAATTATTTTCTTGTTCACTTTACATTCAATTTATTATGATTGTGATAACTTCCTTATTTAAATGTGTACCTTTATTATAGAAATAAATTAGAAATATTTTTTTAATTAAGTACAAAGTAATATCTTTTCTAATATGAAATAATATACTAATTAATTGTAATCGTGTAATTGTATAAAATAAGTTTTTTTAATTTTCATTCTTACACGTAGACTACATCATTCCTTATGAAATTGATTTTAAAATATGTTTATTTAGTAAAGATGATTAAAACAATAGTAAACTATAAAATTCTTACATAGTTATTATCACTTTTTATATTTTTAAATTAACAATATATAATTTAATATATTTGTAAAATATAATAGTTCGTTTATGTGATTTATTATATATATACCCATATTATTTACAATAAATATACGGTGAACTACATCATCTTGATAGAATTTTGGATTAGAATAGATGTTTATATAGTAAACATTACTAAAATTGTAGTAAACTACATATTCACAATGTATCTATAATATATGGTGTGAATACATACATATTATTATATTTTACGGGTATATAATTATGCATAGTAAGAAGTTTGAATTTATATATGTTATTTAGTATATATACTTCATATTATATACAATAATACCTTATACAAAATTTCTATAGAATTTGTGTTTAAACTTTTTGTTTGTAGCAGTAAATATTACTAAAACAGTAATAAACGACATGATCATACATACATATTTTTCCTTTATAAATGTATTTGATTACATTATACTTTAATATATCTGCAATCTATAATAGTTATGTTCTGTGTTTTAGTATATATATACCCCATATTATATACAATAATACTATATACCGACATAATTCTATTATTTTTTGATAGGATGGCCAAAATGTAGTTCTTCTTGAATTCTCAATAAACTCTAGAATGTATCACATTCAAAACTAGATCTTCGTTTGTTTGCCTATTTGATCGAATATCTAAAATATACCTAATATATCAAATGTTTCATATGTTTTGAATATAATCTAAAATATACCTAATATACCAAATGTTTCATATGTTTTGAATATATACAATATTAAGTACGAAATTTCTAGTTAGATTCTGTCGGATAAGTTTTGTATTTGTCAGCCATCGAAAGTTTTCTTATTTACCGTCGAAATCTCAATAAACCCTAAAATGTATCACATTCAAAACTACATTTTTATTTGATTGCCTATCTAAATGAATATCTAAAATATACCTAATATACCCAATGTTCCATATGTGTTGAATATATACAATACTAACCTCGAAATTTTTAACTAGATTATGTTCGAGAAGTTTTGTATTTGTCAGCCGTCGAATGTCTTCTTCTTCACCTCCGAACTCTCTAAAATTTCGAAGTAAAAATCGTAATCCACTTTGGAAGGAGTAGACAATGGTTTTCGTAGAAGGAAAGCATGAAAGGTTTTCCATTTATTTCCAAAACTATATCCCATGATTTTTTCCATTTAGATATTTGTTATAAATCAATTAAATAATAGAAGTGAGTATTAAAATAACATTTATGTAATATACTAGTCTATTTAGGACTTTTGTAAAATTTATTAGTAATTTGGCTATATGAGTTAAAGAATTTTTTTTTTTTTTTAATGTTTGGGTGGGTTTCTCAAACTACACTTTGCATTCTCCACTGCAAAATAGGTTGATCCCCAACTTGATCGTCAACTTAAATTGGAAATTTTGTTGATGATGCAAAGATGAAGGACTCAAAAATTGACTTCTCAAGCCACTGTGAAAGAGGTAGAGCCAAGCTTCCCAAATCCACACCACATGAATGGTATTAATCACTTTAGTTAGATTTTTTGTTTATGAAGTTTCATATCTATTCCGTAAAGATGTACCATTGATTACCATGACATCAAGCCCAAAGAAACTTTCCAAATTTTGTTTGTTTCTCTTGCTTTCACGTCTCCATAATATCACTACGAGAATTATTGGTACGTTTAGCTTAAATACTATAGATCAAGCACAATTTAGATGGCTTGGTTGTCTAATTTTTCGAGTATTTTTAAGTTCGATATATTTGTAGACATTCTTCCTAGAAATAAAGACTATTGTAGGTCATATGGATATTCCATTCGGTAGCCCACGAGAGGACTTTCGGTAAACCCTCCATAGCAATCTTCAATTACGAGTGTAACTAATTTTTTTCCGTTGTTTTTTCTCTAAACTATATCTCCCCTCTTTTCAATTATAGAATCAAATGCATTTTTTTTTTAAATTATCAAAATAAAACATGATTTTTTTTTCAAATAATCATTTTGTTTCTTTCTTCGGATTTTCATATTTTTTTTTTCTATTTTGATTTTTGATGCTTTTTTAATATGGTTGCAAAAGGATTTTGAGAAGAAAAAAAAAATACTCCTTCAATGGTTGTAAAACCAAAAGTTTTTGCAGATTTTTTTATCATAGTTGTTGAATTTTTCTAAAAGATATGTCACGTCTAGACCAGATTAACCTTCTAATCTAGATCAAAGCTGAGACTACTCTTTGAAAACGTCTCTCTCAAAACTAAAAGACTAGTAAAACACTTCGACAACATCTCCTTTTAAAAATGAACACCTGAAAAAAAAAATTCACACTTCTAAATTCATAACTTCAAAATCAATATTGACTATGTCCTACCAAACACTCATCAAAATCATCTAGAGTCTCAAACTAATTTTTAAGTAGATAATGAAAAATAGAAATAACGAGGCTACAATCAACTGCAATGTACTCAAAACAGACACCCCTAGCATGACTTCCACTACTCATAACTATCCTAATGATGAACTCAAGAAATAAGTAAACATACAATGCTATGGTGTGTACAAAAGAAACCCAAAACTTTATCACTACTTGGAGGGGAAGAGAAAAGCATTTAAAAGTATGAGCTAAAGCCCGTGAATGGTAAGTTATAATAGAATAAAACTTATAAAACATATTTTCAATAAGAAACATTTAAATATAATTTTGACAGTAAAACCATAAATGGGACTCCATAATCACATATTACTACTATTTATAAGTTCTTCAGAAATACACTAAGACCGTCCATTTTTAATTCAAACACTACTAGTTATTACAAATATACGACAAAGCATAGTTCACACATGTTCAATCACCACAATGAGATGTGTGACCATACTCAGCTCATGCATATAGCCAACAAATTTGTACCATATATTGGTTTACCATGGCAGAATGCACTAAATACATGGTCGAGAATAGCTCACACATGATCCATATCCTCAAGGAAGCATGCGGCCAAATTGAGCCCACATATATTCAGTATTTGCAACCATGACAACCTTATTCCAACCTATTATGGTAAAATTACTGAATACACAACGAGAATAACACACACATTATCCATATTCTCAAGAAAACATGCGACCAAACTGAGCTCAAACATACTCAGTACCTGCAACAATTGTTACTTGATCACAATATTCACGTCATCCATATTCACACTCCTATGTGCACATAGAGCTATCCTCCAAGAGTTAATCTAGGCCCACAACCAATTCCATCGTCTGCATTTTTCCTAGCTTCGTTTGCTTGCAATTCTTTTTCAACCTTGAATTCAGTAGGAAGGCACCATTTTAAAAATGCATGTTCTTGTTCGGTTGTTGATGAATGTCACACTCCATGAATACCAAGTCAATGTTATTGTATTGTTACCTTGGGTGGACCATGCCAAAGTTCGTTTTTGTGTAAAAAATTTGTATTATAATGCTATTACATTTATACAAAAGAGTAAAAGTTGTTACATTGGGTTCTTATGGGATAAGTTGATCATGTTGCAACTGGAGTGAGTTTGTTGGGTTGTTATGGAATTGTAGGTTGATTGTTTTAATTTCTTATGATTATAGGTGTGGACTTGTTCGTAGAGATAAAGTGTTTTCCTTTTGCATGTATTTGTTTCAAATGAACATTGTATTGTAAGACTCTTATTTTTTCTTTATGAAATATGTTCTAATTTTCTAAATTGAACTTTTGGTATTTCAATGTAGTTATTAATTTTGAAAATGTTTCGTTTGAAAATTTTATTGGATTTAAATTGAATCAGAACTCAATAATCTTATTCATTTGTTTATTTATATATTATATTCTTTTTAATCTTATATATATGACGTTCACAAGTTCTTCTTGTCTCTCCCTGGTCTACCTCTCGTATTACCTTTGCCTGAAAATGTTAAATATGGAAAGTGTGAGTATAAAAATGTACAAGTAAGAGACCCACTACTAATCCCATTAGTGGTAAAACAGTTAACTTCCTATTAGGAGGTACCCTGCATCATAACAATAATATGATCTGTAGGATGCACCTAATCAGTCTAGTGATCCTGAAGAATGCACATATCAGTCTAGTGATTCTGAAGAATGTACCAATCAGTCTAGTGATTCTGAAGAATGTACCAATCAGTCTAGTGATCCTAAAGGATGCACGTATTTGTCTAATGATTCTGAAGGATGCACATATCAGTCCAGTGACCTCAAAGGATAAACGTATCGGTCTAGTGGTCTCGAAGGATGCATGTATCAGTTTAGTGATCCAAAAGGATACACAATATGTAGTGATCACGTAGGACATCGTGTCTGCAAGGTACAATATCCCATAGCTAAAGCTAACATTTTTCTCTCAGTCTAGATAATTTTAATCCAGTCTAAACAGTCCAATACAGTCAACTTAAAAATTCATTATGACCTATCCCAAATATTTCAATTCAACACATAAGCAATCAAATTAATCATACTAGTACATATTCAATCATTAGCGTAGCGAGTCGTCAATACATCCAAACGTATGCATAACCAATCAAGATAGTCAAGATATGAAAGTTCACATTATGCATAATCAGTCAAATCGTCTCATACGATACATCTCAATTTAATTTGGGGTTTGGTAGTAGAAATTTCTTACCCCGAGATTAACTAAAAACTCTTGATCGAACTAAAGTCTAATTAACCAACCTAAACTTAAACAGAGAATCAAACACTTTTGCCAACAAATTCATCCATTCAAATCACCTAAATGTAACTTCTACAAACTAACTTCCACAAACTTACCCAAGTAATGGAGAATTGAACCCCAAACCAAACTTATTGTGAACTCCAAGAACTCGAGCGATACTTCCTCACTGGAACCTTCAAGGAAAAATCCAACTTTAATCCAAAGAAAATTTATTTTAGACCAAGATTTAATATGTGATGGATATACCCTAAACCCAATCAAAACTCACCAAGGAGTGATTGACAACGGCTTAGGCAGGAAATGACTTGGCTTGGCTAGCTAACAGAGGCATGCTCAAATATGAGGACATGGCTCGGATGCGACTTGGACGAAGGAGGAGGCTCGGTGACGAGGGGACAACTTTCAACTCCCAAACACGGCTTGGACAACAAGGAAACTTTGCAATGGTCGATGACTTAGCTTAAGTAGTTTTGACGAATGGGGAACGGAGCATGACGAACAACTACAGTAGTAAGTAGTTGACAGTGAGGCAAATCTTAAACGAACGAAGAATAAATAAGACGCGCAAACGGAGAAGGATGTCAACTTGCAAACTGCGTCGGACGACTTCGCACGATGCGACTAGGACTTCTCTGAGCTTCATCGAACGTGAACGATAGACGACATGCATGACGAACGATTAACAGGGTGTTGACGACAAGAAAAATTTGGACAGTGGCTAAGGCACCCAATTTGTGAAGAAGGGATGAGAAGATGCACAATTTCCCTTTCTTTTATTTACTAGCAGTACGAGAAGAAGAATCAATAATAATAATATTATTATTATAAATATTATTATTTTTGCTTTTCTTTTCCTTTTCGTTTTATCTTTTATAAAAATCAACTCTTCTCTTTCTCATTAAACACAAATATCATAACGCGTTACATTTCTGCTTATTGATTGGACCATAAACTGGTTGTTCATTAGAGAAGCATTGGTATTAAGGACTAAAGGTAAGTTAGGGATAAAATGGTAATTTGATCCAATTGGCGTTACAGATGGTTATGAAGGACTAACTTACTATTATTGATCTATACCTGTGGATACAGAAATATATGTACAGTGAGAAAAGTTCAATCACTATAAGAAAATTTTGATATTTCGACGTAGTAAATCGTTAGAAAATACATCAAAATGCATCGAAAAAGGAGTTTTTGACGCATAAATGAGCTTTGAAAGTTGGGTCGGATGAAATACATTGGGAGTCATGTAGTGAAATGTGTTGGGAGAGGTTTTTTCGACGCCCTAAAAAGAAGCGTTGGAAGTTCATTGTTGTAGGTGTTGGAAATTATAACCAAACTCTTGATCCCATCGTATAACTCCTAATGTCGCATGTACGACATTGGCGTCGAGAGTTTGGTTATTTTTTTAAAAAAATACCTTAATTTTATTTTAATTTTTGTAACCTAAAATTAAAATAAAATAAAGGTATTTTTTTATTTGGACTCTAATTCTCTCTCCTCCTGGCTAAAGATTATGATTTGAGTGTAGCCTGAAATTAGGTGGAGGAGAGAGAGTAGAATGCAAGGAGGCTACAACACTTGGCTCATTGTGTAGTGCCAAATGTAAAGCAATAAGGCCATTCCTATTTCTTTCTCATTTTCCCATCCTTTTATGTATAAAGAAAATCAGGCGAGAAGCTGTTTCACCTATCTAGTATTTACTCCCACTTATCTTTTTCAAATCCAAACATAAAATTAACAGACATTTTTCTCCTCCTCTTCAATCCTTTCTTCTTTTTTTTTTTTTTTTTAAGGAAAACTCTTTTAAGCTTTTCTAGAGTATACTAACAAGTTACAAGCTTCCTAAAAAGAGGAAATAAAAAGTAAGTTGCCATAACACTCAAAACAGATTAAATAAATAAGATAAGTATACCAAAGGGTAACTTATCTTGGAGGATTTCTGGTTGAGGTTTACTTGGATTAAAATCATAAGGTTAGTCATTGCAATTCCCACGACTAGCAAATTAGAAAAGACAAATTAAAAGTAAGAAGGGAAACCTCCTACCTCACTAGAGCAGCCCTGTTCAACTTTGAATGATCATAAACCAAATACAAGATCAAACATTTGCTTTCATTACCAAAGATAGCATCAAAGAACGATAAAACATGAAATAGATCTATTCAAACTATTAGTTGCCCGCAAAGAACAAGTAAAATGAAAAGAAAATAAGATTGGGGATTACCCTGTTCTAAGCCTTTCGAAGCATCAATGTACCCCTTGATTTTGTCATCTATAAGGATAAAATATCTAACTATTATTTTAAAAATCCAGATCATAAAATTTGTATACAGATCCGAAGCCTTTTTCTTTATGAAAATAAATATTCATTGATATGGTGAAATGAGACTAATACGCAGACACTTACAACTTAAAATCTTAGGATCATGATCATGACCTTTCTTCCAAAGAACTTAAATGCTAATTCACATGATTGTAAACTCAAAAGAAAGTTATGGAAAAAGAAGTTTGTCTCATTTGGTACAAACCTCATTACAAATCTCCAAGCAAGCCATTGATGAATATGATGTTTGAAGTGTTTAGGAAAGAGAGCAAAGCAGAGAGCGAAGAAGTTGGTGAAGTATGCTGATGTAGACATAAGACATTTCAATATTAACTGCTTTCGAGGTTCAACATCTCAATGGTAAACATTATGCAGGTAACAAAATTGAGATAATATGTAAATCTAACGCAAAGAATTGTTATGATGCTAATATATCAAAAATAAGACTTTCAATGCAAATCTAACACAACTCTCTTTCCCTTAAACCTTCCAATAAGAATTATTTTACCTTCAGAAAGAATGCCACAATAAAAATTAAAAAGGCTAAGAGTCATTCCAGTAGAGGAGATGTGAAATAAAATTATAAGATAATTAACAAAGACATACAATAATGGAAAGAATCAAGAATAATAACATGAAACTCGCAATAAGTAGAAGATGACGGCCAACTCGGTTGATCACCCATGTTGTAACTGCAGTGACAAAAACCTAAAAAACATGCAAGTCTTTTCCCATCTTCATAGAACTTCAGTGAATATCATCTTGATGGAGAGATCAAAAAAAATAATTTTTTTCACCATTGATGTTTCCCACTCGAGTTCTAAACCACAAGCTTATGGAGCAATCATACAACAAAATTTCCAAAAATAAAAAATAAAAAGAAAGCAAAGGACCCCAATTGCTAAAATGAATTATAATAGAGGAAGAAAAAACCCACTGCCCAAGCTCCAACCCTATAGACCTCAAGCTTATCGAGAAACTATAACTTGTTCTAATCCAAATATGAAGATCTAACATAACCAATTACAAAGCCCTAAATTCTGAAGCAGAAATTATGAGCAAAAGAAAACATTCACACCAAACATAAATTTCCAATTTACCGCAACAGAAAACACAAGACATGAGGGAATTTTGGCTCCATTTAGTCTCTCACTCTCTCTCGAAAACCTATGAAGTTCAACAGTAACTTGTAGAATGAGATTCAAGAAGATGGGTAGTACATTTAATATTTGAGCACATTTAGGGTTTAGAGTTGTTGAAGATAGGAAATAACATTCATTTTAGGGAAGAAAGGGATTTTTAGGGTAAAATACAATCTAGCTCTTATTACAAACCAAAAAATATAGGGCAGGTGACGACAACAACGACACCAAAAGAGAAACGACAGTTGACAAGGACGACGGTGGAGAGGTCGGTAGTTTGTTTTCCCTTTTTTGCAACCTTTTCTTCTCCCCTTCTCACATCTGTGAATTATAGATGGCACTACAACAAGTCAAAGTTTTCCCGATACAGACATGCATCAGTAAAGTTTGGAAACGACATCGGCAGTAGCTCTTCCAACGTATATGATCAGTCGGGAAGCATGTCGGTAAAACCACGTCGGGGGACCCATTTTCGACGTGCAATTAGTACGACATCCAGAATTCCCTTTTCCTAACGTTATGTTGGGCGACGAGAACAATCGTCAGTACAACCTCACCCACGACGTTAAATCATACGTCGAGAGAAAGAGTCTCCCGACGTTGCGTCCTAAAAAGTATCCCCAATGTGCTCATGAAAACGTTATGCCACGTGTATCTTTCCTGACGCTCTGCATCTGGAATTATTTTAAGTATATATTTTTTTATTTATTAAAATTTTCTTTTTTGAATTGCACACCATTCTTTACGGCTCCAGTTTCCTTTAAATTGAATAAAATTGTAACAAAATAAGCAACAAACTATTAAAAAATTATAGAAAATAGCAAATCAAAATTAAATAATATTATAATTAAATGTTACATTGTCCAACCATTTTGAATGTGTTAAAGAAATTACATACAAAAAAAAAATACATTTATCTCTTAATGTACACATATGCCATATTACTATATCCACACCTACAATGACAAAAAAATTAGATATATATATAGATCACTGACTAATGTAAAGTAAACAACTTAAAAGTTGAAAAATACGAACCGCAAATGCTCCTCACAATTTTCTTTGTGTCCGAGTCATTTCTTCAATCATTTCATTTCTTCTATTTGTTGTGAGTGCAGCTCTGACGTCCTTTTCCGCTCTTCAATCATGCGTTTAGCTTCTTCATGCTTGAGTCTTTGCTTCTCAATCAGGACTTTATTAGATTTTTCGATCTCCTTAGATTGCAAACATGAGGTAGAAAAATTGCTTGCACAACTCTTGCAGAACACAGGCTTAGGTCCACAACAAAAGACCTTTTGAAGATCTTTTCAGTAGCCCAGTCGTCTATCCAAAACTGTCTCGCATATCTTGTCCCTAGAGAGTGGCTAAGAACCCTTTGGGTGGGCTGAGACTGAAGTTCCAACATTTGATTCTACAACAAATTTTGTAATTAAGTTATGAAGGCATAAATATAAGTATAAAATAAGATAGTCTCGAATCGTTTGGCTTCGTAGAAGGAACTATGGATATTAGTACCACACATTAGAAATGAATGTTTTAATATCTCCAACAACATGTCGAAGGACTTGTTACTCCAACCGTTGAGAACCTTTTCATGCATGATCTTAACCAAAAAATTAAGGGAGGAAACTTTAGAACAACTAGGGTATAGCTCACTACGTGCTTCATTCAATAAGTCCTAAAATATGTTTGTTGTCTCTTGGTCTATATCTACCCCAATATTAAACGACATCTCATTCTCCAAACCTTCCTCTGTTTCCTATTTGTGTTCAATCGAAGCTTGTAAATCATTAAGCATACCAAACATTTCATCTTCTTCATTAAAAGGGTTACTACTAGTTCATTCATCAAATCTTTCTATACCTCTATGCAAGTTTACTGGCTCTCCACGATACACTCATTCTGTATAAGAGGGGGATATTCCAATGGTTAATAGATGTTGCTCCACACCCTTTAATGAGTCTCAATTTGAGTTCATACATTTCTTGCATTGACACCTTATTCGTCCGTAATCATCAACGTGAAACTTGGCAATCTCTAAAAATTGGGATACATGCCCTCTCTATACTCAAATGATAACTTATTCCTAACTGTCATCCAACCTTTGTCCATCGTTAAAAACTTAAAACATAAATATGTTTGATTAATCGTATATTCCTCATCTCAAGCTCTAAACTTACTCTATGAATAAGCTATGTCTAATCTTCCAAATTTTCCACTAAAGCTAAGTTTAAACTACAGAGGCCACCATAACTGTAGGATAGCCAAAACAAACAAACCACAAACAACTAAATATTTACATTCTAGCTAACACTTCAAACCTTCACAACCCTAAACAAATTCAAAAATAAACTTGCACTGAATATGCTACCATAACTAGAGGATAGCCATAATAAATCAACAACAAATTACTTTAATCTTTACAAACTACCTAACCGTTCCACCAAACAAAACTACTAAGAAATAAAAAAAAAAACCTACCATAACTACAGGACAACCAAAACAAATCTCAACCACAAATTACATCAATTATAAAACAATAACAAACCTCACAAAGATAAATATTGAAATCGTTACACCCCTTTCTCAAATTTAATACTACCCCCTTTAATTTTCAATTCAACCCACCCTCTCTCAGGTTTTCATTACACCATCCTCTCAAATTTTCAATTCAAACCTCCCCATAATTCCTACAAAATAAACAACCCCCTTCAAATCTTTGATACATAACCCCCTCAAGTTTTGAATACAACCCCTCTCAAGTTTTGGATACAACCCCTCCCCTCAAATTCGACTTTTCCCTTCTCAAACTTTCAATACAAACATCCATAATCTAAATTAATTCTTAAATTTAAAATTAATTCTCAGATCCATAAAAAAAACATAAAAATCAAATTCAATCCTAAAACTAATTCAAAAACTAAATCCTAAAACTAATTCAAACCCTAAATCCTAAAATTAATTTGAAACAGAAACAAAACAAATCTTAAAACCAAAACTAAACAAAAATAAAAACTAAACTACTTACCAAAGTTAGGAATGACGACAACATTCGACGACGAACGATGATAAAGGAACAATGACAACACGATGGATAAACTACACTCTTCTTTTCGGTCTCTCTCGTTTTCTTTCTTCCTCTTCCAGTTATGTGAATTACAGAACTGAAATAGTTCTATTTATAAGCAAACTCCTGACGCATAACAAAAACATTGGGAGAATATGCCCAATCCCGACACCATTAGTAATGCGTCGATATTGTGGGGCATTAACACTGACACATTACTAATGGAGTCCGAAATAATTAGCCCCTATCCCGATGTTATACAATGCACAACGGGGGAAAGAAAAAAAAATGTTTTCTTTCCCCAACGCTGTTGATAAATACGTCGAAAATATAAGCCATATTTTTTACGTTTTTTTGCATAACATCAGGAAATGTGTAACAAGTAAATAATAGATTTTTCCCCAACCCCCTTATTGACGTTTTACGTTTTTGTTATGCATGACGTTTTACGCACGACTGGAAGAGGAATTTGCTTTACACATGAGTTCCATATAAACATAAAAAATTACGCACGACGTTGGTGGAATTACGCATGTGTAATTCCTGTTTACGTTTTCTGCATAATTCCTCTTCTAGTCGTGCGTAATTTTTTACTTGCGTAATTCGCTTTACACTACAAAAACATTGGGAAAATATAAACAGGTGTTCCATATTTTTTACGTTTTACGCACAACGTCGAGAGTGATCAATTCCACCGATGTAGAGAATACTACGTAGATGGAACACCTCTTTCCTGACGTTCCTTTTGTCGATGTCCTTTTATCGTTAGGAGAATCCCAATTTTTTATAGTGTGAGTTGATTTAAGGAAAACTCCCAATGCAGCCAACAAAGCGTTGAGAGTTCTCTCATTCTTCTGATGCTTTGTTGGTGGCATCATAAGTTTCCCTATATCTCTCTTGTTGGATCGGTATGGCAACCCTAGAGGGGGGTGAATAGGGTTTAAATAAACTTTTTGACAAATAAAAAATAAAATCAACTAATTAGATACTTTTTAAATTTAAATAAAGAACTTTGTAAACTTTGTTAAATAACAAGATTGATAAAAATATATGAATGGAAGTATGCAATCAAACTCAACCAATAAGAGTATGTAACTAAAATTAAATTAAAAAATAATTAGAAAAGAGTTAGAGAAGAAGACACCGTAATTTTATAGTGGTTCGGTTAAACTCAACCTACATCCACTTTCCCAAGCACCTCTTGGGATTTTGATTGAAAATCTTCTTTGGACTCTTTCCACGGATTTGAGCCGAACCGATTCTTGCTCCTTTTTCGGGTTCAAGAGCAAACCCGATCCTTTCCACGGGTTAGGATCCAACCGTTACAATATGTTGAAGTTTTTAAATCACACAAAAGAAAACTCTCTAAAAGAGTGAGTATACAATTTGAAGCTCACAAATTTAATCCTCACAATACAATAAGAAGCTCTCAAGAATAAGATGAAAAGAATAAAAATTGGAAGCTTTAGAGAGAATAACAATGTTGGCTTTTTGCTTGAGGATTGTAAAGAATTTTGTGATCTTGTGTAAATGTGAAGTATTTAAAAAGAGAGGAAAGATAAATTCAAAATCATTTGGGTCATTAGATATAAGTAAAAGAAAAATGAATGGTTGAGATTTAAACTTAATTAGCCGTTAGACACAATACAAATAATAATATAATAATATGTCTTTTCAAAATACTTTGTTTAAAAAGAAATCAATAAAGCAACTTCACCATCTTTTAAACAACTAGCCGTTAGACACAAGGAAAAATAATATTATTAAATTCATTTTCTTTATAAAAGCCAATAAAACATAACAAAAAGCCACATTTGTTACTCCTTCATTGCTCCAAGTGACTTTCTCTAATTGATTCAAATTGAATGCTTGGTCGCCACGTCACCATCTCGGGTATTTTTCCGTTAAGCTTCTTTTAGCAATATTTTCTTCATTTGAACTTCGATTTGGGTGATTCAAGAGGCGTTAGAATCATTTTTCCAAGCTCTACGATATGGTCTATTCAAATTAATAAAATTGTCAAAAAAAAAAATCAGATTTGTTATCATCAAAACATAAATTAATTGAATAATTAAAATAAATTAATTTGAGATTAAGGGCCAAAAAGCCAACAATCTCCCCCTTTTTTGATGATGACAAATCATTGAAGAAAAATAACTTGAAACACACATGATCAACAAGTAATTCTATTATCAAGATGTATAACCATAAAGCTCATGTATATATTTCACCACAAAGAACATACTTGAAAACAATTGATAAGAGAACCTTCTTTGTCCTTAATTAATTTTTTTCTCTAAAAAAATATGCATTATTCAATAGAAACAATTATGCAACAAATTGATAAAAACATATTTTTCTTATACTTCTCCCCCTTTGGAATCATAAAAAACAATACCAATGAAGTTAGCTCTCCCAAAAAACATGAACACATACAAAATGTCTAATTCTCCCCCTATCAATATGCATTACGGTAACAATATCAAGTAAGATATAAAATCAAGATGCATCCCAACGAATAATTCCAAGCTCAAGCCTATTTTTACAAAAGCTTTCTTCACTCAAAGGCTTGGTAAATATATCCGCTAATTGATTATTGGAACTTACAAACTCAAGAGTAATATGACCATTTTGTACATGCTCTCTAATAAAGTGATGCCTAATATCTATATGCTTAGTTCTAGAATGATGAATAGGATTCTTAGTCAAATTTATGGCACTAGTATTATCACAAAATATAGGCACATTATCAAATTTTAATCCAAAATCACAAAGAGTTTGTTTCATCCAAAGAATTTGTGCACAACAACTAGCAACCGCAATATATTCCGCTTCGGTAGTGGATAAGGCAACCGAATTTTGCTTTTTACTAAACCAAGATACTAAGGAACTACCAAGAAATTGACAAGTCCCACTAGTACTTTTACGGTCAAGTAAACTACCGGCAAAGTCCGCATCGGAATATCCTACCAAATTAAACTCAACATTTCTAGGATACCATAATCCAACATCAATAGTTCCAAGCAAATATTTAAGTATCCTTTTAACGGCATGGAAATGTGATTCTTTAGGACAAGATTGAAATCTAGCACAAAGACATACACTAAACATGATATCGGGTCTACTAGCGGTCAAATAAAGTAAAGATCCGATCATACCTCGATAAGTCTTTATATCCACACACTTACCTTTTTCATCTTTGTCAAGCTTAGTGGTAGTGCTCATAGGAGTTTTTGCAACTTTACCTTCATTTAATTTGAATTTCTTGAGCAAATCCCTTGTGTATTTTTCTTGACTTATGAAGATGCCATCCTTGAGTTGTTTGATTTGAAGACCAAGGAAGAAACTAAGTTCTCCCATCATACTCATCTCAAACTCATTATGCATACACTTGGAAAATTCTTCACACAAAGATGAATTAGTAGAACCAAATATAATATCATCCACATAAATTTGTACTATAAGCATGTCATTATTTTTAACTTTAATAAATAGAGTATTATCAATTTTTCCCATCTTAAAGTCATTCTCAAGTAAAAACTTGCTAAGTCTATCATACCAAGCTCTTGGAGCTTGTTTTAAGCCATAAAGAGCCTTTTTCAACTTATAAACATGATTAGGTAAATCAAAACTTTCAAAGCCCGGAGGTTGTTCTACGTAAACTTCCTCCACAATATAACCGTTTAAAAAAGCACTTTTTACATCCATTTGATACAAAATGAAATTTTTATAAGAAGCAAAAGCAAGCAACATTCTAATAGCTTCTAATCTAGCAACCGGTGCAAAAGTCTCTTCATAATCTATACCTTCTTCTTGACAATAACCTTGAGCTACAAGTCTAGCTTTATTTCTAATGATATTTCCATTTTCATCCATCTTATTTCTAAAAACCCATTTAGTTCCGATTATAGATGCATTAGAAGGCCTAGGGACTAATTTCCAAACTTTGTTTCTTTCAAATTGATTTAATTCTTCTTGCATAGCTAAAATCCAAAACTCATCACATTCGGCATCTTTAAAACTTCTAGGTTCAATTTGAGACACAAAAGCAAGATTACTAAATAAATTAAGAGAAGAACGAGTTTTGACACCTTGTTCGGGATTGCCAAGAATTAGATCCTTGGGATGGGATAGAGCATATCTCCACTCTTTAGGCAAGGATGAAGAACCCTCTTCTTTCTTTTCTATGATGTTCACATCTTGCATACTTGGAACAATTTCTTTGCCTTTGTCATTAACAAGTAAATCTCCAAAATCTTTTTCTAAATCATCACTACAAATAGACTCATTAGAAACATTATTCCAAGATTCATCAAATACAACATGAATAGATTCCTCAATAACTAAAGTTTTCTTATTGAAAACTCTATAAGCTTTACTAGTAGAGGAATATCCTAGAAAAATACCAACATCCGTCTTAGAATCAAATTTTCCAAGTTTTTCTTTGTTATTCAAAATAAAACATTTACAACCGAAAACTTTGAAATACCCAATATTTGGAATTTTTCCATGCCAAAGTTCATAAGGAGTTTTATCTAAAGAGGGTCTAACTAAAACTCTATTTGAAACATAGCAAGCGGTGTTAACGGCTTCCGCCCAAAAATATTTAGGTAAACCATACTCATTCAACATTGATCTAGCAAATTCTTGCAAAGTACGATTTTTCCTTTCAACTACACCATTTTGTTGAGGAGTTCTTGGAGAGGAAAAATTATGGGAAAAACCATTTTCTTCACAAAAAGCTTTAAAAGCATCATTATCAAATTCTCCTCCGTGATCACTCCTAATTTTGGAAATAAAAAATCCTTTTTCATTTTGTACTCTTTTTGCAAAACTAATAAAATTTTTCAAAGCATCATCCTTATGTTTTATCATCAAAACCCAAGTAAATCTAGAAAAATCATCAACTATCACAAAAGCATAATAATTCCCTCCATAACTAGCAATTCTAGAAAGGCCAAATAAGTCCATGTGTAATAGTTGTAAGGGTCTAGCAGTAGAGATCACATTTTTAGATTTGAAAGAGGACTTAGTTTGCTTACCCATTTGACAAGCATCACAAACTTTGTCTTTTTCAACCAAATCATGCTTTAAACCATCAACCAAATGAACATTTTCAATCAAAGTAGATGAATCATTTCCTATATTACCCTTACCAATTATTTTACCTTTCTTGTTGTCACCAAAGGTTACCATGCCTCCATTATTTTTGGAGAAAGAGATAAGCTTGGATCGGTCTCCCGTCATGTGTCTTGAGCAACCACTATCCAAGTACCATTTGTTTTTCTTGGAGGCTTTCAAACAAACCTAAAAACAACTAATTTCAAGTTTGATCCTTTGGTACCCATACTTGTTTGGGTCCTAGAATGTTAGCATTTACATATTTAGGGATCCATTTCATTTTTTCATAGACATTACAAGCACTAGATCTAGATAGGTAACAAGAATAAGCTTTATGTCCATACTTGCCACAAGAAAAACAAACAACATTATGCAAAGATTTATTTTTCATAACAAATTTATGTACTCTACTTTTATTGGAGAAATTCTTCCTTGGAGCAATGTAAAACTTTGCTCTTTGCGAAAAATTTCTTCTTGAATAAGTATTTTGAGCATACTTCAATTTAAAGCATTTAGGTCTAATGTGACCTTCAACACCACAATTATGACATATGGGTACAAAACTAGATTTAACATGATTAGACACATGATTAGACATGTTAAACTTAGGCACAATAGGTGATGCTTTAACGAATGTAGTTTTAGAACTTGATGGAGTAGATGATTCATCAATATAGCCTAAACCTCTCTTATCACCATAAGATTTTCCTACTTCAATAATTTTGTCCAATCTTTGAGCACCTATTGTCAACTTTTTAATAGTTTCTTTAGCTTTATCAAGTTCTTGTAAAACACTTAGTTCATTTTCTTTAAGCACTTTAATCAAGTTATCTTTTTCACAACTATCATGCTCAAGAAATCTAACTTTATCAAGCAAAGCATCTTTCTCAATACAAACATGCTTATCACTAGAGACATTCAATTCTTCAATTTGCTCAAAATTTTCATTCTCTTTAAAGCAAGCAATTGTATCAAGTAAAGACTTATTTTCACTAATTAAAACATTGTATTTCTTCTTAAGCACAACATACTTAGAACTAAGTTTTTCTAGGTCATTTTGCATGCTTTCAAAATTTTCAAATAATTCATCAATAGAAAGAGGTTCTAGAGTTACCTTATCATCATGTTCATCATCTTTGTCACTATGAGCCATGAGACCAAGATTTGCCATTTCTTCAACTTCACTTTCACTTTCACTACTATCATCCCATGTAGCCTTCATTGCCTTCTTCTTGGATTTCTTAGATGATTTGAGGAGAGGACAATCCGTTCTTATATGACCCGATCTTTTGCATTCATAACAAATCACCTCATCCTTTTTGCTTTTCTCACCTTTTGACTCTTTTTGGGTTGATAGGTGTTTCTTGAAATATTTTTTTTCTTTTTATGAAATTTTTGTACTTACGTGAGAAATAAGCAATGTCATCTTCATCAAGGCCATCCTCGTCTTCGGGATCAACTTCCAAGGAGATAGTCTTTAATGCAATGCTCTTCTTCTTTTTGGACTCATCCTCCAAGTGCTCCTTCATGATGATCTCATGAGTCATGAGTGAGCCAATAAGCTCCTCTAGTGGAAGTTTGGTGAGATCCTTTGCTTCTTGAATCGCCGTTACCTTAGCTTCCCAAGTCTTAGGTAGAGACCTTAGAATTTTTCTAACATTTTCGGAAGTTGTATAAACTTTACCAAGACCCTTCAAAGCATTTATGATGTTAGTAAATCTAGTAAACATATCGGTGATAGTCTCATTAGCATCCATCTTAAACAATTCATAATTATGAACAAACATGCTAATTTTAGACTCTTTAACTTGATTTGTTCCTTCATGAGTAATTTCAAGAGTATTCCAAATTTCTTGAGCGGAAGAACACATGGATATTCTATTAAATTCATCTTTACTCAAGGCACAATACAAACAATTAATAGCCTTAGCATTAAATGAACACTTTTTCATTTCATTTTCATCATACTCTTCTTCTAATTTAGGCGTATCAACATTATCAACATTTTTCATGGGTACATAAGGACCTTTAGCAACAATTAACCACAAATTATAGTCAATAGATTGCAAATAAATTTTCATTCTAGCTTTCCAATATGCATAATTTGAACCATCAAAATAAGGAGGTCTAGAAGTTGATTGACCTTCAACAATACCATTTGCCAATAGGTTTGCCATAATGCTCTAACAATAAAGTTTATCAAGAAATTAAAATTTCAAGATGAGCAACCTTGCTCTGATACCAATTGTTGGATCGGTATGGCAACCCTAGAGGGGGGTGAATAGGGTTTAAATAAACTTTTTGACAAATAAAAAGTAAAATCAACTAATTAGATATTTTTAAATTTAAATAAAGAACTTTGTAAACTTTGTTAAATAACAAGATTGATAAAAAGATATGAATGGAAGTATGCAATCAAACTCAACCAATAAGAATATGTAACTAAAATTAAATTAAAAAATAATTAGAAAAGAGTTAGAGAAGAAGACACCGTAATTTTATAGTGGTTCGGTTAAACTCAACCTACATCCACTTTCCCAAGCACCTCTTGGGATTTTGATTGAAAATCTTCTTTGGACTCTTTCCACGGATTTGAGCCGAACCGATTCTTGCTCCTTTTTCGGGTTCAAGAGCAAACCCGATCCTTTCCACGGGTTAGGATCCAACCGTTACAATATGTTGAAGTTTTTAAATCACACAAAAGAAAACTCTCTAAAAGAGTGAGTATACAATTTGAAGCTCACAAATTTAATCCTCACAATACAATAAGAAGCTCTCAAGAATAAGATGAAAAGAATAAAAATTGGAAGCTTTAGAGAGAATAACAATGTTGGCTTTTTGCTTGAGGATTGTAAATAATTTTGTGATCTTGTATAAATGTGAAGTATTTAAAAAGAGAGAAAAGATAAATTCAAAATCATTTGAGTCATTAGATATAAGTAAAAGAAAAATGAATGGTTGAGATTTAAACTTAATTAGCCGTTAGACACAATACAAATAATAATATAATAATATGTCTTTTCAAAATACTTTGTTTAAAAAGAAATCAATAAAGCAACTTCACCCTCTTTTAAAAAAACTAGCCGTTAGACACAAGAAAATAATATTAAAATCATTTTCTTTTAAATTCATTTTCTTTATAAAAGCCAATAAAACATAACAAAAAGCCACATTTGTTACTCCTTCATTGCTCCAAGTGGCTTTCTCTAATTGGTTCAAATTGAATGCTTGGTCGCCACGTCACCATCTCGGGTATTTTTTCGTTAAGCTTCTTTTAGCAATATTTTCTTCATTTGAACTTCGATTTGGGTGATTCAAGAGGCGTTAGAATCATTTTTCCAAGCTCTACGATATTGTCTATTCAAATTAATAAAATTGTCAAAAAAAAAATCAGATTTGTTATCATCAAAACATAAATTAATTGAATAATTGAAACAAACAATAGTCAAATCTAAACAATTGTGTATAAGGAATCTTTAAAAAAATCAATTTGATTTGGGTAGCCAAATTTAAACGATCATATACCAAATAGAAACAATCATTTTTCAAATTTGAACGATTGTTTTCCAAATATAAGTGCGTACCAAAAAATGTTGAAAAAAACCGTTGAGATTTGGCAATCCAAATTTAAACGATTAATCTAAATGATTGTATACCACAAAATTATGAAAACAATCATTTAGATCTGGCCACCCAAATTTAAATGATTAATTGATCAAAACCAAAAAATCTTGAAAAAAAATTATTTTGATTTGGGTCCCCAAAGAATAGTCAAATATAAAAGATCGTTTCCTAAATATATTACACGGTGGGTGCTAATTAATTATAGGGTATTTTTGGTATTTTCCATTATGGACCTGCGGGCTTTTTTCGTTTTCAAAATTTTTCTATAAGGTGTAAATGTTTTGCCACTTTGTTATTATATTTTCTAACAGACCCCTTCTAATTATGTCTTTTTTTCTTACAAAATTATTTTATCTACTTGCTAAACTTGTTAATAGTCATATATGAAGATTATAGTTAACAAGATTTAATTAAATCAAATATTAATATCTACAAAAATATGTCATAATATAAAATTGTAGAAGATATGCATTGTTGAGTATGAAATTTTGACCAATTAAATTTTGCCACATCATCACAACAAATATTATGATAATTATTGTTTTTTTATTGGATTTTGGATAATTAAGTTTATTCAACCAAACTCAATTTAGGTTCAATAAACAAATGAGCCCAAACCCAACAGACAAATAGGCTTAAGCCCAAGCCCAACAAGAAAATGGGCCAAGGCCCACCAACCCATGAAATTTCTCTATAAATAGAGACCATTGCCATTCATCTGAGGGATCTGGGGATTGAAGCTTTGAAGTACTGAAGCTCTGAAGAATTGAAGATTCAAACTTTTACAAGCTCTCAAGACGTATGAATCTGTATTAACCTCGAGATCAACATCTTCTGAAAGACTGGGGATTTGGAAATTAAACTTTCCTTGAATTCTAGAAGGTCGAAGTTTAGATCAACTTGCAACTGCAACATCCTGAAGATCGAAAACTAAGAAGTTCTAAAGTTTATTTTTATCTTGTATTAGAGAGAAAACATCAAATGAGTAAATACTAGAGATTGTATCCGCTATATTCATCAATAGATCAAAGTTCAATTCCACAAAATATATTTATTCGAAATCTCGTGTGAATAGTTTGCCACGCCCAGTGGGACCATCTCTACCTTTCATCTCTTTCTCTTTTTGAAGAACGTTTCTAAGGAAATCATGGCATCTCAAGGAAACACTTCCAAAGCTCTAGATGACATTAGCAAGCGACCAAATACTTGCAGTCGCTCAAGGGAGTTTCATTCATCTGAGGATGTGCCACCCTTTGAGGTCACAAAGAATATTTGGGAACAAATCTCTAGTCCACCAAGAAGTGGAATTGTAATCAAATAAAATCTTGTGATTGATGAACACAACTCATCATCTGAATGCCCGAATGAGAAGGTACCTCATCCAAACATAATGTTAGTTATGGTGACTAGCGTGGATATAAGCAAAAATAGAATGACTGAGCTTGAAAAGAGGGTCAACATGCTCATGAAGGCCCTTGAAGAAAGAAACTACGAGATTGAATCTTTAAAAAATCAGACCGAGAGTCGTGACGCTGCTGAATAGTCACACACATACTGTCAAGAATGTTGACAAAGGCAAGACAATTATGCAAGAAAGTCAACCACAAAACTGATAGAAATAAGACATGCACAGCGGAAAAAGAATCGAAATTCTACCCTAATTGCCACAATTAACAAGTAACCCTAAACTAATCAAATTAGGGTTTTAGGAAATATTACCTTTGAAGCTTTAAAAAAACTTTGATATCTCCTTAGCAATTCAAACTGAGACCACCACTAATGCTCAACTACTATCATCTGGACAAAGAACCGGGTTGTGGGACCCAATTTGATGTAGAAAGTAATGGAGATAAAAGGAAATTGGAAGGTAGAAGTTTTTTTTTTTTTTTTTTGTTGAGATTTTTGGAGTATATTCAAAAAAGGCAAAAATTTTCAACCACTTGAAATCTTCCCTATTTATAACCTAATTACATGCAAAAATGCATGTAATTAATTTGCCAAATCTCAACACCTAATGTTCCACTAACAATTAGTGGAACTTAGTGGGCTAGGTGTCTATATCTCATATAGCCACATATCCCACTAAGAGTTAGTGGGATTATCCAACAAAATGTTGGATTTTCCCACTAACTTATTCCAAGGGTAAAATGGTCATTAGATATTTCTAGTCAAAAGTCAAACTTTGACTTTTCTTAGTCAAAAGTCAATATTTTGACTTTTTACCATTTTGTCCATCTTGACTAATTCCAACCTCCCGAGCATGAATCCGCATTCATTTTTCCAAAATTCAAATCACATTTGAATATAAGGCCGGTCAAAGTTTGACTTTTCAAAGTCAAAAGTCAACATTTTGATTTTTTACTATTTTTGACCAATTCCATCAATTTCGAGCTTCTTAGTATGAATCCGCATTCATACTTATAGTATGTAAAACATAAAGCTCTATTTCTAATTAGAAGACCGACGACTATGTCACTATATTTATCAATTTCTCTTTCTTCTCCTAATTCGAACAATTCGACTTATTTCATCACACTGTTCTAAGTTTAATCCATATGAGCTAGCAGGGGAACCTAATGGACCTATAGATCATAGGCTCCAACGATTCAAGATTAACTAGCTAAAATCTTTTAGACCGAGTTAATCAACATTCGTTAACTGATGGGTCATTTCACTAAAGTCCCGTAGTTACACTCCCCTCACTATAGATATATTTGTGTCCATTTGATAAAACCATAATCAGGAAGTTAATCCTTCACAGGTTGCTCGTAACCTGGACTGGGTCAAAATACCGTTTTACCCCCAAGATTACATCTTGCTTCTTAAGTCCCACTAATCCACTATTGAACAATTGGTTTAAGGTTCAACCTATAAACTTAATCCCTCTCAGTCGAATGAGAGGGTGACGCCCCTTGTTCAAGACTTGGATTCAGTGCTTAAGAGAACAACCAATCTACTAAATCTAAAGCGGGTAGGAGTGAATTCCATCTTGTACCCTATGTTCCCAGCTATCCACCCGATCTTACCTTTGAAATGTGAGGCTTATTGGACCAACGCTGATGAGCTGCCCTCACCTATGCAGATCTAAGGATAATCTTGTGTGAACAGGAGTTCATAGTTAACTCAGGATTAAGATTAAGTTACCTAGGTCATCAATAATCGAGATAGTCAGTTTTACACAGTAAACGGTGTTATAACGTAAAAAAGACTAATTCATGGTTGAGTCTTATGCAAACACTTTACATAGGATGCCCCCACTTTCATGTCTCTACATGAACGATTCAGGATCACCTCGTTTGTACTACAAAGTGGGTCGCATCCATAGTTTCTCTAAATAAGGCGCTCAACCTTTATTCATATACTATAGACTATTTAGGCTATATATACTTGAACTTGATCCACGTTTATGTTTACACATAAAGTTCAAGTTTATTCAAAAAATAGCCTTGGAACTTGATTTATTGGATTTAGGATTATAATATTTAATTTATGAATAACAATTTTATTGAAACAGAATATGATTACAAACTACGAGTTTTAGGACAAAAAATTCCAACAAAAACTCGACTTCAATTGCATCTCTGTCTATCCGGTAATTGCAGGAGATGATTGCAAACTCCATCAAAACTCAATATGGTGGATCCGCTCAAACTTTCTCTTTGTATTCCAAGCCGTATACGAAGAGGATCGACAACTTGAGAATACCGAATGGGTACCATCCATCCAAGTTCCAACAATTTGATAGAAAGGGCGACCCAAAACAACATGTTGCTCATTTTATTGAAGCATGTGAAACTGTTGGTACACGGGGAGATCTGTTGGTTAAAGAGTTCGTCCGAACTCTCAAAGAAAATGCCTTTGACTGGTACCCAGACTTAGAGCCTGAATCCATTGACAGTTGGGAGCAGCTTGAAAGGGAGTTTCTCAACCGTTTCTACAGCACTCGTCGTATTATCAGCATGATAGAGCTAACTGCCACCAAGCAGCGAAAGGGTGAGCCAGTCGTCAATTATATTAACTGTTGGAGAGCGTTAAGCCTTGATTGCAAAGATAGATTAACTGAATTCTCGGCAGTAGAGATGTGCACTCAAGGAATGCATTGGGGACTCCTATACATCTTACAGGGAATAAAACCCCGCACCTTCGAAGAGTTAGCAACTAGAGCTCACGATATGGAGCTAAGTATTGCTAATAGAGGGAACAATAATTTACTGATTCTAGAAGTTAGAAAAGAGAAGAAGGAAGTGAAGAGCACCCAGAAGGTATCAAAGGGTGCTACCAAGGAGTGGTCGTCAGCACGGCCCCTTTGAAGTTTACTTCCAAAGAAAAAAAATTTGAGAAACGTCAAGAAGAAGACGAAAAAAGACGTCCATCGTTGAAAGAAAGACAAGAAAAAATTTATCTTTTTCCAGACTCCGACTTACCTGATATGTTGGAGCAACTACTGGAAAAGCAACTCATTCAACTTCCTGAATGTAAACGACCTGCGAAAATGGGAAGGGTAAAAGATCCAAATTACTGCAAATATCATCGGGTCATCAGCCATTCCGTGGAGAAATGTTTTGTGTTGAAGAAGTTGATTTTGCAATTAGCTCTAGACAAAAAGATTGAGATAGATCTGGATGATGTGGCACAAACAAATCATGCCGCAGTAACAGTTCATTCAGATAGATAATTACTTGCTGCAAGAAATCTGATCCAATTTGGATCTTTAGAGCCTATCTTCATATATTCTTCACCGGAGACCTTACAAATGATGACCTCCAACCTGTTGGCTCTGAAGAAGAAGAAAAGCAAGTAGATAATGTTGATGAGGGATGGACGCTAGTGACGCGTCGAAAGAAGTACAAACAAAATTCTGCTACAAAAGAAACCTGCTCATACCGCGAGTACAGAAGAAAGAGTAAGTATTAGAGAAGAAAAACAAGAAAGAATGCGAGAAAGTTTCAACCAATCACGGAAGAAAGTGAAGAGCTTCCTCGACCACGACAACCAATAACTCTGTTGGACTTCTTCCCTGAAAACTTTCCAATTGAAATAGCTTCATGTCATGCGGTCAGTACGACTGAGGATGACGCTTCTCCCTCATATCCCGTGGAAACAACCACCAAGTCAGAGGAATTGCCTTCTTTTGGCGTAAATGATCTTCTGTCACTCCCGCAAAAAAACAAGGATACAATTCTCGAGATGTTAAAAATGATGATGTCTCGACTATTTCTGCATCACAAACAAAGGCGTGTGATTCCTGTTGTACGTCGATAGCATTAAGTGATGAGGACTTGTTACTTGGGTCAAAGCTTCATAACCGACCCTTATTCGTGTCTGGATATGTTTGAGAGCAAAAGCTTAGTCGAATTCTCATCGATAATGGTTCTGCCATCAACGTTCTACCAAAATCAACCATGAATCAATTAGGTATCTCGATTGAGGAGTTATGAAGAAGTAAATTGGTGATTCACGGCTTTCATCAAGGAGCATAACGAGCGATAGGCACTGTTCGTTTGGAAATTGTCATAGGGGATTTGCAGGCAACCACAATATTTCATGTGATCGATTCGAGGACCACTTATAAGATGTTGTTAGGGCATCCATGGATACATGAAAATGGAGTCGTAACCTCCACGCTCCATCAATGTTTTAAATTTTACAAACAAGGAGTTAGGAAAATTTATGCTGACACTAAGCCATTCTTAAAGATTGAGTCGCACTTTGCTGATGCCAAATTTTATACAAAAGATGATGATATAAGTGAAGTCATATCATCTGAAGTTCCTGTAGCCAAAGGCACTTATAAGCTCAAGAAAATAAAGATCACAACAAAGAAGTCAAATGAAGGGGATGCACTCAAGGGGCAAAATAATGATGAGTCGACAACCCAGGCTAAGTCTGAGATGCCAGAGAGTGAAAAATGACCATCCCCCAAAAGAAAGTCACAAAATCCTCTATTTTACGCTATGTTCCTTTATCTCAAAGTAAGAAGGGAGAATCATCGTTCATAGAATATTCAGAAAACTTAACGATTGGAAGCATCGAAATATTAAAGGAAAGCTTCACCACACCCCTTACCAAGATAGACAAAGGAGAAACAAAAAAGACTTGAGAAAAAGAGCGTAGAGGCATTCCTTCCAGAAAGACGAACAACTAAGGGATTTGAACCAAAAGCATATAAGTTGATGGCAAAGGCGGGTTATGACTTAACAACTCGCATTAAACTTAAAAGTGTGAAAATATTCGATGAAAGACCTGGAGTAGCGACGGAAAGAAAGTGACAGCGGAGTATGGTGACAACATTTTTTTTAGTAGTAGTAAAAGAAAAAATTTGATGGCTTCTTTCTTCTTTCTTTTTCCTTGCTTCCTTTCTTTCTCACTTCAACTATTGTTTCAACTATTTATAGGGATAAGAAATTGTAGATTGTAGATGAAATAAAAGATGAAGTAAATCTTTGTTGATTTTTTTTGTTAAGATCTTTGAATGAATCTTTTTAGTTGAGATCTTCAAATATATTTCTATTAAGAAATTAAGAATTCGTTTTAACAAATCTCAATTTAAAAAAATAATAAATAAATAAATAAAATTTATGTGATTTATGTGGAATATTAAAAATATATATACATATTTGGACATTGGCAATTTTCCAACTTTAGCCTCCAATTAAATCACAAAAGAAATATATATATATATATATACAAAATTTAAAATAATTTCTTTTAAAATTAAATGCAAAATTCACTTAATCTCATACGTTATTTTAATCACACTCATGCACAATGTAATTAATTTTTCATATTAACTGGAACCAAAGTCAGAAGCAAATCACTTGCATTTTGTTTCAATTTATTGTTTTCGAGATTCATCCACTCATACACGTGCTTGAATCTCGAAAAGGGGGCATTTGTTGAGTATGAAATTTTGGCCAATTAAATTTCGCTACATCATCACAACAAATATTATGATAATTATTGTTTTTTTTATTGGATTTTGGATAATTAAGTTTATTCAACTAAACTCAATTCAGGTCCAATAAACAAATGGGCCAAACCCAACAAACAAATAGGCTTAAGCCTAAGTTCAATAAGCAAATGGGTTCAAGCCCAAGCCCAACAAACAAATAGGCTCAAGTCCAAGTTCAATATGCAAATGGGCCCAAGTCCAACAAGCAAATGGGCCCAAGCCCACCAACCCATGAAATTTTTCTATAAATAGAGACATTTGTCATTCATTTGAGAGATTAGGGATTGAAGCTTTGAAGTACTGAAACTCTGAAGAATTAAAGATTCAAACTTTTACAAGCTCTCAAGATGTGTGAGTCCGTATCAACTTCAAGATCAACATCTTCTGAAAGACTGAAGATTTAGAAATTAAACTTTTCTTGAATTCCAGAAGGTCGAAGTTCAGATCAACTTGCAACTGCAACATCCTGAAGATCTAAAACTAAGAAGTTCTAAAGTTTATTTTTATCTTGTATTAGAGAGAAAGCATCAAAAGAGTAAATACTAGAGATTGTATCCGCTATATTCATCAATAGATCAAAGTTCAATTCCACGAAATATAGTTCTTCGAAATCTCGTGTGAACATGCATCTCAACTAATAATAAACTAGTTTGTATACAATAGTGGAAGGTACAATTCAAACTATGTTTTTAAGAAGTGGTATTTCATTGTCCTAATATATGTATGCCAAAAAATAATAATAAACAAATAAACATGATATAACACAGATTATAATAATTTGTACCTTAAACATAGACTACAATAACCAAAACTATAATACTCTACACCCCAAACATAAACTAATATAACTTAGATTGTAATACTCTGCACCCACATACAATAATAATTATATATTATAATAACACTTTCTACGCCCCAAATGTTTCCATTGTATCTAAAATGTAGCAAATGATATTTTAGTATAACCAACAAGCAAAGTTAAGAGCTGAAGAGAGACCAATTCTTGCTATAATTCTGAAAAATTTTCGTCTTCGCCATATTTTAAAACAAAATCTAAAATTTTGTTGTATAGTCCAATTTCTCATCATTACTTTTCTTTTCAATTTTTTGTGGCAAAAAAGGGATCTTTTAAAAAATATAACAAAGTGGCAAAATATTTACACGGTATATAAAAATTTGAAACGAAAAAAGTCCACAAGCCCACAATAGAAAATACCAAAAATGTTCCATAATTAATTGACATCCAACATGTTTAGATTTGGTTATTCTTTCCTACACGATTGTTTAGATTTGATCCTTTAGATTTGGGTAGTCAAATCTCAATGTTTTTTTTTTTTTTAGGTTGTTTAGTACATGATCGTTTATATTTGAAAAAAATACCATTTATATTTAGAACAAGATCGTTTAGATATTTGATTTTTTAAATTTGGATAGTCAAATCTCAACGATTTTTTTCTCAAGATTATTTGGTACATGATTATTTATATTTGGAAAACGATTGGTTAACTTTGTAACACGATTGTTTAGATTTAATCGTTTAAATTTGGATAGCCAAATCTTAATGATTTTTTTTCAAGATTTTTTGGTACACGATCGTTTAGATTTGATACGCGATCTTTTATATTTGGAATACGATTTTTTAGATTTGATCATTTAGACTTAACTACCCAAATATAAACGATTTTTTAAATATTCTTTGCACATGATCGTTTAGATTTGCCTATTTTTTTGTAGGTGATCGTTTAGATTTGTTTATCTAATATTTCAACGATTTTCTTTCACGATCTTTTATATTTGGAACAACTAAATAACAACAGTTTGAAAAAAAAAATAGATCTTTTATATTTACTATACGATTTTAAACCAAATAACAATTTGGAAAAAATAAAAGAAAAACTGCAGAAGCAGAAAAGAAAATTGCAAAAGAGGAAGAGAAAAAAGACGATGAAAAGGAAGTACAAATTTGGAATATTTTTAAAAAAATGGCCAGTTTCATGGGTTTTTTTATTTTGTTACACGGGCGATAAGTACTTTACCGATTTGTTATATTTATGAAAATTAACACACAAAAAAAATCTTCTATTCAAATTTTTTTCATAAAACTTAAAAAATTAAAATAAATCATAAACACATTCTATCCTAAAATTTTAAAATATACAAATACTTTTATATCTTTTGAAAAGAACTATCTTCTTACTTAGTGAAAAGAAAATCTTTCATTTATATCTCAATTTTCTTATTAAAAAAAGAAGCATTTTAAAAAATAGCAAAATACAGAGAATATTGATAAAATATAATAAAATTCATCAAATTCTTTATCAACCATTTAAAATTTTGTCATATTTTATAAATAGTTTTTTTTTGTTTGTGCTATTCATCGCCATAGCAATTCCCATAAACATATATGCATATTCTAATCTAGATTATTAAAAAAATATTTTTCACAAAAGTATTTCCATTCTAACCATTGTACATATGAGTTTGTTTGGAATGATTTAACCAAATTTTTTTCTTTCTAAAAAATGCATCTTCATTTAAATATTTTTTCTAGAAAATCATTGAAAGAAAAACATGTGTATTTGGCACCTTCTTTTTTCTTCAAAAGCGTTCTTAGGTAAAAATTTGTTTGATTTGTAATAGAGTAAAAATTTGTTTGATTTGTAATAGAGTAATATATATATATATATATATATATATATATATATATATATATAATTTGTCCTTGGAGAATTTGATTGAAGTTAAAAAACGATTATCGAGGATGGTGCTTTGAGGTGATCGAGGGACAATCACTATAAAATGATAATCAAAGGTTACCAACAATGGTCATTCGAAGTCAAAACAATGATAGTCACAAAAATACAAAAAAAGTTATTGGCAATTGGTTGATAACAGTCTTATAAAAATGATTGATAAAAGTTGACTAATAATGGTTACCATAAAACAATTGATAAAAATAAGCCAATAACAATCACAGGAAAATAACCATCACTGCATAAAAATTTGATAGGCAATGGCCACGAAAAAAATGGTGAAATAAACTTGGATGAGAACAGATGATAGAGATTATTTTTGAAGGTTGGTCGATGATGATAGCTGAAGGTGTTGACCAAATTGTTTCATACAAATTAGGGAGATTAACCATTAAACAGACAAAATTTATTTTCCAAAAGGTTAGTTTTAGGCTTTTTTTTTTTTTTTATCATAAACCACATTATTGACAAATTCATTTTCACAAAATTTATTTTAGGTGGTTGCCAAAGATTAATCTTTTTTTTCAAAACAACTTATTTTTAATTTAATCACTTGAAAATGCAATCCAATCACACTCATATATTTTTTGGACGTTTTTAAAAATAACAAAATAAATTAAAATATCTATAAATTATAACAAAATTTTGGATTCTATCCATGATAATTTTCCATCAGTATAACATAGCAATGATTATCGGTGATAGAATTTGCTATAGATCGTAAATATTTTAAAAATTTTACTATTTTTAAAAATTTGCAAATATTTTTTCAATTGCTTATTAAAAAGAACATATATACATATTCTAATCTAGATTATATAAAGACACATCCTTGTTGAGAAAAAAAATTCCATTCTAACCATTATAAATATACATATTTTTCCAATTTTATTTTCGTATTAAATTGTATTAATCAAAGAAAAAAAAACTTAATTTATTTATTTTATTTAAAGAAAATTTGTAACTGATATAGTTGGGGCAATTTAAATTTTCCATATTTCTACAACTGATTAAAAAAATGTCAATATACAATATACCAAACCATTATATTGTAGAGAGTTTTGCGTCCTAAAAGATCTTTTTGCCTTTTATATACATATCTGGCAACAATTTTTGTCTTTGTCAAGGGAGGAGATCGTATCGATGACGAAGGCAATGTCGAAGAAGAAAAGGTTGAGTTTCGAGGGACCGAGACGATGCCATAAATAATGGAGGATAACAATGGGTGGCGGAATTGTGGCCAAGGCCGAAGAGGCGACAAAATGAGGTAGATGGTGATGTGGTGGTAGAAGAGACAGTGCGATTTAAGAGAGAAGGAAAATTATGGGCTAAAATGGGCTCCCAGAGGTGGTCGGAGGCCAAGGCAATGAACCAAGACTTGCACACACAGGAGGCCATGGCTAGGGTTTTGGGGTCAAGAAATCCACCAACAAGAAGCAACACCTCCCATGGTGGCCAAAAAGAAAGAGATTCATTCGCCATGAAGAAGGAAAAAAGGGAGGATAAAAACTCTAGAAACTATGGGAGGAAATTGCTTAAACGTAACGATGATTTTACATCATTAAATATAGAAGAGAAAATTTAAAATATTTCAAACATACACCAACATTTTCTTTTAGTTTTGGTCAAAGACAACCACATTTAACCAACCATTTTGTTCTTTGTATATGGAATCATTTTGCCTTGCAAGATAAATTGTAATTTTGAAAGAGGGGTTGATGGGAAAAAATTTCACTATTGTTATTGTAGGGTAAATATGGGGTGATTTTGTAAATATAGCAAAAATAATCAAATCCATGCTTTTATACTCAACTTTAGTTTTTTTTATTTTTTAAAATAATAAAGTAGGTGTGATATAGACTTAATTATTATAACTTGTTTTATCATTGTTTTTTTTGGAAAGGGTCCCTTAATCATTATATGTAAAAGTTCTATAGCAAAATAAATATATTATAAAATTAACATATTATAAAATTAACGTGTATAAAATACTAAATGGAAGAATTTTTATAGTTCACTTTGGCAGTACAACATATAAAATTTAAAAATATTTAAAACAAAAAAAGAGTTTTTACGTAGCAAATTATGGTATCTATTTAACTCATAAATTTGATACATTTTCATTTGTGTCTTTTAGTTTTAATAATAATTTTGGATTTATTTTAGTCAATGTTAGTGTATTTATGATGATGGTGTTGTCTATTTAGCATTTAGCCACATCAAGTATTAAATAATTGATTGTTGACACCTCAATCAATTACTAAAAGAATTATATAAAAAAATAATAATAAAAATAAAGAAAAAGATGGGATATGAAGACATTTAGTTGGTGAGTTGTGGTAGAAGAAAAGCAACGAGGAAAATGTATTATTACTTCTCATTTGTGATTAGCATATCCTTGTGGAGCCTTGAGAAGACAAGAGAATAAGAATAAGAATAAGAATAAGAATAAGAGTGGTAATGAAGAAAGTGAAGTATCCATAATTTCTTATTAATTCTGTACACAATTTAGAAGGGTAGACATGAAAATAAGTCATATTTGTGTCCCTCCGCTGCAATAAAAGTGACCTACGACGACAGTTATTTTCTGTTGCAAATAAAATTTGTGACAGTTATTTACAGTCATAGAAGCGGAAGTCATGGAAAGTCATTCCATGACAAATTCCATGACAGTTTTTGAAAACTGTCACAGTAAGTTTTTTCATGACAGAAAATAAATGTCGTTAATTACTATTTTATGACAACAAATAACTGTCATCATTTGCGTATTAATGACAGTTTAAAAATGTTGTAAATTTGTTTATTATGACAATTTTTAGATGTCAAGGATATATCAATCGTGACTGTTTTTTTAGAAATTAAATGTCATTGTTTTGCTATTGACGACATTTTTTTCCTGTCAGGACATTCGTGACAGATTTTCTTATAAAAAAACATATCATTGTTTTAATGTTGATGACAATTATAGAGTGCAACGAATTTATATATTATGACATTTATTTTCTGTTGCAAATTCTTCAATTACTACCGTTTTTCCCTGTTCTTCTTGTCGCTCCACCATTACACAAACTATTTGAATGACAATAATGTTATAATACATAACACCCATATAGAAACAAATGGTCAACACTTTAATATATATACGCTATAATACACTTTGTAATATTTATACATTTCTAATTAAGTTTGAACGATTTACAAGTATGTAATTACAACCCTTAATTAAAACTAGTGTAAATATTATCATAATACATATAACATGATTTTCTGTACAAGCATAAAAAAACAATCGGTAATTCTTCACCTCTGATTAGCTTCTTTGAAGGAAATTTCATGAACTTTGTTGGCTCCACTAGAACCTACCAAAGACAACATGAATATAAGCATACATCACAGGATAAGAGAGTACAACTCGCTTAAAGAGAGTACAACATGAATAGAGCAGACAGTCCCAGAAAATTTAAGAAAGTAAGCTAAAAGGATAGGGTCGAATGGTTGGTGGATATATATAATGGAAAGAAGTAAAAGAACTGAAATACGAATTCGTTATGGATTAGCTATAAAGTATAATATGGACAAACCAGGTTCCATATTAGATCCTCCATGCTTTAGAAAGCTAGGTTCCCCCAGTACATCTCTTCTAAAACCTTCAAAATTCCATTAAAATCCATCAACAAACAATAGAGCTTATAGTAGACTTTTGAAATTAGAAACTTACCATGGCTCTGTTCAGTGCAAGTCCACAGACTTTACACTTTTATACCTTTGAGCTAAACAAACAATAGAGATTTAGGTAGACTTTTGAAATTTGAAACTCATCAAACCAACCATATAAAGATCAAATTTTGTATATGAACTATTCTGAAATAAGAAATAAGCTCACCATTCTAACCAAAGTTGAATGTCGCCCTTAGTTCCTACAAGACAAATATGATAGATAGCACAATTATGTAGTAGTTTATTTTCTTTGACAAATAGTCAAGAATTGAGAAAACCTCACATAATGAATATTTCTTGTCACTAGCTTGGATATATGTATACATAGGCATATTGAACTGTACCATCAACAAGTAAGTTCAAGTTCAAAATCTTGTTAGACTTTTAGTTTGTGTACTTTTAAAATAATGTAATAGATCCTAATATTTTGATTATTAATACTCTTTTTTCATATTTCTTTATAGATTTTCTTTATGGAGCATTTTTAACATTTCTTTAGGCTTTTCCTCATTGCATTTATATATATAGTGTCACTACCGAAGTATCTATATAAAATTCATGAAATAAGCAATCTAATTAGTTCTTCTCATTAAAAGAACGAAACATAAAAGCTAAGGGTATTTCATATATCTTAATTCTTGAGAAAAAAAATCACCTCGTTATGGACGACCAATGATTCTAAATTGAGGCATATTTTTAAGAACGTCAATATACTTATTGGCAAATCTATCACCTCCTTAGTCACCCTTGTTTTCAACATCAAACGTTTCAAATTTAAAAAAAAAAAAAAAAAAAAAAAAAAATCTATTTAGAAAAGAATGTGGGATGCCAACCTTGTAAAAAGAGAAATAACAACAAACTTGATGAATTAGGTAAACACAGAGAAAAAAATATATCCAATAAAGGAAGGGAGTTTAAGATATTAACCTCTATTTTCATGAAGGACATTGCATTATAAAACATTCTAACCAACTCACAAGAAATTGCCGCTGCTTCTTCTCTACATATTGTTATCATAAAATCTTCAACTTCTATCCTAATCTTCTATCATAATCATAATCTTCAACTTCTATCATAACCTCAGTAACCAAAAAACATATATTCATAAAAAATTTGAAACTAAAAAGATAATTTTTTCTTTTTTTTTCTTTTTTTTTTCTTTTTTCTTATGCCATGTTATCTACCCAACCCATAATCAAAATTAGGGTCATTGTTGTTGGAATTTTTTGTCCTAAAACTCGTAGTTTGTAATCATATTCTGTTTCAATAAAATTGTTATTCATAAATTAAATATTATAATCCTAAATCCAATAAATCAAGTTCCAAGGCTATTTTTTTTAATAAACTTGAACTTTATGTGTAAACATAAACGTAAATCAAGTTCGAGTATATATAGCCTAAATAGTCTATAGTATATGAATAAAGGTTGGGCGCCTTATTTAGAGAAACTATGGATGCGGCCCACTTTGTAGTACAAACGAGGTGATCCTGAATCGTTCATGTAGAGACATGAAAGTGGGGGCATCCTATTTAAAGTGTTTACATAAGACTGAACCATGAATTAGTCTTTTTTACGTTATAACACCGTTTACTGTTTAAAACTGACTATCTCGATTATTGATGACCTATGTAACTTAATCTTAATTCTGAGTTAACTATGAACTCCTGTTCACACGAGATTATCCTTAGATCTGCATAGGTAAGGGCAGCTCATCAGTGTTGGCCCAATAAGCCTCCCATTTCAGGGGTAAGATCGGGTGGATAGCTAGGAACATAGGGTACAAGATGAAATTCACTCCTACCCGCTTTAGGGTTAGTAGATAGGTTGTTCTCTTAAGCACTGAATCCAAGTCTTGGACAGTGAGCCCCACCCTCTCATTCGCCTGAGAGGGATTAAGTTTATAGGTTGAACCTTAAACCAATTGTTCAATAGTGGATTAGTGGGACTTAAGGAGCAAGATGTAATCTTGGGGGTAAAACGGTATTTTGACCCAGCCAAGGTTACGAGCAACCTATGAAGGATTAACTTACTGATTATGATTTTATCAAATGGACACAAATATATCTATAGTGAGGGGAGTGCAACTACGGGACTTTTAGTGAAATGACCCGTCAGTTAACGAATGTTGATTAACTCGGTCTAAAAGAGTTTAGCTAGTTAATCTTGAATCGTTGGAGCCTATGATCTATAGGTCCATTAGGTTCCCCTGCTAGCTCATATGGATTAAACTTAGAACAGTGTGATGAAATAAGTCGAATTGTTCGAATTGGAAGAAGAAAGAGAAACCGACAAATATAGTGATATAGTCATCGGTCTTCTAATTAGAAATAGAGCTTTATGATTTACATACTATAAGTATGAACGCAAATATATACTAAGAAGCTCGGAATTGATGGAATTGGTCAAAATATAGTAAAAAGTCAAAATGTTGATTTTTGACTTAGAAAAGTCAAAGTTTGACTTTTGACTAGAAATATCTAATGACCATTTTACCCTTGGAATAAGTTAGTGGGAAAATCCAACATTTTGTTGGATAATCCCACTAACTCTTAGTGGGATATGTGGCTATATGAGATATAGACACCTAGCCCACTAAGTTCCACTAATTGTTAGTGGAACATTAGGTGTTGAGATTTGGCAAATGAATTGCATGCATTTTTTCATGTAACTAGGTTATAAATAGAGGTGTTTTCAAATGTTGAAAAAACTTTTGCCTCTTTTATCATTTTCATCATCTCAACAAAAGAAAAAAAGAAAGCTTCCAATCTCATTTTATCTCCATTACTTTCTACACCAAAATTGGGTCCCACAACCCGGTTCTTTGTCTAGAGGATAGCAGTTGAGTACTAGTGGTGGTCTCGGTTAGAATTGGTAAGAAGATATCAAACCTTTTGAAAGCTTCAAATGTAATATTTCTTAAAACCCTAATTTGATTAGTTTATGGTTACATGTTAATTGTGGCAATTATGGTAGAAATTCGATTTTTTTTCCGCTGTGCATGACTTAGTTCTATCATGTGGTATCAGAGCATGCTTCATTTTTACCCAATTTCATGTGGTGGGTTCATATTTATTAGATAAATTTTGGTTTGAACTAAAATGAATATATTATGATTTTGGCTCAAGATTAAGTGTTTTTGTTCTAATTATTGTAATTAGCCTTGTTAATGGCTTATTTTTATTGTTGCAAAGTGTTTGTAATTTTTTAAAAAATAAAAAAAGTCATTAGAGTTGAAGTTGCTATAACTTGTAATTGATTTTATATTTCATTTCATCTACGCCTGTATGATTCCATTTGTTTTTAATGTCCATGACAAGTAATATCTTCATATTGAATGTCAATTTAGTATCTCTTTTATTTTTCTTTTGCTTGTAATAGCAGTTAGAAGCCACCCATGTTTACTGTATTTCTTGATAACTTGTATCAAGGTGACAATATTTAAAAAGATAAAAGTTTCCTTTTTCTGTTGACCCGAAATTCACATTTCTATCCATACTGCATCTTATCATTTTTTGTCAAGGAAGGTCCTCCTTGTAATATCTCACTTGCACAATGTAAATTGCGATGTTTTAAGCATTTAAATGTACATTGTGTTGCTCTACAAGAAGTTCAATATGCAATATAATCGTTTAGCAAAACAGTAGATAGCTGTCTTGACTCTTGATAATAAAAAATGCATAAATATACTGAGTTTTTTCATTCAATATTAATTTTGGCAGGGAGTGTCTAAATTTGATTCCTCATTCGAAGTTTTCATTTGCAAAGATATGGCTATTAGCTGCGCAATTTGAAATACGTCAGTTGAACCTCAAAGGTGCCCGACAAATACTTGGCAATGCCATTGGGAGGGCTCCTAAAGATAAGGTAATGTGTAGAAATTTCTCCTCTCTTTTTCTGAAATTCATCTCATTTGTTGGAGGGTTCATTTTATTGCTTTATTTAATAACAGATATTCAAGAAGTATATAGAGATAGAGCTGCAACTGGGAAATATAGATCGATGCCGTAAACTTTATGAGAAGTATTTGGTCTGGTCACCTGAAAATTGTTATGCTTGGAGCAAATATGCAGAGTTGGAGAGATCTCTGTGTGAAACTGATCGAGCCAGGTCTATATTTGAGCTTGCAATTGCACAGCCTGCACTGGATATGCCAGAGTTATTGTGGAAGGTACTTCAGTAACTATTCCTTTCGTTGAATGTTTTATTTAGTGTGTATGTTCACTATTTCTTCTGAAATGTCAACTTTAATAGAATTTTTGACGAATCATATAAATATGTTTGTCATGTTCTTTCACTCGTCTAAATTATCGGACTTCTGGATCTATTTTGCCCCTTTATTCCGCAGTTCTGACTCTATGAAGCACAAAAACGATATGGATATGATAGGACACGAGTGCACGGCAGTATGCCAATTTCTAAAAAACTAGGATACTGATATGATTGAAGATGTGTTTGTTTTTCTTTAAAAAAATTTAAAATGTAAGTAAATCTATCATAAAGATACTAAATGTAACCCGCTACATTCATGAAAAAGTATAAAATATCAAGTTAATGACAATGGCACAAAATACAAGACAAAAAGCAACATCAAAGATTTTGAAGTACAATAGTCAATTGAATGCAATAGAAAAGGACTCAGATTGATTGGAGAAGAAGAAGATTAGAGGGAGAACTGTGAAGATAAATGAAGAACTTCATTGAATTGTTAAACATCTTCATTGATACGGGTTCTTTGTCTCACATGCTTCATAATTTAACTCCTTTTCTTTCTTGCACAGTTCATTTAACTCAGTTTTGTTGGCTTGGAGCGATTGATAGTTCTCTCTTCACATAGGTTCTGTGTAAATAGAATCAGTTTGTTCAGATTGGTCATGTGATAACTTGAGGCAATTGAAAGTTTGCAATTCTTTTCTGTTTTGGTTTTGAGGGACCCTACTTTACTTTACATGCTACTGCCAACCAGACTTAATCATTTTGTGGCTGATTTTCTAGTGTGGACAAGGAGCTCTTGTTCGTTTTCATTCGGGTTTTGTTGTGCTCTTTTTGATAGGGAAATGGCGGATGTGGTTGCTTTCCTTTATCTTATTGAGAGTCTCCCTCTTTGTCTTGGGAGTAGAGCTATTAGAGTTCTGAGCCCCAATCCTTTTTTTTTGTGAAACGGAGACTAGCTTTTTTATTGATAGAATCTCAAAGTACAAGAGAATTAGACAATGAGAATAGTACAGAAGCCAAGTGAGAAATAGATAGATAGAATAAGGAGGCGCACTCGGACATCTCAACTAGATTGACATCCCATAGCGCCATCATCATATCCCAAAGAAAAAGTAAAGACCATATAAATACCAGATACACAGTACAAATGAGCCAAATTAGACAATTTAAACGGAAGAAAAGAATCAAAACAGAAAAGACTGGTCTTCAGAAAAGCCATAGCCTCCATTAAGGTGAATGCCGAATGAAGGCAGTTCAATTGAGACAAATATCCCGAATTGAGTAGTCTTTGAATTCGGCATTTAAGGAGCACCCGGCTGCTGTGTTCCTTTTTGACGTGTCCAATCCTTTGGAAGAGTTCTTGTGCAAGTCTTTTGTCTAGTGTTTGGTTGATCCTTCTCCCCTTGGTGAGTCGGTCTTTTCGATGCTGCATAGGATTAAGGTTTCTAGAAAGGTGAGATACTTCACTTTGCTGATTCTTCACGACCGTATTATTACACTAGACAATTTAGTTAGGAAGATGTCATCGATGGTTGGGCCTTTTTATTGTATTCTTTGTTGAAAGGCAGAGGAAGAGTTGGACCATATTCTTTGGTGGTGTGAGTTCGCGAGCTATGTCTGAGACTTTTTTTCAAGACATTTGGCATGATGTGTGCTCGTTGTAGAGATGCCAGGGATATGATCGAGGAGTTCCTTCTTAATCTGCCGTTTGAGGAGAACAATTGTTTTCCTTGGCTTGTTAGTGTTTGTGCTGTTATTTGGGTTTTGTGGGGTGAGAGGAATAACATGGTGTTTAGGGGGGTTGAGAGAGATTATAGTGAATCCTAGTTGCCATCAGGCTTCAATCTCGAAGTTTTTTTTTGTAATTATTCTATGGACATGATTTTGTATAGTTGGAGTCCTTTCTTGTTAAGGGATTGTTCTTTTTTGTGGGCTTTGGTATTTTTATGTCCGTGTATTCTTTTATTTTGCTCTCAATGAAAGTTGTTCTTATAAAAAAATGAATTATCTCTTGGTATTTGGACTTGAAGATATTAAAAGTATGATTACAAAAAATGCATGAGTATATGACTGTGAAACAGTGTCCTGATGTGTGAAGAGTTGTTAAGTTAGATTAAAAATGTTACAATGACGTGATGACACTTTATTTCTTACCCTAGAGAATTTTAATCATGATGAACTTTAAGAATTTGGGGTATGTAGTTTTCGGTTTGAAATTTTGAGTTTACTCGAAAGTTGTAATATGATGTCATAGACAGTTTGTTAAAAAGCCCTCTAGGGAGTGCACCTAGGCTCAAGGCACAGGTCTAGTGCCTCGCTTTGACAAAATAAGGTGTGAAGCCTCAAGGCCCAAAGCTCAGCACTTTTGGACTTTTTCATTTTTTTAAAGAAATAGTAATTATTAACTAGAAGAATCAAGTTTACTAAGCCTAAATGCAAAAATTCTTGTGTTTGAGGTTTTTTTCTTCATATTTTCACTTTAACTATGTTTCTCTTTTTAATGTAATATTTTTAAATGTAGTGCGTTCTTGCAAAAAGAAAAAGAAAAACCATGCTTTTTTGGGCGTCTTGCGCCTAGGCTTCAGAGGGCCATTGCGCCTTAGTGCGCCTTGGGCATTTAAAAACACTGGTCACGTCATATTGGTCTTATCCGCATGTTTTCCAACAAAAGAATTGTTTAATGATGTAAATGTTACAGGTTGACGTGACAGCGAGTGTTATTCTTATTTTATTGTTTGATGTAGGCCTACATTGATTTTGAGATATCAGAACATGAATTTGAAAGAACAAGAGAGCTATACGAGAGACTTCTGGACAGAACAAAACACTTGAAAGTGTGGATCAGTTATGCCAAATTTGAGGCATCAGCAATGGAGGATGACAGCCTGCTTTCTGAATTACCAGAAGAGAACATGCAGGAATATCTTCATGCACGGAAGCAACAATGTATTCAACATGCTAGAAGTAAGGAAGCTGTACATTATCCCTATGTTATCGTATTTTGTCGAGATCTTTCGTATTGGTATGTCATTCCTCAAGTAGAATTGAAATCTGACATAGTTTCATGCTTCAGGGGTCTTCGAAAAAGCTATTACTTACTACAGAAATTCAGCTCCAGAGTTGAAAGAGGAGAGAGCTATGCTCCTTGAGGAATGGTTGAATATGGAGACGAGTTTTGGTGAGCTTGGTGATGTCAGCTTAGTGCAGTCTAAGCTTCCAAAGAAGCTTAAGAAGAGGCGTCAAATTGTTAGTGAGGATGGTCCCGCAGGGTATGTGACTAACTTGATGTTTATTCCAGGGTCAATTGTTATCTTGTTGGCAAATTGTCAAGTTAGATTCTTTGTACTGTTTAAATTTGGGGGTAAAATGCTGCAGTCGAGAACTGTTTTTCCATTTCTGTTATCTCCTCCCAACGGACTGAGCCAGTGTAAAAAGGAAAAGAAAAATTGACATCTCTATACAAACTACAAATGGCTTTTTGTTGCACATTCACTGTATGGAGGCATTATTGTAGCGTATATACTATCCATAGTTTCTTTTGAAGTATTTCATTTACTGATGTTAAAGTTTTCTTTGACAGGTTTGAGGAATACATAGATTACTTGTTTCCTGAAGAAACACAAACTACAAATCTCAAGATTCTTGAAGCTGCCTACCGTTGGAAGAAGCAGAAAGTTGATGATAATTAATTTGGCCTTTCTTTCATTCCCTGCCCCTCACAGTGGTCCTTGCTTGTGTATTTTGAAAGAAGGTTTTGGGCTTCGCTGCAGAACTGGCAGTGCACCTGATACTCTTGGTGCGATGGAGTTGCCTGATGTGACTGGTAATTTTTGTTATGATATATATATATACATATGTCCTTTATTGTAATTTTACTTAGTCTCTAGGGTTTAGTTTATTCTCTATATAAATATGTAACATTGCTTTGACTCAATGAGAATAAGACATATACGTTTCTGAATTCTAAATTACAATTTTAAATCGTCTCCTCTGGACCTATAAATTAAAAATCTAGTAATTGGTGTACATACAAATTGTTAGTTTTTTCTTGTAGCAATTTGTCAAGAGTAGCTTTAGATTACTTGATATCCCTGTAGGAGGTAGGGAGATGGAAGGGCCTGTATGCTATGCTATGTTTGATTCATCTTTGTATTCTTGAATATAATGGATATAGAGGATTAATTGAGTACATTTTTTGGCTCATGTTTGAAAAGAAAATTCAGATTTTCTAACTTAGAAAGGCCTAATTTCAGAATAGACATGTCAGGCTATTTCAAAGTTTTCAGATTTTAAATCTGAAAAGTGAAGAACACGGAATTCACATCTATGAATGAGGTTTGAGATATCTCCCTTTCTTATTTTTTTCCGATATGCATCTGAAAGCGCTAATAGCTAATCAATTTACATCTCTCTAATTTGCAATTGTTTCTTTATAAGTATTTTTTTTTCTTTCAATTTATAGTCTCCTTCACTCTCTGTATAGTATTCAATCGTGTTTATACTACTGTTTGCTCAGGAATTTGTATATGAGTATATGGTTCAATTCTTTACTTTCTGGAAGGTAGGGCTTTGAGATTCAATGAGGATCTAAACTTGTCTGGAGAATATTGTCAATTTGTTGACAACTTGAGCAGGATCTGTTTTTCTCAAACTTGTCTGGAGAAATATTGCCTTTTTCTTGACAGCTTACTTGAAAGTATCTGTTCTATAGATTCTATATTTTTTTGCCTTTTTGTACAATTTTGTTTTTTGAGCGTTCCAGTACTATATATGATGTGTCTACCCTCACAAGGAAACCTAGTAGAATATGAAGAATGAACAGCACATGTACTAAATATCTATTCTCTTTCTTCAAAGACTGTGCTGCGTCAATGTGTCTACATTCAAAATTCCGTTTTCTAATGATTTTGATTTTTAGTTTTTGAAATTTATGCTTGTTTCTTCACTGTTTGAATGGTACGACGTTCACTTTTCTTTATGAAAGGTTTGAATTCTTGGTCACATTCCAAAAGCAGTTTTATAAGAATTCAAAGTTTTCAACAATGTGAAAACTGTTCTTTTTCTTTTTTTAATAATAATAAAAAAAGAACTAAGAACTGTTTCTGAAACCAAAAATGGCTGAGTTTTTTCTTCGTTAAGCTTAACCAAAGATTTACCAACTATTTCAAAAAAAAGAAAAAGAAAAACCACATAGATTCTTCGAGTGCATATTCTGGAGATGAAGTTCATGAGTTATGCATTGTTAGCTGAATGGTTTATACTTTGGAACTATATTCAATCACCTTGCTTATTGCCTTCTCCATTGTTGCTTATGTTGATATAAATTTCATAGCATATTCAACATTTGCATGACTGACCATAGCCCATTTTCTAGTGCCTGTTCAACTTTTTTCTCTATGGTTTCTTTGCTCAATTTCTGCACTTCATTTTGTTAACTCGAAAAGGCTTCCTGGAAAACATTGCACAACATGTACTTGTAATGAATAACTTTTTCAGCTAAACATGATGAAAAGGCAAAGGATCCAAAGCTCTTAAGGACTTCAGGAGCAAAAGTTTTGGGAGAATGGTGATGCATTTATTAAGATGGTAGGGTTATTCAAAGGTGCCAACCTATTGGTTAAAGCTTTATTAAGCCTTTGGCCAAGAGATTGGAGGTTTAGAGTCTATTGTTTAAACATAAAAAAAAAAACATCAGATTTTATAAGCAACCATGATAATTAGTTGAAGCTAATAGAGCAGACTATTATCATTTATTTTGTGGACGCCTAGATTGATATGTTTTGGAAATTTGGAGGTTTATATAGGAAAGCAACTTTCGAGCAATTAGAAAATTGGACAAATTTTGTATACTTCAATCAAATTTCAAACTTTTGCCAACTTCTTAGAGCTTGGTGTGACATTATTTTTTTAGATGGCCAACTTGCTTCTTGAAACTTGACCAATTCAATTTGTATTTTGTTATGTGATCAGGGTACAATTGAAAATCTTAAAATGCAAAAAAAAAAAAAAAAAAAAAAAAAAAAGAAGAAGAAGAAGAAGAAGAAGAAGAAGAAGAAGAGAAATTGGAAAAAAGTGTATTAATTTTGTACATTAAAAAGTACATGAAAAGAAGTGGAAGAAAATCAATTGTATTAATTCTTATCTTAAAATTTTATTTTCATCAAATTGCAACTTAAAAAGAGTTATTTTCATGTAATGTATGGGGCATGTAATATGACTTCAAAGTAATTTTTCTCGGGTGAAATTATGAACTTTCTTAATAGCTTATTCAATTATTAGTTTCTACCGAAGGTTATGTGATTAGTAAATTTTTATAAATATAACAAAACACCAGTTATTATGTATTAATTATAGCTTATGTGTTATGTATTATTTATAGCTTATGTGTTATGCATATATTATGTTTTAAAGTATCTACCTTATTCCAGTGATTTAAATTATATCGTTTAGATTGAATGAAAGATTTCATAAAATTATTTGCAATATTAATATTTTTGCAAATTTTACAATTAAAATCACTTGAGAATTATGTTTTTCGATATCTATATGTTAGACACAAAACTGATCAAATTAGTATGTTATATAGATATCAAATTCAACTTAATTGGAGAAAACAAATAAGTTTTAGAAATTAAAGAAAAATATTTTATTTTCTTATTATGATAAAGAAAAGTCTTTTATCTTCTTATCATTGAAAATCTTTTATCTTCCTGTTGTGAAAAAGAAAAAGAAAATAAAAAAAAAGAAGAAAAAGATATCATCAAGAGATAATTTACTTAAACATAATCACCCTATCAAGATTACAGTTTTCCAAGATTCAATTTTTTTTCTTGCATTTAAAGTTATCTCATATTTAATTACTCCATTAATGGTACTATTTTTCTCAGGATTGAGTTGTTTAAATTTAACATATAATAAATTATTCATGTTTAAATTTCATAAAGTTTGGTATAATAAATTATGTTTTATTGTCCTTTTGTGTTATGTTTAAATCACAAATAATTCAAAGCATGTATTTGTTTGTGATTATTTGATATTTATAGTATAAATAATATGTTAGTCATCAAAGTGACCAAATTATCAATAGTTTTATAATTTTAAATTTTATTGTGGTTAATTGAGGTGTTTGGTTAGATATTGTTAGTATATCCAAACATAACTAATGTATCTAATTTAAGCATTTAAATTATAGTGATGTGAAATTAAATCTAGCATTAGTCAAGTATAAATATTATACATTGTTGTATCTTCCAAAGAAGAACTTCAATTATTTAATTTTATTTGATTTCGTGTTTTATCATTATGCAATAATGTATAAACATATTTATTTTGTAACTGCACCATCTGCTTCTGTTTCTCTTCATTTCACATACTACGTCTATTATTAAGTTTAATGGACTTGATTTCTCTTATTGGTGCGAACAAACGATTCCATCTTGGAGTTTTGGATCTTGATTTAACATCTTAAGTGATAAACCTGTTGCAATTACTTTTGGTAGCAGTGATGAGAATATATATATTTTTTTATAAAGCTAGGGAAAAATCAAATAGATTGAGCCTAATGTTTATGCTCAATATTTATTAAATAGTGTTCATAGTAAGTCAGTTCCAAAGACACCTTTTGAACTGTGAACAGGACGGAAAGCTAGTTTAAGACACCTACATGTTTAGAGTTGTCAAGTGGAAATAAGAATTTATAATCCACACGAAAGAAAATTAGATTCAAGAACAACCAGAGGTTTCTTCATTGGTTATCCAAAAAAATCAAAAGAATATAGATTTTATTGTCCTAACCATAATACAAGAATAGTTGAATATGTAAATATAAGGTTCACTGATAATGACATAATTAGTGGATTTTGGAACCATGTAAAGTGAAAATTCAATTAGGTAGAGTGAAAATTCATTTATCTATAACTTCTTTTCAAGTTGTTGTTCCTATAGTTGTTGACTCTATTAACAATCGACAAGACGAACAAATTAATGGTGAAACACCACATAATGATGTTATTACAAATGAACCTATATTTGAGGGACCACAAGAAATAGAGTTAAGAAGATCGGTAAGATCAAGAAGATCAACTATTTCGATGACTGTGTGGTTTATTTGCACAGTCAGAATTTGACTTAAGTATTGATAATGATCCAGTTTCGTTTTCACAAGCCATTAAAGGAGATAATTCTGCCAAATGGTTAGATACCATGAAGAATAGTTAAAATCTACGAATGATAAAGAAGTCTGGAATCTTGTAGAATTGGCTAAAGAAAGTAAAATAGTTGGGGATAAATGAGTCTTTAATATCAAACGTGATTCAAATGGCAATATCGAATGATACAAGGGTAGACTTGTTGTCCAAAGGTTATACTCAGAAAGATAATATTGACTACAAAGAGACATTTTCTCCTATCTCGAAAAAAAGACTCATTAAGAATTATTATGACTTTAGTAGCTCATTATGATCTAAAGCTTCATCAAACGAATGTGAAAATTTCTCTTATAATGAAAATTTAGATGAAGAAGTGTCATGGATAAACCAAAATGCGTTGAAGGAAAGGAACATATGATGTGTAAATTAAGGAAGTCAATATATGGGACTTAAACAAGCTTCCAAATAATGATATTTTAAGTTTAATGATACCATCACGTCTTTTGGCTTTAAAGAAACATATTTATAGTTTATAAAATGACTATGTAATATGGACGATCAACCAAAAAATGTAATATGTTTTCTTTTTCAAGCAACAAAGATTCAAATTAGTCTATAAAATGACTTGATCAAAAAGTTCAATAACATTATAGAGAAAGGTAAATATTATAAAAAATTTAAATGTTAAAAATGTAACCAAAAAAAAAACATTGTATATAAAGAAGTAATCATTTAAGCTTTAAGATATATCTTTAATATTGTTATTTTTTAAATTTACCACTACGTACTATTTAGTTATTTTAGCAAAAATATATATTAACAAGGTTTCACGTGCAACCCATGTTAAAAATTTATAGTCTTTAATAACAATGTAATGGACTAGCTAGTCATTCAAAACTAAAGGGCATTTCTACCGATGGTGAATGATAACTTTTAGAAATACAAGATATTGTAGTTTTTTATTTAGAATAATGAAGAAAAAATGAGTTGAAAAGGCCCAAACTTGGAATAAATTAATGAGAAAAGCTCTATTATCCTATTAATGGTTACAAAATCCAAAATTTTATTTTATTATGAATTTTCGTGTTTACGAATGCATGAAATGACAAAAAAGAAGTATATTACACGAGCACTATAGCTAAGAATTATAAAGAAAGAAGACATTCAAAACTTAACACGCGATGACTAAGTCAAATGACACCAACAATCACATGATGAGTATACCTTGAATTTAAAGGTTTGATTTCTCCACTTCTACATATAGTCAAATAAAACGACTGAGGATAGATTTGTTAGAGAATTGAAGAGTGCACAGTATGGAGGAATGAAACATATATGGTCAAATAAAACTGCTTATGATAGATTTATAATTTGTGTAGTGATGGAAGAATTGAATGGGGTATATACAGAGATGTGATATATAATATCTAACTCAACTAGCCGGTATGAATCCAATGTAATATTTTTTCTCTAATAATAAAATTATTAAAAAGTGTTAGTAAACCAAGTAAAATCTATACATTGGTTCTCAGTTGTTTACATTTTCTATTTATCTTTGTCGATTTGTTAACAATCTAGTTTGTAAACAATTTTTTTTATAGTCATCATTATATTATTGCAAGTTTGTTAATTTAATATACGAATGGCATAACTTTAAATGTGTAACACGTGCTAAAGTGGGTATGATGTAATGGAATCTTATGTAACTAAGTTGGTAGATATAGGGATTAGGTAGGTATGTATATACAATATCTTGAATAACAAATATAGCTAGTTTGAAAATTAAAATAATAATTATTTTAAAAGTAAAATAGAAATCATGATTAAGAAACAAACTCCAACATAAAATAAACATAAACATAATTAAATTTCTTTTAAAAATTACACCTTAAAATAATTAAGCTTTGGTTCAAAAGCAAACAAAATAAAACCTTTGACAAGAAAAGAATAAAAGATAAAAGTACTCTCAATTACATGTGTTATGAAACAAAGAAGTAGACTAAGAACAAACACTCCCCTCAGAAAAAGCAGAGAGAGACCTGAGAGGACCATATGCTCTCCCCAAAAACAATACCCATAATCTTCCCAAGAATAGAAAGAGGGAGCAAAAGAGAGCCCAAAAAAGACGAACTGAAGACTGAGAGAAGGGGCGCTCTTGCCATCCAATGCGCTGCTGAATCGCAAGAACACCCACACTTTGGACAAATCCGAGTCTACATCTCAAGGGGATGCAATCACCTCAACTTAATTAGACTCAACCACAGTAATAAAAGAAGAGACCTCCAACGGTTAAGGCAAAAGAGATACCTGCCTTTCCTCGATAGCTTGTAAACTTTAGTTTCATGGTTATACAATAAAACTCTAACATTGTATATAACAATAATTAAGTATCAATATCTTTGAACTAGATGATTTTACAAATTAAATTTAGTTAAAAAAATAACACATCGTTGAGGAATTTTGTTTCTCTCACTTGGCCTTCTTTAAAACTTGATTAGATTTCTTGATGGAAAAGAATGAACTACTTAATGAGAGGGTAGATTTAGCTTTCATCTCCAATAATTAACACCTAATCTTCTAAGACTAGTTAATCTTATGGAAACCAATATCCACCAAAGATCTGACATAGCATTTGTAAACTTTTAATATGTACAAGAATTTTAATGATATCAAAATAAATATAGTTCAATTAACGGCGTTAAAACTTGATCGTAAAGGATCTTGAATTTAAAGGTTGGATATCTTCGTTTCTACATATAGCTAGTCAAATAAAACCGCAACTACAAATATGTTTGTTTGATGAGGAAAAAGGTGAAAAACGCACCATATAATGGAATGAAACATATATGGTAGAATAAAACTACTTTAGATTTATTTGTTTAGTGATGAAAGGATTGAGAGGGGTACAAGAAGGGATAGAATGGATGGCCACTATGATAAAAGTATGAAAAGTTAGTGTTAAAATGTGAATGGGTGGAACTATATGGATGGGTTCTTGGTGGATGCATGTATTTCTAATGTTCTCTAAATCCATCATTTTAAATGGTTGGAGCTTCTATTAATGGTTGACCAACACCATTAATGGCCCATTAGATTGATTATGGAAATTTTATTTGACTACCCTTACCAATTCAACTTTGATCGATCTAGTAATTTAGGTCCCGGTTGGTAATTATTTCATTTTTAGTTTTTGGCTTTTGAAAATTAAACAATTGGTAAAAAGTTGATAACAAAGGAAGAAATTTGGTAGTGGAAATAGTGCTTATAGACTTAATTTTTATAAACAAAAACTAAAAAGTTAATAGTTTGTTTGATAACTCATTTGTTTTCTATTTTTTTTAATTATTTTTTAAAATTGGATGAGTTGGATAAATAATTCACTTTTTTGTTTTTTTAAAGAGGAAACTCGTTTCTAAAATTATGTAGGAAAATTGAAAATGAAAAGAAAAAAATTTAAAAATATGCATTTTGATTTTGGAAAGAGAGAAAACAAAACCAATGCTCACCAAACAAGTTATAAATTAAATTTAAAAATATGCATTTTGATTTTGGAAAGAGAGAAAACAAAACCAATGCTCACCAAACAAGTTATAAATTAAATTTAAAAATATGCATTTTGATTTTGGAAAGAGAGAAAACAAAACCAATGCTCACCAAACAAGTTATAAATTGTGAGAATTTTCAAATTTGTAACTTTTTTTTTTAGCAAATGAAATGCTAAGGTGGAGATTTGAACCTGAGACCTCTTGTCTAGAGAAAGATACAGGTGCTAGTTGAGCGGCAATTTGTAACCATTTATTTAGCTATTAACTTTAACAAGTAACAATTCGATCTATATATTTTAACATGGTTTTCAATTTTTAGTCTCCATGATAAAATATTCATTAAAATTAAATAACAATTCTTTATGATATAAATATTGTTTTGGTTCTTATACTTTTAGATTTTCTTCATTTTGATCATCTAATTTTAAAATCTTTGTTTTAGTCTCTATATACTTTCAACTTTGGTTTAGACGTTGAACCTTCAAAGAATGAATCAATTGATATACCATAAAAAAGAAATGAAAATGAACATGTTAATACCAAAATAGTCAATTTTTTAGAAGTATAAGAACCAAAATTAAGCCAAGTCAACCGTAAATGAACAAAAGTTGAAAATATAGGTATAAATATGAAACTTTTAGAAAATATAGGACGAACCAAAATAAAATAAAACTAAACTAAAATTAAAGGGACTAAGGTAGCTAATATTCAAACCTCTATAAAGTTTCCTTTAGATTATTAATAATATTTGTGTCAACAGATACTTAAATCATTGTAAATCATAAAGTTTAAAGGTTCAGTTGTTACTTAGTAAACTTAAATCATTGCAAATCATAAAGTTTAAAGGTTCAGTTGTTACTTAGTAAAAGTTTAAGGATTTAATTAATATAGATTAAAAGTAGAAGAGAGACTAAATGGTAACCAAGAGGATGTGAAACTTCGATCGTATTTCCACCCAACAGTTTACCTCTCACGAACAAAGAAGCATTGAACCTTATTTTGAATAGTAATCTAATTAATCTTCGTGCTAACTCTAGCACACAACTTCTTTGGATTTTTTTTTTCAATTACATTAATTAGAGGTTTGGAATTCGAACTTCCTACTTGTAGAATGAAAGATCAAGTCAATAACCGTTGAGCTAAGTTCGTTTTCACAATTGGTTTCAATTTTGACGCGGTAAAACAATAATCATCTATTAAACAATTAAGAAGTAATATTTTATTTATTTCCTTGACTAAAAAAACATGATGGGGAGAGGTTTAAATAACTCAAAACTAATAATTTTTCACCATTAAACGACATGGGGGGGGGGGGGGGGGGGGGGGGGGGGGGGGGAAATTACATCATATATTAAGAATCTATATAATCAACCGTTATTAGAAGTCATATGAACCTAAATCTAGCAAGTAGCTATTAGAAAAAACCACAATCTTTTAGCTCTTAATTGGTAACAAACCACTCATATCTTCATTAAATTACTTCATTTCTTGTTCTAATGCATTCTTGTTCTAAACAAGAAGAGAAAGCGTTTAAATTTAAGGGAAGAGTAGAAAGAGATAGAAAAAGAGTACATTTATACATTAAGATATAAAGGCATAAAAGAAACGGTAAAATTTAGAAGCTTATTCTCTTCGGAGATAAGACTACTACGACAAAGAGATAGAAGCTTTTTAGACTTGATTTTTTTTTTCACGTATATATATTTTCTATCATCTTTATAAAAAAAAATAAGGAAGGGTAAAGAATTTGAACTTTCGATAAAAACTTATTAGAACAGTAAAAGGAGAAAGAAAACTTTTGGTAACAAGTAGAAAGAGTGAAAATAGTTAGAAATGGAACCAAAGTTAACATTTTGGATGTGGAACGAAAAGTAAAGTTACAATAATTTATTTTTAAAATGGACACAATATCATACTATTAAAAATAGGTAAATCTACGTGTTTATTCCTAAAATTTTTGTGTACCTCAACATTTTTGCGAAGCTATATAAATACATCTCCTAAGCTAAAGTAGATAGATGTGGGGGAAGAATAACATGGACTGTATTGTGAGCCAATCCATATTTCTTCCACCACTGCTGCTTCTTTTTATTTCTTCATGTGCTCGTGGCCACATCCCAGTACTTGGAGTGCAAAGGAGGGCATTCCAAAGTACACCCCAACAATCAGATGGACTTGCGACTTTCTATTACAAACAACCACTTGATCATTTCAATTATCAACCTCAAAGTTACGTTACATTCGATCAAAGATATATCATTGATTTTAAGTATTGGGAAGGTATCAATCCCAAAACTCCTATCTTTGCTTACCTCGGTGCCGAAAGTGACATTGACAATGACGTACCCTACGTTGGTTTTCCTCTTCGTTTCGCCTCTCAATACAAGGCTATGTCAGTATATTTAGAGGTATGCATGCTAAGTAAAATACCGAATTAATAATTAATTTGATCACATTGAAACTACTACTACATAGAAATAGAAATTTTGATTCATACAAGTTTTTTAATAATTCTCACGTGTGAATGAACTAGCAATAACTTAATATAAATGTTAAAATGTTAGAATATCGTTATAATTATAATTATAGTCCCTTTAGTTTGAATTTCATTCTAATTTTATGGTTTATATGACATATATATATATATATATGTGTTGTAATTTTATAGCATAGATTTTATGGAAAATCAATACCATTTGGTTCACTAGAGAAGGCTATGAAAAATGGAAGCATTAGAGGGTATTTTAATTCAGCTCAAGCCTTAGCAGATTATGCTGAATTGCTTTTGCACATCAAGAAAATGTTTGCATATGATACTTCACCAATTATAGTTATGGGAGCCTCGTATGGTGGAAGTAAGTTACCCTAATATTCTTTTACCATGTATTTCTTCTCCTTTCAAATATTTAGTTCACTCTTCCTATAAATCATTAAAATCACTTGAAACATGTTTTTAAACAACCCAAATTAGTTTACTATATAATTTTATAATTTTAAATGCAATTTTCATTTCATCAACTACAAAAATTTAGGATGCGAGAATCACTATCCAAATTTGCTCTTTTAATTTCTATCTTCATGATCAGATATCGTATGGAGATTTTAAATGTTTGAGAGTATAACAACAGTTAAATTATATGACTAAAGGGCCAATTAGGTTTCATAGTCATCCTAGATTCTTATGGAATGAGCATATGGACTGCCACATTTGTTTTGCAGTATTATAAATTGTCTTGACAATTGGAGATTCATGGCATCTTAAGATGCCTTTATGCCCTCTTGAAACAAATATATGTTGGTAGACTACTATCATCTAATGTAAATCTCAAATTATATTGAATTAACAAGTAGGAATAAGGGCATTTTTGGATCATTATATAAATTTAAGATCTTTTTAAGAGTAGTCCTACAAAACAAACACAAATATCAAAATACTTTCGAATACCTATAAAATTATTCCTTCAAAACACCTAGATATGTCTACCTTTATAACTATTTGTATCTATTATTTTAGACATTTAAAATAAGTTATCGAAAAAAACCGAATGAAGTCTTTTCAAAATATATAAGGATTAAATAAGATTTTTTAAAATTTTCTATGCATGTATGATAAAAGTTACATATTATATGCTTAAGCTGATACATTATATTAGTGAGTGTTTTGATTGTTTGATCAATGATATACCATGGATGGACAGTGCTAGCTTCATGGTTTAGGCTAAAGTATCCTCACATCGCTCTTGGAGCCCTGGCTTCTTCAGCTCCAATTCTTTACTTTGACAACATTACACCACAAGACGGATATTACTCCATTGTCTCCAAATCTTTCAAAGTACGTCTCATTCATCCATATCCATTGAAACTTTAAGTTAAAAAACGTGATATATATGTATGTGTTCTTTTGATCGATCACATATAGGATGATGCTTATATATAACAAAATTTTCAATTGATCATGAAATGAAATTAGGAAACGAGCAAAACGTGTCATGACACCATACGTAGATCATGGGGTGAAATCGACCGAATTGCCGGGAAGACTCGGGGAGGGCTTTCGATTTTGAGCAAGCAATTCAAAACTTGTGGGAAATTGAAGACGAGTTCGGAGATTAAGAACTTGATGGACAGTGTGTTCACAATGGCAGCTCAATACAACGATCCTTACGAGAATCCAGTGAGAGGCATATGTGTAGCCATTGATGAAGAAGCAAAGAAAAAAAGTAATGTGATCAAGCAAGTGGTTGCTGGGGTTATTGCTTATTTAGGGGAAAGGCCTTGTTATGATGTCTATGAATTTGGCTATCCTAATGATCCCCTTAACCAATATGGTTGGCAGGTACTTCTTTTTTCCTTTTATGTTAAATTAACATTTGGATACCCAATTTAAGCTTGACGGTTATTGACATAGTCTTTTTGTTTAGACGCTGGAGTATTGATCTTCATAGTTGTGCTAAAAATTGATATGTTGGGCATAAAACTTAATCATGAATATTAATAACACGTTTTTTAGAATATACTGGACATAAAAATTGAACCTCTAACTTCAAAGTTAACATTATACAAGAACTTGTTATGAAAACCTACCACAAACCAAAAACATTTTAGTATACGAAAAAGGTTACAATCACACAAAAATTTGTGCTCACCGACATACCTCAATTATAAAATCACTCTCTTAAAACTTTTGACTACTCACACCCTCTCTTACTCTCAAACTAAATAACATAAAAGAAAATTTAACTAAAGTTAACACACCTAAAGCTTAAGTGTTTCTAACTGGAGCAATTTGAAATTAGAAGTACAGAGTTCCTTTACGGTGCTTGGAACTCATAATAATTTTTGAAATTAAGGGCATCTAACACACGACAAAACCTGCTACACAAGATGTCACAACATTTCTAGGAACATCATAGACAAATGAATAAAACTAAAGTCAAGCATAGAGCACTGAGTTTGGTAACTCAGTCTAGTGAAACACACCACCTATGTGACTGTCTAGGAGCAATATGCTCTTGGAAATATAGCTTCAGTAATATAAAATCAAACAATTACAACGATGTACTTATCTGTAAATAAACAAAAATTGCAATGACATTCAAATAGTTAAAATTAGAAAATGATCAGTTACGCTCCCACATCTTTCACCTTTAACATACTAACACTCTCTTAAGTGTGTGAGTTCTTCTCACCAAAAACGTTTCTCTTTCCACCTATAAATGAAATTCCATCACTTGAATAATGTCTCCTAGGTTTGTGAATCCCCCTCTCATGTTGTTGAAGAATAAACCACCACATCTAGAGTAAATCTCAAGATCTACAACAATACAATCTTCTTCGACGAAAGATACACTAACACACTAGTGTAGTTTGAGAGCAAACACAAGACAAATACTTCCAAGAATTTTCAAAACAACTCAACCTTAAAATTGAACGAAACAATGAATATATATATTGTATGTATGTACATATACACATAAAAAGGTTAAAATATAATTTCATCAGTTTAGTCCCTAATAAACGAGTTATTTATTTATTTTATTAAAATTGATTAAATTATTATTACTATTATAATGCATGAAAATTCAATGTAAAAATATACTTCCAAGATTGCAATACTTATTGAAGTCTACTATTTGAAATTTGATTTGGCATGCCTGTTTGTTTTCTTAAACTTTCGAATAGTTATCTAATAAACACCGGGTCAAAATGAATCACGTTTATAAATTTGATTGTTATGTCTACAAGGTTTATAGATGTCCACAACAAATATTGCCACAGAGTCACACTGGAATTTAAAATAAAGAAAACATCAATTTGACAAAGAACTAAATGCACATATGGTATCAAAACAAGATGAAATACAAGCTAAGGTAACTGATGTATGTATTATATACACATCTATATTATATGTGTGTATTACAGACTTAAAGTATAGTTATATTGTAAAGTAGGTTGTGTCAGTTATATTCAATAAATTTTGTACACATATAGGTTTGTAGCGAGATGGTAATGCCCATTGGCAGTAGTGGTAGGGACAAAAACTCAATGTTCCCACCTTCACCCTTCCAGTTCAACGACTTCAAAACTATGTGCAAGGATTTGTATGGTGTCACACCAAGGCCTCATTGGATCACCACTTTCTATGGAGGCCAAGTAAGCTCTCTTTAACCTTTCATACTAAACAAATTTTAGAAAGAATAATTTCTACACAATAAACACCAAATTTCTTTTTCCTTCTTCAATCTAAGAAACTATTAAACTATCGTAATATCAATCATACAAGTCTATCCGTAATAGTTTTGCTATATATATATTGTTATATTTTTAATAATTATTTTTAAAATATTCTCCAAATTATTCTTTTTAAAATGACTAGTTGACCTTCTATATATAATGCTTTTTTAAAATAATGTAAAAAATATTTTTACTTCGAATTCCATTAAGATTTACTAAAGACCCATGTTCTAACATCATCTTATTTCACTTATTGATAAAATAAAATAAAAAAATTAAGTTGACATGTGAAATAAATTTAAAATAATATATCTAACATTTATTACTTTAAACTTAAATTTTAACTGAAATTAGTGAAATGATGATAATAATTTGGATAATTATAATTATAATCATTTAGAAATAATAATTAAGAATATAGAAATATTTTTTTAAAAAATGCAAATATAGCAAAACTATCGTTGATAGACTCGTATGGTTTATTAGTAATAGATTAATATTTACAACATGGTCTATGGATGATAGACTTCTATTATTTATAGAAATTGACAAATTTTACTATATTTATAAATTTTTTAAAATGTTGTTATATGCTTAATTATTTTGAATCTAATTGCAACTATTCGGAACGATTTTCATCTAAATAAAGTACACTATATATATATAATATTATTATTTAAAGATTTTTTTTCTTGTGTAGGACATAAAATTAGTGCTGCATCGATTTGGAAGTAACATCATTTTCTCTAATGGATTGAAAGATCCTTACAGCAGTGGCGGGTAAGAAATTAGTATCATTAATACACGAAAAGTTATTTTAAATGACACAATCTTTGAAATTATTTATTAAAATAGTAAAATATCATAATTTATATTTGATAGAATATGATATAGATAGATACAAATAGGAATCTATCTTGATGTATCGTAGATAAACTATGATATACTTTACTATAATTTTGTTTAATCTAGATAATTCCTCATCCAAATTAATTATCTACTTTTACTTTTCTTTCAATTCTGCCTAATTTGTATCTCCTTAATTAAGTTCCCTAGCTAAACTTCAAATTTTCTCTCATTTTGTTTGCAAATTTCAAGTTTCAAATATCTTTGGTTTAGGTTTTAAAATTCTGCATTAAAGGGTTAATTATACTATGTTGTATTTTAATTGTAATTTCTATTAATAAGTACTTTTTTAAAAAAAATAATAATTAATTTTCTTATGTTTTGTATTTTAAGTAAGTAAAATAAAATATTTAATGGGACACACAAGAAAAAAGTTGGACTTTATTAAAAAAGGGAAAAAACAGTAGAGAAAAGGAAAAGGAAAAAGAAAAAGAAAAAGGTAACCAATACAAATGACATAATGATTGTTTGATCTTAATAACTTTTAATTTAGAAAGGGTTTCCGAACCAATGACCTAAACTTAGGGTGTGAGATAATAAAGCTTGCATTTGGTGCAATTGTCATCATGCAATAAAGACGTGCACAAGATCCATATTGTTCTTCAAACAACATTAATAATGATTTTGGTGACAGTTGGGAAAACACAAAAGTGAGGAAGAGCTATATATATATACAGTGCAAGTGAGAGCATAATTGAGATTTAGCATGACCAAAAGAGGAAGAGCTAGGTCTAGCATAAGAGGGTGAAGAGAGCTCGAGTCATTGAGAGAGTGAGTGAGGAGGAGCCCAAGCACGAGGTAGTGAAAAAGAAAAAACTCTAAAGTGTGTAACCATACCATATATTGTATTGGATTAGATGAATGCAAGCGCAAGGCAAGAATTGAAGAACTTAAGTGAGGAAGGATAGACGTTAACATGTGATAACACTATTTTTTTTTTTAAGGACTATAACGTCGTAATCATTAATCATTGGAATTATCGAAGACAATTTCTTTTTTGGTAAAAAAGAATTCTATTTAATTCTTAATAGTAAAAATAGATGAAAATAAGAAGAAATACTTGGATTGGATTGGAGAAGATTTTGTAATTTTTTTAAAATTTATGTGGAAGAAAGCAGATACTACTTTTAAATTTGAAGTAATAAAATAGATTTCAAACAAGATGGAAGCAAAAAGTGAAGGTGAGAAAATGTGAACTAAACCTCCTATTTTCTATAAGATTAAAGAAATTTATCTAATATGGTTAAGTTTGTATGACAGTGTATTGCATAATATATCTCAGACCATCGTTGCTATTACCACTCCCAAAGGTATCTTCTCATCCTCTTTCATATTTCTATCTACTTATTGAAGAATTACATAATAATTTTGCTTGATAGCTAGTTGAATTTGAGAGAGAGAATCATCTTATTTTAGTAAGATCAGTTTGAGTTTGTTTGAAATGAAGTTGAGCAAAAATAGTAATATATAATCACTAATTTGGATATAAATTAATTCAAATTTTAAATACTATTTTCATCTCAAAACTTTTAGTTCATATTGACCATGTAGTTACAAAATATTGTTACTTTTTGAAAGTTATTAAGTATCAACCTGAACCAAAATTGAATAATGACTAAAATAAATATTTAAAAATATAAGAACAAAGTAAAAAGTATAAAGGTCTAAAATAAATATTTTAAAAGGACGATCACTGGGGTATTTTATTTATTTCATCCTGTTTAATAATGAGAATATATATATATATAAAAGGAAAAAGAATGAAAATGAAAGTGTAAATATGAATAATGCATGCAGGCTCTCATTGCTTAGACATAGCATCAGAAAGGGAGGATGATCCTGATTGGTTGATAACGCAAAGGAAGAGTGAAATGGATATAGTTGATGGTTGGATTTCTACGTATCAAGCTGATCTTTTGCTATTCAACCAAAGAGTTGGTGCTACCCACTAACATATTCCAAATTCACAACGTGTTTTAAAACAACCAAAATGCCAAACTAAGCATAGTTTAACTAGTACGTGGGAAGAATTACATAAACAAGAAAGTTGAAATATATATTATAGATATATATTATATGTGAGTATCTTCCTCTCTTTAAAGTGATTTAAGTCTTTACTGGTTTGTATTGTCATTACAAAAAATATTAAACTTTTATCTACAACGAAATCATTGAAAAAAGTCAAAAATCAAGGTCTGGAAAACCTTTCCGAATGTTACTCGATCCTTAGCAACATCATTGATAGAGAACATAGAAAAATGTGTCTAAATGCTCATATGTTGTAAATATAGTTAGACGTGTGGGCATCTCCTACTCTTTAAGGAGACTAGTTTGAAACACGTGTGATAGCACGCGAGAATGATTAGAAAATAAAATTAAATTTTATAGACACTTTTGTTGTCTAACTTTATACTAAATAACAAAATTAATTACAAGAATCCGCTCACTTCAACGAAAGACATGCATAATTGGGAGCATATTATTTACAAGTAAATGTAATTCTTAAATCTATACAATCTAGATAAGATTCATTAATATATATAAATTTCCTCTATCTCTTTTATTTTACTTCGTTCAGAAACTGGTATGTTCAAAGAGCTGATATGCTCATGGAAAGTACATCATTAACTGATCATTTTCGTGCTAGTTGAATGCATGGAATAGAACCTCTCTTTCATGTTTGTGGCATCAAGTTAAATCAGAAGAAAAGAAAAGAAAATGATTTTTTAACCACCATTAAACAAGAGTGAAAGAAATGAAAGGAAACTTTAATAAGCACTTGGAATAGCAAAGCATAAAACTCAATACGCATTAGCAATGATTTGGGTTACTCCAACCTCCACACACACACACCCATGCATATATAAACATTATTTGTCCTTTCCAATGCCGTAAGCTTTTCATATATATATATGCAACTTTTCAAACTTAATTACTCTTTTTGTACATTTTCAAATAGTAACGGAAATGTGTTTCAACTTGTTATCAAAAAGTCTAGTTATGGTAAATCATTTATATCTTATATATAACTACATTTAAATCTTACCATTATGTTATTTGGAGACTTATAATAGTCTAGGATTATAATAGTATGGTCGGTATTGTAATAGTCTAGGAATTAATTATAATAGTCTATGTTTTTAGTGTAGACTATTATCTCAGCTTTTGTCAACGTTGCTTCCTTTTCTGGTGGATGTTGTAGCCACCTAATTTTGTTTGACCTTATTTAATATTAATTCAATTCTATAGATTAATTTTTGTCTTAGTTTGCTATTTTTTATTTTGTGATTAACTAAATTTGTAATAAAAAAAAATGTATTTAATTCCTTTTAAAATTTGGTGGGTAGTTTGGTTAGAGTAACTAAACTAATTAGTTAGTCTAACTCAATACTGTAACATTTTGAAATTGGTTTTGTCAATAAAGGCTTCATGCCATTTTGAGATGAATGTTAATGTTGGTATTGTTTTCAAATTAAAAAAAAAAAAAAAAAAAACTAGTCGTTTTGAATTTTTAGCCGTTCGAAGAAGCTATTTTGGTCATAAATAATCTATTTTTTCTTCATCCATGAAAAAGACCTAGAAAAAAACAAATAAACCTCTAAAAGATCAGCTTCATACTTAGAAATCTATTGAAGCCTCATTTTTACTTATCTAATTTTCCTATTGAACCCTGGTTGTGTTTCCTATTTAACATTTTCAACTCTTTCTAATTAAAATTTTCAATGTTTTAAAATTCTTCCAATCTAAAATTTCTATGTTTAAAAATAAATACTCTTTTTTAATCCTTTAAAAAAAATCCTTAAAATTATAAATTTTTTTGAGCTTTTTTTAACCGTTCAAAATTTAATCTATGATTTCATAAGGTTTCCTAATCAATATTTTCTAATAACTTATACGTTTTTCGTAAACAAAATCCAGCAATGGAATCTAAGAAATTTGAAATTGGTTTTTTAGAATTTTTTAGTTGGGGATCAAATATTTGAAAGTTCAAGATTTGATCCCAAGTATTAATTTCTCACTTTCTTTAGGTGAGAAAATTTTCTTCAATATAGTCCAATTGGTGGAATGCTCCCCATTTCGTTTATGAGATCATTGTTTCAAATATTTAAGTAATAAGAGGTAAAATAAGACATTAGTTTTAAAATAAATTAAAGAATATTTCAATTCAAAATTTGAAATTTGGCCACCATTTTCTAAACCGGTATTGTGGGGTGCTAACACCTTCCTCACGCACAAATGACTCCCGAACTCAACTCTAGTTTCCGCAGACCATTTGTTTATGGTTTTATTTTGAAATATTTACTTTATTTCGATGTCCAATCACAATGTAAAAAAGATTGGTTGTGACTCCTATTTTTTAAAAAAAAAATAACTCATTTTGAGAACATCGGCGGCTCTGCGTCGTCTCGGACATGCGGTGACAACTGCTACTGGAATTTTCGTTTTGGCTTGACCTACTTTTATTTGGTAAATATTTGGAGCTTAGTTGGAGAGGGGGTGTGAGAAAGAGGAAAAAGGGAAGTGAGAACAAGTATTATCATCCTAATCCTAGTATTATGCCACACATGGAGTGGGCTACTCCTCTCTAATCCTAGGGCCAAACAACCTATAATAGTTCATTAAACAAAGATAACATAATGGAGAAGATGTCCAAAAGTCTTACCGAATTTAGAGGAACTATTTTTAAATTTGATACATCTATTATATTAAAACCGTAATTATTAATCACTACAAGAAAATTGAGGTCTCCCGACGCACAAAGGTGTCGACGGATATATGAAAAGTGTCGAAAAATCTTTTTTCAATGCATAAATCCACGTCGGGATCGAAGTCAGAGAAAATGAGTCAGTAACATCTTCCAACGCTTTATTTTGTGTGCCTAGAGATTCTCTAAATTTTTTTATAAAAAATACCTTCTATTATTAAGTGGAAGGTTTCTTCTTTTTTTTTTTTTTTGCAAAACCAAAAACGAGTTCCAAGCAACCGAATGAAAAAATTAGCAAAGCTAAAACAAAATTAGAAGTATGATTTAGGAGTTTAGAGCAAAAATCTAACTTAAATAAATAACTATTTGAAAGAGATAAGGGCAGCGGTGGCATCGGAAGAGAAGACCAAGAACATAAAGAACAATAAAAATAATTAAATAACAACAAAATCAACAATAAAAAAAATTACACAATCAACAATAAATCTACAACAAAATGATCATAGTTTACACATTATTGATACAAAATAATTATATACTGGTGGGTTGGCGACGCCATCAACTGAAAAAAAAAAAGGGATTGGTGACAACGTACAATAATAAAACATAAGAACAATCACAAATTTAATAATATTTCTCATCCTTAAACCAAAATAAAGAAAGAAAAAAAAAGAACGAGATTGGCTTTACCGTCGGCGAGGGGCGACGAGCAAGCGAATGGGAAGACCGAACGGTGGACGGTGACAAGAATCTTCTTCCTCTTTCGAAAGTCCAAAATCTCACTCTCTCTTGTTTTTCGACTGCCTTTCAGATCGGTTAAAAAATGGGTTTTTAGAGGAAAACTTCCGACACCATCACGCATGGTGTCAGGAAAAGTTAAATATAATAAAAAAATTATAAACTTCTCTCGGGAGAAGTTTATAATTTTTTAATTAAATTACCTTATACCGCCATTTAAAATTTAATTTGTTATTCAATTGGAGTCGTTGGAATTTAAAATTTATTGTTTTTAAAATAATATGAAATTTTTCTTAATCGAATTGTAATTGTGATTATTTGTTGGTGTGGTATTTTTATTTTCTAATAATTTGAATTTTTTATTAAAATATTTTAGTGGCATTTTAAATTTTTTTACACATGTTAGATATGTTTTGGAGAAGAAATTCGATATTTTTTTAAGCATGTTGTATTTTTTCGATAAGATAAGGACTCACTCACAAGAAATTGGATGGATACTATCAGAATCAATTCATGTGGTAAATGAGTGTTTGGCATCAGTCTATCAAAGTAAACTTTTTTCATCCTCCAATTTATCACTTATGCATGTCTCTATGGGCAAGGATTGAGGATGTCATCAAGGTAAACGAAAGAAGAAGAAGCAAAACAAACTTTGTTTCTATAGAAATCGAACTGGAGGCCTTTCTTTTAGTTGAGAGGATTTTTGTGAACGATGGCTGCTCTATCAAGGATTATGGCGTCTGATGATTTACCTCAATGGAGTTAAAGAAGACGAAGGAAGGAAGATTTTGAAATTGGCTTCATTGGAGATGAAGAAATGATTGTGGTTTTTAATTGCCTTGATTGTTTTGATAGGATAAATTTGGGATGAGAGTTGAAATGATTGTGGTTGGAGAGCCTGATTGAATGTTAGGTATTTTGGATTTTGAAATAATTGTACTTAGCATGTGAGTGTTTTGAGTAGAGGCATTTAAGAAACTTTTGCAACCGTCTCGTTTTCAATTTTTAAGATTTTGCTGTATTAAGGATTTAAATTCATTTTTCATATACTTTGAGCTTTTAGTGGGGATTTGACGTTTGGGCTCTCTTTTTTCAGCCCAACTAGTTGAACCCTATTGGTCCAGCCCAACGTTCATAACGGCCCATACCAACTCAAGTTACTGCTAAATTTTACTTGCTTCATTTTTTTTAAAACAAATGTAAATGCATCACATTTTTTTATTTAAATTGTATTTCCTCTTTCATATTTAAAAAACATGATGGTCCAACCATTAGTCTTAGTTTTTTTAATTGTTTACAATTTTTATTTATAAAATTTCAAACTTCAATTTTTATTTTTAGTACAATTAAAAGTTTGTTAAATTAAGTTTTACTTTGAAAAGTTTGGATAAGATAGAATTTATAAACTTGCATAACCGAACCAGTTGGTATAAAATTGAAAGCAAAATTTAGCCCCTAAAAACTTAATTACACCTATAAATTTCTAATACACTATTAGGTTTTTAAGTTTTTGTCTAAATTACTGTAAACCCAAATTCAATATATGTCTTAATTTTTTCTAGCTAGGACTCATTTGGCTTGTTATTTACATTATATTTTAAGCTTTATTTACTAAGATTAGTATATAACATGTATAGGAGTAGGTTATTATTAATTTATTGTCCTTGTACTGTACTAGAATACAGTGCACACTACACGTATTAGTTTTATTTCGAAATATTGTGTTTATTTTAGAAATAATTTGACCCTGCATGTGCATGCTAATGAAATGTGTTTAATGTTTCATATCATATAGTATGCCCCAATGTATGATATATTATATAAGAGTAAAGTTAAAGTATGTTGTATATATTATATAAGTAATAGCTTGAATTTGTAGTGGTTCTACATAGGTTTGAAATAATAAACATAGTGTGTATTGAAAAGAAAGTTTTGTAACCCTAATGATGCATTAAATGCACATTTAAAAAAAAAAAAAAAAAAAAAAAGAATTGTCATTTGGAAAGAATAGAAAAGAGAAGTGTTTGAAAGAAAAAGAAGAGTAAGAGATGGTAAGGGTAAGGAGGAAAGGGCGGAGTGAAGGTGAGGCAGTAGAAAAGCAATCTTGGTGAGCAAGGAAGAAGAAAAAGGGAAAGGAGGCAGGAGGTAGGGATGGGCCAATCAGGTGTTGGTGACGCGATATTGTGTTTTTGAGTGTCGTCAGTCCGGTGACGATCATGGCGTTGCTTAAGCCTTAAACAAAACAAAACAAAACAAAAAGAAAGAGAAGTTAAAAGTCTCTGTCAATCCCTTTCTTTTGCGGGACCCACTTCCCTTACCTTTTTAAGTCTTCGACGACTCCACCTCAGCACCTTCCATTCTTTTCCTTCCTTTACCCCTTCCCCTTGCCTCTTGCTTACTTCTCTCCGCTTTCCTTTTTATTTCTTTTTCTTCTTCTTCTTCTTCTTCTTCTTTTTTCTCTCATTCTACAACAAGCGAATAAATAGACTTCAATTGTAATTCTATTTATATAAATTTAATCAAAAAATTAAATGGTTTACTCTTCTTTTGATATACATTTATTTTAAATTCAATAATTATAATTTTATAAAACCTGAAAATTAAACATACGTATATGAAAAATATAAAAACAAAATTCCTAGTCAATAATATAAAATAAATATTTATATCATATTTAAATTGGATCATTAATAAATGATATCCTATCATTAAATAAAAATATTATTTATTTAATACATAAAATAGATAAGTTATAAGATACCTAGTAAATGTGATATAATATAATTATGGTATTATATTATATATTTTTCTAAAAATAAATATTATTAATAATTAATGTGAATGATAAAATGGTCAATAAAAATCTTCAATCTTATTTAAGAAAATAAATTATATTTTGAGATATTTGTGTAAAATGATAAGTAAAGTATGTGTTTCCTCTGAATATTTCTATTTATAAAATTACAATATTTCAATAATTATCTTTAAAAGTTACCTTATTTGTTCAAATTTCTCCTCAATTTCTATCATTTAACAAAAACTTTTTTAGACTGTCCACGTTGTACAACTTCATGATTATATGTCTTGTTTATGAAAGTTTTGCCAAACAATGGAAGCTAAATTCTTACTCTCTTTTTTTCCAATCATACAAACTGAATTAATAAAGGAGTAATATTTTAAGGATAATTTTGATTATTGAATAGCAATTACATACCATCTGGATTAATAAATCTATGTATTGTAGCATAATTCAATTGATACATTGGTAAAGAAAAGTATTAGCAATCATCCTAAAAAAATAATTTGATTCTATTTGTTTGAGTAATTGAAGCAATTGTTCTCTCCCAATGCCATAATACTTAAATTTAAAACTGGAAATAAAGTAGGCATATGTCGAGTTGAGAATTACAGAAACGAATATAATGATTAGTGGAGGGTTTAAACATTGAATTTAAGACCTTTTTCAAAATGTAAAAGAAAAAAGGAATAAAGTTTACAACATTGACATAATCCGTACGGGGTTTTAGTTTAAGTAGTTTATAATAATATATTAATGCCTTGTGACACATGGAAAAGAATCTCTACATGCTTTCTTCTATTCAATAAAAGACTCCATCCTGCCCTCCATACTTCGATACGTGGATAAAATGGTGCCACGTGTCAAACAAACTGTTTTGTAGAATAAAAGAATATGAAAAAGAGGTTAAATGAATAAAATGTGATTTTACACGTGGCATTAGAACGACGACGGATGATGTACCTAGTCAGCCGGAGCTGCGTGGAGACCGCGTGCAGGTAAGTTCTATTTATTTTTCTTTCAAAATAATACTTTTACTCTATCAACTTTCATAAATTAATAAGGTAATGAAATAATGGAGGTTTCTGTTGATTCATTCCATCCTTAATTTTATTCACAACTCTTCTTTTATTAATCCTTCCTGTTTCAAATTTTTAAAGTTTACCTTGTATAGACCATCTTAATTCCTTCAATTCATCATCAATTTTGTAATACTTTTTCTCTTTCTCTCATTCTTTTAAGTTTTCTTTTACTATTTTTTACATTTTCACTCGTACACTTACATTCGTAAATAAATTATAAATTTTTTATCTTACATCCAACAATTTAGCCATGTTTAGAAGGTTATAAATATCAAGTCATGCTACTTATAATATAAAACTAAAGTGTGTTGATGATGAGACTATAACTCCATCACCACACGTATATCATTCCAGCAGACAAGTCGAATTCAAATAAGGTGTGTTTGGATGAAAAAGAATTAACGTTTTTTTTTTTTTTTTTTTTGTAACTCTGGTTAAAAAAAATTAAACTGATATTAAATAAACTTACCATGTTTATACCCATTGAAAACTGTAGTCGTTTCTCTTTTCCACTTTTTTATTAGTGTCTTCTTCGTTAATTCTGCATGTTGAACTCTTAGAAAAACTTAATTATTTTCCTCTAATCATTCTTCTCTTGATTCTATTTCTTGTTCTGATAAGTGTATGTCTAAATTTGAATGTTGTTTTAACTTTGGAGAGCTACCGACATTGCGATTAGCATCACAGTTGTATCGTAATTGATTTCGAGGTGGTGGTTCATCATGATGCAACAAATTTTTTCGACATCCATTCTAACATTTACTACAAAAATTCATATAAATAATAATTTAGGGTTGACAACAAAAATTTGAGAACAAGTGATTCAATCAAAATAGAGTTTTATTTTAAGTTTTCATATATGTGTTTTGTGACATTCAAAAATTGGATTACAGTTTTAAAACAATATTTAAATGTGTTTCATATCTATAAATTATAAAACTAATCTTACTAATTAGATTTAGTTGACTAATAAGTTATTGTTAATTTATTTAAGAATATAATTTATGCATAAAATATTGGTCAAATTATTTAGTTCCTATTGTTTCAAAAAAGTTTGATTTCAGTTTTGTAATTTTATAAAATCAAATTAACTAAATTTTGTTCGTAAATTACATAGACTAATTCTATCCTTTTAAAATAAATAATAGAGACCAAATTTATAATTTAACCTAAAAGTTTATATAATTATTATTTTGTATTATTACATCATTTATAATACATATCATATTAAAAAAAATGAACTGAGTTTATAATTTTATATGTTGTATTTAATTCTGCTTTTAAAGTATAAGATTCAAATTATATACAATAAAAAAAATTTGCACCGTTTCGATCATATAATCTGAAAACGGTTTTTAAGAGTGGAATTCTAATTATTTATCATTTCTGATCAACTCAATGAATTTAAATATATAAAATATGATTGGATTTTATTTTATAATTTTCATAGTTTCAAATGCTTAGGGAGTTAGTGTTATAGTTAAAATAGAAAGATCATAATTAAGAAATTATTCATAAAATAAAGATAATTTTAAAAAATCAAATAGCAATAAAATAAAAATCTAAAGTGATTAAAATGAGATTTAAAAGAAATAGATTAAAAAAAACAAGCAAATTAGCATGAAAATAATGATAATTAAAAGAAAAATATGGATAAATGATATCAAAACGAGCTATTTTTAAATATAACAAAAAATTGCAACTATATATTTACAAAAATATAATGAAATTTATCAAATTGTTCTTAATTTATTTAAGAGTTTTACTATATTTTATAAATAGTTTCAATATTTTACCGTCTATTAGAATTTATTTCTATGATGAAAGAGGATGGAGATGGTAATGTATAAATATGGTTATTGCTTCGTTTGTAAGCACATAATAAGGTACATCATTATCAATGATAATCATCCTTTCTTATTTACCAATCTTTATTAGATTCTTTGTTCATTGTGTTTTTTCCCTTCCACTCAAATCTTCAACATACTTGGTAAAAAAGGTATTCTTAATCTTGCATCTCCTCCCTTTTTTTAAGCAAATAACAACAATAAATGTATTCCTAAAGAATGGAGGACACCTCATTAGGATAATAGTTTTCTAATTAAGCATCTCGTCCTATCTTCACATAAAAAAAAACTAGATCGAACAAACGTTCTAAGAGTAGCTCATGCAAGAGAGTAAACAACAAAATAACAAAAGTGATTACAAAAACAAAAAGGGACGTTGTCAACACGCTTAACCACAACTAAAGTGTCATGCATCCACTACATTCTTTGTTTCAATTAGGTCAACATCTGGATCGTTAATGGATTCAGAAACATTGGTCCAATTTGACTTTACAATCAAAGGCTAACCTGACATGAAATATTCTCAGTTAGAGAAGGAAAGATAAATTGGGTTTTGCTCCTAGGATCAGAGACGATAAAATAATTTACTCTTTCATTATGTGCCTTCAACCTAATTATATACTGGCTTGTACTAAAAAAACAGTTAGGCTCGTTAAAGAAAATAATTAAAAGAATGAAGTAGGATGTTTCTTGATGGTGCAGGTCAGTCTAGAAACAGTTTTCTTGATTGGCAACAGCTTTTCTTGATGGGCTTTTTAGTCCTACTTTTTTGACCTATCGACGAAAGAAAAGTTTAAGGTCTTTGCTAGTTGGCCAGCTAGTGCCAACTTAACGCCCTGTCTCGATGGGCTATACACTTCAAGAAAACCTATTATTGAAGCGCCAAATGATTACTTGATGGGCAATGCTTGTCAAGTAATATAGTATTTTTTAAAATATCAAGCAAGACTTTTCTCTTCACAAGTTTTGACAGACAGGATAACCATTGCATCAAGAAAAATATTTGTGTGCATCAAAATTTGTGTGCATCTTACGATGTCAAATTTGTAGTGGTGATGGTTTTATGTTGATATAACTAGATATTGAGAAAATCTAATATACATACTAACAAAACTCACCATCATTTGTTTTTTAGAATCAATAAAATATTAAAAATATATAGAAGTATCTAAAAGTATAAAGGTATTATTGGAATACATCATACCAAAACATTTTTCATTTAGAAATCCTATATCTAAATGTTCTCGAACCATTCTTACAATTTTCTTACAATGAAAAATGGTTATTCAAAATTATATAAATCTAACAATGAAAGGTTTCAACCATAGCAAGATATCCAAGCATCTTAAATATAAAACATGGTAAGTTTTTGGGTTGTGTGATTATTTGAATTAATTAGGATTATAACTTCAATTAGCTAGTTAATTGATTTAGAGAATGAATAAACGTTACGTTTTAAAAACATCAATGCATATTTTTCACATGAAATCATGTGAGCGTGTCAATGATTCTCGCAGACAAGTGAAAATAAATATTGATTAGGGGAGGAAACAACAAGGAAGTAACTTGAACATAACCTTCCTAGACCACTTGACATCATCCCACCAAGCATCAAATTATTAATTAGATATTTTTTAAAATAATTTTGAGGTAATTTTAGTGTATATATATATATATATATATCAGTTTTATTATTTTTAATAATATTTAAGTAAAGGTATTTTAGTCTTTTTACAATGAATTAAAGCTTTACTGGAAGACTATTTAAGTCTTGCATTTACGTTGTTTTTGATAATGGATTAAGTTTTAGTCTTTGTGCTCGTTTTCAAGATTAACATTAAAACTTCTTGAATTTTCCAATAGCATCCAAATGGGATCGATCATCTTATTTATAAAGTGTTCGAATTTGTAACAAAGAATATGTACTTATTTTAAGATATTTACCTTAAGACAATTTGCGTTTAACCCAAACCTTAAGGTTGAATTCATATTGATTTAAGGATTTAAGAGGGCGTTTGGGGAGTGGAGTGAGTTATTATAGTATGTGGGTTATAATAGTTTGTGAGTTATTATAATCTGTGTTTGAGGTGCATGTAATTGAAGTTTGAGTTATTATAATGTATGTTTTGGGACGTGAGGAATAGTGAAAGGAGAAAGTGAGGGTGACATAGAAGAGATATGAGAAAAAAGTAGAATCTAATCTTGATCATAGGATTATGATAACCCTTGAAACAATCATGAAGTGATTGAAAATTAGAGATTCTCTATCCCAAAGGATTCTTAGTTCCAATTCGTTAGGGATTTTTTATCACCACCAACTCTAATATCATTTTAAATTACTTGTTGACTCACAAAATTTAAGTTGATAGACAAAGAAAATTTTAATAAAATGAAATTATTTTACATAAAAGATGAAGAACACTAGACTAAGATAATCGGTCTTATAATAGGCATCTCCTTCTATCTTCACAGAAAGAGAAAACTGGAGAACAAAAATTCTAACAATAACTAGACAAAAGAATAAACAACGAAATTACAAGATTGATTACAAAAACTTAAAGAGACATTGTCAACACTCTTCGCCATAACTAATGTGGTGTCCACCATGTTCTTTGGTTCACTCGGACTGACATCTGGATTGTTAAAGGTTCAATCAATACTCATCGAGTTTGAATCTAAAATCAAAGACTTACCTAAATAATTCCATTTTCAGGTGGAGAAGGGAAGATAATGTTGGGTTTTGGCAAGATGTGAGATTTGAATAATCCTACATCGATTAATTTGATGGAGTAGGATATGACTCTAAGCTCGTCTCTCAATTGTTTTACGATGTCTCAGTTAGCCGCACTTTAAGTTTTTGTGTATTAGCTCTAATAAATTCTTTTTTTTTGTCAATATGAGTTTAACCTAACTGACATTTATATATTCTCAAAGATAAGTAGTCTCGAGTTCAAATCTCTCACTCCAAATTGTAATTAAAAAAACTTCTCAACCATGTATACACTAGCACTATCTCCCAGATACTAATTAAACGTTGATTTTAATTTTTTTTTTAAAACGACAATTTTTAAAAGATAATATAATATTAATATTAATAATTTTATATATATAGAAACTCCAAAAGAAAAACAAATAGAAAAATGAGAAAGTGCATTTTAAAGAAATACTATTATAATTAATCAAAAAGCGTATTTAAAATAAGTTAGGAAAAAAGGTTTTTCAAAGATTCATTTTTAGTTATTGGGTATCTGAAAGTTGGTCGACAAAGTTTTCAACCCTTGAAACAAAGACCAGACAAATATAGTCATTAGATTCAAAATATTAGTATGTGTAACAATATTTTTAAAAATTTGTAAATACAACGAAATCTGTCAAACTTTATCACTGATAGAAGTATATTATCGATAGACCTTGTTGCAAATATTGATTTATCACTGATAGATCATAAAAGTCTATCATCTATAGAAATATATATCATTGATAAGTTTTGCTATATTTACAAAAAAAAAAATATTATTTGTAAAATTGCTACTCATTATAATATGTTCAACTAAAACAAATCATAACCTAAAACAATAAGTGGATTATTATAATTTAGTTAAAGAGATAACTTCGAGAATGACAAAATAATGGAGTACAATTTGGAAAATAAAAAATTCAAAAAAATAATTTGATTTTTAGCAAAATCGCATTAAGTAGATATTTGTTGACAATTTTCAACGGATTTTATCCCTTCTTAGATAATTTTTCAACCGATTTTATCTCTTCATAGACATAAACTTATTTTTCTCAGATACAGTGTATTTATGCAATAGTAAAATAATGGAATATAACGTAGATTTACGAATACTGTGTATTTGCATACCATTTAGTTTTATAAAAATATTAAATAAATATTTTATTTTCGAGATTGATCAACATCTCCTAGATTTATGCCTTCAATTTATACTCGATTTTCTTATTTATAGACTTCAAATCAAATTATTAACAATTTATTTTATTAATATATTATAATAGCTATTTAATTCACACCCTCTTTGTTATCCATAAAATGATTGATAATATAATTATGTTTCATAAGGTTTGGTTAATTGTCAGTAACATTTTATTATATCATACAAATACAAAATTTTTCATATAATAACTTGGTTCATTCTTAGTAACATTTTATCTCAAATTTTCAGATTTATAGGTTTCAAGTCAACTATTTAAAAAATTGTTTATATAATTCATAATATATATAGTGATAGCTATTAGTTTATATTCTTTTTTCTATCGATCAAATGATTGATAATATAATTTATTCACGGTCCATTTCATAAGGTTTGATTAATATTTAGTAATCATTTTATTATATCATACACAATACACTCTTTTCATATTTATAATTCAATGTTTATAAATATTTATTTTATTATTTAAATTTGAAAGTTTAATTGAAATATCCCAAAATTTCAATTTATAATTTTATTTTTCTCTATAATCGTACATTTGATATAATAACAACTTCATATTAAATTTTGATTTCCCGTGTATTTATGCATTTAACCAATCTTTCATAAAATTGTTCATTTAACATAATAATAAATTAAAATTAAAATTTTCATAAAATTGTTCATTTAACAATCATTCCATAAAATGATTTTATTTTTTCCTAGAATTATTTTTAAATTATAGAATATCACTAAATTTTAAATTTTGCATGCATGAGGTGGAGTTTTCTATTATTGACAAGTTTTATAATCTTTATGTTTTTTTTGGGGAAATTTGTATGTAGCATATGTTATTTCAATTATAGTATATGTTGGGTCTATGTGAACCGTTGTATTTTCGAGATTGAGTATGAATATTTAAAAAATGACTTGATTACTTTATTTATTTAATTTTGATGTTTTTGGTATTGAAAGAATTAAAAAATATTTTTGATATTTTTCTAAAATAAAACTTATAATTTGGTATTGTTTTGTAGAGAGTATTTTCCTAATTTCCATCCCAAACAATTGTTAGGGGCGTGGAGAAGAATAGGAAATTAAGTATTTAAAACTACATTAAATATTTAAATATTAATTTGATTTAGAGGTTGGTTGGTAGTGTAAGAAAATAAAAGAAATGAAAATGGAATATAAAACGAGTGAAGAGGAAACATCGTAAGTTGTACGGATGATCGTAGCTTCACTTTATTCCCTTCCACTCCTCTTGAGTTTAGTTTATGGATTTAAAGTAAATAAATATATAATTATCCAGCTCACCTGTGGGGTCCACACATATTTACTGTTTATTTCTCTTTTTCCTTTTCAACAGTGACGTTTTCAATCTTCGAAGAAAAAGCGCCGCCGCCCCCTGTAACGCTTTTCAATCTTCGAAGAAAAAGCGCCGCCGCCCCCTGCAGCAGCCTACGTTACTACACAACTCTTTTCGTATTCCTTTCTCTCACTCTTGGAGCTGAGGGCTCTTTTCTCTTCAATTAATAAATAAATCTAACATTTTATTATTACTAACTTCCTTTACTACATTTTTTAATTCTTCCTACTTTCTATCCACTTTCCTTCATCTCTTCCTCAATACGTTTCTCTCTATGTAACATCACGATTTTACCCCTATTTTACACCATCTTGAGTACCCTATTTTACACCATCAATACGTTTCTAACTTACATTCTGCTAATTCAAATTAATTCTAAATTTTGTATATATTCAGCATCTTCTCTTTATCTTTTAACTATTTTTACTACAATAACAACCTCCAATCCAACCTCTTACATCTAAAATAAAAACTCATCTCAATTACCCTTTTCAATTAAATTTACTTTTCCTCATACACTAACTTGTAATTTAACTATACTATCCCTTCATTTCAGATTATTGACTTTAACAAACGTCCGTCAGTCAAACCATTATTATAGATTCAACATTCATATATATGGATTATTAACTTCATCAAAATAGTATATTATAAATTTAACCAATTATAAACCATTTATCATCAAACAATAAAAGAAAAAAAAAAGACATTAATGTTCATCTGGTGGAGCTGTCATTCAACCTCCATTCATCATTGCCTCTTCCCAAACCTCAATAAATATAAAGACCTAATTATATAATGTTTGCTTTAACTTTGAAAACTTTCTTACCCTTCAACTTTTAAACTAGTAGAATTTTCAAAACTTTAATCATACATTTTTTTTTTATAATTTAACTGTTAAACTTTCATAAAATTATTTTCAGCCATAGTTAATAATATGGTTCAATTTTTTAAAAAGAAATTACACCAAATAAAAATTAGGTTATCTCAATTTTACCATAAAATGTGTTGTCAATTATTATTGAATTAAGTTAATTTTGGCATATGTCTTTATTATTATTATATGAATGCAAACGTTATATGAATCGTGTACTTTTTTCTCTCTTCTACTCCGTTTATGGCTTTAATATTTTGAGTACCCTTTTACATTCATTAATGGTTAATTAACATTAAAGTCGATTAGTGTAGTATGTGGTTAATTAACGATAATATGTAAGTTATAATAGTATATGTGGTTGTAGTTCAAATTTTTTTAATCTCAATAAAAAATAGTAAACACTATAACAAAGTGAGAAAGAGAACATGGATGACAAATGTTAAACTCGATTTGAAATGTTTTGAAATAGATAACACTCTATTCAATTGGAGTATATAATAGTAAAAAACATCAACTATTATAATTGGAGCCCAAAACATAAAATCATCAAAGGACCTTAACAACGTGTAATGTGAATTAAATGTGGTAGTTAGATCACAAACCAATTATTCATTAGAGAATTAATAGGACTTAAAAAACGATGTAATTATAAAATAAAACGAACACTTGACCCAATTGTGATACATAGTAAAAAGAGTGCAACTATAATCTTTAGTGGAGTGTAACTAGATTAATCTCAAATAGTTGCAATGAGAAAGTAAAGGTTAATCATATACTATATGTATTAATTAACGTAAAATCGTTCAATTACGAAGTAAATGATAAATCCTTTAATTATGAACTAAAAATATTTAATTTTGAATATGGATTCAAATTGGAAAGTGATTGATTTTGGGAATACTTGCATAAGCTATTGTTGAATTCACATTTTGCCGCTTATACGATGAGCAAACACTTATCATTCTTCCATAAAACTTCAATATCTTTACTATATTGAAAAAGGAAAAAATTATCCCTTACCAAATTTTAATTTTACGCTATCAACTAAATTTAATTAATTAATTATTTATGATTATTAAATTAATATAAAAATATATAATTATGATTAATCAATTATAAGCTTTCTAAATTTACCTATAATTTATTATTTAATAAAACAAAATGTTAGAATATGAAAAGTTAACTTTTCATTTTTATAATTTATAAATATATTTTAACGATGAGATTTAGAATGTTTTGTAATTTTCATCTTTTATAACTATACAAATAACTTTATTTAATATTTTTTATAATCATTTGAATTTTCTCTTCTACTTAGTTTGTTTTCTTGATATTTTTGCTTTCCGTATTTTGTTTTGTTTCGTTTATATTGATATATATTCATGTGTTGCAATTGCAAAATGTTAATATTTTGAAATTTAAATAAATATTTGAAGTGCATGTATATGAGGTACAAAATTGAAATATTATTCTAATAAAAGATTTGGAACCTTTTAAAAATATTTGGAATTTCAGAGGAGGTTGAAAGATATAAAACAAAAATGAAAAAGTTTTAGAGGTGTTGAAAGTAATTGTAATTAAAACGACAACATACGTTTCATATTTATAATTTACTAAATTAAGTTTTGTGAAATGTTATCACAATATAATATTTTTTCCCCTCTCTTTTACCATATTAATAATCAACACATGTATACAAAATTCAAACTTTGGTTTAAAAAAACTTATAGAGTTTTGTTCATTTTGACGTTTATTATTGATTTCACGACATTGTAAGTTAGATTTTGTGCGATTTATTAATTTAATTTTATAGAATTTTTCCTCACTCATTTACTCTATTAATAATCAATAATTATATACAAAATTTGGTATTCAGCTCAATTTTAGAAGGACGGTTAACAAAGAATCCTCCTAAGAGGTTGCTTAATTTCAAACTACACAAGCCTGAAAGTAGATTGGTTTTTAGAAAATTCAATCCCAAATTTTTACGATTTTAAAAAACAATATGAATAAATTAATTGTAGATATCATTTGAGGTGTTATTTTCTCCACAAACAAATATAAATGTTAATTAAAAAAATTATGAAAAAAAATGATGATTTGGGAGAGAGGGAAAAACAAAAGGAAAACGAAGAGGTTCTTGAGAAGCGACGACGCACATGGTAATTGCGCGGAACGGTTGAAAAAAAACTTAAGGCCACGATCCTGCAGTTACCAAATTAGATTCCAGTAACTATAAACCTCCACGTGTCGATTTCAAAACGATACGGTCCGGGGTATGAGAGTCTTTAAACCCCGTCACACTGTACCACGATCCATTTCTTTCCTTTTTCTTTCTTTCTTTTATATATATATATATATATATATATATATAACAAAACTATAACCTATATAATACGAAATATATATCACTTTCCTACTCTTCAATAATTCCAAATATTTAACTACGAAATGAAGTGTTGTTCAATTTTTTTGTTTAAACACTATTTTCAAATTCAATTTCCACAAAACTCTTACTTCATGCTCTAACCGAATGAAATAATGTGCCTTTTAATCTTTTAGCAATAAACTTAGGGGGGTGGGGGTGTTAATTAAAGTATCTAATAGTCATTCATCCATTTTAATACTTTTAAAATACCAAATTGAAAATTTTATTAATATATGAGTTTATCTTTCAAATCTTGGACACTAAAGGTTGGAAAACATTTTTATTTAAAATTTGAAAACTCAAATATGTTATTTTAAAAGTTACTACTAAATATATAAATAAAGATTTAACCCACGTATACAACTTCTTGTATCATGCAAGAATTTGAGAAGAAATAGTTACCCCTAAATATAAGAATGATAAGTGTAAAATAGTAAATATTATAACTAAGGAGAGTTTTGAAGTAAAACTATATTTACTATTTTATATTCATGATTTTTTTTTTTATTGTTTGTTATTTTAAAATTAAACTGGTTTATATCTCAAATATAATTTTAGGGTTTTTAGATAGAAGAGTCTATTTAATAAATTTTGATTTTCTTATTTTATATAAAAAAATGTATAGATCTTAAATACAAAAAACAATCAAATTTGTTAGTGAAATATTAATGGACATTACTTACATGTAATGATATATATGGAGTAATCTGGTGATGAAGGAAAAGAAGAGCATTGAATTAAATTAAAATGGATTTCAAATATTAAAATCCCTTTTGCCGAATACTTCTTGGAGAAAGAAGGTATCTGTTTTGAATTATTTGGAAAAGAAAAAAAAGGTCCCCATTTTTCCATTTTCTCTCCTCTCTCTCCGAAGTTGCGTTTTCTCTCTCTGTTTCTATATAAACACACACGTACCCACTGTAAACCCACTCCCTTTCAACATACCTCTCATTTCTTCCGTTTCCTTCGTCGAAAATTTCAAGCAAAATGTCTCGCCGAGGCGGGGGCGGTAGTGGCGGCGGTGGTGGTCGTGGTTCGGGTGGTCGTGGTGGACAGCCCTCTCCGGCTATATCTCGCGGTGGAAGAGGTGGAAGAGGTGGACGAGGTGGACGAGGCGGACGAGAGGGTGGAGGGAGAGATGGAGGCAGGGTAGGTTATCCAGCCACTCAGCAATTCCATTCTCCGACTCCTCAGCCTACTCCGGTTGTTTCTCCTCCTCCTCGGCCTACTCCGGTTGCTTCCGCTCCTCCTCCCCAGACGTCAACGGGAGCATCTTCTGCTTCCTCATCGGGAACTGCTACGCTCTTACAGCCTGAGGTTTCTCAGATCGAAGCACAAGTGGAGAAGGTGACACCGACGCCGCAGAACGTTCCGCCGTCTTCATCGAAAGACTTGACTGTGGCGAAGAGGCCGGGATATGGAACCGCTGGTCGAAAAGTTGTTGTTCGTGCCAATCATTTCCTGGTTCAAGTTGCAGACAAAGATCTCCACCATTACGATGTAAGCGTGTTTTCCTTTGTACAACATTTTCTCTTCTATATCTGGTGCTGGATAGTTCTATAGGTCAGTTTCTTTTAATCTTATGGATCATCTACTTCACTATGACGGTTGGCTCGTAGTTTTTCTTCTTCTTTTGCTCTTAATGGCTACATCCTTGGCGCGCTTTTGATGTATTGTATGCATTTAACATACGGACGAAAGTTTTTTCTGTACAATTTTTGGTATCTCATTCGATATTTTGAAATATCATCTTCAAATTGTAGATAACATTAGGCACTGGTTTGGGAGTGCCCTTAGTAATTTAGTGTCCAGAGCATTTTATATGTGTGATTTTATTTGTGGTGTTAGAATTCTATGACACCTGATGTTACGAGTTTACAGAAATGTATGCAGAATCTCGTGTAGTTGGAACGGTTTTAGCATCAGACAGTGTAAAGAATGTTTATGTTGCTATTCATTTTCCATTTTCGTCTGAATGAACTGTTAAATTAGTTTCGATATAACCTGTTCTGTGAATGACTTTTGTAATCCGCATTTGATCTTCTGGGTAAAATCTGAAATTCTTTGATAGTCATTTGTTTGTCTATGCTATGAGAGTATTCTTGTATTTTAGCGAATGATAGAGCAGTAAATGTAGTTTTATTTGTGATTTTAGGTTTCAATCACACCTGAGGTTACATCCAAAAGGGTCTGCCGAGATATAGTAAACCAGCTTGCAAATACGTATAGAGAATCTCATTTAGGTGGAAGATATCTAGCATATGATGGAGGAAAAGGTGTTTATGCTGCTGGTCAACTTCCATTTTCGTCCAAAGAGTTCATGATTAAATTAGTCCGTAAAGATGGTGCTGGGTCTTCTCAACCAACAAGGTATATCCCTACCACTCATGTATCTGCCTATGTTTGAACTATCAACGTTTAGTTTATCTGTAATTCATTCTACAGGAAAGAACGAGAGTTCAAAGTATCTATCAAATTTGCCTCCAAACCAGACCTCCATCATCTACAACAGTTTATACATAGACAGCAGCGAGATGCACCACAGGAGACTATACAAGTTCTTGATGTTGTTTTGAGAACAAAACCATCTGTCGAGTTAGTTTATTTGAAACTCTTTAGTACTGTATATAGTATTAGTTCATGGGTGGAAATGATAACCATTTTTTATTCCAGTTACACAGTTGTTGGAAGGTCATTTTTCTCGCATGAACTGGGGCAGCCAGGTGAACTTGGTAATGGTGTTGAGTATTGGAGGGGATATTACCAAAGTCTACGACCTGTACAAATGGGTTTATCTTTAAATATAGGTACCACTTTTGAATTATTCATCGACTCTGAATTGCTGTTCTTTTTAACATTTATGGGTCTGTATTGCAGATGTGTCAGCTAGATCATTTTATGAACCAATTAGTGTGACAGAATATGTTGTTAAACACTTCAACCTAAGGATTCTCTCAAAGCCAATGTCTGATCAGGATTGTCGCAAGGTTATTCAAACTGTCATTAATATATGCACATGTCATGTTTATGGGTTTTGAAGTGCAGAAATTTTTTATCCTGAGAATTGTAGTATTTATGTTTTACGTATATGTAACAACTATTTTTTTTTGCTTAATATCAGATCAAAAAGGTACTTAGAGGAGTGAAGGTTGGATTAATGTGTAGGGAGCATGCCAGGACCTACAAGATTACTGGGATATCATCAGAGCCTGTTAATAGATTAATGTGAGTTTATTTTTCTGCTTCTCTAAATTCCTTTGGAGCTAGCTTCAGAAATGCATTTGAAGTTTATAAGGGTGGAATTTCTTTTAGATTTAAGACCTTTTTTTAAGTATATGCATGAAGTAGATATTACCTCTTACATATTGTTAGAAAATAACTGTCATCTGAACAAGGGAGGAACAGTAATTTATTTTTCTTGGGGTACTGCAGATTTGTATGTGGTCGCTATGTTTTTTTGTTTAGAAATATTGAAAGAATGATTGTTTATGCTTCAGGATGATTAATAAAATTTAGTATCTAATGCAGAACATTGTTTAAACTCCTCCTTTGCAAACACAAAGATTGGTTTGAACCCATAATTGCAGTTGGTCAATTGTTTTTCAAAATTGTGCCTAACCAGAACGTTTTGACTTTTGGGTAATTTTGTTGAACATTGATTTTTGTTGTATTTTTAGTTTGTTTCTTTGGATCTTTTGTTGTGGTAGTTTCTTGATTCTTTAGGGATTTTTTTTGGAATCAGAAGCAGTATCAACTAGTCATTTTGGTGTTTATTGTTCTTGTCTATGTTGTAAGTGGCTTTGGTTCCAGCCTTGTTTCTCTTATCTTGCTCTTACATGTCATGCTTTTGTATTTAGAAGAATCTGAAATTAGCTTTGAAGGTTTTTGTTTTTTTAATTATTAAATTTGAGTTTGGTAGTGGCTAGCAAGGCATGAATGACAATTTGTTTGGACTTTTTAAATTTATTGCTATTCTTGGTTTATTTTTAGGTTTACTCTTGATGATCAGAAAACCCGAGTCTCTGTTGCACAGTACTTTCATGAAAAATATGGCGTGGCACTCAAATATCCATTTCTACCAGCTATACAAGCTGGTAATGATGCCAAGCCGGTTTATTTGCCTATGGAGGTATGTATGTTTGATATGATTATTCGTGATTTAAAGTATCCTTGATTCAATGATTATTTGAAGATAGTATTGATTAGGCTTTTCCTTACCAATTGCTATTGTTGTTGTAGGTTTGTAAGATTGTTGCTGGGCAGAGATATACCAAAAAATTGAATGAACGCCAAGTAACTCAGATGCTAAGAGCGACTTGTCAGAGACCTCCGAACAGGGCAGATAGTATAGGGAAGGTAAAGTATGGTTTCTATCTATTTGTTATTAACTTTCTGCTTTTGCAGGTTTGATATAAACTTTTATATGTATATTCATTTGGCAGATGATTGGTAAGATTGATCATTCTAAAGATGACATTGTCAATGATTTTGGCATTGTTGTATCATCAAGGTTATGTGATGTGGGTGCTCGTGTTTTACCGTCCCCGATGGTAATTCTAATAATCTTAACTGTTTAAAGATGATGAGCAGTTTACTTTTTCCATTTTTATTTGATTACAAGAATTAATATTTGCACAGCTAAAATATCATGATACTGGCAAAGAATCACGAGTTGATCCAAGGATGGGTCAGTGGAATATGATTAACAAGGTAGGTGCCTAACAAATTTTATTTCACATCTAATTTTTTAGTTTTTGATCATGCATTCCATTTTGTAGTATTATTACTCTCAATTAATTAAATTATACTTTTAGTACGCAAACTAGATTCTTTAACTTATTTGAACTACATTTTTCTTATTGGGATATCAGTTCACTAATTAATATATTATAGCTTTAGAAATTTGATGTATTCATCTCATCAAACAAATGCAAACAACAGTTGTTCCTATTAAAATGAAAATTTGATAACATTTCCATGTAACAGCTAAACACAGTTATCTGTAATACTTCAACAATTTTTTTCCCAACATCCATGAACCTATTATCTCAATCAAATAATCCCTTATTATTCAAGTCTTGTTGTAGTTATGATATAATTTTACAACTTAGCTTGAGTTGAAGTATCTTACATGTCCCTTTATGAAGTGAAAACATCTTGTTTTGATCAATTTTTTTAAACATGCTATTTTAATCTTATTCTTGTGGTATATTAGAAAATGATCAATGGTGGTAGAGTTGATTATTGGGGCTGTGTGAACTTCTCTTCACGGTTGGATCCAGGCTTGCCATCTGAATTTTGCCATCAGTTGGTTAGCATGTGCAATAGCAAAGGAATGGTAAGAAAGAACTATTACTAAGTTGGTTTTTATTCCAAAATTTAATATCCTTGTTTCATTTTTAATAATTTGTATGAATATGTTTTGGGATCTGTTGTAAGGTTTTCAACCCTACACCGCTGTTTCCTGTACGTAATGCACATGCAAACCAAATAGATGGTGCACTTAGAGACATTCATAGCCAGTCTTTAAAAAGTTTGGGACCCCAGGGCAAATCTCTTCAGTTGCTCATAATTATTTTACCTGATATTTCTGGTTCCTATGGTGAGCAACAGATGTCCTTCATAAGAATTTCCTTCTCATATTACCATGTGGGGCTGTGATTGTTGGCACCATTAAATTGTGCTGGTTCTCTTGCAGGGAAGATCAAAAGGATATGTGAGACTGAGCTTGGAATTGTTTCACAATGTTGCCAACCTAGGCAAGCACAAAAGCTGAACAAGCAGTACTTTGAAAATGTGGCCCTTAAAATTAACGTTAAGGTCTGTGTGCTCTCCTTTAGATCTTGTAATTTCATTTGATTATTTATTTTAAGTGAACTAAGTTTTTGTAGTTCATCATTGGCCCTTAAATTTAATGTTAAGCTCTGTGTGCTCTCTTTTGGACTTTGGAGTCAGCATCATCTTTGTAATTTCATTTGTTGATTATTTATTTTAAATGAACTAAATTTTATAGGTTGGGGGAAGAAACAATGCCCTAAATGATGCTATTCAGCGGAAAATTCCACTTGTTTCAGATCGGCCTACAATAATCTTTGGAGCAGATGTAACACACCCACAACCTGGAGAGGACTCCAGTCCTTCAATAGCAGCTGTAAGATCTGTGTGCTTAGTTTTCTTTTTCATCCTTTTATTTCATCTCTGTTTTGTGAAGACATACACATGGTTAATTACAGGTTGTTGCCTCAATGGACTGGCCCGAGGTAACGAAGTATAGAGGAATTGTTTCAGCTCAGGGCCACCGGGATGAAATTATACAAGATTTGTACAGAGAAGATAAAGATCCTCAAAAAGGGTTGGTGTGTGCAGGAATGATCAGGTAAGCAGCTTACAAGGTTATCTAGCCTTGAAATTATTGAAAATATTTTTTTAATTTGTTCTGTTTTTTTTTAACCTTTTCTTTTTTTAATTTAGTTATTGATCTTTTTGTCTCCAGGGAGCTGTTCATTGCTTTTAGAAGGTCAACAAATCTGAAACCGCACAGAATAATATTTTACAGGTTTGTTAACTTTTGTATTTTGTGAATAGGGGGTTTGGATTTAAATCCCATTTGTTTGCTGATTTTGGGTTTCCATTGACAGAGATGGTGTAAGTGAAGGACAGTTCTCACAAGTTTTATTTTATGAGGTGGATGCAATTAGGAAGGTACATTAGCATTGGTTACTGTTGGTATTATTATATTATACGTTCTAGTTGTTACATATGTGTATCAATGGGCAAAACCTTATCTCAATGTGCCCTACCAATCTTTCTTATTGATTAGGCATGTGCCTCTCTTGAAGAGGGTTACCAGCCTCCGATTACCTTTGTTGTGGTGCAAAAGAGACATCATACCCGTCTTTTCCCTATCAGCGGTGCGGATACTGATCGGAGTGGAAACATCCTTCCAGGTTTATCAATCTTATTATCTAACTTGTGTGGTTCATGTCAGATGAATTCTTCATGCAAAGTTTAAATTATCCTGTTTGTATTGATGATAGGTACTGTTGTTGACACCAATATTTGCCATCCAACTGAATTTGATTTCTATTTAAACAGTCATGCCGGCATTCAGGTTGAAAACCTTACACCAATTTTACACATGTACTCAACATCTTCTTTCTGTGTTGGTTGGAATCTGAATTTAATCTGTGTTCTTTGTGTAGGGGACGAGTAGGCCAACACATTATCACGTTTTGTATGATGAAAACAAATTCACTGCCGATGCAATGCAGATGCTTACTAATAATCTTTGCTACACGTGAGTGCTGAAATTGTTCTCATCCTCTTATTTGCTTGTTTTTTTTTTTTTTTTTGTTTTGCTTTTGTTTTGCAATGCTTAAAATACATCGTTGCTGTTTTGTTGTTTTAAAGGTATGCAAGGTGCACTCGGTCAGTTTCCATTGGTACGATCTATTAATGACAATAATAACAATTCCCCAGTTGTCAAGTTTTATTTTATGTAATGCTCAGATAAATTATGTTTGTTTTGCAGTTCCACCAGCATACTATGCACATCTTGCAGCCTTTCGTGCCCGTTATTACATAGAGGGTGATTCATCTGACAGCGGTTCCACAAGTTCAGGTGGTGGGAATGTAGATATTCAACGGCTGCCGAGCATAAAAGAAAATGTGAAGGATGTGATGTTTTACTGTTGAGCGTGTGGGGGGAGAGGATGTGGTTGTGTTTGGTGGGTTTTGAGTTTTGAGTTTTGAGTTTTGGAAGCTCTCCTTTTTTAGGCTCCATCTCTTATTTTGGTACATATATTCTACCTTTATTGGTGCTTTCTTGATGGAAAATTGGAGCGCACCAGGTACAAAACTACTTTTTAAAATTGCTACTACACTTGTGTTCTACTCTGTTTTTTGGGAAGGGGGGAGTACATACATACCCACTCACTCTGGGTTTTGGGTTTTTGCATGTACATATGCATGTAAATAACCAGTATTTTTATACCTTAGCTTAACAGGTTTCTTTTTTTTGTCTTCTTTTTTTGTGGGAATATCATGCAAATTTTCAGATTAATTACAATAAGGAAATTTATGTCTATATTTGTTCAGTCCCTTTATCTTCTTTTCTTAGCTGTTTGTGAAGTTCATAGGTTCAGAGTAGTATTCTACACTTCGTAGAAAATTTGCACAGCTGCCTTTTGCTTTTGAAATCTTCAGCTGTAGGTTATAAACACATGATTGAAGTAATTGTTGTGGAATTTTAGCTTTTTGTGTTGGTGTAAGCCAATTTGATTGATTCTTTTGTATGCCTAATTGGTGAAGGTCTTTGTTTTTAGCTGCATTGACTTGGTCTTTGATTCCCCACACCTGACGCGGTTTTCTCTATGAATGGAATTGAATATTAATGGTAGTTGAACTACAAAACTCTTTCAACTTCGACTCATTTATAGGTAAGTTGCTATTTTTCTCTACCACTCACATTATTTTCAACCTATCTATTTAACTTTTTGTCAGAACGATTATTGATTAATAATCACCAATTAAATTGGTGTTGGTAGATTAATAACAAACAAATTATACGCTAAATTACAATGGTATTTGGCTTTTTTTTTTCAAACAAAAAACAAAAAGATCTCTTGTATTTAGATTTTAATTCTTGTTTATTGATACATTTCATTATGCTTATGGACATAGGTATATGATAACAAAAGTCTACAAACATAGTTATCTTAGAGATTTTGAACGTTCAGATGTTTACAATAAAAAATATCTCAATCAATATTCGAACGATCAATCATATATGATTATGTAGATTAGTATAAATAATGACAAAAATGGTTCAAATTTAAATGATCAAATAATAAATTTTAGGGTAGACAAAAAGCTTTAGTTATAAATGATCGTTTTGAGAAGTCCAATAACTTATAATTACAGAAATATCATCCAAATCAAAGCGATATGAAAAGAAGAGGCCATTTGTTCATGCTTTTTCATTTTTTTCACACCTCTTTGTCTTCTTCACATTATTTTCGTTCATTTTCACCTACCTTCTTTAACCAAACTTCCAAAATTCTTCTTCGTCTTGTTCTTCACATTATGTTCTCCATTAATCTTTCAAAATTTTGTTCTCCATTAATCTTTTGAAATTTGTTTTCGATATTCTATTCGTTGCTCAGTATTTTGGTTCACAACCCAATCTATCTCCATCGTCTATCTTCCATACAAAGAGTTTTGAATTTATTTTTGTTTTATTTATTTTAATAACTACTTTTATACTATGGAACTTAACCCAATTTTTCAAAAAATAGATGGTGAGCATAAACAAGCAACATCAACTAGCAAAACAATGAAATCTAAAGGAAAGACGGAAGAAAAACAAATTAAGAAAGAATGTCAATGTCTATCTGTATAGTTCTCTTATCTTTATCTGATTGCTCTATCTTTATCAATTTCAATCCGAATAGTGCTTGATATGTGCATCTATTAGCACTAACTCTTGGTTTATAAAATATTGTTTTTTATATCTTTTCCACATTGAAAACACCATCCAAATGATTTAATTATGAAATATGAATACAAAAAACCTTAGAAAAGACTGTATTTTATATATAAAATACAATCAAGTATTTAATAGAAATAAAATGAAATAGATAGATATACATATACATTTATCATGGAATAAAAGAATAAATATACAAAATGATAATAATTAACACAATACAAAAATAGATAATCGTGTAGTGAAATAATATACATTAAACAATCGTGTTTTCCATGATAAACAATTGTTTAACCATGGTAGTGATGGAAACGGTAGACATGCGCAGCAGAAAAAAAGATCAAACTTTACTTTAATTGCAACTAAACAAATTTAGTAATCAACATGCATAACAACCCTACAAGAAACAAACATATGGTTAAAAGAAAAACTCAACTTTGATGGTTTTCTCTTCTTATAATCTTCTCACAAACTCTTCGCAATCTCTTAACAAACTTGAAGCTGGGACTACCACTAGTGTTGACCCGCTATATTCTTCGGACTTGGAATCGAGTTGTGAAACTCGAAATGGTGGAGAAAAATAGAGAGAGATGATACTTTTTGGACGAACCTAATTTTTAAGATTAAGATTAAGTTTGAATGACATTAGATTATTTTTAAGATTAAGAACAAAAGTTCATAGTTAGCTCATGATTAAGTTTCATTGGATATCTATACACAAAATAATCAATTTTATTAAAGTCAACGGTGTTACAACCTTATGTAAACTCTTTACATATAGGATGCTTCCACTTCCATGTCTCTACATGAACAATTTATGATCACGTCGTTTGTACTAACTATAAAGCGAAACACATCCATAGTGTCCCAGAATAAGGTGCCGAACTGTATTCGTATACTATAGACTATTTAGGATATATACTTGAACTTGATCCATGTTTATGTCTCTACATAAAATTCAAGTTTACTCAATAATAGCCTCGGGTCCTTAGTTTATTGGTTTTAAGATTATAGTATCAATAATGACTTTATTAAATAGAATATGATTACCAAGTATGAGTTTTAGGATATAAAAATTTCAACATGTAAATGATCGTATTAAATGCAGTAAACAATCGTGTTGACTTAGTTACACGATTGTTTGACCATGGTGATCGTATTGAATATAGTAAATGATCATGTTGATATTGGTAAACGATCGTGTTGATATTGATAAACAATCATGTTGATATTGATAAAGGATCGTGTAATTCAATGTTAATGATCGTGAAAAGCTTCAAACTATCAATCTTCATAGTGAAATACAAAATTCTTACAATAGTATTTAAATGTTTTAAACATTTGAAACGAAAACGAAATTTAGAATTCTTACCACAAACGAAAACAAAAAAGATCTTCATAATGAGATATAAAATTCTTAACGAAATTTTATAATAGTATAAACAATCTAGACAAAAACGATATTTAGAATTATTACTGAAAACAAACTCACTCCAATGATCTTGATAGATGAATATAAACGATCTTGATATTGTTGAAGATGGAGAGGAAGAAGAAGATGAAGAAGAGGAAGAAGAGAGAATATTAAAGAGAAAGAAGATTGTCGAAGATGAGGAAGAATATTGTTGAAGACGAGGAAGAATATTGAAGAGGAAAAATATCTAAAAGAGCACATGAATAAATCACAAGAAAAGTGAATAAATCACAAAAGAAAAAAACAAAAAAAGAAGAGAAAGAATTGAAAATCGTCTAGCGATAATAAAAATCAATAAAGACAAATTTGAAATTTATAAAAAAAGTAATCAAGTTTCATAGGTTTTTCTTAAATTGTTATAGAACCGTAAATATTTACTACTTTTGTTATATTTACTTAAATTTATCAATAAAAGAATCCATTTAAAAACGGAGCCGCACGAGTATTTAATGATACTCCGCTCTACATAGTAAGAAGTCCAACATTTTGACGTGCGAGTTAGATAATATACATTATTTAAATAATAACAACCTTGGGTTTAATTTGTTAAAGAAAATATTTGATTTGAAAATGAGATTTGACCTAAAAACAAATTGATTTTTTTTAAAAAATCTTAAACATAGAATCTATTTTAATTCAAATTTAGAAACACACTCTATATATTACTTACATTTTTTTTTGTTAAGATGACATAATTTGTCACATTGGTCATAACGTATTTACATTTACAAACATATCCTTTCTAAAAATAGAGAGAAAAATAGAAATGGTGAAATGTGAGAGAAAAAAAAGAAGTAAATGACAAATGTTGAAATATGCAGCAAGTGAGAGAAACTAAATAGTTATTGGAAAAGCATTATTAATATATTGGGATTGGGATCCATTAAAATTAAGATTAAAAAAGAAAAAAGAAATAGAAAATTGAAGATCCCGAGATTAGACCACACGAATTTGATGAGCAAATACCACAAATACCACAAATACCACAAACATCAAATTTCTTTTTCTTTTTCTTTTTCTCTAAAGAAACTAAAATATTTTATTCCTTCAAAATATCCACATTATCCATTACAAATTCATTTAATAATAATAATAATAATAATAATAAAAACAAAACACACCTTTTATTCTCTTCTTCTTCCTTCCAACAACCAATCCTTCTTTAATGTTCATAACCAAAGAGCTCAAACCGCTCTCCAATGGCCCTCTCTTTATCCCTACAACAACTCATTCGCTTCCCTCCCCATCCTCTCACCTCGCCTCTCTCTCCCGCTTCTTCCCATCTCCATGCCTTTCCTCTTTCGCTCCGTCCCCAGACTATGCCGTCAAGTTATCTTCCAGAACAAAGTGTTTCTCCATGTCCACTGAGGAGGACAAGTGGAGTGAATCTGATGCGTTTGTCTCCGATGTCGACGAAGGGGGTGATCTTGAGGATGACATTGATATTAGTGTTCGGGAAGACAGCCCTGTGGCCACTGCTGCTTCTGCGCAGAGGATTTCTTCTTCACCCAGTGATTATCTCTCGCTTGCGATTCCTGAGCAGGTTTATGAGGTCTGTTTCTTTTATGCATTTTTCTATTTTTAGTTCATTTTGGATGTGTTTGCTGCTACTTTGAATTGCGTTCGATTGAAGTGGGGAATTTGACTCTCAAACCGGAAATTTTCAATCAAGTTCAGATAGCCTGTTCAAATGCCTAACTAATTATTTGATTCTTGAGGGAAATTAGCTGAGCAGTGTTGTGTCTACCAATGCCTAATCGTCCTTAGTTGCTAACTGGGGTCTTTTTTCTTTTTGTTGATGTTGAAGAACGTTTAAACGGGTATTAATAGTAACTAACTGTAAGGTTCCTCGCATATGATGCTATGTTATAAAAGGTTTAGTATTAAAATTTTAAACGGTTGTAAGTGCTTCTAATCTTGTAGTAATTTAATGTTTCCTTCATTGATTTTTGAACATAAAAAACATTGGCACCATACAACTTTATTTTTTTTTTTATTTTTTTTATTTTAAAGGAGGACAGATTCAAACCTCTTATCTTTAGAGCGAAGAAATGATGTAAATTTATGACATTATATTGTTTTTTTTGGATGAAAATAACACCTTTAATTGGAAAAGAATAAAAGAATACAAGTACATACAAAAAAATACCAACCCAACAAAACACTTCATTAAAAAATAACCAAGTAAAATGTTGCCTATGCAATAATTATAGAAGCTCCTTGAAATCAAAGCTCAAGGGGACATGTGAAATCTAAGCAAACAAATCTCACTAAGCCCTCTCTCCCTACCCTGAAAAACTCGATCGTTTCTCTCCTCCAAATGTCCCAAATAACAGCGCACACCCCGGCGAGCCATAAGAAACCCCTTTGTCTCTTTGGTGACCATACGTACATTTGATTAGTTTAGAGAATAAATCATATAAAATAATCACTACACCCATCAAAGAAATAATACAAAGTAATTACTTTTGAGGGGTTCTACTTTTGCACTCTTCTTTGAAGTCACTATTTTTTTGGATATGAAAAAAGGTTCTGTTTGAAGGGCGGAACATTTAAATTTTTTTAGCTCAAGTTAAGACCTTGTGCTGTAATCCTTCCACCGGTTGGAGTTAATGGTTTGGAGGTAGGCTAGTTATAGTTTTGATTCCAAGATCAAATCTTTTCCTGTTAGAGATATATTTATGGGTTTCTTTCTTTGATAAAGGGAAGTTCTTACAGATGTTCATCTTTATTGACCACCTAGGTGTTAGAGGTTAAAGCTGATGGAACCGTATCCACCAGGAAGGTTAACAGACGGCAGCTGTTGAAGTCAAGTGGTGGGTAGATATTTCCAGAAAGTTCAGCTTCACATTTCAATGCTTAGTTTCTGGATTTATGCTGTTGAAAACTTTTAGCCTGCATTGACTTATGAATACTTTCTTTTTTGGAATATCAATTACTACTGGATGATCACTGTTGTTTTTTCTGGATTCACACTGATAGATAACCTGGGATGACAAATAATATTACGACCTACTTTTTGTCAAGAAAATATATCTTGTCGTTTCATTATTTTCCTCTTGCTGATATATGTATTTTCTAATTGTCAGGGCTTCGTCCTCGTGATGTCCGAAGTGTTGATCCATCTTTATTTTTGACAAACTCAATGCCTACATTACTGGTACATTAATTTTCATCTTTTTTAATTTGTGGTCTTCTTTTTATGTTGAAGAATTAGCATATGGGATAAACATATGAAATTAAGAAATTGGAGTCTATAAATAATACTCAGCAACAATTATATTTGTGGTTCACATCCCAGGTACGTGAACATGCTATTTTGCTTAATCTGGGATCGTTGCGAGCAATAGCCATGCAGGATTGTGTCCTCATATTCGATCATAACCGGTATCCATCTGACTTGAAAATGGTGCCATGTTTATTTCTCATACAAAATTTCGATATTGCATTTCTTTTTGCATGATGGTGATCATCTTCAGTCCAGGAGGACAAGCTTTTATTGAATCATTGTTGCCTCGATTGAACCCAAAAAACATGAATGGGGTGCCAGCAATGCCATTTGAACTCGAGGTTAGTGATTCTTGTTAATATAATGCGTCTTTACATCATATAAATAGAGTTGGCAGATGAAAGCAAAATTATCTTACAAACTGTACTTCTGTAGCTCTCTACATCTAACAATAAGATGTTTCCTGGTTGGAATTTGGTCCTCGATAAGCTTACCCCTCAAAGCAAAGAAAAATTACCTCTAACTGCCCTTCAGCATTCTTATGTCATTCTATGTGTTGATTTTATGGAATAAATCTATATTTCATTTTAATAGAGATACAAGCCTATATATAACCATAGAGAAATACACTTAAGGAAATAATATCAAATAATATCTCCAGAATAATATCTCCAGAATAATATCTCCAGAATAATATCTCCTAAGAATAATCTAATTATATTAATACCCTCCCTCAAACTCAAGGTTGAAATCACAAACTTGAGTTTGCTAAGAACTAAGAAAAGAAACAATATATCTAGAATAGAATAAAAAACCCGAAGAACAAACACACAAAGAACTTCTAGGCTAAAACAAACCCACGAAGAGCGAAACGAAGAACTTCTGGGATAGAAACATAGATCCTCGTATAGAGATCTATAACAGAACCTAGGAAGAACGAAACAAGAACTCCGGGGGCAAAATGAAAGAGCAAAACTGAAGCAAAGTAGAATCAAATCATGATGAAAACGTGGTCTGAATTGGGCAGGAGCGTTTCGTCATCAGAATGGAACTGAACGAACTAAACTAAAGCAAGTCAGAATCAAATTGAACAGGAAATCTGGGTGAACAGAACGAAAACTGAAGAGAGCTGAGAGGTTGAGTAGATAGAGAGCTTTGCAGCGTTCTTCGCAAAAAGAGAAGATGCGTTTCATGACGGCGAGCTTCACAAATGGAGAGCGGACAAAGCCGAACCCGTGCGTCGTCGACTGTGAGTGGAGCGGAGCGGTGGATCATGGATCTGAACAAAGATTCACCCTCTTCAGGATCGGGAGTCTTCAATCGAAAGAGATTGTCTGGTACGAGTAAAGGGCGGCGGCGGCAGGTCGGTCTGATCTGGAACAGTATGATTCGAAGGCGAAAGATGAAATAAAACACGGATTTGGAAGTCGAAGACACAAACAGAGATGCACGAACAAATTGGTGCTTGCAATGTGCGCACAAGTAGATCTAAGTGAGGACGAATGGAGAGCGGATATGGGTCGAGAGTGCGACGAACTGTGTGGATGGAAGGAGCAGTGATGGCGGAAGGAGCAGTGATGGCAGAAGGAGTAGTGGCGGCGGCGGCAGAATCAGAGACGAGGATTTTGATCTAGGAGGCAGAGCGAATTACTTGGAGACATGATGTGTATTGATTACTGATGGGTATGGCTCTGCCTCCGTCGACGAATCAACGGAGGCAGACGTGCAGGGATGTGACGGCTAGAATACAAGGAGACTTAAAACCCTATAGCTCTGATACCATGTTGATTTTATGGAATAAATCTATATTTCATTAATTACTTAATAGAGATACAAGCCTATATATAACCATAGAGAAATACACTTAAGGAAATAATATCAAATAATATCTCCAGAATAATATCTCCTAAGAATAATCTAATTATATTAATACTGTGAATCCCAATGGAAATTGCTGAGAAGATCAGATGATTATTCTAAGAAGCAGGGACACGGATACGAGACACGAATACGACACAGAGACTGCGACATGCCATATTTTAACAATCTAGAATACGACACGTGAAGGGCGCGTTTTCTAAAATATTCATTTTAAAAATATATATAATTTTTATAGTAAAAGAAAATTCATAGTAAATGAATTGATGCATTTATATGCTTAAAAGACTTAGCTTAATGTATTCGACACTGAAAAATGAGAATATGTGTCTTTTTAGTCTACTCAACGAGTGTTCTATGCATGTCTAATACATTTGTTGCACTAACAAACGTTTGAAAGGCGTCTACCGAGTGTCAAAATGTCCAAGTGTTCAACTCATGTCGGATATGGGCACGCTAGCCAAACTAAAGTGTCCGTGCTTCTTAGATTATTGTTAGCAGATAAGTGGAGATCAGCTTTTGGATTGGGATTTGTTCATATATTCTGACCTCAAAGGTTTTCAAATTAAAATCTGGCCTTGAGAGGTCAGTGAAGGTTCCAACCAATTCTGTAACTTACATTGAATAATTTCTATGATGGAGGCCAGCCAATAAAATTTTATTAGATAACTGTTGAGGGGAAGACCTGAAAAAGCAGTGGGCCATTGTTCAATGTCACAACCTGCTACGGAGGCTGAACTTTTGCACTACCAGATCATCTCTCGGCTCCTAATATCATTCTCATTCTCAGATTATTCTTCAGACCTGAGAAAGTCTAAAAAGCTTGATGATATTGAAGAGATTAACAAACTCATCTTCAAGAGCAATTGGAGAACAATGGTACAAAATTTCATACAACCCTTGATCCAACCTTGGTTTTACATAAGTAATAATGGTCTTTTAATCTTCTGGTCTTAGCTCGTCATTGGCTTCTTCACTTCCACGATAGCGTTTACAGAATCTAAATAAACTACAACAAAGGCCTTTTCCAGGTCCAGTTTAACGTCTGCACCCTTCTTCTTCCTTATTCAAACATCAAGGAGTGCTGGACAAGAATCAATAATTTGTTTCTACCGGAAAAAGCTTACTGGTGTTCTATACTTGTATATCATATAATCTTTTAGACATTTTAATAAAAACTTAGTGGGTAAGGCCACTCAGTTTGAACTAATGGCCATTTTTGCATTGCACTTCATTAGATTAAGGAAACTGCACATCTCATTAATGCTCGTTGCTCATGTCATTAATGTCGTTTTAGATAAGTCCGTGGAACAATTTCATTAACTTTTGCAGAAGAATGTTCACCCTTTTCTGAAGAATGCTGCTGTTAAACAGTCTAGCCGCTAGGGGTCTACACAAAAGCTTTGCAAATCTTTCAAGATCTCACCTTAGTAAAACTGCTTCCTGCAACTTCCTTTGGTAATCACTGATCTGAGAGAGTTCAAATCAAGATTAGATTGGAAAACCTTGCCGTTGTACTGGGGAATGTAAGAAGTTAAAGAACTTCCTTAACCTGCCACTCTTTTATTGAGGTTTGGGAATGCAACTAAAGTTCCATATTGGTTACACAAGGGGAAGATCATAATTCAGGACTGTATAAGCGAGAGACAAGATCTCCATTGATAGGTGGAGGGTTTCTGTTTTTGGTCTACTAGATCTGTGAAAACATTGGGTGAGAGGTTTTGTAGCTATGGGGAAGTCTACTTCCTGCTTTATGATTATCGCGTGCAGTGGTGATTCCAGCGACAAGATGATATTGATATTCCTGAGGCATGTATGTATCTAATTGGCTCTTACTTCCGAGTTTTGCCTTTTTCATTTGTTTTCTCTTCTTTTTATTTTCATTTTAGTTTTTTGATCTTTTTTTTTTAATGTTGAACTAGCCTTTATTACTCCAAATTAGTCTCTAATTACTGGAAGTGAGCAATGTACTTTCTCCTCGAGTTTACTTTGTAAGAAATGTTTGTTTTTTTGTGAATTTGTGTTATTTAATGATCTACTTTGTTTCTCGCTTATCAAAAGAATTGGAATTAGAAGAAGATTTGTTTAGCATTTTATGAGAACGGTGATGCATTAAAGATTCGATTTTATTGAAATCTTGTTCCTTTTAATAAAGATTTAGCACTTCTTTTCACATGCTATTTTTCAATGCTCATCATATATTAATTTCTAACTCGCACATCCTATAACTTGTAAATTGATGCATATGTTGCTTTTTATGCTAGGATCAAATTTATTTTGTAGATATTTATGTTTCTTTTTTTGGTATAAATATTTATGTCAATGCTCATCTATTTTTCCATATATTTATCTTTGATCAATACCTAACTTGTAGAGTCTCTTCTTTTTATACAATTAAGAGTAAGAAGCCTATAGACTAGCATTGTTAAATTGAACATTCAAAATTTGCTTTGAAGTTAGAGTCAATGATGGTATAATTATTCTGTAGTTTTATTCCACTTTTTGTTGTAGATCTTTGAAGAACCAAAAAAGGTTAATGGGTTGTTTGATAAAAGATGATTTTCTTCTTTATTTATGCAGCACTTTTGGGTTGCCATTTCAATTGTCTTCTTTGTTGCTGCTACATTATTTACTCTACTGAAACTTTGTGGTAATTTTCAATTTTCCACATTTAGATTGCAGTCTGTTTAGTTTGATTTTAAATAATATGTACTAATTTTGTAGATTCTAGATTTAATCTTCCTTAGGTTGTAAAGTATATTTTGGTCTTAGATAGCCAGCCAAGATTGTGTAGATGGAAGCGATCGTTGAAATTTGAAGATTGTGAAGGCGTTTAAGATTTCTTATTTAAGTATTGTATTAGGATCTAGTTTCATGTATTATTGTAAAATGTATACACAAACGCAATATTAAGATTTCATTTTCTATATAAAAGTGCAAAAGAAAAATATTTTAGTTTCTAAAATAATATTAAATTTATTAATTTGGTGGCATGAGAAAAAAAATATTTATTTACACGTACCCAATATCAGTTTATAAAAAATGGACAATAAGTAAATAATTAAATAAAAATAAATTTTGTAAAAATAGATCAAAAAACAAGACTTTAATGTCAGTTTTAAAATGACATCAAAGGCCAATCGACACTAAAGATCTTTAATAACACCATACAAAACGTCGGTTAAAACGGCATTAAATGCCTTTAATGTCATTTTTAAATTGACATTAATGAGACATTTAATATCATTTTTAAATTGACATCAAACCATAAACGACATTAAAGACTTTTAATAACACTAGCATAGATGTCAGTTGTCAATTGACACTAAAGACCATTAATGTCGGTTTTAAACCGATATTAAAGGCCAAATTTCTCGTAGTGTTCTCATTTGAGAATTTTTGGATGTGCGGTATATGTACCTATTTCTCCACCACAACGTACTAAGATGGTTTCTCAAAGAAGACTCAGAATATATGTTGGATTTGATTTCTCATCCGTTATTAAATATCGTGAACCCCTAATGGGTGATGTATTTACTGGAAGATTTGTTGATTGTCATTTTAATGAGACAGATTTCTCAACACTAGGGGAGGAATTAAGAAGTTGAAAAAAAAATTACATGGAATGTATCATTACTGTCTTATTTAGATTCTCATACAAATCAATGTGAACTTAAAGTTTAGAAAATAATTCATTTGCAAAATATAGCAAATCAGTTACCAAATACATTTGTAGATGCAAAGAAAGTAACTAAGTCACATATAACAACTGCAAACGTCCCATAAAAAATGATATTCCACCACAATAACTTGTCATTGATGAATCTAGAACATGCTAGAAGCATGGTAAACCAGTAGGTTCCAAAGATAAAAATTCTAAATAAAAAATCAAGTAAATAACTCAATTAAGGATGTAGATGTTCTAGAAGAAATCCAAAAATTGACTCATGACAAAAATGATGAAGAAAATAAAATAACTGGGGATAATAATAAGATCTTGATAAACTATGTCATAAGAAGAATATGGAATTGAACTAATCTAGTTGTTAACAATATTTTTGCATATAATGTTGCTCTTCATATTATATTCCAAAATGAAGATCTTGAACAAAATCTGTTGAAGAATGTCAACATAGAAAAGATTAGTTTTTGTGGAAAGAAGCAATTGAGACAGAAGGAAATTCACTTTCAAAACGTCAAGTTTTTGGACTAGTAGTCTAAACACTAGAAAGTGTCAAATCTGTGGGATATAGACGGGTATTTGTAAGAAAAAGAAATGAAGATAATGAGATTACAAGATATAAAGAAATGTTAGTTGCACGAGGTTTTTCACAAGCACCTGATATTGATTATGAGGAGACATATTCTCCATTGGTGGATGCAATCACATTAAAATTTTTAATTGGCTTGTGTATGAAAATATGAACATGCATCTTATGGATGTAGCCACACCATATTTATATTGTTATCTTGATAGTGATATTTATATGAAAGTTCCATAAGGATTTAAGATACTTAAAATATATAAATCAAGTTCTCGATAACTATATTCAATAAAGTTATAGAGATCATTATATGGTTGAAACAATCCAGATGAATGTGGTACAATCACCTGAGTGAATATTTGTTAAAAAAAAGGGGATTAAAATAAAGTTACAGAGATCCAATGTGTTTTTTTTAAGAAATCACAGTTAAGATTTATTACTATAACTGTATATGTTAATGATTATAATTGAAACTTCTAAAAAACTTTCAAAGACAATAGAGTACCTAATTAAGAAAGAATTCGAGATGAAAGATCTTGAAAAAACAAAATTTTTCCTTGGTTTATAATTCGAGCATCTAGCAGATGAGATATTTGTTCATCAATCAACTTATACATAAAAAGTTTTGAAAAGACTTTATATGGATAAAGCACATTCATTGAACATTCCAATGCAAGTTCGTTCATAGATGTGAAGAAAGATATAATAAAATTAATATATGCTTCGTTATCTTCAAGGAACAAGTGATATGAGATTATTTTATTCAAATAAATCAAATGTTAACCTAGTTGGTTTTGTAGATTCTTGATATTTATCTAAACCACACAAAGCTAGATCTCAAATGAATTATCTATTCACATGCGGAGGAAGTGCTATTTCTAGCTATCAGTGAAACAAACTATAACAACCACCTCCTCAAATCATCTCAAAATTCTTGCAACCCATGAGGCTAGCCGACAATGTAAATGGTTAAGATAAATTACTTAACACATTTAGGAATCGTGTGGTTTGTCTTCTAGTAAACTTTTTCCAACAACATTATACTAAGACAACACAACATGTACAACTAAAAAAAAAAAAGGAGGTTATATTAAAGGTGATAACACAAAGCATATCACACTGAATCTTTTCTGTACTCATGATCTTGAAGAAAATGACGACATCACAATAAAATAAATTTGTTCAAAGGATAATCTGGTAGACTTATTTACAAAATCACTACATATCACAACCTTTGAAAAATTGGTGTACAACATTTGAATGCGGAGACTTAGAGATCTCAAGTGATATTTCTACGAGGGGAAGTAAATTGTAATTGTACAAGTGTATAAATTATATGAAATATGTACTCTTTTTCCTCCACTAGAATTTTTTCTTATTAGGTTTTTTCTTAATAAGATTTTAACGTGGCATATTTCATATATGTAATAGGCATCTAAGGAAAATTATTATAAATATTAGATAATATATAGATGTCCATTATCTAATCAAGCTATGTGTCTTATTATTATAGATACTTAATGTCCAAATAAGACCACTTTGGTAATCCATATGTCAAGTAAACGTGGACTCTTAGTGACCATGAAACTCACCTCATGCTTGTCACTTTTCCTATAAATAGAAGGCTTTGGTGGATTTGTAAAGATACACCAACATTGGATAGAAATCTAAATATTTTGGAGAAAGAGGGAACATTTGAGATTTTCAATTTCTTAATTATTTTCTTAATTTTCTAATTTTCTTATTTCTTTATTTATATATTATTTTAATATTATATTTTCTTGATATATGTGTTTCGGTTATTTCTTGTTTTTACAACTCCTTCTCAGCAACGATGCACTTCGCTGTAGAACTATTTTTAAGAATGGGTGATTTGAGGTGAAGTCGTGTACGAGGTACACGACTTCCATGTAGTGGACCCCACCTCTTCTATTTTTTCTTATTTTTTATATATATACTACACTGGACCCCACATTTTTTTATTTTTTAATTGTTTATATATGTGGGTCCCACACATTTCATTTTTTCTCATTATTTGTATATATATACCCACATATAATAATATTATTTTTTTTTAGTAACTTCAACTTCTCTCAATTATTATTGTTACTACTTTTATTTGTTTAATATATTTTTAATAACATATTTTTGTTAATATATGAGTTTTTTTAATAAATATTGAAAATTGGAAAAAAATATGTATAATTTTGATTAAGAAATAATTAAATTAAATTAGAAAAGTAAATTTAATAAGAAAAGTTGAAGATTGTGATATTTAAATATAAATAAAGAAAAAAAATAAAAGAATAAAAGAATAAATTAATTTAATAAAGAAATATATTTTTAGAATTTGAATGTTTAATATATATATTATTAAATGTGGGTATATATATATAATTAATGAGGAAAAGTGAAATGTGTGGGACCTACATATATAAATAATTAGAAAATAAAAAAATGTGGCACCCAATGTAGTATATATATAAAAATAAGAAAAAATAGAAGATGTGGGGTCCACTTCATGGAAGTCGTGTACCCCGTGCACGAATTCACCTCAAATCACCTATTTTTAAAAATAGTTTTCCAACAACCTATTTTTGAAATATGTTTCAAATTTTACATTATTTTTAAAAAAGATCCTATACTTCGAAAGGAAAAGGAAAAAGAAATAATAATAATAATAATATTCATCATCATTATATTAGGCCAATTGTGAAACATGAAAGATCATTCAATTTCATTTTCTTCCTTCCTCACAAACCCTAGCCACTGCCCCTCTTCATCTCCACTTCAGGTTATCGTCCTCTCTCGTGTAGCCATCGTTAGAGAACTAAGCTACATCTGATCACCACACATTTTCGTTGAGTTGTTGTCTTCGTTCAATCGTTCTCGCTAAGCTTCATCCTTCTTCTGTCATCACATCCCACCTAGCAAAGCCTCTGACCAAGTTTCATTCGCCGCAGCGTGCAGATCTCCGTCGTGACTCTCCATCACTGTGAAGCTAAAGAGTCTCTATTCTTCCTTCACCCTAATTGGTATTTTCACGTGCGAGCTATCCCGCCATCAGAGCCGCTCACGTGAGCCGCCACATGTTTTCTTCTCCACCGTTCGAACTTGAGACTTCTTCACCTAATCGAGCTATTTTGGGCTTCTTTGGTTAGCCAAGCCACCAGATTGAGCCAGTTGCTATTTGGGTAAGTTTTGTTGAGTTTGATATGTGCAAATAAATATTCTTTGGATCTTAAATAAATTTACAATTGGAATGAGTTGAATTATTGTTGTTTGAAGGTCTTTCGCTAATTTGAGGAATGATTAATTGGTGGGAATTTTTCCATTACGTAAGGTTGATTTGATATCAAGGTTAGTGTTGATAAGTTTGTAAGCTAGAATAATTAATTGGTGATTTTGGTTGTCAAAGCATTAATTTTATATTTACGTTTAGGATTGGTTCTTGGAAAGTTGATTCATTAGAAAGCTTGACTGTCGTTGTTAGGAATAAACTTTGTTAAGCAAATCTTGAGGTAAGAAGTTCTACTATTAGACTCTCGACATTAGATTAAAGAGTTTGCATGTATGTTTTTTATTATTATGCATCAACCTAGCTATGATGCATGATGTGATTGGTTAAGAGTGGACTTCTAAGTCAGTTAGAAGATAACTCTTTACCTCCTTGTGAATATTGTCTTGAAGAAAAAATGACAAAAAGATCTTTTACTAGAAAATGTTTCAGAGGCAAAATACCTTTAGAGATGTACGACATTCAAGCCTCTGTGGACGTATGTCAAAGATCGAGGAGGTCTTGAACATTTCATCAGTTTCATTAATGATTAACTGATTAAATATTAAAAATTTGGTCTTGTTTACCTAATACATCACAAGTTTGATTCTCTTGAAAAGTTCAAAGAATATAAGACTCGAGTTGAGAATGAATTAGGTAAAACAATAAAGATACTTTGATCGGATAGAGGTGGAAAGTATATCGACTTACAATTCAAAGACTATTTGATATAACATGAAATCCGGTCACAACTCTCTGTACCAAGTACGCCTCAATAGAACGATGTATCAAAAATAATAAACTAAACCTTGTTGGACATAGTTCGCTCTATAATGAGCTTTGCTCAGTTCCCAAAATCTTTTTGGGGATATGCTAGAGACAGTTGTCTATATTTTGAATAATGTTTCCTCTAAAAGTGTTTCAGAAACACATTATGAGCTATGAAAATGTCGTAAAGAAAGTTTATGTTACTTTAGGATTTGGGGATACTCGACACACGTATTGGTACAAAATTCTAAGAAATTGGAATATCATTCAAAATTATACCGTACCTATTTGTACCTTATCCAAAGGAATCAAGACGTGGTATGTTTTATAATCCTCAAGAAAATAAAGTATTTGTATCAACAAATACCGCATCCTTAAAGAAAGACCACATCTGGGATCATCAACCTCGCAGCAAACTAATATTAAAAGAGATTTCCAAAAATGCTATAGATAAAAACCCAGTCCATCTACTAAAGTAGTTTAATAAAACTAGAAAATTCGGTCCATCACATTCTTCTCAAGAGTTGAGAGAGCCTCAACGTAGTGGGAGGATTATTCATCAGCCTGATCAATATTTGATTTTAACTGAAATTCAAGTCATCATACTTGATGATCGTGTAAAGGATCCATTAACCTATAAACAGACAATTGAATGATGTGGACCGTGACCAATGGATCAAAGTCATGGACCTCGAAATAGAGTCTATGTACTTCAATTATGTCTAGACTCTAATAGATCAACTAAATGACATAAAACCAATTGGTTTAAATGGCTCTACAAGAGAAAACAAGACCAGCCCGATAAAGTACAAGGGTTATACCCAAAGAGAGGGAGTGGACTATGAAAAAACTCTCACATGCTTAAGTCAATTAGAATACTCTTATCCATCACCACTTTTTATGACTATGAGATTTGACAGATGGATGCCAAGACATCATCTCTTAATGTAATCTTGAAGAGAGAGTATATATGGCTCAACTAGAGGGGTACACATGGTGAAGAACAAAAGGTTTGTAAGATTCAAAAATCCATTAATGGATTAAAACAAACATCTAGATCCTAGAATATAAGATTTGATACTGCAATAAAATATTATGGCTTTAACTAAATATTGACGAGCTAGCCTTGTGTTTACAAAAAAAAACCATAAACTCCTTTGTAGAATTCTTAGTTTTGTATGTCGATGATATTCTACTCGTTGGAAATGGTGTAGGTTGTCTAACTGACATCAAGAAATGGCTAGCTACGTATTTTCAAATGAAAGATTTGGGAGATGTACAATACGTTATCGAGATCCAAATTGTTCAAAACTGTAATAATAGAACACTAGTCATGTCTCAAGCATCTTACATAGACAAAATGTTGTCTAGATATAAGATGCAAAATTTCAAAAAGAGTTTGTTGTCATACATATATGGAATTCATTTGTCAAAAGAACAATGTGCGAAGGCACCTCAAGAGATTGAGGATGTTAATTGTGGCATTTAATTTAGGTGTATTTGTTATATCAAATTTTAATTGGTTTGGAACCCCCTAGCTTCAATATTTGACATCGGAGGTTTTCTTCTTTTCTTTTTTTTCAATTGAAGATATTTGTATTATTCTTCCAATTTTTCCATTTTCACAACTTTACAATTGTTTTGCTATATTTATCTAAATGAAACCTTAAATTTTGCAATTTATTTGTTTCAATTACATGGAAATAGGATGACTTTTAGACATTAAAAAGGGTTGAGCTTAATAAAGTAAACATGTACAATAAACTTTCTACGCCTAGATAGATAATTAAATTTATTGGATGAGAACTCAACACCCCAAAGACGATTTTTTTATAGCTAAAGTGAGGGATCTTTTTTAAATATAATGTAAAATTTTGAAACATATTTCAAAAATAGTTTTTTGCAAAACTATTTTTAAAAATAGGTGATTTATGTGGATTCCACCTCTTCTATTTTTTCTTATTTTTATATATATACTACATTGGATCCCACATTTTTTTTATTTTCTAATTATTTATATATGTGGGTCTCACACATTTCATTTTTTTTCATTATTTATATATATATACCCACATATAATAATATATATATTAAACATTCAAATTTAAAAAATATATTTCTTTATTAAAATAATTTATTTTTTCATTTTTTTCTTTATTTATATTTAAATATCACAATCTTCAATTTTTTTTATTAAATTCATTTTTTCTAATTTAATTTAATTATACTTAATCGAAATTATACATTTTTTTTTCAATTTTCAATATTTTTTAAAAAAATTCAAATATTAACCAAATATGTTATTAAAAAATATATTAAACAAATGAAAATAGCAATAGTAATAATTAGAAGAAATTGAAGTTACTCAAAATAATAATAATAACAATAATAAGTCAATGCACATTACTAATTGAATAAAAAAATTTAATGTATATATAAATTAAATATCTCAATCTTCAATTTTTTTTATTAATTCATCTTTTCTAATTTAATTTAATTATTTCTTAACCAAAATTATATATCTTTTTCTGATTTTCTGTTTAAAAAAACACATATATTAACAAAATATGTTATTAAAAAACATATGAAACAAAAGAAGTTGAAGCTTACTCTAAATATAATAATAATAACAAATTTGCAATTGAAAATTATTTGTTAAATTTTTAATTTCTAATCGAACCAATTCTTGTTTTTTTTTCTTTTGCCATAAACATTAATTTTTTTTATTCAATTACCGATGTGCATTGGTGGCTACAAGTGTTATTTTCTTTTTTTTGTATCGAATTTGATGCTTTGGTCGCCTAAGATTCTTTGAGATTTAAATTGAATCAAAACCGAACCACATATGCGGTTAGGTTTTGATTCGGTTTAACACAAACGCAAGGTTCAGTTCGGTTTCATATCATATTTTTTTGCATTTTGCGGTTTGGTGTGGTTTTAGCTTAAAATTGAACCGAACCAAACTGTGAACACCCTTACGAACCAAGAAATCAAAATTGAATCAAATGAAGAAGTTGAATAAATGCAATGCTTGAAAATTGAAAAGTTATTTGGACAACCCAAAATCAAAAAATTAAATGTTTAAAGATTTATGTATTTATTTATTATAGTAGTTGAAATGACATAAAATAAAATTAAATGTCGTGACATTTTATTTAATATTTTAATTAATATAAATAGAGTTGTAATTTCCACATTTTTTACATTTTTAAAGTAAAAATTTAGATGATAAAATCTGAAAATTCTAAAATGTAAAATTTTGTTCTTGTGATAGAAAATAAGAATATTTTGAGCATTCAAGTAAGAATTGATTTACCTTACTTGTGGAGTGGTTTGAAGATCGAGAGTTTTAAAACTTTTGATGCATATAAGTTTATTATTATGATGGATCAATTCATAATTGATTAGAACAATGAGCACAAAAATTGGTAGCAAGTTAATGTAACTCAATGGTTCATGCAATTGTCATGCAACCAACAAGAAAATTACCCAACAAATCAAAGTTATCAACCTACCCTTCATAAAGCATCGACTATATGACAATTCAAAGTTGAAACCCGACAATACAATCATTTAGTTAAAATCCTCACAAATGCCATAAATCAAATGAAATCTTAGGAATCCAAGCTAGAAATTGTATCTTAGTCTCTCATCTAGATGTGGTGAATGGTGAAGGAATGTTCAAGTACTTAAACAAAGCAGTGAAAGTTGGAGAGAAATCATGTTTTGGTTGGTTCAAATCAAGAAAATAAATTGACCTAGGTGGCCGAAATCAAATATATAAAAGCGCTATAACGCTGACAGAAATTCTTGCATGGACAAACATAAGAGCGTTGTGGCGCTATGTGCATTTAATGAGCAGTAAGGTTAGTTCCTTACAGTCTTGTAAGAAGTCATGACAGCAAGGCAGAGACCGCAAATTGGCCTCTTGTTGCTCCTTGGTTTCCAGTTAATGCATATTGACTTCGTCTTCACCCAATTGAACTCCAATTTCACACAAATATTGAATTCTACCCTTCATTAGCTCACAGTCTACAAAGTAGCAAAATAGAAACGTAAAATCATACAACTTTATGTATTAAGCAAGGTTAGCTAACACATTTTCGATGCTATCAGTTAGTAATTTTAGTGATCAAAAGAAATAACTACTATATTAAAAGAGGTTACGTAGGGAGAATATTTTATATGAATTTCCATATTTTCCTGCATCCAATGATTATTACTATGATTATTACTTTTTTAGTGTTGCCTTTCATGAGTAAAGGTGACTCAGATAGCAAATGTGATATTTAGAGTGATTGATGTCAACAAAACTTTGAGATAGAATAGAAAAGATATTATTTGGATGCATCTATTAACAATAGGTTTTCTAGGATGCATTGAAATAGTACGTGAAAGATGCATGTGTAAAACAAAAAACAAAATAAATAATTGCACTATTCTACTTAAAAAAATAATTTAATGAGATCCAAAATTTAGAGAAAATGCAAATGAACGTATTAATTAATACGATGAAACAATACACTATTTTGTGAAACTTGGTAATATATATAATTATTCACACTTTTTTTTGTAAAATCATGAGTGTGACTTTTTTTTTAATCTTTATCTTAAATAGTTTTCTTTATTATTATTGGAAACGAAAACCCTTAATAAAATATTGTATTACATAAAGAAAAATATAATGTGTTCATAAGTAGTGAAAATAAAATTGGTAATTTGTTATTTAATTGATGGAAATTAAAAAAAAATGTAAATCTTCATTGTTATGATTTGGTTTCTTTGTGTTTGGCTAGGTATTTTGGTCATTTGATATTTTCCAGAAATTTTCCACCATTGTGAAATGTGAAGAAGGTGGATAAACATCATATTTTGAACGTCACTTACCTAATCTCAAAACACTTTTGTCATTTTCCAAAAGAAAATATAAAATTTACTATTTCACTCCACAATCCTACTATATAATATGAAAACATGTAACAAGTGAAAGTGATACACCATCATAATAAAAAAAATAAAAACCTAGAGAATCAATATCTCTTTCTCATTAAAAGCTATGTTCCTTTTTTTTTACACTTTTTTGGGACACTTGTAAAGTAAGATGCACAATAATGAACAAGTGGGGTTTGCAAAAGTTGCAAAACTAGCAACTTTGCTTTGTACACAAGTTACTTTAGAAAAGAAAGAAAGAAAAAAAAAAGAAAAGAAAAACCTGCAGATTTTGCTTCTTATGCTTATCAACATGGTAAAAACCTGAAAATGCAAGCTGATCAACGAAGGAAGTTCTTTTTTGGGTCAGCTTTTAAAAGGCAACCTACTTCTCTGGGTGATACCCTTCATTAAGAGAAGCTTGAATGAACTCCTCGAATTCAGCTTCCATGGTACGGAGTTCTTCATTCGCATCAAGATCGAACGCTTCTGGAAGGAATTCAGCAATGTCATTGCTGAAATCATCTTCGCCTTCACCATCTATGTAGAAGTCGCTCTCTTCTTGGTGTTGGCTCAGCCAGTAATCACGGTACCATGTCGAGGTTGTCACCAGTTGCCACCATTGTGGGGAGAAATCCTCCACCTGGTATGCGGCTGGGATGAAAAGCGGGGCGTTCGGGTTTAGCTTTGAACTTCCTTCAACAGATGCTAGAGCCATTGTTTTGGAATGTAGTTATACAACTGATCTACGGACCTTTAGAACAACAAACAAAATCAACCATCAACAAAATATAGAACATGGAGGACAAACTTCAACAAATGAGAAAAGTAGAGCAATCTATTTCATTCTGTTCATAAAACTTGCTTAAACCCAGTTTGATAATCATTTGGTTCTCAAAATCATGCATAAAAGATTGGATTTACGAGATTCTAAAGAATAAATTATTTTAGTTTTCAAAACTTCGTGTTTGTAAGCTTAAAACAAAAACTAAACGAATAAGTATTTAAGAACAAATCCGATTCCAGTCATACAGATCAATCAAATCAAAACCTAAGTGCATTCTTCTTCTGATCCAAACTAGGATTCAACCATATCGAAGTCACCGAAATTTACATGATGAAACCCTAGTATAGAAACGAAACAATAACAATATTTCGGATCTGACAGATCAGAAATCCCGATGAACAAAAGAGAAGGCGTAATTGAAACTCCAATCTAGATAAATCGAATCAAAATTTCAAACATACGAAAAAAAAAAAAGAAAGAAATTCCCCTGTCCGCAAAGATTTCCAAACCCGGCTCCAGAAATCAGATCGCAAAGAAAACAAGGAAGAACAAGTAGATTTAAACATTGTTGAACGAATGAAAACCACACAGATCGCAGATCAAGAAATGAAAGGAAACCACAACCCGATCCAATTAAAAAAAAAAAAAAAAAAAAAAAACCCGCAGATTCACAATCACAAACATCACCGCCATAGTCTCCGCATCTAAAGCAACACCAAACGCACAGATCTAATTCGAAAATTTGGTTTGAAATTCATGAACACCGTCATCCTATTCCTCCGGTATTCTCGAGATGGAAACGGAAAACGGAAAAGAAGAGACGAAATTCAACAGAATTAGAGAAGAAAAATTTACCAGAGGTGTGAGAGAGGGAGTTGGAAAAAAGAGTGGGAAATTTGGAAGTCTTATCCTTTTCGTGAGAGAGAAAGAATTTGAAGAAAGTCCACAAATGGGATAAAGGAATTTGAAGGAGAGAAGCCAATTTTATAGGAGTAGAAAAACAGAGTTTGTATCCAAATGAGGCGCGTGGAGTCGGGATAGAAAGCGCGTGGTCGTTGTTAGTTGACTTCCACCAATCCTTATCATAAAGGGAAATGGAACATGCCACGTTCCTACCTCTAAATTCATTGGCCCATCTTTCTTTCTAATTTACTATTTTGCCCTTTCTTTTCTTTTCTTTTTTTTTTGTGGGTGCCAAAACAAAAACGTGGTGTTTTCTTCTTATTTATTTCTGCTTTTATTCCTTTTTTCTTTTTACTTCCATTTTTTTACTCTTAAATCTTTTATTATATCTTTTTTTTGCTACTTCAATTAAAGACCACAAATGTCTTCCAAATATTGTACGCCTTCTGTTTTTCTTTTTTTTCTAAATTCAATTAATTTAAATAACTAATTAATAAATTTTCTAATTAAATAATTAAATAAATCTACCCTTTCTTTTTATCAATTATCATCTTAATTTTATATCACATTTGAATTTAAAGATAAGTTAGTCAAGTTTTGGCTTAAAAATTAATATTCACCTATATCTTTTCTAAAACATTATTCACCTATATAAATTTAAATTTAAACATTTGGCCAATAAACAACTAAAACAAATTTAAATATAACATAAACTTTAAACTAGCTTTCCTTAGTCTCATTTGGCCTTAACCACTGATGACTTGCGGGAGGAAACTTAAAAGGTAAGTAAAAGCTTAGTGAGTGATATCTTTTGAAAGTCTTTTGGAAATACAATATAGGAAATCATTTTCATAAGCAAATGTTTCATAGCCTCATTCGTAACAACATAAGCACACATTAGCCTATTACTATTCCTTTCGCCAGCAACATGAACCATTCCAACACATAGACTACAGTCATGGTCTTTTCATCAACATCTACAACATTCCTTGGAGAATTATTGGTTCATTTTCCGTTGTCCATGCCCCAACCACAATATACTCCTTTTACACATTGACCCACTTCACCATGCACTCATTTTCTACATGGTTGTGTTTACTTTTTATGTGCTCATTGATAAGAACAAGACTACAATATACTCCTTTTACACATTGACCCACTTCACCATGCACTCATTTTCTACATGGTTGTGTTTACTTTTTATGTGCTCATTGATAAGAACAAGACTATTGATTTATTTACAAACACAATATTCAATTATCAAACATAAACATAACTCGAACTTTCTTTAGAAATCCTTTCTTTTATAAACATCAACATATAAATCAACAATACAAGTCAATGGAGAATTGGAAGAAAGCTTTAAAATCTTTAAATAGTTTTAGAAAATTACTCACCCGCTAATCTCTTCTTCTTTTCAACTAAAAATCTTCTCCTAAGCTCATTTAGAAATCTTCTCCTCACCTAGCTAATGCTTCTTCTTTTCAACTAAAAATCTTCTCCTAAGCTCGCCTAGCTAATGCTTCTTCTTTTCACCAGAGTAACTTTAAGAATTTCACCATAACCTCTTTTCTATTGATTTCCACCCCTATTTATACTATTCCAAAATTAGATTAGTCAGCCTTAATTTCTTTTAAAATTGCTAGCACCTCCTTGAAGTATTACACGTGTGTAAGTTTATTCACATTTTAAATTATGCTTAACCTTAATCTTACAAGTAAGCAACTACCAAATCAAGATTAGACGTTTTCTTGTCTGGCTTCATCTCATGTTGAACTTTAGAATGTCCAATTATTTGTATTAAACGTATATTTCTTCAACGCATTACCTCGCTTCAACACCAACTCCAAAACGCATGCTTCTTCTCAAAACGCCTCGTCTTCACACTTACTCAAAATGACCCTTTTATTCAGATACAGGTCTGACACCTTACCATCATTACAAATATTTTCTCAATTTTTCTTAAATTGAAAGCTATCATTGATAATAATTGATAGTTGCTATACATTGCTACTACTGATAGACGTTGTCACTAATAACTTTTAATTTGAGAAATATGTTATTAGTTGATATAATGATAACAACTATCAACGATAGTTTTATTGATGATAGTCACTGAATGGAAGAGCAACTTTTAATTTGAGAAATATGTTATTAGTTGATATAATGATAACAACTATCAACGATAGTTTTATTGATGATAGTCACTGAATGGAAGAGCAACTTTTAATTTGAGAAATATGGTATCAGTTGCTATAGTTAGTTGTTATGATTGATAACTGCTATCAGTGAAAGCTTTCAATTTAAGAAAATGTGATATCAATTACTATCACTAATATCTCTATATAAGAGATATTGCTATCAATTGAAATTTCGAATAGCTATTATAAGTATATTGCTATCAACGTAAAATGACATCACTAACATTATCTATCAATGATTGCATTAGAAGAATATCACTAATAGCTAGCCACTATAATCGATATCATTATAATGTTTTTTTTATATGTGATATCTCCTTGGCAAACATATCAATTTTGAATTGATAAGGTTTAATTAGGATATCAATTGATTTTTTTTTATAGTTACCATCAATGATATTCTTCTATTGCTACAACTTATAATATTGACATCTATAAGTAATATTAAGGGTGTACATAAGTCGAGTTGGGCCGGGTTATAGAAAAATTATTGACCAACCCAAAGTATTCAAGTGGGCAAAAAAAGAACCATGTCAGTTCCAATATACAAAGGGCAACCCAACCCAACCCAACCCAAAAAAATTCGGGTTGGGTTGACGGGTTGGTTATTTTATGGAAACCAATGATGAAATGTGTCGATTGCATATTGATTGTATATGATAAAATTAGGCATTTGGGCATTAATTGAATCATAAAATCAGATAAATCTCCGTCCAATTCTTGAAAGCATATGCACTTTTATTAATAATTACCTCCGTGTTCTAAAGATGTTATAGCAAATACACATTTTAATTCAATTCATATAAATGGCTACTAAAAGAAGTTAACAATCAAATACTAATGGAGATTAAAAAAACTAATTATTGTGACTTGTGAGGATGAGAGAAAGAGTGATTAGAGATGTTGCAAAAAAAAAAAAAAAATGGGAGGGAGGCCGACGAAAGGGGGGCATCCGGCTACCAACGGAGGGTGGTGGACAAAGGAAAAAAAGACAAACGAAATAGGGAAGGACTGACTAACCTTATTGTGAGGCTGAGATAAGTAATGATTAGAGAGGCAGCAAAAATCTTTTAAATGGGAGGGACAAGGGCGAGGAAAAAAACAAAAGAAAGAGGGAAGGGGGTGGAGAGTGGCGGACAATGGAAAAAAAAAACAAATGAAAGAGGGAGGGGGAGCAGATGTTGAAGGCAGACGATTGAGGAAGATCGTGAGGAGAGGAGGCGAAAGATAAAAAAACAAATGAAAGAGGGAGGGAGGCTGGATGTTGTAGACGAACAATTGAAGAAGAACGTGAGGAGGAGGCGACGCGCAGCTAGGTTAAGGAGCGACAAGCGGCTAGGTTATATATATATATATATTCTAATTGGGCCGGGTTGGGTCAACCCGACCCCTTATTTGCCCAACCCGACGAACCGGCCCATTTTTATTTTATTTTATCACTTTCTTAACCCAACCCAACCCTTACGGTTTGGGTTAGGTAAGCCGGGTTGATCGGGTTACCGGTTTTTTTTAACACCCCTAAGTAATATCTCTAATAGGCTACCATATATCAATGTAATGTTATTGTGGTTGTTTATTTTTAGCCTAAACGGACAAAGAAAAGAGATCGAATTAGCATGCTATCAATAATAACCTTAATCACTAATAACATATTATTTATATGATACCTGAAGGGATAAAAGCCCTAGGCATTGAAAGATTTTACAGAACCATACATATCCCAAAATACCAATAAATTGACAATATTTAGAAACTAAATTCTAAAAGGCTAAGCATGCTTTTATAACTCCAAATTGGGACACCATCCGTCGGAGACCTTTCTATCCTCCGAGATGATATTGGCTTGTGGGAACTAATTGGGATGGAAAAGGTTTGGAGATAAACTATTTTTGCATCAAGACAAAAACATAGGTTGAAGAAAAGCTATTTTCTTCGACATATTTATAACTTTCTTTTCTTGAATGAGTGGGAGATAAATCATGGAATTCTATTAATTTAAAAAAAAATATTAAAATAATAGAAATTCTAAATCAACTAATTAATTAAATCATATTTAATTAATATTTCATTTAAATCGTATTTAACGAATATCTCTTCAATATATTATAGTTTTAATTAATTTAATTAAATAAAATTAAACTAAACTATTAATTAATTGCTAAATTAAATATCTTGTATTTAATCATATTTAAATATAAATTTCTCTCGTAACCAATAATTTTAATATGAATCTAATTCACATTAAAGGAATATTTGAACTCATTCAAATATTTTTCTCTCATAAATTAATTTAGAATCATTTCCAAAATTAAATTTATATTATATTATAATGTATCATCATACATTATACTAATTCCTAAAATAAATTTGAACATTTCAAATTATAACTAATATAAATAAATTTCCTTACCCTTTACAAGGTAGGAAGGGGATCAAATGACCCTACAGATCAAAAGCTACAACGATATGAGATTAATTGACTAAACTCATTAACCACATTAATTAATATTCGTTAACTGTGTGTACACTCCATTAAAGACTCATAGTTGAACTATTCTCACTGTCGATATATTTCCATGTCCACAGATATAGACCAATACTGGTAAGTTAGTCTTTCACGAGTGTTCGTAACACCACCTGGGTCAAATTATCGTTATTGCCCCTATGTTATTTCTAGTCCTTAAATATTAGTGCTTCTCTAATGAACAATCTGTTTATGGTCCAACCAATACATAGAAACCCTCTCTCGTGCCATATAGAGAATAAGGCCCTTTGTTCAAGTCTTGGAGACACCATTTAAGGAAACACTCATCTACTTAACTTAAAGTAGGGACTGAGTGAATTTCATCTTGTGTAATTATGTTCACAGCTCCCACCTCGGTTTTATCCCTAAAATGATAAGCATATTGAGTCGACAATCTGGCCACTCTAACCCATACAAATCAAAGCATTATCCCTCGTGAATAAGAGTTCATAATACACTCAGAATTAAAACTAAGTTACCTAAGTCATCATACACTAGAAGAAAACTACCCTACAATGACAGTTATATATCTCAAAAAATGAATGGAAGAAAAAAAAACTGTCACGAAATATAAAATTTCGCGTTTTTGGCGGGAAAAGACGGAATTTTTCGGAAAACACTTTTCGTGACAGTTATTAACTGTCATAGAATGTTAGGGTTAAAATTTTTTTCTTTTTTCCTTTTCTTTTCTTTTTCCTTCTTCTTTCTTTTCCCTATTTCCTTCTTCCTCCCCGTGCGTCCTTCCCCTTCTCCCCAACCGCAACCGCCGCACCTCTTCTCCTTCCTCCGTACGCCGCGACGACTCCACCGTCTCCTTCTCCTTTCCTTCTCTTTTCTTTCCGTTCCCTTCCGTCTTTCTTTCCGCCGCAGCCCAGCCGCCCCATCCTTCCCCTTCTCTCCGTTCGCGAAGCAAAACCGCCACCGACCGACCTCCATTCCTCTTTTCCTTCCCGTTCGCAGCCCCGCCGCAAACCGTCGCCTCCCTTCCCTTCCACTTTCTTCTTCCGTCCGCAGCCCTGCCGCAACCCTTCCCTTCCATTTTCCTCTTCTCTTCAGTTCGCAAAGCAGCCGTACACGTCCAGATCTGCCGCCGTCCAGATCTGCACCGCAAGACCGCCCGTTGCCCTTCCGCCGCTGCCCGGTCCAGATCTGCACCGTTTTCGCGTCTTGTTCTGTCTCCGTCGAAGCCGAGCCACCGTGTGAAGCAGTAACCGCCACGTCCGCCGCTCACAACCGCCGTCCACCGATCCCTTCTCCTCTGTTGTCTGCAGTGCCGCGCCGGAAGCCTGGTTTCAGCCAGCCTCTGCCGTCGATCAGACGTGCCTTTTCTTGTTCCTAACTTACAATACTCAATTTACTTCCTTTGTTCTTTTTGGTGATTGAAATGTTTTTTTTTTTTTTGCAGCTTATCTATCTTCCAGATTGTGCGCCCTATTCCAGGTAAAATCTGTTGTTGTGTTCGGAAAATGTGTTGAATTATTGGGCATTGTTGAAGTAGTTTTAATACGAGTGTCTAAAGATACCTAGATTTGACGTTTGTATTGAAATGTGTTTATTACTAAAGGACGTCTGTGATTTTCCTTGGCAATTGGTGCCCAAATGTTATATGGTAAGTTGTATTGTCCTGTCAGATTATTGAGGTGAAGTGCAAGCTGGCCCGCGACTGTGGACGAGTAAGGTTCTTGGACTAGTTTTTCTATGCTTGAGCATGAGCAAGACTTTAACTTTATCATCCCTTTCCTTCTTTCAATACTGTAACATGTGGGGTAAGATTTTCACGTCTGCCTTAGACGAGGATATCTTGTGAGATAGTGCAGGTTGTGGCCTAATTGTTCCTTTGAAGTATCCCACAATACAACCATGCCTTAGTTTTGCTGTTTAAATAATTAGATTTTTGATAATTTGACTCATGTACCTAGTTAAAAATGTAGACGGATCTGAAGCTTTTAAACAGGAAGATGATGAGGATTTTTTTTTCTTCACTATTTCTCGTTTTTTTCTTCCTTCTCTCTCTTTCGGCTGATAAGCAAGTCTACCCTCCATATACCTTTCTTTGGCACTCCGGACCGGTCTTAATACTCCATCCAGCTAGGTGATAGCTTCTAACCTCTGCCGATATTCACACCTTCCCGATCCCGATACTCTCTCTATTTTGATTATGCTAGAAGAGGGAAGAGGACCAAATGAGATATTTACATCAGCTAGCTAATGTTGTAAGGGACGTGTAATATGTTATAGAGGAGATGGGAGAATGAATCTAGAATTTGTAAATTTGTTATTGAGAAAGGGAGGAATAACATAATTAGAGTGGACTCGTAATATTTATCAATTAAAAGCTTCTTGAATATGTGAAAGATTTGCACTTTTCAGCCATTGAATGAATTACCCAAGACCTAAACTCTTGTTTCTTTATTCTTTCTCTGATTCTGAGATGAGGATGTCAAGTGTACGTTTCTGTTAACAAGGTTTATGGTTTTCTTTCTTAGGCATTCTTCTAGAATCTGACATGAGAGATTACTTCCATTTAAAGTTGAATGCATAAGCTAGCCTGTAAACCAAATATTCTGTTTATTTTCGAGCTCTGCCGTCATCATCTTAGTGCCGTGTATTGTTCATATTTGCTCTTTGCTAGCACATTTTTGTTGATTTCTACTGTCAACTGATTAATTTTCTTAATTTTAATTTTTTTTAAATCTTTCTTATTGTCAGAAATTCTAATACTTGGCTGTGGGAGATATACTGAACCAGTAAATCCTGAATTGAGGCAGTTCATTCGTTCCACTGGCATGAAGTTGGAAGCTGTAGACACGGTACTTTTGGTTTGAAATTATGTTGTTTGTCGAATTTGTCTTGATCCATAAGATAATTACTTTTCATGCATCTGAAAATCAAGATTTTGAGCTATCTTATGGATCTGTGACTATTGGTGGGAAACAGTATATTCTTTGTTTAGGATAAGAAAATAGGTGGGAAAACATCCACCAACCATAATAGCCTCGTCAAAAGAGATTGTAGTGGGTTACTGTATTGTCTAGTTTGTGATAAGATAAATTAACGTGTCATCAATTCACCAGTAACATCCTCTTTTCCTTACAATCCCTTGATCAGATGGGTATTAAAGACTTTTTAGTGTAGGATATTAAAAACCACATGTTTCTTCATCAATAAAAAGAAAAGAAAAAAAAACCAACCCACATGATGTAGTGGAAATAGGATCTGAATTATAGGTGATATTTGAGAATGATGTTAAGTTCAACTGTTCAAGAACTATCTTTAGAGCCATATGTCAACTTTTGCTTAAGAAAGAAACAAGTGGGTTGTTGTTGAGTAAATTACCAATTACAATGATCAACCGGGGACTTGCTAGTTTAAACAGTGGGCTGTTTGGAATCTCGAATGGTCTCATTTTGTCTAAATTTAACTAGTTTTTGACACGATGGATAATTTGTTACTGTAGATCAAGTAGTTATCTGCACTCTCTCTTTCTCTCAAGGCAAATCATCCATGTCCAGCAATTCTCTTCATATCCTATGTATTTCCGTACACTACAAACCTAATCGATATTTGATATTTGAAAAATGAGGGTACTTCAGATATAGGGCAGAATTATGCACTCTACTTGGGAAGAGGGCTGTCTCTTCTTGTACAACTACTTTTCACTTAACCTTTAACCTCAGACCTTGGGGAGGTTGAGAGTACATGTATAGACCAGTTGACCTATGTTCGAGTTGGCATGTTTATCCTTAACAAAGCTTTGTTATTTGCAGAGAAATGCGGCATCAACTTATAATATCCTAAATGAGGAGGGTAGAATTGTAGCTGCAGCGCTTCTGCCTTATGGAGTTTCTTCATGACCCACCGCCCAGAGCCAGACTCGGTTGTTGTTATGGATGCCTCTAAATTGCAGGATTCTTCTACCTCTCAAATCTTACAAGTATTACTTAGCGCTTTGATCTCTACTCATTTGTAGAATGACTACAACTATCGAGTCACTTGGTCCTTTTTGCTGTATAGATATACTGTTATTGTCATAACCTGCCATCAAGAATTATAGTGTATATATATTAAAGTGTTGGCTATTTTCTTGTACATTGGTGTGAAACTTGTATAATTTCAAATTTGTCATTCTCAGCTACATTATTGTCATTCTAATGGTTCGTGTAATGGTGGAGCTGCATGGAGAACAGAATAAAACTATAGGAAATTGAGAAATGTGATAGTTAATAGTTGTTGTAAATTGGAGAACGATGACAGTTATTTAACAAAATAAATTGTCACGATTGCTCTATATGTGACAGGAATAACATGTCGTCATATGATAAACAATGACAATTTTTTTAAAAAAAAAACTGTCACGATTGCATTATATTTGACTGGAAAAAAATGTCGTCAATGGCAAAACAATGACATTTAATGTTATCGAAAAACTGTCACGATTGCACAATCGTTGACTGGAAAAAAATGTCGTCAATAACTAAACAATGACATTTTTACAAAAAAAAACTGTCGCGAAAAACATATTCATGACAATTAATACATGTCACGATAATAGAATTCGTGACAATTATTTAACTGTCGTTAATAAAGAAATGATGATAGTTATTGAATGTCATAAAATAAATTATGACAGTTATTGAATGACGTTGAATGTTGATTAACGACATTTATTTCATGTCATAAAACAACCTATTGCGACAATTTTCAAAAACTGTCGTCGAAGGCCTTTCCATGACTCCCGCTTCAATGGCTGAAAATAACTGTCGCGAAATCCGTTCGCGACAGTAAATAACTGTCGTCGTAGCCCACTTTTGTACTAGTGATAATGAAATAGAAACCTAACTAGTTAACATAGTTACATCTAGTGGTTACTATTTCATGGTCCAATCTTATATAAACTCATTGCATAGAATACATTCACTTGTATGTTACCTACGCGAACACATAAGATCATTGTGTTTGTATCAAATACAAAGTGAGCCGTATCTATAATGTTACCAAGATAAGGTACCCAACCTTATCCCTATATTATAGACCCTTTAAGCTGATCTCGAACATTAATATGTGTATGTCTCTACATATTGTTCAAGGCCTATCAAACAACTTAGAATGTTAATTTATTGGATTTGGGTTATTAAGACAAAACTAATAATATAATCAATAACATTTATTGAAATTATAATAATAACAATTTATTAATTAATAACGGTCAATGAATTATATTTACTATCTACGAGTTTTAGGACATAAATCCCAACAATAACTCCTATCGCTATTTGTATAAATGAAATTGATATAGTTGCAACTTTTGTTAAAATAAATTATTGATTTTATGTTATGCTATCAACATTTATATCATTTAGAAATTCAAAGTTTAAGTAATTATCGGTGAAAAATTCATGAAAAACATATTGACATATCAGATATGATGTCATGGATAGAAATCATCACTAATAATATGATATTAGTGATAGAAGTATCACAGATAGCATAAGAGGAAAAAAATTGAAGGACAAAATTGATATTTAAACAAAAATTACCATATAACTGGTAAAAAATTTATCATTTTTGCAAATAGTATTCCCTTACGCTACAGATTGTATTTATTTTCTAATTTGTGCCATGCGGTACAATTTTCCTAATTTATTAGAATTTGGGTTAGTTTATTTAGTTTATTAGGATTAAAATTAGTTTTTTTTCGTTAACTAGGATTAAGATAATGATTAGTTTACTTTTGTTCTCTTATTAATTAGGATTAAGATTATTAGTTTAGTTTTCTATAAATAAACTAGTCTTTCTTACTCTCTTCAAAACATTAATTAAATTCCCTCATTTTAATTACATCACAAAATTTAAATCAAAATTCTAATAATTTATTAAATCTTTAAATGGGTTCTTTTAGAGGGTTCTATTCTAAATTTATTCAAAAATTAAATTTTCAGATAAAGTATGAAATGGATATAATATTTGACAAAACAACCAAGTTTCAACAAGTTTTAGAAGAAAAGTTACAATTTTTAGTGTCCAAATTTGGATGAATATGTGATTTTTGCAGTTGAGTTTTAAAGATGGACATTTTTAGTTCTTACATTTATAAGAATCGACCTATTTGATTTTGAAGTTTTCAAAATGTCCTAGTTTTGAAAAATATGTTTATAAATCTTAAAAGTATTTGTTTCTTATTTTGGTAAAAAATAATTATATGATATTTAAAATTAGAAAAAATAGTTTTGGAGAGGATATGACTTTTAGAAGTTATTATTTTAATTTTAAATGTTATATAACTATTTAAAATAAAAGTTAAAATTATTTAAGGGACCTCTTTAAACCTATTTTAAAAAAATCGAGGATCAAATGAGTTTATTCTTAATAACACGAGGACTAAAAAGGTTTATTTTTAAAACTCAAACTCAAGAACCAAACACATATATTTATCAAAACCTAAAGAGTGAAGAGACTGAAAAGGTAATTTTCTCATTTTAAAAATACATATTTGGAAAGATTTGAATTTTTATTCTAGAATCTAGGTTAATTTCTACCCAGAGATTTTTTAAAGTTAATACTTGATATATGTCAAAAAAAAATTAAAAGTTTCTTGTAAAAAATTTGAAATAATGGCCTCATCATATAACTGAGCTTAGGTTGATATTTTAATTTGGTATTTATGACTCGTTTTATCCATTTGAAAATTTGAAGTATTTATTTTTATGTTTTGGGGAATCCTTAAATTATAATATATAAGGGCATTTCTGGAATTATGTTGTAAGAAAATTATTTATATACTATAAGTCAAATAGAAAGTAAAATGAAAGAAAGTTTGAATATAATAATGGTAAACAGAAAATCAAATTATATCCTAACCACTGAGTTGAAGTTTCAAAATCATATGAATTTAATTAAGTATCAATTCTCACTTTCTATATATGTAAACACCTTTGTAGTAATTTAGATTCTATAATCTCAAAATTTGTAACTTAAAATCGTTTTTTTGTGAACTAACTTATCAAAATTAAGTGTTAAATGGGCATTAGATAAGACCTAATTGTTGTATTTGTATGTGTAGTTGAAAATAAGAGTTAGAAAAAAGCACATATAGTATTTTAGGTTTGATATAGGAGGGCAGGAAGAATGGTTGTTGTGTTGTTCAACAATGTCTTCGCAACTTCCAAGCAACTATGTCCTCTCTTTCTCACACATTACACATACCAAAATGGGTTTCACACTTCCATATGTATTAGTGTGAGGTCTAATAGATATGTTGAATATCCATGAGAGAGGATTCTCCAATTAGAGGGAAAATAGGGAAAGAATACAGCATGCTAAAGAGGATTCTCCAGCCAGCCCTCGTTTCCGTCTTCCTTGCAATTAGCTTCTGTTTACTTTTTAGTATAATTATTTAATGTTATGTTGTTCTTATTATTATATACATATTACATTTAAATTTCAAATCTTAAACAACACAACCGGGCAATCGTAGCCGTGGACACAAATATTAGATTGACCAAAAGTTGTTAAAGTTTTCAATAATTGTTCCTTTCTCACACCAATTTTGTAGTATATAGTGGCGTAGTAAGAGGTGAAACCACATACAACCAATTCATTTTTTCTTTCCACAACCACTTGTTCCAAGGTAACCATTTGGGGGAATTGTTGAATTTCAACATATTAATTAAGAGTAATCAAACTAAAACACAACAACACAAATCTAAAGAAGCTACCCCAATATTTTTTTTGATTCACTTCTAATTAACATTCAATCATTCAATGGTCATTCATATTGTTTCCTTACCAAACTATAAACAGTTTCTTAGCTAACCACGTCTCCAGAAGCTACACTGGCGTCCATGTCTAGATGATGCATCCTATATAACCATGCAAATCAATAAGCAATAAGCATTAAGATTTGTGACAACAACTAATTTGATCAAATAATTTGGAATTGCCTAATTAAATAATGTTCATTATGAATTCAATCCTAAGCTAATTAGACAAACATCATTAGATTGGAATAGCCTAATTAATGAACAGTTCTACCTTAACTTTCCATATCATACCATCTTTGCCTAACAATTATGGATTAAGATTAGACTTATAACAATTGATTAAACATAAATTACAAATTGTCAATATTCCCAAATACATTCAATCTAAAAAATAAATCAAGGAATGGATCCAATTCTTCAAATACTTTTCAAAAGACAAATATTCAAAATCTCAAGAATGTCAATCAAAAGATAAATCTAAAATCCCGAGTTAGATATAAATACCTTATACTCCTTCAAAAGCATAAAAAATAATCAAAGAGAGTCTTCAAATCAATGGAACAAAAGAGTGCTAAAAAATCCTTCCAAGAGCGTTTAATAGAAGGAGAGTGTATGCAACCTGCTTGTCCGACTAATTTCTGCATACCCATTGAAGAAGGATGTATTGGTTTATATATAGAACAAATGATGTTGAACTGTCGACGCTTCATTAATACTCTGAAAAGTTGTCACTCTACTGCGCAGCCTAGTTTACTTGTCCTTTCCTGGAATTCCCGCCACTTCCTTGTCTGCTGATGTCGCTTTAGTGCTCAACATCTATTTCTTGTCTCCACTTATTAGGGTGATTACTTCGTGTGATAAGCTTGCTCTTTGCCGTCTAGCATCCTGCGATAAAACATGTTAAAACTTTGTCAAATCATGGATAAAGTTCATTTGTAGAAGGCTTTTTGCATGTTAGTTAAATTTGCACTTTTTCTTTCTACAATCTTCTATTTTCATGCAATGAGTCTTTATTATTTTACTTAAGAGGCTCTAATAACTTGTATTTCTACATGTTATAAATACCCCTTAATCCTAATGGGAAATCCCTCTCTAATCACCCAAGAAGCACCAGACTCATAGAGGGCTTCAGTAAACTCGCGTTGCAACGTTGTACCCTATATATATTTTTGACATTAAATTATAAAAAGCAATAAAACCAAACTATTTTTTAAACTAATTTAATCTACTCCTAAACCAACCTATTAATTAAAATTTCTCCTACTCCTAAACTTACCTAGCCTAGGAAATCAATTAAATTTGTTGCCTGACTCCCTCTAGGAAGGGAATTTTTGGAGTCGGTTGCTCAACTGTTCTCAGCTTCCTTTTTAGATGTAGACACGTGATTTCAACAAGTATGCCAGGTCAAAACGCTCAAGAAAATCCTCATCATGAAATACCTTCAACCTGTGTCCATTCACCTTAAACTCTTTGCCAGTTTCTAGACTGAATTTCCTCTGAACCATTGGGATAAACATTAGGTAACACAAAAAGGGCTTATCTGTTTAAAACGAAGCTTACTTGCCAATTTCAATCGAGAGTTATGAAGGACTTTTTGCCCAACTTCAAACTCTTTAGGTGCTATCATCCTGTCATGGAACACCTTTGTCATCTCCTTGTAAATCAAGGGATTTTCAAAAGATTCCAATCTAAGCTTCTTAAGTTCTTGCAATTGAAGAAGTCTACCTTCGCTGACCACTTTTTAGATCTCAACTACATTGTTTAACAGCCCAATAAGCATGATGCTAAAACATCCACTTAAGCGTGTCTAAAATCTTGTGTATGAATATGTGTGGAATTGTGCTAGCAGCTAGGGCATTTAGTGCATAAAACATAATGGAGTCGTGGCGCCAGGCCATGCTTGTGCATTTGGGTTCCATCAAAAGTTCAGAGCGTCACAATACTGTGCCACATTCACGAAAAGGGACCTTTTAGTCTTTTGGTGTCGCGACACAATAAGGATCAATGCTCTTGGTTTCTTGAGGACGTGATAACATATCATCCACATTGAACATTGAACATCGACATGCCTTTTGACACTCCCTCATCCTCTAGTGATCTTAAAGAGATGTTTTCTTCCTCCATCGCGTTGACAATATGACATGTAAAGACTTTTAGGACTTCATCCTGATGATCACAAAGAAAGTTTGTTGGAAGGAAGTCTACCAAGGTTTCTAGGCATCGAGGTTAAGGGGAATCCTTATCCTCCTCCTACACGAGCTTAGGCTTCCAAGTCCTCTTCTTCTTTTGGCCCCTATTCCATATTCTATAATTTTGATAAGAGCGAGACTCATTTTGGCGAGAGTTGGTTGTCTTTTCTTCCGATGGGCCACAAGTATTCACCCTTCATTATCTTCGTCGTTCAGTCTTTCTTTTTCTTAAGGATCTTTTGGTGCGATGTCCAAATGGAGCTGGATAACTATAAGCTCAAAGGTTTTGGATTGGACCAAGCTTTCCCTTTGCTTGAAAAACGATGTTGATGGAGGATCATCTGACATTATCGTAACTACAATATATATGGTTTGTTTGAGTTATTTTGATAAGAAACCCCTGGGCATATGATCTAAGAACCAAAGAACACAACCCCAACAGCTCCGAAACCGATTTGATTTCAACCCCTAAGAAAGCCTAGATTCAAGTTGCTTAAACGATCTAAGAAACCAAGGATCAGACAAAGTTAGAATCTCTCATCGACCCTCGATCTTCAAAGCACTCCACAAGCAAGACAAATCAATCCACACTTGAATGCTCCAAATATTCTTGCATGCTATCACAAGAACACACAAGACCAAAATTCTACATTCTAGAATTTTAAGATTTCATTTATCCAAATTCCTCTTCTTTTTAAATATGAAAATTACAAACCTATATATACTAATTAAAATATGAAATGAAAGTTCACAACATTTAATTTTATGCCCTTTCAACTACCATAATAAATCAAAAGCACAAAAATACATAATTCTTTAAACATTTAATATTATGACTTTTGGGTTGCCAAAATAACTCTTCAACTTTCAAGCATTGCATCTCTTCAACTTCTTCATTTGATTTATTTATGATTTCTTGATCCATATCATATTTCCTCCAAGTCTAGCTCAATTTTTTTCTCACGAGTCAACCTTAGAATTAGCTCATTCAACATAAAACATTTCTTGAATGAGTGACTCATGACCCAACGATACTTGTAGTAGTTGAGATCCTCTACCTTTTTTACTTGGTCAGGTCATTTACATTTCGATAATTGGATCAATTGTTTCTCCAGTAGTTGCTCTAGCATGTCTGCAATATCTGAATCACGAAATGGATAAAAAAAATTATGTATATCCTTTAAAGTTAAGCGACATCTCTCACCTTCATTGTGTCTATTAAAGTAATTAGATTATATTTAGGTAGATATTATTCTGATATTATTTCCTTAACTGTATTTCTCTTTGGTTATATATAGGTTTGTACTTTACTAAATTATCAATGAAATAGAGAATTATTTCATAGAAAACAACATGGTATCAGAGCCTTGTCACCACATCCCCGTTATCTGCCTCCGTTGATCATTCATCGACGGAGGCAGAACCATCCTCAATGTTACAAATCCATTTTTGTTCTTGGTGCAGAACCATCCGCTGCCTCTCCTCTTCGTTCTTCGCCCAAGAAGTGAAACCAAAACCCATTTCCTCTCTCAAAACGCCGCTCAGCCTCGCTAGCCACCCGTTGCTCATCTTCTTCTCTATACACGTGTCTGTCTTCTCCGTTCAGATCTGAAGACAGACCGTCGTCTTCTCCGTGCACGTTTTTGTCTTCTCCGTTCAGATATGAACACAAATATGTCTGTCGTTGCACACACGCTTCGCGATCGCACACCTCACCTCAGCGCCAGTCACACCATCTCCAACCCAGATCTGTCTCTTCCCAAGTATAGCGCCGACCTCCCCTCTGTTTTCCTTTCTCTCTGTCCGCGAAGCTCCAACCCAGATCTGTCTTCCTCCAAGAACCTCTGCTCGTCGCCGCTCCTTCTCTTCTCAGATTTGCCGCCGCTACCTCCGCCGTGAAACCCACCGATGACAAAGTCCTCCGTTTGCGCATCGCTCAGATCCATTCACGCATCTCCACTCACATCTGATATGAACAAGATCCACAAACGAATCTCCACAAATGTGCATCTCCGCTCTTCCGACCTTCGAAACCACCGCCTGCTGATGAACAACGTCGTCGTTTCATCTGTTCCTCTGCCTCCCATCAATTTCGATCCACGTAACCCATAACGCCACTAGAACTCCTTCCTGCTGCGAATCTCACCAGTGAAGACGTATCTGTTTGATTAGCCGACGCCTCTGTTTGATTCGTGCATCTTCTCCGACGCCCAATTTCATCACCTTCATATCCGCTCTCCATTTGTGAAGCTTGCCACCATGAAACCCAACTCCTCGGATTTCCTCTATTAATCCGCTGTGGCTACAACCCGTCGTCCCTTCTCCAGTCACCATGAGTAGCAGATCTCTGTCACCCTTCTCTTACTAACAAACCACCTCTGTTCCAGATCTTCGACGAGGTCTCTGAAGCAAACCCAACCGGTTCCAGATCTGTCCATTTTCGTTCAAATCCACGTTCCGATGCTTTGTCAGATTTGTTCCGATTGGATTTGGCTTCGTTCGCTCGCCGCCACGAATCTCCGGTTGTGTTGTTCATCTGTCTATTGTGAAAAGCTTTGCTTATCTTCACGTTTAGTTTGTTCCATTCTAGTTCGATCTGACGACAGTTTTTGTCCTGCTACGACTCTGCTTCCATTCTGACCTGACGAAAGGCATAATTCACATCTCGCTTTCGTCTCATTCCAATTCTGCTCCGTTTTTCCTTTTTTTTTTTTGCTTAAAGTTGTTTTAGCTTGTTTTTGCTTTTTCTAATTCCGTTCTAGATCATGTGTTCTTAGCAAACTCAAGTTGTGAGTTCAACCTTGAGTTTGAGAGAGGGTATTAAAGTAATTAGATTATATTTAGGTAATATTATTCTCATATTATTTTCTTAACTGTATTTCTCTTTGGTTATATATAGGTTTGTACTCTACTAAATTATCAATGAAATAGAGATTTATTCCATAGAAAACAACAGTGTCTTTCTTTTTTGTTGCTTTTCATTGTTGATGGTTAGGCTCTTGAAATTGCTCTCTTTGTTTTTTTTAGTAGCTAAATGATTGCTTTCTTTTTTGTTGTAGAAAGCTAAGCGAGGGTTGAAAGCTAACTGATTGTGTAGATAGTCAGGCGATTGGATAGAAAGCTAAGCGATCGTTGAAGGTTAAAGACTGTAAAGGCGTTTACAATTTATTATTTAAGTTTTGTATTAGGATCGTGTTCCATGTACGACTGTAGAATATATAAACACAATAGTAAGATTTCATTTTGTATAAAGAGAAATACTATAGTATCTAAAAAAATATTAATTTTATTTATTTGTTGGTGTAAGAAAAAATATTTATCTACACAGTCACATAATGTATGTTTTTAACAAATGGACAACAATGCAATAATTTAATAAAAATAAATTCGTAAAAATGAACCAAAAAACCGACATTATTGGCCTCTTTAATGTCGGTTTTAAGCCGACATCAAATGGCTTCTATAACACTATGAAAGATGTTGGTTGAAAAACGACATTAAAGGCCTTTAATGTCATTTTTAAACCGACATTAATGAGACATTTAATGTCGTTTTTAAGCCGACATTAAAGCAAAAATAACATTAAAGGCTTTTAATAACGCTACTATAGATGTCGGTTGCCAACCGATACTAAAGGTCATTAAGGTCATTAATGTCGGTTTTAAACAGACATTAAATTCCATATTTCTTGTAGTGTAGCTTTCATTTCATTTCTTTTGGAGAACTTTAGTGGGATCGTGTTTACGATTATAGATTCATTATGATACTTTTCACTATCTTTTCGGAGTCCTTCATCTCTTTATTATCCTTCTTTACTTTAGGAACAAGAAAATCCTTAGTTCATCTCCTGGAGATGCATAACATCATATCGTGAACACAAGTCGCCCGAAGCTTTATTTCCTACAGAAGGTAGAGACGTTCCTAGTACATACCGTACGTGCACATCTCTACAACAAAAAGTTCAATGAGTTCGGGTTGTAAACGGGTTGGGCTGGGGTTAGGTTGATGGGTATTTTGGGACCAATCCAAATTTTCTGGTTGGTTAGGTTGGCAGCCTGAATGACCCAAGAAACATTCTCAACCTAACCCTAAAAATATGGGTTAATTGGGTGGGGTTGGGTTATTGAGTTGTATAATTTTTTTTTTCATTCCTAACGTTTGTTAAATTTCAAAATCATTATAACGCTATATTCATAAATTCACACATCCAAAAACATTAATAAAGTACAACATTAATACAATAATAGTACCAAATATGAGCCAAACTTCTAAAATCCAAAACATTCCAAGCATCATACTACAAAACTTAATATGAATATATATAATACCATTAATTCGGGTTGGGTTGAATTGGACCAAAATTTTTAAACCCCAACCCGAGACCTAACCCAACTGGAAAAAAAAAAAAAAAAGAAAACCCAACTCTACCCAAATATTAAAATAATCCAACAAAAACTCCTTATAATATGGGTTGGGTAGTTTGGGTTATTCTTACACCCCTATGGTGAGTTGACCCTTACAAGCAAAACTCAAAGCTCTCCATCAGTTGATTTAGTCAATCACTTATTCTCCCTTTCATTATTTTGTATTTGTAAGCTCTATTATGCTTATGGTTCATCTGGTGCTATAGAAGCGATTTGGGAACTCTCTTTCTAGTTGTTACCAGCTAACAATCACTTTGAGCTCCAAGTCTGTGTACCACTCGAAAGCATTCTCTTTCAAGCTTTGAATGAATTGCCTAACCAACTGGTCTTCTCTTGATTATGCATTCTCGCATGTTTCGACAAAGTGAGCGACGTGTTGCTTCGAGTTGCCCTTTCCATCAAACTGCTGGAATTTTGAAGGCTAGTACCTAAGAGACATTCTCAAGTTGTCGATCTTTCTAGTGTATGATTTAGTATACATGAAAGAAGTTTTGGGGTGAGCCTTCCTACTGAACTTTGATAGAGTTCACGATCATATCTTGTAGCTGTTGAATTGAGAGGGAAGCAACAAAAACTGATTGTTGCTGTGGTTGGTTTTCTTTCACCACATCCTTTCATTTGTCACCGACTTTGACAACAAGAGTTTGACTCGACTCAACAGTTTCACGCGTCTGCATTTGCTCTCTCAAAGTTGTTATTTTGTGGTCTCATTTCTTAATAGCTTTCGTCGAGAGATTAATTTTCCTCTTTATCTCCTCCATGGCAGCCTTGGCCTTTGCATCAGTCATCATGATAGACATCAGGTTAATTAGGACGTGCTTTCCTATTTGACCTGTTAAAGGCAAAATCAAAGTTATCATACAAGATATGTCCCACAAAGTTGAGAAAAATATTTGTATAATGACATCAATTGCTTAAGGATGCTCTTATATGATACAAGAGGTTTTTTTTCTAACTTTAATTAGGGTGTCCTTTTTTTTTCTCTACTTTAGGAAACTCCATCAATTGCTTAAGGATGCTCTGTGTAATGACATAACCGTGATCTTGATCCTAGATGATCAACTTTCAACGACTATGGGTGACATGTCTGGTATAAGTGTCGCTTGCAACAGAAGACTTAAATGCAAATTTCTTTGGTACCATTGATTTGGTTGTAGATTTGGATGAAGAGAAAGAGATGAGAAGTAGAGATGTCCCACTGGACATGTCAATTTGTTCGCATGAGGTTTCTGGAGAAATGTGCTTCGTGGAGTTGAACTTGTCTTGATGTTGATTATGATAGGATGTGGTTCATTCTCTAGTATTTGATCCTTTGATTCTCTCTTAGTTGAATGTCTATGCTTGATTTGAGAAAGTGGAGTACATAATCTTCTTGAAGTTGGAGTCTTGGAAGAAAACTTGTATCCTCAAAGGAACTTCAATAATTGAGATCAATGGTTTATAAGTTAAGGAGTCTTTTGGTTATTGAAAAAAATTCTCTCTAGACCTTCTAGAGTAAAAATTTATGTCCGCTTTCAAATGAAGAGAACTCCTCTAGTTATAGAGTCCTCTGGTGGGCTTTATCGACTTTGGCTTTGTTGATCCATGGATCAAACCATGAGCTCAACCACATGGTTTTTGGTCATATTTAACATTTGGGCTAAATTAAGTTTATTTTTTGGTTCAATTGAACTTTCGTCCAAAAATAATATTTAATTGGACCAAAATAATTAACTTGATACAATGATCATGATGAAAACATATGACATTATCATAATTGGCCAATTTATGTTTTCAATTTCAATTTGGGACACATGTCAACCTTTAATTAGTTCTAAATTCAATTCCTTGTATTATGATGTGGCAATATGTGATTGGTCCAAAATTTATTGTTCAACGGGTTTATATAGTAAATCGGATATTATTTTTTTAATTAAAAAGTTACTTTTATTGACATTTCATATATAACGACGTTAGTAAATCATAGTTTTTTTTTTTTAAAAAAAAAATAGCATCAAATTTATAGTTGTGTAAAGTATTGATTTTATCGACACTTAAATACGTTGCAAAAGATATTTGTAATGGTCAGAAATTAACATTAGCAACAATATTATATGTTGTGGAAACTTAACATCTAGAGACGAATGTACGATGTCACTGTAAAATTAAATAGTGAGAAACAATATGTTACAAAAATAGGTATTATTCATTAACTCGTTTATGTCAATAAAAGTACACATTTAGCGGCACGTTCATTATGATACTTTTAACTTTTAGCTATGCAAATATTGCGACAGTTCTAGTGACACAGGGGTGGACATTGATAATACCCATATTGACATTTTTTTAGTTTTAACAATGTTTTTTCTGCATCACTAAAAACTGACTTTCTTGTAGTTTATATTCTCTACATAATTTGTCAAATAACTTATCTTTTGTGCACATGTTGCACCCACTTATTCCACTCGGTAAAAATATATTGTAATTTTGTTGCTTGTTTGAAACAAAAAGTACTTTCTCTGCCTCAAGTACAATTGTTATATGTGAAAAAAATGTAAAATAAAAGTTATGGTCTTGACATGTTGATTGAGGGTTAAAAATTTGGAAAAAGTTACATGCAAATTGAAAGGTTAAACAAAAAAGAGTTTTTTTTTTTTTTTTTTAAAGAAGGAAGACAAAAATATTAAGCAAACAAAATAACTCAATTTTTTTTTAAAAAAACATATTTTTAAGATTAAAATAGTCTTGCAAACCCTAACTTGCTTGATTATGTACCTCAAAAACACATCTTTTTAATAGACTAAGTAGCTCTACACTCTAACAAAAACTTTCTAACTTTGGCATACATATCAACTCGACTTTAGAGTTCAATTCTACACACCAAATGTCCCCTAAAATAATAACGACTATTATATAATTTTCAAGGTTGAAGGTTCAAATTTGCATGCATACTTAAAAAGTTAAAATTAGTATTGGTCTTTAACTTTTATAAAAGTAACGATTTGGTCTGTGAACTTTTAAAGGTAACGATTTAGTCCCTAGACTTTCTAATTGGTACCAACTTAGCCTATTTGTTAAAATTTTGTTAACTTACCAATGGAATTGGTGTGATATGGTACACATGTCATCCTACTTGGAAAATTAAAAGACCACCTAAATGCGTTCAAGAGAAAAAGAAAAAGAAAAAGAAAGATTAGTGAGAGAAAAAAAATAGGTGAACCACAAAGTAGAGAAAAAGAAAAGAGAGATTTAGGCCGAACAAAAGAGGTGAACCATGGTTTCCTCCTATTTTGAATTTTTTTTTAATAATGTGTTTTTAAAAACTATTGACAATTCTAGAGTACTTGTGAAACGATTGTCAAAATTAGGGTAGCGAAGTCGTGTACCAAGTACACGACTTCGCTAAAGCTGACTGGAGTCGTGTACCAAGTACACGACTTGAGTACATCTGTACCTTGTGGCATGCAATCAGCTGGCAGTCAACAGTAGCGTGGACTGACAATTTTGTTGCGTAGCAAGGAAGTCGTGTACCGGGTAAAGTCCGACACTTGTCCTTCATGCAGGAAGTCGCGTACGAGGTACACAACTTCTCCTCTATAAAACCCTAATTTCGTGGCATTATGCCTTTCAAACACAAATTTCTTTCCTTCTGTCTTTCGTTCTCTTTACTTCTTCGCCATTCTCCTTCTATTTTCTTCAACAAAATCTTTCTATACTTCCATCCTAGATCAAAAATCATTCACCCCTTCCATTCTTCACACCAAAAAATCATTCACCCATTCCATTTTTCACCAAAAGTCACTAAAAAATAGTGTTGTTCCTCCCCATTTTTTAAGTTTATTTAACTAAATCGTAGTCCGGGTACACGATTTTGTTGTAAAAATAATTTGAATTTACGTTTATTATTTGATTTTATTGTTTTGGTGTTAAAATAATTGAATATTTTTTGCAGTTGCCTTTCTCCAAATCCTCTATTTTTTGTAGCGATTTTTTCGTCACAAGATATGTTTACTTAACTAAATTACTAAATCGGGTACAAGTACAATTTAATTTGGGTTTGTTATTTGATTTCATTAATTTGTTTGTAAAAATTATTTGAATAATTTAATTTAGGGTTATAAAATTTATTTGAATGTAGTTATGTTGTGTGGATTTTGATAGATTTGTTTTTTTGGATTTAGAGTAATATATCAAAAAGAAAATGGAGAACCAGATTTAGAATATGTAGACTTAGAATATCTAGTTTTATTTGGATTTAGAGAAGAGAAAGAAGAAGGAGTATTAGGGGATGGATTTAGAAGATGGGAGTGTGTTCAAATTTGGTAAAGAAGAATGAATAGGAGAAGAGATGGTTGGCTGGCCATAATTTTTTCTTTTCTTTTTTAGTTTTAGAAATTCAACAAAGAAGATAGACATAATTGTTCCAATAAATAACAATAACAACAAACATTCATTTTCTCCACCTAATACTAATTACTCCTCTTCTATTAACACGCCTCTATCTTTCTTATACCTTAATGACCTCTAACTTTAATCTTTATTTTCCAATCAAAAGTTTTAATATAGGAGTTTGCACAGGATGTTTAAGTTATTTTATTAATCAAAACTAATTAACAAGATTTTGCAAACTAAAATGTTCTTGTAAAATAAAAATTATTGTTTAAATAATAGTCTTATTTTTATGGTTTTAATTTTGTATTCTTAACCTTCATTTTAATTCCTTTACTTGAAACAAAAAAATCCTCTTCTACATTCAACTTTTTAAAATTATCATTTTTATTTTATTTTATTTTATTTTCAAACGGTCAAATCTGACGTATTTTAATGGATCTCACTTAATATAAATGAAGTTAAAAGTTTAATGTAAAAGAAAAAATAATTTTAAAACACACTAATAAAAACATCATTACTACTCATTATGGCATATAGCTACAAACAAACATCTCAATTGTCTAACCTACATTACACATAAGAGTACTCCAATGCTAATTAATATAATACCATGGACATATCCATCTACATTAGTGTAGAAATTCAAAACATAGTGATAGCTAATTCTGGTGTTACTGTACTTGTGCTCGTGGAAATGATAAAACAGCAGTACAATTACAATGTTAAGTACAGACGAGTGTGGCAAGCGAAGAGAAAAGCTCTCATTTCTGTTTTTGGTGATTGGGATAAATCGTAGAACGAGCTTCCATACTGGTTGAGTACTGTTGTCCATTATTATCCAGAAACTCGAGTTGATTGGTTTTTTCTTCCATTTGATGTACCAGGTACGACCAATTTTGGAAGAGTTTTCTGGTCATTTAGTCCTGCAATAGAAGAGTTCAAATATTGTAGGCCATTAATTCAGATCGACGGAACTCATTTGTATGGAAAGTATAAGGGCAAAATGTTAACTACCTTATCTATTGATGCAAATGGTCATATATTTCCTCTTGCATTCGCTATTGTGGAAGGAGAAAACGCATCCAGTTGGTCATGGTTCCTTCATGCACTACATCAATATGTTACTGGTCGAGATGGTATTTGCTTGATCTCCGACGGGCATAGAGACATTCTTTCTGCCATTAACAATGAAGAGGTAGGTTGGAGTGAGCCTCGAGCAGTCCATCGATATTGTCTTCGTCATGTTGCTAGCAACTTCAATCAAAAATACAAATCAAAGCAACTAAAAAATTTGGTGTTTAAGGCAGGTAATCAGCACCAAATGCGCAAATTTATAAAGAGCATGAAAGAACTAAAACAATTGAACCCAGAGTGTCTTGAATATTTTGAAGATATTGACGTTGAAAAATGGACTCAGTCGCACGATAACGGGTATCGATATGGGTGGATGACAAGCAACGCAGTTGAATGTATGAATGATGTATTTAAAGGAGCTCGAATGTTACCAATCACTTCTTTGGTTAGACTAACATTTTATCGCACAATTCTGTATTTCAAACGTCGAAGAGCTAAGATAAGTGAAGCACTCGACCGTGGAGATGTTTATACGAAATATGCGATAAGAAAGCTTAAGAGGTGGGAAAAACGAGCTTCTGCACATTCAGTGACATCCATTGATAGAGAAACCCAGACGTTTGAGGTTCACACGGGTATAAGTGTGATTTCTCCATACAAAGGCCAACACACATAAGTAGTAAGTTTGATGGAAGAGAAATATTGTTCTTGCAACAAGTGGCAGCCGTTTAAGATTCCATGTTCACATGTAATTGCAGTTTGTAATTACATGCACTTGACATACATACCATACATTGATGAATGCTACTTGTTGTCCATATTTAAACGTTGTTATGACGGTCACTTCCATCCAATCCAACACCCAGATTATTGGTCAGAGTTATCATTCACTGAAGTTCGCCCAAATGCGGACTTACTTACCGGGTCAACCAAGAACTACTAGGATCCACTATGAAATGGATTGGAAAGATTCTGGGCAATCACTTAGATGCACGATTTGTAAAGTAGAAGGACATAACAGACGTACTTGTCCTCAACGTGCTTCTTCTTCTTCTTCAAGACACTAATGTGTATATTTTAGAGTTTTTGTAATTGTTAATGTACTAATGTAATTTTATAATATTATACATTTGTTCTTTTATATGAAATGTACTTGTCCTCAACGTGCTTCTTCTTCTTCTTCAATACGAAATGTACTACTTCTATGCAATTATGTAAATTCATACTATTGTACTAATGTAATTTTATAATATTATGCATTTGAAATTTTGTTTCATAAATTGGATATGAAATACTTTTTAGGTTATTTGCACAATGGAACCTGGTTCGATTGATCCTACGCAACTATATTTACAACCATTCTATCGCTCACAGTCCGTATGGAAAACCTCCTCCAAGTTATTTTAAGTTGTCGGAGGAGAGAGGTAGTGTCCCAGCACATGATCCCCTTTGATCAGCATATTGCACCATATCTAGAGACTGCTGGATTTTTAACGGTTTCTCAGATAGGATTCATGTAGTTGGACTGACACTTGATTACTGCTTTGGTCGAGTGGTGGAGACTAGAGACCCACACCTTCCATATGCCTTGTGGGGAATGCACAATCATATTACACGATGTTGCGGTTCAGTTAGGGTTACCAGTGGATGGTGAGCAGGATGGATCGTTGAACTATGGCTGGAAGGTACTATGTGAGGATTGTTGGTTTTTTGGCCCTTAATCTCAAATTAATTTATTTTAATTATTCAATTAGTTTATGTTTTGATGATAACAAATCTGATTTTTTTTATTGATAATTTTATTAATTTGAATAGACCATATCGTAGAGCTTGGAAAAATGATTCTAACGCCTCTTGAATCACCCAAATCGAAGTTCAAATGAAGAAAATATTGCTAAAAGAAGGTTAACGAAAAAATACCCGAGATGGTGACGTGGCGACCAAGCATTCAATTTGAACCAATTAGAGAAAGCCACTTGGAGCAATGAAGGAGTAACAAATGTGGCTTTTTGTTATGTTTTATTGGCTTTTATAAAGAAAATGATTTTAATATTATTATTTTTCCTTGTGTCTAACGGCTAGTTTTTTTAAAAGATGGTGAAGTTGCTTTATTGATTTCTTTTTAAACAAAGTATTTTGAAAAGACATATTATTATATTATTATTTGTATTGTGTCTAACGGCTAATTAAGTTTAAATCTCAACCATTCATTTTTCTTTTACTTATATCTAATGACCCAAATGATTTTGAATTTATCTTTCCTCTCTTTTTAAATACTTCACATTTACACAAGATCATAAAAAAAAAAAAAATCTTTACAATCCTCAAGCAAAAAGCCAACATTGTTATTCTCTCTAAAGCTTCCAATTTTTATTCTTTTCATCTTATTCTTGAGAGCTTCTTATTGTATTGTGAGGATTAAATTTGTGAGCTTCAAATTGTATACTCACTCTTTTATAGAGTTTTTTTTTTGCGTGATTTAAAAACTTCAACATATTGTAACGGTTGGATCCTAACCCGTGGAAAGGATCGGGTTTGCTCTTGAACCCGAAAAAGGAGCAAGAATCGGTTCGGCTCAAATCCGTGGAAAGAGTCCAAAGAAGATTTTCAATCAAAATCCCAAGAGGTGCTTGGGAAAGTGGATGTAGGTTGAGTTTAACCGAACCACTATAAAATTACGGTGTCTTCTTCTCTAACTCTTTTCTAATTATTTTTTAATTTAATTTTAGTTACATATTCTTATTGGTTGAGTTTGATTGCATACTTCCATTCATATCTTTTTATCAATCTTGTTATTTAACAAAGTTTACAAAGTTCTTTATTTAAATTTTAGAAAATATCTAATTAGTTGATTTTACTTTTTATTTGTCAAAAAGTTTATTTAAACCCTATTCACCCCCCTCTAGGGTTGCCATACCGATCCAACAAGGATTACTTGAGAGTTCTATAACCTGACATGAAAGGTCAACGGTTGAGTCTTCCATGATTGGCAGAACAGTTTACAGAATTGCCACCGGATGCTGATGTTGTGAGCGTTCAGAGATACGCTCGTGCATATATTATGCAACTGATTGGGGGTTTTCTGTTTGTTGACAAATCAAACACTCTAGTCCAATGTATGTTTCTTTCGTTCTTAATCGATTTTGACCAGACTGGTACGTATGCTTGAGGTGATGCATGTCTTGCATGGTTATATAGGGAATTGTGTCGAGCGAGTAATGCACGGTCTTTAGAGATTGTCGAGGCATTGGTGTTGCTACAAGTATGGACATGTGATAGATTCCCCATTGTGGCACCGCATGTACCACTACAGGTGTTTGTTGGTCGACCTTTATCATTCAGATATTATTTATGTGTGTGTGTGTGTGTATATAAATATATTAATAAAATTTGCAATATTTTTAACTTATTAATAATTTCTTTCACACATTAGATGGAGCGGTGTTCTACCTTCATCAGAATAGTCAGCAAATATGTTGCTGACCTACCGAATGATATTTGATCGACTGATACACTCTCAGGTAATAAAATATTATATGAATGTTGTGTAGGTATGTTTTTTGTTGCCTACTTATGTTTGTTTTTTTAACAGATTAATTGGACACCGTACACGCTTGACATTATGACATTGCTTCCTAATCAATGTCATAATGGTCAAGCGGTGTGGACTTACGTGGGTCATTTGATTTGCTTTCATCTCGTTGAGAAGCATCAACCAAACTGTGTGTTATTCCAATTCAGTATGCTGCAAATGCCACCAGTTGTTTGCTCCACAGATTTAGCCCTGCACCAAATTGATTTAAGAGGCAAGCACGATCAAGATTGGCGTAGGATTCATGCGAAGCATATAGCAACGTGACATTCGCGATATAATTTTTGTGCAGAAGCAGCAACAACACACGAGCCGACAATATCAGATAACTATTTTCTCTGGTACTCGTCGATTGTCAGACGCTTCATCACACCTGAAGGCGCTCTCTGGCATTCACGATATAATTTTTATGCAGAAGCAACAACAACACACGAGCCGACAATATCAAATAATTATTTTCTCTGGTGCTCGTCGATTACCAAACACTTCATCACACCTGAAGGCGCTCTCTGTTATCGCGTGGTAAGAATTTTAATATGATTTGTTTTATAAATTTAATACAAGCATGCACATGTTTTAAATTATATTATTTGTAATTGTTCAAAATAATTTTGTTCAAGACGTACGTTCTTTCTCCATTGAAAACAATCTACAAAATTTGAGCTCAATGTGTGACGAAGCCATGGAAGATATAGAACAAATTATTCAGCAAACCCAACCACTGAATGTTGCTGACACACATCGTAGACGCATTCGACATAGACAATGACGACAAGACGATGATGTTGTAGAGGGAGATGAAAAAAATCCTTAGTTTGTATAATTTAGGTGTTATATAATTTTTAAAGTTTGCTAAATGTTTAGTAAAGTTGAATATTAGTATTTAAATTATAAATTGGACTTTTAAAATTTAATTATTTTAAAATGAAACTAAATTAAATGAAGTGATTTAGAGGTAAGAATGTTGAGAATATCAAAATATAATATTCCTTTAAACAATAGAGAAGCAAGTATAAGAATGACAAGAGTTAATATTTTGTAAATAAGACCATACAAAATTAACTTAATAATAGTACAATCTTTAAAATCAAGAGTTGAACTGTAAAATAAGATTTAGATTTAATAAAATTGTGATAGTAAATAAAATAATATCAAGAATTATATTAAGATTCTTCCAACAAACGTATTAAATAAAATCTTTAATATGTAAAACTCAAAAAACAAACTAGAAGGTCTGATATCAATAGTGTCAATTAGTAGACCCATGCTTCTGGAACCATTAAATATTTGGTTAGTAAAATGAAGGGATATATGAGTGTTTGCATGCAAAAAGCATTCAAAATTTAAAAATTTTCAAATTCCATACAAGTTCAACTCTCCTTAATTTTACATAAACATCCAAAACAAGGATGTGAAGCATTGCGAAAATATGTGAAGTAATTATATTAACCAAACAAATCCACTTAATTGACTATACCCATCTTCCTAATCAAGTTTTTTCTTTTTATAATATGATGATCATTAATTAAAAGAAAAAGAACAATCACTCCTTCTCCTTCGCCTCATTTTCTGAATTTCCACCTTTTTTTTTTATTCCAAAATCAAATTCCTCTCTCATTCCAATCTTTAAATAACCTCATACATCCAACTTTATCATCTCTCTTACACTGCCAATACATCCTTCCATAAAAAAGAAAAGACTAGGTAAATTACGTGGGTGACTCTTACACCTTCAATTGCTTAGCTTGGTTAAAAATTCAATTCAGCAAGCTTGGTGTGGTTTGTGGTTGTATGATCATCTAGGGGAGGAAGAATGGGTTCCCTCTTTGTTTAAAGTTCTACCAAAACTATAAAACAATTAACATTCATTTGCCTAAACACAGAGAGATGAAATGGTTTTTTTCTTTTTCCAAATAAGTAAATGGAAAAGGGGAGATAATTTCTATAGAAGCCTGGATTTAATTTTAAATCAAACAAAACTCCAGAAGGTTCACTTCCAACAATTACAAGAACACACCAAAGTATTGAGAAAAATTCAAATTAACCTTAAAAAAATATTTGGTGTGATTGTAATCCATAACTCTTTACATTTTCCTACAATATTGTGAGATAAAATGGAGGAAGTAGATTAAGCAAGGAAGAATGTAGAAAGAAGAAATAGAAATTATATTTCTTCTCTAACTAATCCTTCCCCTTTTCTTTTTCCTAAATCATTTTCTTTTCCATCAATTACAAATATTTGATAGTAAATATTTAAATTTATTTTTTTATTTTTAAAAATGTCAATTTTTTTTCTCTAAGCTATATTTGAGTGGCTTCTATTTTCTTTAGGTAAGACATATGGTGTATAGAAAAGAATGATACCAAATGAAAAAGTTTAAAGACTAAATCGTTAGATTTAAAAGTTGAAACGGTATCAAAGCTTGGAAGTAGTAGTGATTCATAAGCCACCCAAACTATCTCTTATCGGGGGAGAAAAGTTTAGTACCATACACAAATTTAAGTTTGTATGCATGATAGACATACACTCATATACTAAAATTTTATGTTTATTTCGCCATATTTGAAAATGTGCTAACAATAAAAGGAAAAGGAAGAGTCAAGAAAGAAAAAAGAGGGAAGAAAAAAGAGATTTTTGCCAACGACACTCTCGGTTTCTTCATCTCTTCTTTTATCACAATTCTCCTCCTTCTACTCTCACACCCATCGGCGTCCCCCCAAATCTGAACGTCTCTTAACCGTCGCCGGCCTCCATCTCTCTCTCCCTCTCTCTCTCTCTGTTACCGTCATCTGGTGGCCTCGCCACGCTCAATAAGCCTTCACTTCTGGCTGGGCTTCACAGCAGCTACTAGGCGACGGCCACATCACTATATGCAGGTATTTCTTGATTTCGAATTAGTTTAATCGATTTTATCCAATTCTGAAATCAATTTATCAGGACCAGCCAATGTTTTATTTCTCCCAACGAGTTCTTGCAATCATCATTGTGAATTTCGTATGCCTTTGATATCTTCCCTGTGCCTGGAACACCGCGGTTAGAGTTCGATGTTGTATTTTTCGTTATTGTTTGAAGCGTTTATTTATTTCAGCAAGATTTGGATTTTATGAAAATTTTGCCTGCAATATCAAGGGTAGAATATCTTTGAATTTCTGTCAGCTTATATAGACATTCACTGGTCTTCAACGAACATTAGTTGTTAGAAAACTCTTAGGATTTAATACTAGTGCTTTAAGTTTACTTCATGCATTAGAATAATACTTACTTAATTTTTTAGTTTTTGCGGGCATTACTAATTTTTATGCGCAGATTCATGTAGTGTGGGAGTACATGATAGTCCAGAGGATATAATCACCATGAGATGAAAATGAAAGGGAAGTGTAGACTATGGTGGCCCAAGCAGCATTCACCATGTAAACAGTCCTCGTCCTGTCTCTTGTTTGGATGGTTTATACCTTCTTCAGATTCCCTTGACGTTGTTGTGGCATTCACTTGTACGGATGTTTCACTATCTCAACTCCAATGTGATATCAAGGTGCAACATCCTTCTTTTCTCAATGTTACAAGTTTTTTCTGCACCTCGATATTAATAAAAGTGCTTATCAGTTCATCACAATTTGTGGAGAAGTTGAATTGGTGTTATTTAAATTTGTTTATTACGATCATGAGGGAGAGTCGTTAATAATGCTCATGTGGGGCAGTTGAATGATGGAAAAAAAGTAAAATAATGGACATATAGGAAAAAGGATGGACAGTTGGGGTTATTTGATCTACATTCATCTTTTGGTTTCTTACATGTGTACAAGGGCAGAACCCAACATCTTCACAATGAAGGTTGAAGGACAAGATTTTATACTCTGCATATCTTTTTTAATCTAAGATGAACTAAGGGCACAATTTTCCCTCTTGGCCCTCTCAATTGATCTTTTCATTATCTGCAATCAACTTGCATGATAGCTGACCTAAGTTAATCACAAATTTTCTTAATCAATCACCAACATGCTATGTAGCTGGAAGGCTGGAAAGAAAAAATGAACAATAGTAATGGTGGATAATAGGAGGAAGAGAAACACATTGGTCTTATATGATATTTAATTGTATTAGCATGTATGGTCTTGAAATCATATTTCACAAGACTTCCTTGTCTTCCCTTTTTAAGGTATCAACTAGGTCATAGTCATGCAATTCCTGTGGGAGCTGCTTTCTCTTGAGTCCCTGAAAACTTTCCTTCTATAGGGTTCTACATTATTAGGACCACTTATTAATATTTTTCCTCTTCCTTTTCTTAAAAAAGATTTTTTAATCATTATTTATCCTCAAAAAATAATCAAATGATTGTGTTATTACCTTCTTCCAGGAAATTATCAATGATACAGACAGCAACATGCCTGCAATTTTGCAGGATAAGTCAGTGTTTTCTCTACTCGGACAATGTGTTCCAAAACTTGGTGGTGATGAAGTTCTTTCAAGCAGCCGAATTAATGTATTGAATGGAGAAAAAACTTCTTGTTATCACTATGAACACGGGAGGAATAGTGAGGTTAATACTACAGATGGCTGTGGAAGATTTGCCCCTCAATTCTATTATTTAGGTGGGGTGTCAGAGCAATGTAGACAAGTCTATAGTAGAAACAGTAATTGGCTATTCTTGGAATATGATTCTGATAAGAAATATGAAAACGCAGAAGTATTTTGGATTCCTAATTTGGACTACCTTTGTTGGAATGGGCAGAAAGTGTCTAATTGTGATGTTCACGTATGTAAGTCATGATTAATCAATGTTGCTTTTGATTTGCTCCTAATACTTTAACAGTTAATCTTGCTAACTGTCTTGTTGGAATTTATGTAGGTAATACTTTATGATTCTCCTGTATATAACTGCCATCATTTCTCTTTGCTACCTTCAAGTTCAAGCAAGCAGGAAAGTTCATCTTTCAAGAAACCAAACTGGGTTGATGTACTTAAGCAAAAGGAACTAAGCTTTGACTTGGTAATGGAAATTTTAAGGATTTTCGTTTTCAGGCTAGCAAAATTGTATTTTCTTACATGCCTATTACCTACAGGATACAGTCATTTTGGCTATCAACTGTGCCGCAGCTGCTAAAAGACCACTTGAAAGACATTTGCATACCAAAAGATCTCCACAGATTTCCATTGTTGACAGGCATTCTTTTATGGCTTTGACTTCGTCAACTGAACTCTTATCAATTTTTTACTTCAAATGTTTAATGTTCAACACTCTTGCTTTGCAGGTTCTATTCATTCATGTGGAGTCTTCTGGCTATGTCTATTGCTTCACTTTCTACTCTCTTCTATATGACTTTTCAGTTTTCTTATAAACTTCATCGTATTGGATCACAATTGTGGATGTCTAATGTAGTTTCAAGAATGTTCATGACCACATGCATAAATGTTCGTATTCGGTGTTGTCAAATTTTGTATTGGCCAATTATGCTTCAAGAGCGTGGCATGAGGTAAGAAGTTCTATTTGAATCATTTTTCTGGCTCTATAAATTATCTGTTTGTATTTTGGGGTTTTCAATTTCACAGATGATGAACTGTTTCTTCTTTTTATATTCTGTTTAGGTCCCTATCAAATGTTGAATTTGCCGAGAAATTTGCTTTACAGAAGCATTCGATGTGGACAAGCATAGCTGCTGACGTGTTACTGGGAAATGTGTTCGGTGTGGCATTATTATGTTATGCAGATTTTACTTGCTCGTTGATTTCAAACCTCGCTAGGGAGATCACAAATCACATTCTGCGTTCAGGTTGTGTGTGGTTGATGGGAGTGCCTGCAGGTTTCAAATTAAACATAGAATTGGCTGGAGTTCTTGGCATTATATCTCTTAATGCAATCCAAATTTGGTCTACACTTTGGTTCTTCTTTGGTTTTATATTTATTTATGTCATTAAAGCGCTTGCTATATTGGGGATTCTTTTTGGAGCGACCTTGCCTGCTGGATTGACCTCAGATCTGATATCGATAGCAACATGCCATGTGTCGACCCTTCATTGGTTTATCTCCCTTATATATTCATCACAGATACAGGCATTAGCAGCCTTATGGCGCATTTTTAGGTAACTCTTTTTTTTATATCCCTCAAATTGGGCATTAGCCGTTATGTTTACAATGAAGTTGTAACTAGTGACACCAATTTGAAATAACAAAAGTTCATTACATTACCAGCATGATGGGGTGAATAGGCCAGCCAGAATTTCAGTATGCTCTTATTTTGGTTGTCGGCCTACTACAACAATACCAAAAAGCTCTTCTGATGCTTTCTGATTATAGATTCTTTAGTTATTTTGCACTCCGGCTGTTGATGGTCTGTCTGATTTTAGAAAGTTATTGTACTGCAATTTAAAATTAAGAATTTGGAGCCAATCAGCCCATTTCCATGCCTTTTCTCAGTGGTTCTAGTGCAACCTTGAATTTTCATAAATATGCTTTCTTATCTATTTTGGAGATGCTTGATTGAGTTTCAAACTTATCTAATAAGTATCTCTGTATTGGGAGAAGCCAATTGCATTTGATATGGAGAAAGGGAGAAATAGGTGTGTAGTTTGAAGTCTGAAAATATTCGATAGTAGTGCTTGAAAAACTTTCCCCTTTAATAGCGTCCTTCCATCCCAATGCCTAGGCATCTGTGCGAGAAAATATATGTATAAATTATAATAGATGTAACTTATAGTGAGGTCCAAGGAAGGCTAATATCTCAATCAACGGGATGAGAATTAGGATGTGGGATGGAATCTCTAAATACAGCTTATTCTTTATGTTTTCTAGCTGCTGAAATTCAATAGTACATTGTTAACTTCATGAATTTTCTTGTTCTTGTAATTATGCTCAATGTTGCTGAATGCTGAATCTGTTGCAGGGGTCAAAAACAGAATCCTCTTCGGAATAGAATAGACAGTTATGACTACATTGTGAAGCAACATATTGTTGGATCGCTTATTTTTACACCACTATTACTTCTTTTACCCACTACTTCAGTCTTCTACGTTTTCTTTTCCATTCTGAATCAATCCATCAGCTTCATCAAATTGCTAATTGAAGTTATAATTTCTGCTATTCATGCTACACCCTTTACCAAAATTTTTCTTTGGTTGGTGAAGCGGAAAACTTTTCCTTCTGGGATATGGTTCGAAATCATTTCTTGCCACATTAATTCCATGGGTCGTCTGGACAGAAACTCTTCTGAAAACTTGGATTTACCAACCAAGATCTTGGACCCTAGTGGGGAGATGACCATGAGGCAATCTTCAGTTTTGGTTTCATGTCTTCACAGCAATTTAATGGGCATAGGTTAGTTCTCTCGCACAAACTGAACTATTTGATATTAAATGAGGTGAAACATAGACAATCTTATTTGTTAATTGCGTGCTTTTGATAATAAAAAGATCATATCAGTATAACTATGTATGGAGGTCTATTTGTACTGATTTTAGAGTAGATTCTGCTAGTTAACACATTTTATGGAGTTTTTTTATCTGGCTTAAGTACAGTTTTTGTTCTTTCATTACATATGAATCCTCAGTTTTATACGAGTAATGAAAAGGCTTTCAGTTGAGTCCTTGAATTTTAAGAAGTTTATACTAATGGCATCATAACTAAGAGTTACAACATTATCACAGAGGGCAACTTGGAAACGATAACAAAGTTGTGAGATGTATAAGAAAGACTAACTTGAAATACCATAGACAGTTCGTGTATAAAAAAAATATATCTCATTCACTTATTTGATCATTGGTGTGTGGTACTATAACTTCAGGAGAGCTGGTCCTGCCTCACTACGTAAATATTTTCTCTGGATTCTCTCGGTCAATACTTGCTTCTACTTTTCATGGAGTCCTGACTGGAAAAAGGTAACAATCTGCTTTTGTTCCTTTGAACGTACGCATCTTACTGTAAGACCACCGCCCCCAATCTGGATGTTGATCTAACAACTATCCATGCTGCTCCTGCAGAACTACATCGATGACATTGAAGCTTGGCCTTCCTTCACCGATGCCATGGATGTGTGTACCTTACAGAGAGTATTGGCATCTCTGCTACAATTCGATTCTTACATGCAGGCAGCTAAGATCCTGTACTTCTTGATTTGATGTGGTGTTAATTCTTAGTTTCAAGAGTTTCTTTTACTCTGAGCAAGAGTTTAGCATTTGTTGAAGTTGAATCTTGGAGTGAGCTCAGCTTTCTCCATGTAATGCCTTCGAGGTAATCTTTGGGTTGCTGACATGAACAAAAGTTTTGGTCATATAGGAGTTGTAGATTCCTGTTCAGTTGGAAGTATATTTGGAAATTTATTTACCCTAGTAGTTTTAGGGGTGTCCATTCATCTCATGGATTTGAAGAATTTTTTAGGTAGCTAGATTTGTAGATTGTATTGGAATTAAATAGATAAATGAGGTTGAAAGTCTAAATTTGTATGGTTTGAGTATGAGTTGTTACGGAATTTCATGTATTTCTAAAAAGTATTATTCCATTATAGACGAAAAGTAGAAGTAGAGCGAAGGAAGGGAGGGGGAGCGTTACTTGCTCGTTTTATATTAAAATATTATGATAATAAATTCAAAATTAAGCAATTGCATCCCTCAAGAATTTCTAATAGCTCCCTTTTTAGGGGTTGTGGGCTGTTTGTTGATATAATTTTTTTGATTGTTTCGTGAATGAACACAGCCTTTTTTAAAATAACCAATGCCTTTTTTATAAAAGAGTTATTACTATTGTAGGACTTACATATTTGGGGAAAACATTTAACCAACCTAACTTAATCGCCTAGCCTAGCCTTTAATACTTAAATCATTAACTGCTGAACGATAAACACAACGAGATATATACACAAACACAATATAACGGAAAAAATAGTAAGCACAACTCTACTTTTATTACTTGATTCAAGACTTTACAATTACATTTGTTTTCTCACCGGGCGTAAAAGTAAACCTATGCTCTAAGCTCTTCACCTTCCTTAAGGAGTACTACTCTTTGCGTCAAGGTGCTTAGGAGCCTAAGAATCTCTTTCGTATTCTACTCCTTGATGGTCTAGCAATCTTGCCAACCCTCAGCTTTCTCGTGTCACAGCCCATCTTACCTTTCCTTTCATGGTCTCAACGCTTGATCACCTGAGGAAGAAAAACTTACACACGTAAGTCAAATACTTAGTGAGGAAAGATTTTAGAAAATATTTTTGGGAATACATGTCAAGCACAAATTCATTTTCATTTCTCAAACGTGTTTTCCAATTCCTCATTTCATAAATCACATAAATTCCACATTAGCTTCTCTTATTCCTTTCCACCAAGAACATGAATCCTTCCCCTCGCCAAGCCTACTAAGACTTCCAGTAGCCAATATCTTGCGATTGAGCTATTGTGATGTTCACTCCATCCACAACATTTGGAAAGTTTTCTGATTCATTTCTTATTGTATTGGTCGTCCACGTGAAGTCATTCACATTATGTGCACACACCACATAATCATTGCTCACTTCGTTGAAATAAAGCTAATGGTTTGCACAAATTCATCACAATCAATACATAAAAGGCAATAATTTTCTCTTTTTAAATACAACAATAATAAAAACACAGGGAGATACAAAACGTTTTCAAACACTACTACAAATTTGGTCTTTCTTGACGCACATAAATTTTAATTTCTTGATGGTCATGGTAAAGGACTATTAAGAAAAATATTTTTCTTGACGGTCATGTACGTCAAGAAAAATCCCTTTATTTTGTTGAAGAAATACGAAAAAACGTAAAAAAATTATAGATTTTTTATTTCCTTGATGGGAAAAATTCTCTTAGTTTTGTTGATAGTCCACAAACGTCAAGAAAACTATTTCTCGATGGACAATAAATATCAAAGATAATATATTATTTGACTAACAATGCCCATCAAGTTAGATAGGTTTTCTTGATGGACGAGGTTCATCAAGGAATGAATTTTCTTGATTTGCAATGGTCATCATAAAAAAAATTAATATATTTGTTTTCGATTTCTTGATGGATTTAGAATTTCTTGATGGGTCTAGGGCTTCTTGATGGACAAAGTTAAAAAAAAAAAAAATCATAGACAAACGTCATAAAAAAAATGATATATGCCCATCAAGAAAAAGATTTATAATTCTGGGTTTAGGATAAGATCATGAGCAAAACCCATAAAAAAATGAAAAGTTATTTTCTACGAAGCACGAAATTCGAACTTTCATTAACGAACTTAAAAAACACGATATTCATCAATATTATTCTTAAAGCTTTACAAAAAAAGGCCAAATTTGTAGTAGTAAAAATATTTCTCTTAAAAATCACCCACGTAGGAGTGCTTAGTTTAAGAAAGTCACTCACACAAATGTGTACTCCTCTTCTTCCTCAAACGCCTCTCCTCACCTAGAACACCCTTAGCAGCAACTCAACTCCTTGCACTCTCTTGACAAAACCTCCAAATAACAACATTTCTCTTAAACCTTCAACCTTATTTGTACTAATTCTTTGGATTGATTACTTTCTTTAACCGTTAGTTTCGAATTACAACTTTACACGTGTCACCTTATCGCCTTGTCGCACCATGCAGCCAAATCCAAACCCGACACGTAAGCCAACGATGAACTCTTGATTGGGCATTCCCTCGAGATGCAAACCTTGACTCTACGAGAAGCAAAAATAAGCTAAACTCTTTTTCTTGCCTTCTTCTTCCTCAATTTCTCTTTCTCACAACAAACCACAACCATGAAGGGATAAAATGTTGGAATTTATGTCCTAAAACTCGTAGTTTGTCATCATATTTTATTCAATAAAGTTGTTACTGATACTGTAATCTTAAAACCAATAAACTAAGGACCTAAGGCTATTATTGTGTAAACTTGAACGTTAGGTAGAGACATAAACGTGAATCAAGTTTGAGTATATAGCCTAAATAGTCTATAGTATACGAATACGGTTTGTCCCTTATTCTGGGGACACTATTGATGCAATCCACTTTGTAATTAGTACAAACGATGTGATCTTGAATTGTTCATATAGAGACATGGAAGTAAGGGCATCTTATGTAAAGAGTTTACATAAGACTGGAACCATGACTTAAATAAAACTGACTATTTCGTTTATAGATATCTAGTGTAGCTTAATCTTAATCTTGAGCTAACTGTGAACTTCTGTTCACACTGAATTATCCTTAAATCTACATAGGTAAGGGCAGCTCAATGGTGCTGGCCCAATAAGCCTCTCATTTCAGGGGTAAGACTGAGTGGATAGCTCCGGACATATTTAAAACTTTGAATTTGATTTAAATGTTAAATTACCATAAGGACTCAATCCAAGTCTTGAACAAGGACCCCCACCCTATCATTGGTTCGAGAGGGATTCAGTTTAAAAGTTGGACCTTAAACCAATTATTCAATAGTGGATCAGTGGGACTTAAGGAGCAAGATGTAGTCTTGGGGGTAAAATGATACTTTGACTCGGTTAAGATTAGGAACAACCTGCGAAGGATTAAATTACTTATCATGGTTATATCACATGGACACAAATATATCTAAGTGAGGAGAGTGTTACTACGGGACTTTAATGGAATGATCCGTTAGTTAACGAAAATTGATTAACTCGGTCTAAAAGAGTTTAGCTAGTTAATTTTTGGTTCTTGGATCTCATGATCTATAGGTCCATCAGGTTCCCCCACTAGCTCACAAGGAATCAATTTAGAACATTATAATGGAATAATTCGAATTATTTGAATTAGGTAAAGAGAGAGAAATTGACAAATATATTTGATATAATCGTCGGTTATATGCTTAAGATAGAGCTTCATGTTTAAATTTGATTTAAATATTAAAAATATGCATATGTGGATTCATATTCGAAAGCTCGGAATTGATGAAAATGGTCAAAGTTGTGAAAGTCAAAATGTTGACTTTTGACTTTGAGAAGTCAAACTTTGACTGACTTTATATTCAAATGTGATTTGAATTTCAGAGAAAGGAATATGGATTCATGCTTGGGTGGTCGAAATTAGTCAAGACGGAAAAAATGGTAAAAAGACTTGAAAATGTCAAACTTTGAATTTGATTTAAATGTTAAATTACCATATTGTCCTTGAACTAATTTAAATAATAACACTCGTTGAGATTTGACAAGCTTATCACTTGTATGCAAGTGACTTATTGCATGCAAGACACCTACCCCACTAAGAATGCCAAGTGGTGAGATAAGAAAGCTCTTACATGTAGTTTGCATGTAAAAATGTTTTTTATAAAGGTGAAAAGATTCTTAGATTGAGATTTTAATTTTGTGATTAAAAATTACAAAATAAACCAAGGATTTTTTTTTTTTTTTTTTTTTTTACTTTCAACAAAGGTCTAAAAGTTAGGTTCCTTCTAAAAAGTACCATGCATCTCTCTCTATTTTTCTCTACCATTTCGAGTCCCACAACTCGGTTCCAAGTTTGGAGAATAGTGGGTCAACACTAGTGGTAGTCCCAGCTTCAAGTTCGTGAGGAGATTATAAGAAAAGAAAAACATCAAAGGTGAGATTTTCTTTTAACCCTATTTTTGTTTCAATTAGAGTTGTTTTGCGTGTTGATTACTAAATTTGTTTAGTTGCAATTAGAGTAAATTTGTACCATCTCTCTCTATTTTTCTCCACTGCATGTGTACCGTTTCCATCATAACTCTATGACAGCGGAAGATTTTACAGAATCATTCCTCAATTTAACTTTGGAATCTCAAAATACAATTATATTGACAAAAATAATTAAGAAACTAGTTTTCTTATTAAGACTTAAATGTTAAACATGTTTTCTAATTATAGACTAGAGAAAGAAAAACTTACTTGTTTAACGTTTCTAAATCTACAAAATAAATCTCCAAATTGGAACACCACCCATTAGAGACGTTTCTATCTTCTGGGATGAGATTGATTTGTGGGAACCAATTGGATGAAAAAAAGTTTAGAGATTTTTTAGAGAAACTCTTTTGCAAAAAAGTAAAATTATTAGTTTTTTTTTTCAATATTGAATTGTTAAAGAAAACTATTTACTTCTAGATATTTATAACTCTCTTTTCTTCTTGGAACAGGAGAGAATTATAGGATTCTATTAATTTAAAAAATATGAAATTAATAGAAATTTCACATCTACTAATTAATTAATTATTAATCAATCAATTAATAAGTAATTAAAACATATTTAATTAATATTTCATTTAAATCTTTATTTAATGAATATATCTTCAATATCTTATAGTTTTATATTAATTAAATAAAATAAAATAAAACAAAACTATTAATTAATTCTTTAATTACTTAATAAATAAATTAAATATCTTATATTTAACTTAAATTAAATTTGAATCATATTCAAATATAAGTTTCTCTCCTAACCAATAATTTTAATATGAATCAAATTCAAAAATTTTAATATGAATCAAAATTCAATAATTTTAATATGGATCAAAATTCAATAATTTTAATATGAATCAAATTCACATTAAATTAATATTTGAACTCATTCCCAAAGTAATTTTGAACATTTTAAATTACAATCAATAAAAATAAAGCTCATTACCATTTACGAGTTATGAAGGAGACCTAATGAACCTACATATCAAAAGCTACAACGATCTAAGATTAATTAGCTAAACTCATTAATCACGTTAATCAATATTAGTTAATTGCGTGTACACTCTATTAAAGACTTACAATTGAATTTTTTCACTGTATATATATTTTTATGTCCACGGATATAAACTAGTAACAGTAAGTTAGTCCTTTACGAGTGTTCGTAATACCAACTGGATCAAATTACTGTTTTACCCCTAGGTTACCTCTAATTCTTAAATATTAGTGTTCTTCTAATGAACAACATATTTATGGTCCAACCCATAAACAGAAACCACTCTCCTGCCATAGAGAGGATAGGACCATTTGTTCAAGTCTCGGAGATACCATTTAAGGGAACACTCATCTACTTACCCTAAAGTAGAGAATGGGTGAATTCCATCTTGTGTAATTATGTTTCCAGCTCCCTACTCGGTCTTGTCCCCAAAATGATAAGCTTATTGAGTTGGCAATCTTGCCACTCTGACCCGTATAAATCAAAGGACAATCCCTCTCGAATAGGAATTCATAATACACTCAAGATTAAGACTAAGTTACCTAGGTTATCCTAATGAAATAAAAACCTAATTAGTTAACGGAGTTACATCTAGTGGTTACTATTTTGCGGTCTAGTCTTATGCAAACCCATTGCATAGGATACCCTCACTCACATGTCACCTACATGAATGCGTTGGATCATTGCATTTGTATCAAATACAAAGTGAGTTGTATTCATAGTATTACCAGAATAAGATACCCAATCTTATCCCTATACTATAGACCCTTTAGGCTGGTCTTAAACATTGATTCTTGTATGTCTCTACATACTGTTTAAGATTCATCAAACAACTTAAGATGTTAGTTTATTAGATTTGGGTTATTAAGACAAAACTAATAATATAATCAATAACATTTATTGAAATTATAAAAATAACATTTTATTAATAACGATCAATGAATTATATTTACAATCTACGAGTTTTAGAACATAAATCCTAACATAGAGTTAGTGGGATTATCCAACAAAATGTTGAATTTTTTCACTAACTTTAGTCAAAGGACAAAATGGTCATTTGGTCAAAAGTCAAAGTTTGAAATTTTCAAACTAAAAGTCATTTTGTTCAATATTTTGACTTTTTATCATTTTGTTTACTTTGACTAATGTTGATCTCCCAAGCATGAATCTGCATTCATTTTCTCAAATTTCAAATCATATTTGAATATTGCCAGTCAAAGTTTGACTTTTCAAAAGTAAAAAATTCAACATTTTGACATTTTACATCTTTGACTATTTCCATAATTTTTGAGCTTCTGAGTATGAATTCACATTCATATCTTTAATATGTGAATCTCATTTAAACATAAAGCTCTATCTGTAATCTAATAATCGATTACTACATCACATATATTTGTTAGTTTCTCTCTCCTCAACTAAATCGAACAATTCGACTCATTCTATCATACTCTTCTAAGTTTATTCCATATGAGCTAGTAGGGGAACCTAATGGACCTATAGATCATGGACTCCAATGATTCGACATTAACTGGATAAACTCTTTTAGACCGAGCTAATCAACGTTCATTAACTAATGGGTCATTCAACTAAAGTCATGTAGTTGCACTCCCCTCACTATAGATATATTTTTATCCATTTGATATAACCATGATCAGTAAGTTAATACTTCACAGATTGTTTGTAACCTCGATTGAGTCAAAATACCGTTTTACCCCTAAGACTACATCTTGCTCCTTAAGTCTCATTGATCCACTATTGAACATTTGTTTAAGATCCAACCTACAAACTGAATCCCTCTCGGGTTAATGAGAGGGTGAGACTCTTTGTTCAAGACTTGGATTCAGTCCTTGAGGGAATACCTATCTACTAATTCTAAAGCGGGTAGGAGTGAATTTCGTCTTGCACCATATGTCCACAATTATCCATCCAATCTTACCTCTAAAATGGAAGGCTCATTGGGCCAACACTCATGAGCTACCCTCACCTAAGTAAATTTAACGATAATCTAGTGTGAACAGGAGTTCATGGTTGGTTTAGGGTTAAGATTAAGTTACCTAGGTCATCAATAATTGAGATAGTCAATTTTAAATAGTAAACGATGTTATAACGTAGAAGTGACTATTTCATAGTTCTGTCTTACGTAAACACTTTACATAGGATACCCCACTTTCTTGTGTCTACATTAACGATTTAGGATCATCTCATTTGTACTAACTACAAAACGGGTCACATGCATAGTTTCTTTCAATAAGACATCCAACCTTTATTAATATACTATAGACTATTTAGGCTATATACTTGAATTTGATTCACGTTTTTGTGTCTACATAAAGTTCAAGTTTACTAAGAAAATAGCCTCAGAACTTAGTTTATTAGACTTAAGATTATAGTATTCAATTTCTAAATAATGACTTTTATTGAATAAAATATGATTATAAAGTACAAGTTTTAGAACATAAATTCCAACAAACGTAACTCTCTCTCCATAGCGGAACATAAATTCCAACAAATTCCAACAAATTCCAACAGGCACAAAAGTAAAGTCATGAGAATTTGTATCCAAACTAAACAACACACCACATCGTGGTGGAACTATTATCCTTTTTATAATTTAAAAATTAGCAATAAATTGATGAAGAACCTTGGTAATTTTGAAAACATCCATGTTCCTTTTCTTTAATAAGAAACAAACATGGACTAGAAAACAAATACATCTTATTACAAAAATAAAATACACTAATTAAACAAAATCAAGTGGTCAACATGATATATATATAAAAGGGCATAGAATCCAACGGCATGAACCAAAAGTTACAATGCATTTTCTAATGTTGCATGACGTCCATTGTATCTTTCCTTAAACAAAGAATCGATGCTTTTTAATATGCCAAAATATGGTATCTATATAATCTCATATTTTATTTTGCACATCTTTTCAATTAAATATATATACACATTTCCTCCTATAAATATATAGCCAACAATTTTGATTTACAACTCAATTAAATATGCTAAAGTGAATAAAATTAATTTACAACAATTGGCATCATTTTGAATGATTGGTATAGTCTATTTCATAACTATTTAGTTTTTAGTTTTAACTAATTTTTAAAAAAAATATTAAACCTATAAACACCTCTTTTATTTCTAAATTTTGTATTATGTTGCCTATTTTTATAAATGTTTTAAAAATTAAGTTAAATTTAGAAAAGTAAATAAAAATTATTGCTGTAATTTAGGTGAGGATTCATTTTTCTTACTTAAAAATATGTAAATCACTATAAAAAAAAAATGGAGAGGAAAATGTATGATTTAAAAAAACCTCAAATAGGTTATCCAACAGAAACTACTCTTAGGATTAAAGTAGATTTGATTGTAGATTATAGATTATAGATTAGAGTTTATAGTTTATAGTATAGAGTGTTTAAATTGTATTGGAATATTCACTCTTCTTACCCACTTTAATTTGTTAATTTCATTACATATTCAATAATTATAGCATCATTCTTCTTTTGTACTAAAGGGCAAAAATACCATTATTATTCTCTTCCTTTTCTCTTTTTCTGATTAAACCATTATTCTTTAATTGCTTATACGTTTTTTATGGTAGATTTTAAAATACACCAAAAATAATTCATCCTTTTAAAAAGATAATATAACCAAAATTTAAATCTACCCGATACATAAAAGAAGAATGATATTATAATTATTCCCCATCTATCTACCACTCTCTCATTATTATTCGTTGACAAAAAAACTTTATAACTTATACCAAAATTTTAGATTCTATCGATTACAAACATTTTATAGCTAATCATATCTTTCTATCAGTGATATTCATGTCACTAATAGAATAATATCACTTACTATTATTAATAGAATTTGTTGATGAAGAAATTTCGGCCAATTAAATCCTGCCACATCATCATAACAAATATTCGATAATTATATTTTATTGGATTTTGATAATTAAGTTTACTCAATCCTACCCAATTCAAACTCAACAAGCAGACAAACCTAAGTCCAATAAAGCAAATGGGCCCAAGCCCAAGTCCAAACCCAATAAGACAAATTGGCCCAAGCCTAAGCCCAATCAGGCAAATTGGTCAATGTCCAATCCCAACAAGCAAATGGGCCAAAGCCCACCTAAAACCCACAAATTTTCTCTATAAATAGAGACATTTGTCATTCATTGGGGGGGGGGGGGGGGGGGGTCTTTTGTTGAATGAAGAATTGAAGCTCTGAATTGAAGAATTGAAGATTCAAACTTCTATAAAGCTCTCAAGACGTGCAAGTTCTTATCATCTTCGAGAACATCATTTTCTGAAAGATTGAAGACTTGGAAGATCAAACTTTCCTTGAATTCCAGAAGACTGAAGCTCAAATAGACTTGCAACTATAACATCCTAAAGACCGAAGATCAAGAAATTCTAAGTTTTTTTTAACTTGTATTCGAGAGAAAGCATCAAATGAGTAAATACTAGAGATTGTATACACAATATTCATCAATATAACAAAGTTCAATTTCACGAAATACGTTTCCTCCGAAATCTCGTGTGAACAGTTTACGGAGTAGAAGCAGTACTTCCGCTAGAGAGAGAAATTCCATCATTGAGAATGACAATTCAAGAAGGGCTAACTACTAAAGACAACGTTAAACTACGCCTTTAAGAGTTAGAAGCACCTGATGAAAAGAGACTAGAAGCTCAACAAGCACTCAAATGTTATCAAGCGCGAATGTCCAAAGCTTTTGACAAACATGTAAGGCCCCGATCATTTCAGGTTGGTGAGTTAGTGCTTGCAATAAGAAGACCTATTATCACGACGAGACATATGGGGAATAAGTTTACACCTAAATGGGATGGACCCTACATCGTCAAAGAAGTTTTCACATGAGCATACAAAATCATTGATCAAGACGGTTTACGAATTGGCCCAATCTACGGCAAATTTCTCAAGAAGTTTTGTGCTTAATTTAGTTTTATTAAAAAAAAAAAAAATTGAACTACGTTATGACTTGATTCCTATGTTATAAAAAAGGATACGTAGGCAGCTTAAGGTTCACTTTAGGTTCAGTCACATGTAAAAAAAAAAAATTGTTATCTCACGTCTAAGCAATGCAAAATTTATGGGCAATCACATTTGAATAATAATAAAAATTCATCTAACATTTACAAGGATTGAAAAAAAAAGAGTAAAATGTGGGCAAAAATCATAGCTTCCACTCGAAGTTTTTAAATTCTTCACGTGCAGCCTCCATACTCTTGCGAACAGTAGAGAGAGCTTCTATTACTTCTTCAGTTATAGTAGGTTTGCTTTCGAGAGTGTTGACTTCGTCCTAAAGCTTGACAACTGCTAGCTCTTGCTTGTTTATGGCCTCATTTTTCTCACCAGATAAGAGCGTTAATTGTTCAAACTCAGTATTTATACTCTGAAGTCTGCTCTCTAGTTTCTTCTTTTCCAAAGATAGCTGTGCAGCCCTCTCATGAATAACTTCAGCATCTCCTCGTAGTTGTTCCATCAAGGTTAAGGCTTCCTTAATGGCAGAAATCTTCTCCTCTAATTGACAAGTCTTATCGGTTGATAGCAACTGTGCAGAATATGAAGATTACACATAGTTGAAACTGTCTACTCTCTTAAGGTAACTATTCAAGTATTCTTCAAGAGGAGTCAAGCCATCTGCATGAATCTTTGCAATTCCTGAGAGAACTGTTGCTATTTTTAGCCTAAGTCTTGGGATATATTCAAAAGGGGTGCACATGATCTTGTCTTGAATGTCCATCCACATGCACATAGCTGTTTTCTGAAAGAAATTTGAAACTACATTTTCACCAACCCACTGTGAAGACTCAGGGTGTTTTGCTGCCTGTTTCATAGAGGTGCCTAAAGGCGGCTCAGAAATCTTGAGAGGAGCATGCATGGATATAGCCTTCGTTGAAGGCACTATAGGACAGACACCTCCTCTAGAGGGAGGATTCTTGATATCTTTGCCACCTACTTTCATTTTGCCTAGGCGAATCTCCCCGAGAAGAGCAGAAGGACGTAAGGATACTTCGACTGGTTTTGCAGCAGGTGTCTTCAAAATGCCAACTTCCTCAATAGTCGTATCAGCCATATGAGGACCGGTTAATGATTCATCACTGCATACATCCATAAGCCCTTCAAGATGATCGTCCAAAGGAGACTGCAAAATAAATAAATAAATAAAATAAATAAAAAAGCAATGGATAAATCACGCACAAAGAAGATAAACAATAAAAGAAACTTATTAAAGAAGGAAAATATGCCAACCAGTGGTGGGACATCAGGAATTCACATAGCACTCGAACCCCTTCCGCAAGAGTTATCACCTGATACCTTCGCTTTCTTCAAAGGTATTTTCCAATGACAGTCACTTTTGCTGCTGTCACTCTCATCTTTATGCTCCGCCACAACATTCTCGGGGGTAGGAGCCATTGCTTCAATCAAACGAATTTGCTTACCACCCTGGTTGCTCCCTCAATTCTTGGGTAATCTTGGTTGCGATGGGGGAGGAATGACACTACTCACCAAATGGTGCCTATTATCCTCAAAATAGGCTCATGCTTTGTGGCCCACCAATTCTTAAATTGTTGCGTAACATGCTTGCAAGGCTCTAACAAACGGGCAGACAAGTATAGCTCAGATGAAGTGTTACGCCTCACACATAATCTCCAATGATGTAATATATTATTCAGTGAAATCACAGGCGGTATGCCCCCTATATCATTGGGGATATCCTGGTAAAAGCCAAATTGACTCCCAAATCGATACGGGTTGTATGATGTTACAATCCAAATATTCCCACAACGGGGTGATAAGTAGCAGGAACGCATGCTCGCAAAATAAGAAGTCTGCAGAAATGATGAATCACAAGTATCAATCATGCGTTCATGCTTATTTCGATTTTGAAGACTCGAGTGCCACTAGATTCTTGCACCATTATGGATCAGTTTTCTCGCGCCTCATACTCTCCAAAATAAATAAACCCGCCTTCGCCAGAGAAGTTAGCCATCTTGGGACCTTGAACTTCTTTCGGGAGTGGATAATGAGTTCCAAAATAATGAGCTAACCAACCATGGACGTAATGCATGGGAAAGTGAAAGTTCATGCGTCCTACTGGATTTGAGGCTTTAGTTATTAAACTTGGCCCATGATAAATGTTGGCCAAAACTGGGACTGCAAGACTATAGACAAATCTATCAGCCATCGAGCTTGCAATCCTAAACACTCTAGGGCAAAGAAATGATTCCTTCTGCGGAAACACAAAGAGGCACAACCAGCAAGATAAGAAGGCAGCTAAATACATAGCATCCTTAAGATCATCCCTTATACCGAGTTCTGTAAATAACATGTTTTCTCTGGAGGACCATTCTCGAGATCGGACCTTTGAGCCATCAGGGTTTTGAGTAGATCTTGAGTGTGATGCCTTCTTTTGCTTCCGTGCAATAGGCTTATCATAGTTCCTGGATCCAAGGTACCAAAATGAAATCCATGAGCTAATAGCCACTTGGAGTCATTTTTGGAAGAGGTCTTGTGGTCAGCCTTCTGCATACAAATTATTGAATAATATGCCTGAAAAAGATATTGACATGTTATCAATTTTGTCTTATCTCGTGTAGAAAATAACTTTTTGTAAGAGGGGATGACTTCCTCGTAGAACTCCCCTTTAATTGGAAGGCCCCCAAATGACCACATGTTCCACGGAGAAATAGATAACTCGCCCGCCATAGTATGAAGAGTATTAGTCGAAGGACACCAAGCTTCACAAAATGCTCGAACCGCATCACTATTACGATCATAGGTGTACAAAGAAGCTGTTACAGCGCCAAATAAACGAGCATCGTAGAGAATTCGCGAATTTCGACCAACTACAAACTCTAGCCACTCCCAATAGCAATCAGTAAAGCAAAACTCTCTAGGGACTTTAGTCACAGCACCCCAACGTGTTTGACCTTCAATTAGACGATGCCCAAGAGTGAGAGCCCTTTTAGAAGTAGGAGCCTCATCATGGATAAAAGATTGCAAGACCCATACGTTCTTCCCCTCAGACAAAGACATTTCTACAGATAATTTGGGAAGAGTCGAACTGTTGTCCAAACGTGGCCAACGATCTGCAAAAGGGCCAGCCCACAACTTCTCCACAAGAAGACTAAGTCCATCTTCTCTCGATTGAGTTTTGTCAGAAAGTATTACAAGATATCTGTTTTAATTCACGAATCGTTCTATGAAGTAAACCATTGTTCTACAAAAAAAAAAAAAAAAAATCACCAAAGGAGCGTCAGTGTTGATGACTTGCTTTTAATATATATATATGTATAGAAAAATAAGTATTACGAAATTCAAGTTGCCAAAGCAATAGGCAACATGATAGAGTTGCATCGTCTATCATGTACAAACTCAATAAGTCTCAGCAGTACTGAGCGACATGATATAGTTGCATCGTCTATCATGTACAAACCCAATAAGTCCCAACAGTACCGGGTGACATGATAGAGTTGCATCGTCTATCATGTACAAACCCAATAAGTCTCCGCAGTACTAAGTGACATGATATAGTTGTTTATCATGTACAAAGCCAATAAGTCTGAGCAGTACTGGGTGACATGATAGAGTTGCATCGTCTATCACGACAAACCCAATAAGTCCCAACAGTATTGGGCGACATGATAGAGTTGCATCGTTTATCGTGTACAAACCCAATAAGTCTCAGCAATACTGGGTGACATGATAGAACCCAATAAGTCTTTGCAGTACTGGACGACATGATAGAGTTGCATCATCTATCATGTACAAATCCAATAAGTCGCAACAACAGTGGGCGCCTTACAAACCCAATAAACCAGGATATTGAAAGCCAAACCAAGATACTTACGTCTTTAAAGAAACAGTTTTTTTAAAAAATATATATAAAAAAAAATCTTAACCTTAAGAACTTGTAGTTGGTGCAATGTCACATACACTAACCTTAAAAAATATTATATATTATATATATATATAATATATATATATATATATATATATATATATTATATATATAATATATATATATATATATATTATTAATAAAGTAGGTAGGGTAGCAACTTAAAAGAATATACATATACATTATATAAATAAAACTTTCTAAAATGGAAAATAAAAAAAAGCAAATAACAAATATATATATACATATATAAAATCACAAAAAAAAAACTAAAAAGTAAATGAGAATATATATATTGACACGTGAATACAAAACAAAATAAAGAAATATATATATATAATAATAAATCAATTGTTTGTAAAAAGAGATATTTTTTTTAAAAAAAATTAAAATTAAAGAAAAAAAAAAAAAACCTCAGCGGCCGTCTCACTTATTTTTCTTTCTTTCTTTCTTTCTTTTCTCTTTCTTTCTTCCTCTTTTCTTCTTCTTTCGTCTCTGTCTTTTCTGTTCCTTTTCTTTCTTCTTTCTTCTTTCCTTTCTTCTCTTCTCATTTACTTCTTTCTTCTATTTTTTTCTTTCTTTTCCTTTCTTTTTCTATACCACTCCATCTCCGTGTCGGATAATTTTTTTTTTAAATAAAAAAAAGAAAAAAAAAGAGATATGACTAAATTACTTTTATGCGGAGTAGCCACGGAAAGAAAGTGACGGAATAAGTTTTGATGGCTTCTTTCTTCTTTCTTTTTAGTTGCTTCCCTTTCTTTTCCACTTCAACTGTTTATAGGGATAAGAAATTATAAATTGGATGAAATAAGAGATAGAAGTAAATCTTGGTTGATTTCATTTTTTTTTTTGTTAACATCTTTGAATGAATCTTTTAATTGAGATCTTTAAATATATTTTATTAAGAAATTAAGTATTTGTTTTAACAAATCTCAATTTTTAAAATATATATATAAATAAATAAAAATAATTTTATTTAGGTGGAATATTAAAAATATACATATATATTTGAATATTGGCAATTTTCCCAACTTTAACCTCCAATTAAATTTTCAAATATATATATATATATATATATATATATATATACAAAATTTGAAATAAAATAAAATTTTAAATTAAATCCAAAATTCACCTAATCTCATACCTTATTTTAATCACACTCATGCATAGTGTGATTAATTTGTCATATTAACTGAAATCATAGTCAAGAACAAATCACTTAGTATTTTTTTGTTTCAGTTTATCGTTTTCGAGACTCGTCCACCCATACACGTGCAGTAATCTCGAAAGGGGCATTTGTTGAGCAAGAAATTTCGACCAATTAAATCATGCCACATCATCATAACAAATATTCGATAATTATATTTTATTGGATTTTGATATTTAAGTTTACTCAATCCAACCCAATTCAAACTCAACAAGCAGACGAACCCAAGCCCAATAAAGCAAATGGGCCCAAGCCCAAGTCCAAACCCAATAAGGCAAATTGGCTCAAGCCTTAGCCCAACAGACAAATTGGTCAAAGTTCAATCCCAACAAGCAAATAGGCCAAAGCCCACCTAAAACACACAAATTTTCTCTATAAATAGAGACATTTGTCATTCATTTGGGGGGTCTTTTGTTGAATGAAAAATTGAAGTTTTGAAGTATTGAAGATTCAAACTTCTATAAAGCTCTCAAGACGTGCAAGTTCTTATCATCTTCGAGAACATCATCTTCTGAAAGATTAAAGACTTGGAAGATCAAACTTTCCTTGAATTCCAGAATACTGAAGCTCAAATAGACTTGCAACTATAACATCCTAAAGGCCGAAGATCAAGAAATTCTAAGTTTTTTTTTTTTAACTTGTATTCGAGAAAAAGCATCAAAGGAGTAAATACTAGAGATTGTATTCACAATATTCATCAATATAACACAGTTCAATTTTACGAAATACGTTTCTTCCGAAATCTCGTGTGAACAGAATCCAAAAAAATTCTTATAACGTGTAAGTATTTTAATTTATTTTGCTATTTTTTAAAATATCCTAACTTTATATTTATTTTTGTTATATATATATATTTGGCATCGAGATCCCATTTCTTGTGTTAAACATTCTCTATTCCTTTTGATTTCGGTTTAATTTGGAGTTGATTAAAAAGGAATTTATATTGATCCAATCTAGTTCGAATTACTTAATTAAATATGAGAGGTTAATTTTCATAAATAGAACAAAGTATCAAAATATTTACTATCTTTAGAACAATTTAAGAAAAATTTATTACGGCGGATTATTTTCTCAGAATTTCATATTTGTCCTGATCGGTGTATAATGATTTTTGTATCATTTTCTCTTTTCTCTTCTTTATGATCTTCGACAATATTCTTTTTTTCATCGTGTGACAAATATAAAAAATCACTCGATATTGGATAGCTCAATCTAAACAATCAAATCTAAATAAAAATAGTCAAATTTAAACTATCAAGTCTAAACGATCATGTAAAAAATAGCCAAATTTAACGATTGGGTAACAAATATTTTGGCAACCCAAAACAAAATTTTTTTTGGTAAGTTGTGAGTTACAAACTTACACTTAAGCATTGTTTGGTCATTTTGAAAATTCAATAATGCTTACACAGGTTTTGAATACATTTTAGGTTAGATTAAGTTTGTTGCACTTACACACTCGACTGTCATTTTTGGTCTTGGAACTGCTTTTTTCAACTTTTTTGGTAGATTATGACTTAATATTTTATGCCAAAAAGGTTATTCATTATAAAATACATTTGAATTATTTATGATAAAGCCCATTTAAAATGCAAAACAATTTCTTTATAACTAAAACAAATATTTTGTTTTTAAAATTTAGATTAAAAAAATGAAATTTTAGTGCAAAATCTGAAATAAAATTTTGAGTAATGATAAAGAAAAAAATATGGGCAAGGATAAACATGTGGATGGATATGAGGTTATCTTTGTGATGGTTGATAGATTGAGTAAATATGAGCATTTTGTACCACTAAAACATTCATACACGACCAAAGGAGTAGCTGAAGTGTTTGTCAAAGGAGATAGTACGATTAGATGGGTTTCCAAAATCTATAGTCTCGAATAGGGATAAGGTATTTTTAAGCCATTTCTGGAGGGAGTTATTCAATTGGGTGATACAAGATTGAACCGAGGAGTGAAAGCTATTTGCACTGTTTTTGCGGAGAAAAACAAAAAGAATGGATAAAGTGGCTGCATTCTTTGTACCAACGTTCATTGTTTAGATAGATTTGATTTAGGTTGGTTCAAAAAAACACCTTCACCTCAACCTATGTGCAGTATTCCCCTATTAAACCATCAACTTTTGTACTTTACAGAAAAAAATCATTAACTTACTTTCGTAAGTGCACCCATTTATACCAATATTTAAATTTTATTTTCAAAACATAGTTTGAAACTTATCATTCTATTAATTAAATATCTCAATTTTCATAAATGAATCAATTAATTATTAAGATTAATTTTTAAAAAATTGTTCATGCATCACTTGTGTGCATGTAGAACCTTTAAATGTCAAATAATGAACAAAATAGATTATTTTGCCTTAGTGCAGACTGCAGAGACGATTTTCAACTACCTCTTTCTAATTTTAAACTATCAACCAAATCGTTTTTTCCCATCTGTTTTCCTCTCTCTTTTTCTCTAAAGTTAGAAAATGAAATATTAATTATTCCTCAGGTAACAATTTGCTGTTCCTAAAATTTATTAATCTACCTCTCAAATTTTCAATTATGGTGTCCATGAATTCATTTCTATACACACTTCAATTCCTAACTAAATTTTAATGAATTAAAAAGTAGCTTTACTTTTTTAATTTGCAATTCGTTTCGATTTTATAAAACATTGGTATACGGTGGATAACAATACATGAACTTAACTCTTAAAAATTGAAAAGAAAAACTAAATACAGTAGTCATCAAATGGTGCTTCAATAATATCAATCTAGAAGGAAGACTATAAAAAGAAGAACAGCATAATTGAACAAAGGAATTGACACTGTTAGTATCTATCAATACCTTGTAAATATTTTTAGCAAATTTGACCATTTACAATAGTTATTTTTTTTAAAATATATATAAAGTGTTAAATAATAAATAATAATTGTTCATTATTTTATGACTCATATGGATCATACAGCCATTGGCAATTCCAAAACGGCCTCAAGAGTTTTTCAATCCCCTCCAAAATGGCAATCGAAACATCCTCTTTACCATTATATAGAGAATGAAACTTATTCACATACTCATAATAAAAACTTTCGAAAACTATTAAAAAAAGCCACGAAGTACTTCCGTAGAAAAACAAAAGAATCAAAGAGGGAAAAAGAACAAAAAGCAAACATTTTTTTTTTTCCTTTTGAAGAGTAGAGCTAGCCCATGATAAACCAACTGATCATGGGGTTGATAAATGTTTAGAAAGTTGAAGAAGAAGTACTCTTGATTTGATGCTTGAGAATCAATGGTGATCTATCAACCTTTTGAGAGATCATCAAACGACTCTTGGGTTCATCACCATGATCAATATCTTCTTGATCACCTTTATTGCCTCTTAGAGGGGTTTTGAAGGTCACACTTGCCCTGTTGATGGCTTCTGAGGAAGAAGAAGAAGAAGATGGTTTAGGGTAAAGGAGATCAGTGGGAAAGAAGTTGTACTGGAGCCCAGCCATGGCTGACCACAAACCTAAAAAACCCTAACTTTTACCCAAAAGAAGAGAGAGTTTCTTAAAGGTTTTCTTTCTTCTTCTTCTTTTTTTTTTTTCTTTTTTCTTCTTCCTTTCTGTGTGCAATGGAAATGAAGATCAAAGTCTTGTATTTATAGACAGAAAACTGTGACACTTGGTTGGTTGTGATTTGTGATCCCTAGTTATAAGAAGGGTTTTTAAAAATAACATTTCCTATTTATGAGTGTGTCCTTTGGAGATGTTTAAAAATGGTTTGACTTGAGACTAGTAAGCAATATCACCCATCTCTGTACCAAATTGCATATTTTGTGGTTTAGAATATAGACTTTTTTGAAGAGACTAAGAGAGAGATTTAGTTTGGTTTTTAAGGCCATGTGATGGGGTCGTGGATGGAAAGAAATGTGGAGAGTTTTGTGTATAATATTGATCCAAATTGGTTGGTAGGGATCAAATGGAAAAATCATGTGGGAAGCTGTTAACTAATTCCCTTTTTCTTTTTCTCTCTTCTATTGAAGGGGATTCTGTTTGATCTGGGGCCCAACTTATTTTTGGTTATGTTACCTAACCTCTTTTTGCTTCTTAAACTCAAATTTCGTTATAGGATTTTCTTTTTCTTTTTCTTTTTCTTTTACCAATTACTTCATTTAGAGGCCCGAACGAAAAGTTGTCAACATTAAGATATAGAGGGAAAATGGTCCTCTGTTTACACACATGAATTTACTCACAACTTTCTTCCATAGTTGATGCTATATGCTTTATAAGCACATACTCATCATCTATACTCTCATTCAAAAGTTCACTCCAGTGCTTTACACTCTACCATCTATGTTTTATGTCATATGTTCGCTATCTGATGTCAGAAAAATTCATAATATAAAAAGCAAGAAGAAACGTAGAAAAAGAAGGGAAAAATGGAAAAAAGTGGAAGGAGAAATGCAAAAGGAAAAAGAACGAGAAGAAGAGATGCTACAGAATGAAGAATGATAATATCATATGGTGATACCATAACCAAAACGAAATTTCTTTTGTTGATTTTGAAACTTACTTGGGGTTAATTTTCCTTCAAAGTCTCCCTCCATGCAATTATTCTTTAGGTTACCATTGATTTTTTAGTTTTTTTTTTTTTTTTTTTTTTTTTTTTTTTAAAAGTATATATATACTGAAGAAAACATATGCATCGAAAAACACAAAGCTTGTAAAAGGGAGGGGTCTGAAGAGAAACAAAACACCTAACAAAGACTCAACATCTCTAAGGTCTTTTTCAACCCCTTTCAAGTATTGCTTCGCCCAAGGAGGTCATGGACTCCCTAGTTAAAAAGAAGAAAAAAAACTATATCTATCCTATATATAAAAGTATGGATAGATAAAACTTTTTCTTTCCAATTTTGTCCTTCTCCCTTTCCTACTTTGGTTTTATTGTAATTTGCTTTTTATTTATTTTTTAATTTAAAATTAATTATTAATAAATACATATACATTAATAATTTAAACTTTTTCTTTCCAATTAATTATATCATTAATATTTTCCTAAAACTATTCACATCCCTTCATCTTCCACCTATTCACATTCCCTTATCTCACATTAAATGTTTTGTAATTATTTCAACCTTTCAAATTCCTTCCCTTTTTAAATCTTTAGGTATAAATATTCAATTCTTTTTCTTTCTTTTTTTCATGTTCAAGTCACAACAAAAAAGGTGGTGTGTGAAGGAATTGGTCTTTCAACAAGTTCAAATGAAGATTTATGAGTCAAGGTTACAAAAGCCCACAAACCTTCATTTGAACCTATTGAGACGGACATTCCAATTTTGAACAACATTTCTAACAATTTGAAGTTTGAGTTGAGGAGAGCAAGTTTGGTTTTGAGGCTAAAATGGCTCTGTACATTATATAAGTAAAAAATGTCTCTATTTTATGGTTGTTGCTGACGTTACATACAATTTGAGGTGAGGGGTTGTCTTTTGAGGTTTATGCCATAATATTGGTGCTGCTTGCAAGCTTGAAGAGAGATCTCTATGTTGTTTGTTAGTCACTTTTGTTTTTGTCTAACATTAAAAATAGAGAAGACAAAAAAATAAAAAAGAAAATTTTGGACAAGCAAGAAAGAAAAAAAAAATTGTTGTATAGGCCTTACGGAAATTGAATAATAAGAAAATTTATTCTTTGTGGGCTGATTATTTACTTTTTATCTATTGGTTTGGTTTAAAATGATCTTGATTTAAGTGAAAAACAGACTTTTCTTCTCGAGCGTATTATTTAAAATTTAAATGTTGGTTTTAGTAGTCATCGAACTTATCCCAAAATTATTCATCAATCTAAAGTTTGATTGAATGAATATGTTTCATAGTCATACTATCAAGTGTTTTATATCTTTTAGCTCATTCTATTTATACATGCATATAACAAGTGTTGAGGAATAAATCTCTCTAAAAATAAAGTTGAAAAATGTATTTTAAAAAATTAATTTTAAAAATCGTGAGTAAATAAATATAGTTGCATTCTATTTGTGTGAAAAATTAACGTGCATGTTACCAACTAGTATTTTAAAAAATAAATATAGCAAATTTGTCAAAGTCTATCGTCGGTAGACTGTATAGTAGACATTGGTGTATCGAGAATGAATAGAAGTTATTGTATTAACATTTTTTAAAAAAGATGTTATATATTTAATTATTATTTTAAAACTGTCTTGTATTAGAATAGCAATTTTATACTTTATTAGGCTTTAGCCATGGTAGAGCTCCAAGAATTCACAACTCCCATCTGTTATCTCTCAAAAGATATTATCATTCCTCTCCACCCTACAACCCTTATAGCACAACACAAACTCTCTTTTGTCATAAAGGCTTCACTACTCCCAAAAGAAGTACAGAGAGGATCGCTCTCGATCAACCCTTCAATATATATGTCTAATAAATTAAAAGCAAATCAAGGGTAGGTTACCATTAAATTTTTATTATTGACCTATATGCTATGCTACATACTATCTACTCAATACTATTACTAATAACTCTATTGCCTAATCTAATAACTAACCATCTTATATAGGGGCACTGGGTTGTGTATCTAGTATCTATTATAATGTATTGTCTTGTTTTGTTGATGTACATGGCTTGTCATCCAATCCAATTTTCCTCAACTCTCTTGGCAATTAGCATCTTTTTGTATAGTTTTGGGATGTTTTCAAATTACATAATCTATTGTTTTACCAAAATATGTTACATTCCTTGCTAAACATTGAATGAAGTGATTGATTAGATTAATAAATAAGACAACTTCTACCATTGTTACAGGGTTCTTATGCATGCATCTCTTATTTCAAATAAAATGGATTCTCAAAACTTTGGCAAGAATATTACAACTTTTCCTTTTAAAGACATACAAGTTAGAGAGGTTCTATCAAGTGTTAAAGGTGGTTGTGTTTTCATTGCTATTCCCAAAAATACTGGAAGTTTCTTGATAAGGGTAAAGTTCCAAGGCTAGTACGACTCTCACTTGTTGGTTCTCAAATGAAAGATCGTAAGTGACGTCCACGACAAATTTACTAAACAAAGGTAATAAAAAGTAAAAACTAAGTTACTAACCTCATGAAAGTTTTAGGCACTTATTTATAAAACTAAATGACATGACCAACCACTTGAAAATACCTTCATTCATCGAACTGTAATAGCACCAAGTCAGCCATAGACATGGTATCACCTGTATGATTATTGGAAATCGAACCAAACTTAACGATAGACACTTGGTTACTAAGGTATATACTTGGAGGAATAAGATAGAGAGATGGGTCGAGCATAAATCTGAACAAGAACACGTCTACAGACCGACCGCTTCAGCATGAAATTTGCAAGAATGGGCAGAAGATCCTTAATCTAATACTCTATCTAGATAAAGCACCCATTACACACAAGTGCGGCGGATGCGTTACACTTCAATGACCCAGAATTTCGACTAGAGAGTATTCAGCCCAAATGAAAGACTCATTGTTTCATTTCTGAACCTGACCTCCACCATGAATCTGTATGGTGGTAGGTCAGGAACATTTCAGGCATGCTACAGGAAGGCTTTCTAAAGATGCCATTACTCTCAATCACAGTCTGACATAATTTCACATGCTAGACATCTGTGGAACAGCTACACCAATATTAAGGAAACTTCAACACAAAAACAACAAAGTTCGCAATCATACTAATCCCAACTCCAAACCTTCAGATAGGTAGAAATACCCTAAACTTTAAACAAGTATCTCAAAAGAAAACATGAACAATTGTGAATTATGAGAAAAGCAATCTGCATAGAGCCATTTCCCATCATTTCTATCTCCACATAACATTAATTAAAGTCATGTATTAAGAGAGGTTGTACCAAAAAAAGAAAAAAGAAAAAAGAAAAATGGTGCATCTAATGAAAAGAACAAAGATGAATAAGATTTGATTCCCTTAATTTTTCTTTAGAAATCCCTCAATGTCCTGGCTATTCACAGAACATAATGAAGAAATCAACACTATCCTAGTTTTTTAGTCTTTTATGGTATTTACAATGATTATTGTGCATAAAACGATGAGGTCTCAAGCATATACATATGTATAGTGTATATATTTGACAGGTGACTTTTGAAGCACTTCTCTTTTCTGTGAAGTCGTATGAGGTGTGAACTAGGATTAACATGCTAAAGAGAGAAATGGCTATAAGCTATAACTAACTCATAATCTTATGAACAACCATCAGCAGAAGTAAATGTGATAATGCACTTGCATCAGTATGATGATTAGCTTACAATAAAGTAACTCTATATTCATCTTAGTCTCTATCCTTTACCAGATTACCGATCATGTTTACCAAAGATGGAGTTCCCTTTGCCATGATCTCAAGCCTGGAGGCATTAGATGCGTGAGAGAATAAGGAAAGCCCAAAGAGTAACAGCTCGGGAAGAAACAGTCGTGATGACAAGAATCCATGCCAATAACGAGGTTCAAGATCAAAAAATGCATCAAAAAACCTTCTTGTACCCTTTAGATCCAGCTTCAACAAGATATCCATCCCAAAACAGAAAAACTCCCTCTGTCTCCTCCTTTCAATGGGCCATAGATCTTTCCAAACTTCAGAGGATATTGCATCACCCATGAAACGTCCATCTGAACCAAGGCATCGAACTATTGCACTAGCAACAATAGGTGCTGCTGCTAGAGTTCTTGCTACCATATATCCAGTTGAAGGGTGCACCATCCCTGCTGTTCCACCAATTCCAACAACTCTTTGAGGAAGAACTGGCAGCGGTCCACCCATTGGGATGACACAATGCTCATCCTCTTCTATGCTTTTCACTTTTATTCCCAAGTGATTCAATCTTGCCTCCATTCTTTCCTGGATATCGCTCATTTGTAATCCAGGTCGAGCTACCAGAGAAGTTTCTTCTAGAAATATCCGATTTGATGAAAAGGGCATTGCATAAAGAAATGTAGGAATTTTGCTATTTCGGTCCTTCAAAATCATATTATTATTCAGATGTGAATCCCTCCAGTCCATAAAGACCATCTTGTTAACGTCGAATGGATGTTCCTCCACCTCAGCTAAAATCCCATAAGCTACTTGGTAGCCCGGATTGTAAGGCTTATCATATTGGACAAGGCATCGAGAGAAGCCAGTAGCATCAAGAACAATGGCAGCTTGAATGGTCACTCCATCATTGCAAATTATCAAAGATTTGAACTCCTCATGTATAACTTTAATAACTTTAGCTTCATGAAACTTAACACCATTGGAAATGCATTTCTGCAACATTTTTGACTTGAGCTGCTTTCTATTAACCCTCCCATAAGGTCGAGCAAGATCTTTTGTTGATTGTTCATTGGTGAACACAACAGCACCGGACCAAGTCGTGTCAAGACAATCAAGCAAATCCATTGCCTCAAATTCATCCACCCAAACCCCATAATTGTTGGGCCAAATCAACTTGGGGGATGGGTCAATTGCACAAACTGAAAGACCTGCCTCTGAGACCTGTTGTGCAACAGCAAGCCCTGCAGGGCCACCACCCACAACCGCGAGATCGACAACAAGGCCCTTCGAAGGATCAAACATAGGAAGTTCAAACTCAAGATTTTCCTTCTTGGTTTCAGGAACAAGCTCCAAAAGAGCACTACTTTTCACACCAACACAACCCCCTTTCTTCAATTTCAGACGACTCTTTCTTTGACCAAATCCAAATTCCTGACCGTGAAACTTCGTACCCCTCACACCACTCAATTTTTCTGAAACCCCATGTAATGGTTGCAGAAAACCATACTTGTTATTGATTTTAAGCAAAGTATCCATGGATTTACTAAAAGGTCAACACAAAACTCCCAAAACCCAAACTATTGAAACTACAGAGCAACAGAAACAGAATTTTCAGCAAAGCTAAAACGGGAATCCCCACAGAAACCCAATATCCAGAAACCTCAAAAAAAGAAAAAAAAAGAAAAAAAAAAAAAAAAGAAACGAACCAATAGACGAAGGATCCAAATGGGGTGCAGAAAAATTCCAAGAGATCCCCAAAAACTTCAGAAGAACAGGGATAAGTTCAATGGAAATCAATGGATAAAACATGAAGAGGGGTTATGTTTGGAGGCGAACCTGAGGACGCAAAGGATGTCCATTTGGTTCCAGTGGATTGGAGGGATGTGTAGAGTTATGGCCAGTCCCAAATTTGACGAACTGACTTCGCCGGCCACTGGTCTCGAAGAGATGGAAATTAGAGGAATTTGAGAAGATTGGGATTTTGGCAGTGACGACAGTTGGAGGATGGCTCCATATTCTCTCGCCAATTAATGGTGGTGATAACTGATAGCGACTTGAGAGTGAATATCGGTCGCTCAATTTGCTTTCTCCACTGCTTAAAAATGGTATGATGATGATAAATAGAATGGTGGGTGTTTTTGTTTGAACTCAATTGATGTTTATTCCAGGATTTGATGTGTGATTTGCAAAGTAGTGAACCATTTTTTAATGCTTTGGTAGTTCATATTAGTTTAAATGTAAATCTAGATCAACATGATTCTTAAAAGTTGTTATGTGGCCAGCAATAATAAACAAAGGTAGTTAAATTTATATAAGTAGTTTTATTGTTGTTATCGTATATGAAGTCCAGGAGGTAAATTAACAATTATAAATGATTAAGACTGATTTGGGATATACTCAATTCTGAATAATAATACATCATAATTAAAATATATAATAGTAGAGAGGTTTTAAGTTTTTCATGAAAGAACAGTACTTCTCCTTTGCTAATCCGTTGTCTTATTTCATGGGGAGATTGGCCTCCCTAGTTTTGGTATACGCGCCCATTTGTCCTTATTAATTTGCTTTCACCATCCACATTAGTCGTTCCTGGAGTTCCATCTTTAATCACTCTATTCACGATTCCATTTTGTCAAACCACTACCGATCTCAGTCGGTTCGGTTTGGAGATTTTTTTGGACCAATCCAAATTTTCAAGCTTGTCAAATCCACGGCTCAAATTCAACTCAACCCAACTCTCCAAATTTGGGTTGGACTAGCTTATCCGATTATTTATTTATTTTCTTTTAAGTATATTATTTATTAACTTAAAATATTTAAAATTTGTAACTAAAATTTCATAAATCTCAAATGAAACTCAAATATTATCAAAACTCCTACAACACAGTCTAATTCAAATAATCTAGTTTAGTTTAGTTGGTATTGTCACACCCTAAATCTCAATACGACCAAAACACTCAAGTAATGAGAATAGGATGTGATTTAGTTACAACCTTGACATTTTCTTATCGACTAATTCAACCTCAATTCTTTTAAACTACTAAGACAAAACATAACGCAACAGAAGTCATACCAAACGCCAATCACATTCAAAGACATTTTTAATGCAAAAAACTTAACGCGATCAATTCAGCCAAAACTTACACTTTATGAATAACAGGCATTTAAGTGAACATAACTTACAACACTTTGATCTAAAGTTACGTTAAATAAACTCTTAAATGCCTAGTAGCCTTCTCATCTTGCCGCAAATCCTTCAACCTTCTTTTTTACTTGGCCTAAATGCATGATCCTGGAAGATAGATTTTGAAAACGTTAGTCGAAAGACTGAGTGAAGTTTTATGAAAACCTTTCTCAATATCTTTTCAGTAATCATTTCGCAAATATAATATCAAATCATTTACACACCAACAAATCATTTCTTTTCGCATAAACCTTTCTTTATGCTTAACAAATCATTTTGCAAACATTTCATTTTACCAAGGATCCCGAATCACTCTCTACGCTAGGTCACGTAACTTTGCATTTATATTCATCAGCATCCGAGAGTATTCTGATTCATCCTTGTTGCTCAAACCGCTAAGCATTATACGCTCCTTTCAACGCATAAGCGAGCTTCATCACCACGTAGTCTCGTATACTCATGGTGCCCTTTAACTCTTTATGTGCACATAAAAGTTAGCTTATTCAAAGGAAGTAACTAATGGTTTGCAAACTATATCATAAACATTAAGATTAAATCATGCTTTGAGCACGAAAACACTTTTTCATATAAATCTCTTTTAGAAATCATTATGAATCGAAATCATTAACTCAAATTAGTAGAGATTTATAAGGAAACATTTGACATAAAATATTAAGGAAAACACTCACAAAAATTTGAAAGAAAAGCACTCACTCTTCAACTTTCCTCTTCTCGCAGAGACCAAGTGGCAAATTCTCTATTTATACTACTGTTTTAATATGGATTAGTCATCCTTAGTTCTTTATCCGATCGCTAGCTCCTACTTCAACCTTACACTTGGAAAATGTATATTTATTTTAGCCATGCATAAAACATTAATATTACACGTTAACCCTTGTCAAATCAGATTTGACATCTTCTCGATGGATAACTAACTCTCTTCCTTTAAGGCATAATAATATACCATTCCTTATGTCCCATAGTTAAAAATAGGTTCGTCAACCATACAATCAGTTCAAGGAGTTAATCAAAGATAATCAAAGCATGAATTGATGGATTGACAAACCTATTTTTAACTATGGGCCATCAATTCAAGGAGTTAGCAACCCATCGACTATTCCATCTTTAGACGAAGGGGTAAATATTGCCCGTGGCTATGGAGGACTGTCTTTGAAAAGCTATGCAAATGTTCAAGTTTCATGTTGTGATTATTTACTTACAAATGTATTCAATCTCCGGTTTTATACTAAAATGTTTACGAAAACCTATTTTATAAAACTGTTGCTCACTAAGTCTTTCGACTTACCCTTTCAAAAATGTTTTCTCACTTTCTAGGTACAGATTGTGGATCTCTGCATGATGAACATACCATTGCCAGGCCAACGTAGTTTTTCTTTATACAAAGGACATTGTTAGTTTCAAAATAGTCATGTGACTGTTCAAACACCTATACATTCATGATTATTCTTTATTCATGTTATATTTTATAAAGATTTCAAGTGGATCACATTACGGTTTTAAGCATTTCAAGTTAAAAGACTTCGGTTGTTAACTGTTTCACAGTCACGGCTCCATGTCATGGATCAGTTGAAGTTGTTCAAGAGGCAAATGGCTTCGGCTGACATCACGCTACGTTTCGAGATGAGCAAGCAGATGTTCGGAGCAGGATGTGACATTCAATATCCAAAATTTTCCTCTTACTATAGCTGCAAGTTCTTGCGTTTTGCTTTCCTTAGAAATATCATGATTGAAATGGAAAAGAAATCAAGAAGCTGGAGAAACGAAGGAGAAATGACCTAAAAAAACTCATTTTTCCTTTTCTCTTTTCTCTTTTCTTTTCTTTCTTTTCTTTTCTTTCTTTTTTTTTTTTCTCTTTTAAAAAATATATAACTAATCCACTAACCCCAAATTTCTTTGCTTGGAACATCTAAGTATAGTTTAATTTAGGTAATTAAACACAACTTCAATTTTCTTCCAATTAAATATGCAACTCTTGTTGCTTACTAAATATTTTTTTTGGTTATAAAATTTACTTTATTTTAACGTGTCAACCATAGCTTGAACTTAACTTAAGTAAATCAGACAATTTATCAATATTATGAAAGAAAATAAAGCTCAAGTTTATAAAAGTTGTGCAAATGTGGTGAGCTCTAGTTTAATCTCACTACTGGACTTGAATACTGCACCCCATCCATGACCTTACAAATTACAATGGCTTAAATGATTGTGGAGAACTCAAGGGGACTAAGCGCAGATGAAAGTTCTATTTGCCATAAGGAGATACAAGAATGATCAAGTATTTTGTGACATGGTACTCATGCATACAGGTGACATACGCCTTGGAAGGCATTGGCAATTTGATAGAAAAGTTATTTATGATGGTTTTCTTAATTGTTACACTTTCACACACAATGGTAAGAAAATTGTACTTGTACCCCTTTTCACTAACTAAGTGTTTATTGATCAAGAAAAGTTAGAAAAAGGAAGAGAAGAATTCACAACAAAAGCAAAAAAAAAAAAAAAAAAAAAGAGTTTGTGAGAAAATGAGGGATTGAAAAATGAGAGAGAGAGAGATTGAGAAAAAATGAGAGATTGAGAAAAAAGTAAGATCATAGCTCGCGACTTAGAGAGGAAAAAGAGAGAAAATTAGCAATTGGAGTGCTAAGTCTTGTGAGGTTAGAAGGGGTATATTTTATAAAAGAACCATACTTGTCACGTCCCGCCCTACTAGCCACTTTATCTACCAGAAGAAGGCATGTCACTTAGACACTCAACACGTACCTCTCCGCGAGACAACGAGTTGAATGCCTAGTAAGCAAAACTTCTCAAACCAATCTCCATTGCAAAGCTCCAACTTCGAACTTAGGAGATCTCTACAACTCAATGTAGTGGAACATACTAGAACAACCAACTTAGCTTAATTGTCTACCCTTCAACGCTTAAACTCAAAGCCACTCAGAGATAAACACGAAAAAGATAAGACTCATCCCACACACAGAAATGGGATGTAGCCCTCTTTGGACATAATAACTTTAAATCATCCAAAGACGGGTAACTTGATAAGCTTTTCTGCGTCACAACTCATCTTACCTTTTATAACTTGGCCTCAACGTCTTATTACCTAGGGAAGGAAAACTTAAACATGTAAGTCAAATACTTAGTAAGGGAGAGTTTTAGAAAACCTTTTTGGGAATAAAAGTCAAGCATAAATCATTTCCTTTTCTCAAATGCGTTTTCCAACGCCTCATTTCATAAATCACAGAAATCTAACATTAGTTTCTCTTATTCCTTTCCACCAAGAACATGAATCCTTTCCCTCATCAAGCCTACCACAATTCGCTCTCGCCAGTATCTTGCGATTTAGCTACTATGATGTTCATTCCATCCATAGCATCTGGGAAGTTTCTCAATTCATTCCTTTCTTTTTGCATCGGTCATTCACACAATGTCATTCACATTATACACACACCTATAAGCATTTCTCACTTGATAGGAATAAGAATAATGGTTTGCACGCATTCATTACAATCAGCACATAGAAAATCATAGTTTTCTCTTTTAAACCATAACAACAATAATAATAACATAGAGAGATACAGAACGCATTATGAATAACTCAGACTTAGAAAGAATCTATTAATAAAAAGTTTACAGAACATTAGCATACAAATCACCCACGCATGAGTGTTTAAGAAAGATACCCACGTAGGAGTGTTAGTTTAAGAAGGCCACTCACAAAATACTCTTTTTAAATCATGTTATAATTCCTTGCATTGTATGATCATCTCACATAATCACTCTACATATTTAATTACATCTTTGTACCATTTCCATAGCTTAAGCGTTTACCACACTTTTTTCATAAGTTACAGCTAGGTGGAGTAATCTCAACGCACTTAGCGAGTTCCATAAATTCTATTACGTATAACGTGTCTTCCAATATCAGATCACACAGTAAGCAAACGATATCTCATACCAGATCACACAGCAAGTATGAGGATCCTATTCAAGATCACACATCATGAATAGGGCATTCTATTTTAGATCACACAACAAGAATATAATATCTTATCTTAAATCACACAACAAGAATAAGGCATCTCATACCAGAACACACATCAAGTATGAGGCATCCTATTCATGATCACAGAACATGAAGAGAGCATACTGCATATGGTATAAAGATCATTTCCTTTCAGAATTACAATATTTCATGCATTTTTCATCATTTCATCTCACAGAAATCAAGAAACATTAGTTCAGAAATTCCTTTCCAATAAACAATATTAATATCAAGTATCATATATTTAATTTGTTAACATAAGTATATCATAAGACTAAAAAAAGAATGTTTACAAACACTTCTTTAATTCTTTTCTTTTTTTTTTTTATAAAAATCACTCACACAAGTTTCTGATCTTTTTATTTCCCAAACGCCTTTCCTTCCTTAGAACTCTTTCAGTAGCAACTCAACTACTTACACTTTCTCAACAAAAATTCCAAAATAATAGTACTTTTCTTAGGTCTTCACTCATATTTATACTAATCCTTTTGACTGGTTCTTTGCCTGCCAATTCGGAATTACAACTTTACATGTGTCACTTTACCACCTTGTCAAACTATGCAACCAAACCAAGTCTGACACGTAAACCAATGGTTAACTTTCGATTTGACATTCATTCGAGATGCAATCCTTATCATTTAGGGAAGTCAAACTCTTCCTCGTCTTATCTTCTCAGGAAACTAAACTTCTTTTTTCCACGTTCTTCTTCTTCACGACAGACCACACCACCCACTTCTTTTCAGACTTCTCTTCGCATTACTTCACCCAATCGTCTAACTCTTCTTGCAATAGAACTTCTTCACCGCGCCAACTTGTCCTTCATCGCCTTCTCTCAACATGATTTCCTTCCCTTCGAATTTTATCTTTAAAATGATCAATCTTTTCATTTTAGAAGGATCATCCCACTCCCCGATGCCTCTCTTCTTTAACATGATTTCATCTTCTGGAACTGGGCATCACAATATTTATAATTATAATTAAAGAAGATTATTTGCTAACTAAGGACCTTGAATCGCCTTTGCTAGTATGTTTGTGTCTCTTTTGCAAGAATTCAAATATGTTTTTCTCAAGGAATTACCTAATCAGTTACCACCATGGAGGGCCATCAAGCATAAGATTGAATTTATTCCAAGTGCTCCGATTTCAAATACTTGATCAGTATACAAAATCGATCTACAAGAGGCCAAAGAGATTCAAAAGCAAGTTGAAGAGTGATTGCTCACATGTATGATATATCTAATTGGTACAATATTTTTACCAACATAGAGTAGTACGTATATAGTCAAATAATGTACATAAAGATATTGATGAATTTATGAAATGTTTATCATATACAATTGGTATAGTATTGTTACTTAAAGTACAGTACATGTGTAATTATATAAAATACATATACACGGATGAATATATAAATGATATACCCAACCATATATTGCATAAACTTAAATAGTTTGTTGATTCACCCACACTGTGTACATAGAGAAAGATATCTTCTATATACACTAATGATAACTTGTAGAATTACAGATTGTTGTTTAAGATAGTTAAGGAAAATTGATAAAATAAAAAAAATAAAAAAAAATAAAAAAAATAAAAAAAAGACTCATCAAATAGACTCAGAAATTATGTAAATTTGTGAAAGTATGTGTTCATATGTTTACAAAGCTTGAATCCTCTGAAAAACTACATGAATTTCCATTTCTATCGTAGGACTTGAAGAAAGGAATGAGAAATCAGTCAAAGAATCAGTATGCATGGTGGAAACAACGCATCAACACTGTTAGAAATTAATAAGCTAGATACATTATGGATAACACATTAATAGATACATTTCTAGTTTCAAGATACATATGCATTTCTAGATACATGTAATTATTCAAGTACATGAATGGTATGTATTTATGTACTTCATTTATTTTGTGTTTTTTAGGAAGTGTCTCTTGAGTACTATATATAGAGATCATTTCCTTCATTTGTATGCAAGAAAAAAGAATCAAATCAATAGAAGCAAATTGAGTTTTAGAAAGTAAGTGAGTTTCAAGAGAACAACATTCTTCTCTTGTGTGTTATTGAGTTTTCTAAGAGAACAAATTTCTTCTCTTAAAAGTTTGTGAGATTTAGAGTGAATTTAGAGTGGGCTCGTCAACGCCTCCAACAAACACTAGGTAAGAAACCATTCGACGAAACTCAAAGAAACAAGGAAGCACATGATACATGGCTGACAAAGCAAGAAAATGTTTGTTAGGTGTTGAGAACAATCTTAACGCATACCATGAAGCACCAACATCTAGTCACGAGACAATGGAGTAATATGGACCCAAATTAATTAATGTTAGTTTGCTTGTAAAATATAAAAACAATATGGGAGGACCTCAGGACAGTGTGAATATTCCTCCTTAAACCAAGGAAACATGCTTAATGGGGTACAAACAAAATAAACCCATAATTTTGGATGCATATATTTATGAACACATTTCAGATATACAAAGATATGTCAATTAGATCCTAGAAGAGGAATCTTTACCGAAATCCTTCAATCTCCTTCATCATCCATTTACATATAGAAATATAGTATTTTTGGCATTGAAGCGTGGAAAGGTTGCTTGTCTTAATTAGTAGTTGGACACATGAATGTTACTTGTTCATGGCTTGAAAAGACGATAAGAAATTTTTCTTAGCCCTATTCACAAGAATCATTTTATGTCACTAAGGTAAGTGATTTAGTATACATATTTGTCTAAAAGGTTTATTTACTAAATGTCGAACATAACTTATTTTTTGTTTCCTCGCAAAAATCTTAATTTAAGTGTCCAATCATAAACATCAAATGTGTTCAACTCTAGACTTACCAAAAAAACGTATTTTAAATTTATACTTGGATTTAGATAGAAAAACTTGTAATCTACCATTGCATTCACCATGTTATAGACCCCATCCCATTGAGCTCATTGATTATAGTCATTCACATACTACGGGTATACAAACAAAATTATTATAAAGAAATTATGCATATTATGTGTATGTACAATTGAATATATTGCATGGCACACTATAGCTAAATCACAGGATATCCCTAAAATAATTGACCTAAATATACTTGGAGGTGAATGATGGTTGATGAACCATATTGAAAGAAAAAAAAAAAAGAATCCTATAATGAGAGAAAGTTAATATGATCTTTTTAGTACCATCAAAGTTAAGGAATTTTGAACTAAGTAATTCTTAGTAACAGATATTAAACTGAGACCCAACTTTTTTTTTTTTTTTTTTTTAGTAATTAGTGGTTCCTCCCCATAATACGAAAACCTTAGGCTTTGATGATGATCATTATGAACTCAATTGGTGAAACTCTAATATCAAATTCTAAAACTTCTAATCAAATTGACAGCACCCAAGGAAATGGACTAGATTTGGATTACTCTTTGGTTGAAAACCAAGAGATAAGAAGAACCAGTTTCTCATTCCAAGTTTGAACACTCCACAAGCAAGGTGATCAAACTTATCTAAATGTTCTTGGCATGCAACCCTAAGTCAAGAATTGCAAAGAATGGTGATGAAACTCTATCATCTATTAGAGAATTTCCTTTTATAGTAAATTCTAAATCTTCAATTATAAAAAAACTAACGTGGTGTATTTTGTTTCCCCACTTTAAACCTATCCTACTACATTAAAAAGAACATAAAAAGTTCATTCTATCCATTGGCAAATCTAAAAATTTTATATAGAGAGGGCACTAGGCACTATATAATAAACACTAAAAAATGTTTGAAAAAATATCTCCACATTTCGTAAATGCTCCAATAACATTCGCTACATTTGTAGCAATCAAGAAAAGACCGACAGTTTTCACTTTTTTTTTTTGTAAAGTAAATTTTACATCAGAAAAAGAAAAACCAATATGTTTCTCATGGAATATTGTCGTGAGAGCGGAAGTTTAGAAATCTATTTTGTGAAAATAGTTGCAAAATAAAAAAATTTCACTCATAACTTGGAGGTTATGAAGTGAGGGCACAACCGCTAGACCAGAACTAAGCATTGTTTAAAATAAAGCATTATTTAGTATATATTGTAATCTGACTCTTCAAAATTAATATTAAAATACAAAAATCGATGATATGAGAGAGGGCACGTGCCTTAGCTGGCCCTTTAATAAATATGGCTTTCATTCTATCCCTAACTCAAATGAACTAAAACCCAAATAAACATATATCAGTTCAATAATAAAAATAAGAAAATACTGTACGTTTTTTCAAAATAAAATAAATTATGTAGTTGAGTTGGTTCCATTATGTAGTGTTTATGTAACACCCCAAAACCATTAAGTTAATTTTAAATTTTTATTTTGGGTGTTATTGGAGAAATTGTTTGAAATTGGGGAAATTAAGTATTTTGGAAGGTTATGTAATTAATTTTGAAATTTAAAATTCTATTGTTAAAGCTTTGATTGTTGGATTGGTTGGTATTGGTGAATTAAGTTGGTAGAATTGAAGTATTATGGGTAATTATTTATATGTGTATAAATTAAGTTACGGAGGAACAAGAATAATTATATTATGGGATAATATAATTATTAAGGTAAATTCATTATATTTTTGGAATAAGAGAAAATTTAAAGGTGATGGAATGAGTTATTAAATGAGGAGAGAAACGGTTATAGTTTTATTTGGAAAAAAGAAAAGGAAAAAAAGAGATAATAATAATAGTATATTATTATTATTAGTTAACTTGGAATAGGTGAAGGAAATAAAGATATTTATGTTATTGTCTTTCCAACCACCTATTTTTATCCTACCAATCATTTTCTCTAAAAATAATATTAGTAGTAATGACTAATCTTTTATTTATTTATTTTTGAAAATATAGGTAAAAAAATTTAATAATAACATAATATCTTATAATATTTCATTTTTATCATCTTAGGAAACAAAAATAAATCAATTTCTTTTTTAAAAATCTTTTAATATCATATTTGTACTGTTTTAGAAAAAAAGAAATGAATTTGTTTTAAATAAAATATTCTAATATCAATTTTGACTTACTTAAATCATTTTAGAAAAAAAGAAAATCAATTTTAGATAAAAGTATTTTAATATTCATTTGATGTATTAATTTATTTTTCACAAAATCTCAAAAATATCTCATTTAATTTATTTTTGGAAAATAAAAATTTGTTTTATTAATATAATATCAAATTTTGATTTTATTCTTATTATTTTTTTCTAATTTGCAGTACACTCCGAATCTATAAATAGGGACATTTGTCATTTGAAAAAAAAATGGAAGGGAAGAGTTTTTTTAACAAAGAATTCTTTGGAGAAAATTTTCTTACAAAAAGTCTATAGAGAAAACGTTAGAAAACTTTTTAGAGAGAATCTCTTAAAAATATGAGTTTTCTTATTCATTTCATTATATTAGTGTTTTACTTTTTGTTTTTGTTTTTGTTTTTGTTCCTCCTTAGCAAATCAAATTCCATTTTAAAATACACTTTGTTGAAGGTTCATGTGATAGAGATTTACTCCCAAGGATCCGCACCTCAAGTAAATTTTATTTGGGATTTGAAAATCTATTTTTTCTTTTCTTTTACGGTTAATATTTTTGTGTATTATTATTTTATTATTATTATTATTATTATCATCGTTATTATTATTATATATATATATGGGTGGCGGCAAGATTTAAAAAAACAAAACTTCCTTTTCTTTTCCTTTTATCTTTTTTTTTTATTATTATTTATATATTTATTTGTTGTAGTTGTCTACCATTTGTATTTTCCTTTTATATTTATTTTTTTAACTTGCTTTTCTTGCATGCATAATAATTATTATCATGTAATATTAAATATTTTTACACTTTTCAATATTACTACTGTATTTCATATCAATTATTTAATTTTTTTTCTCCTTACATTATATTTATTTTTATATTTTTTATTTTAAAAACAAATCAGACGATGGAATTAGAAATATCTGGGAGTTCGTTATTTCTAAATTCTTGAGATGAGGGAATCGGTTCTTTGAGAATTCAAGATTCGATTCTCAATATTTTTTTAAAAAAATAAAAACTTATTTTACTTGCTTAATTTAAGGTATATTATATTTGATTCCATTGTGCATTATTTCCTATTGACCTAATTTTGAACATCTTTCTTAAATTTCATTTTTTAACTATTTAGAAATTTTTACTTTACAACCATTCCTTTAATCTTTTTAAAAAAAGGTTTAAAATATAAATCTATATTTCATATGTTTTCCTTAATCAACTTTTTTAATAACTCACTTCCATTTCGCTAAAAATATTCCTACGATGGAATTTAGGAAATTTGGGAGTCCGATTTCCTAGAATTCTTAAGGTGAGGGATCATATATTTGGAAGTCCGAGATTTGATCTTAAGAAAAAATGAATTTAATCAATGTTTTAAAAAAAATCTTTATTCAAAGACTAGCCTATGATAGATTTTGAGAAATTATAATAATTTCTCATTTTCTTAATGTGAGAAACTTTCCTTCAATATATAGTCTAATTAATGGAATATAATTCCACTTATTTTATGAGATCATTGTTTCAAATATTGAAGTAATGAGGGATGAAATAAAACATTAGTTTTAAACTAAATTTTAAAAAATTTTCAATTCAAGATTTTAAATTTGGCCATCGTTTTTCTAAATGAGTGTTGTGAGATGCTAATACCTTTCCTACACACAAATGACTCCCGAACTCAATTCTATTTTTCGTAGACCAATTTTAAAAAATTGTTTATTTTATTTCGATGTCCAATCACACCGTAAAAAAAATTGGTGGCAACTCCTATTTTGTCGAGATCTAGTCATTGGTTGCCGAGCCGAGTGTTTATTCTTATCTTCATAATCACTTGAAACTTGTCACCCCTCATCCGTCGAAATCGTCATCGGTCGTAGCCTCCTCATTCGTTGAAATTGTCATCGGTCGTAGCCTTCTCCTCCCTCGAAACCGTTACCGACTGTAGCCTCCATTCGCACAGCGCCGCTGGCCATCGTTGTTTGATGGTCAATGATGCAACCCGAGTCGTTCTTCTGTTTGCGAGCCATGTGTCCAAGCCGTGTTAATTCGAGTCTCATCCTCTTCACCAAGCCGTGTGAGCCACGATCTCTTGCACCGGCCGTCTCTGCTTTCCAAGTCGCACGAGTGCTTCTTCCTCCACGAGTCGCACGCCCGAGCTGACTGCTCTGCCTAGCCGTCCCCTGTTTTGGAGTCACTTTTGGTGAGTTTTTGCTTAGTTTTGATTGGGTTTGGCACCCCCATTAACCTATTTTCTCCCAAATGATTTTTTGCATTTAAGGTTGTGTTGGATTCAACCTTAATCTTGGGGTAAGTTTGGATAAGCTTGGTTACTTAATTATATTGTAGGGTGATGATTGACAAAATTATTAATTTTAATTTTGTTCATGTTTAAGACTGAGTTTTAGGAGGAGTTGACTTGCAACTAGTGAATTATTATCTTTAAGAAATCTTCAGGTTAGAAAATTTTCTATTAAACCCCATTTTGGAAGTTGCATGTATGTTCACTATTATTCAATAGTGTAGTTAAGGAAGATAAAATATGACTATTTGACACCTTATAAAAGGTTATTTCGGTAACCAGATTACGACTGATTTAAGTACGATTGAGGCATTTCATGATTAATATGCTATGTTTGAGTGAGCTACGATAATGATGTTATGATATATATGTGTAGGCTATAGTGTTCTGTTAAGTCTCTGTTAGAGTCGTACCATATGGGTGTCCTATGTATGCCTGTGTGATTAGTTTTGATGTGTGATTCGATGGGATCACTTACAACCTGACTCTCATTTATGGTGATTCTTTCGGGTTCACCAAGAGTCCAGATGTGTCCCTACGGGACCACTAGATAGTGTGCGTTTGGGACCACATCACTTAAAACCTGACTCTCATTTATGGTGATTCTTTCGGGTTCACCAAGAGCCCAGATGTGTCCCTACGGGACCACTAGATAGTGTGCGTTTGGGACCACAATAGTACGCGGTACTTTATTACAGGACTCTAATGGAAGGTGGCAGTTCTAATAATGGGTCCCTTACTGGGGTATAAATTTATACTCATTCTTTTACATGTTTAATTTTACAGGCAAATGTAAAAGTGAAGGCAAGCTGGCGAATGACAATAAGTGATCGGGTTCTCCATAGGGGATAATTCAGTTTTCTTCCGCATTTTATTTATGTTTTCAACATTTAATTTTCGGAACTCATGATTATATTTTTAGTATTTTATTTTATGGGGCCCAAACTAGTATTTTAATTATTTATTTACTATTTGTATTTAAAGTATTTCCTTCCATTTTTATTATTTTCTTGTATTTAAAAAAAAAAAACTATATTTTGTGGATCAGAGAAAAAAGAAGAAGAATTAGGCCCTCGAGCATCCTTGCTTTCCTTTTCCTCCTTCTTTTCATCGCAAGTGGGAAGGTAGGTGGAAGGGAGCCAGAAGTTTTCTTCTCAAATCATCCCCACCCCCAAACCCAACCCTTTCGGTCTCGATTCAATTAAGGACTTTTGTGTAGAGAGGGAAGTATCCACTCGTATGCGTCAAAAGTCAAGAAGTAGAGTTCAGCAAAAGCCTAGGCAAAGGCTCGAAGTTCAAGGGCAGCAGTTCTGGTAGCTCTTTTAGTTCTTGTCGTTGAATCAAGCTATTTATGATTGACGAATAATGTAGATTTAGAAAGACATTGACCTAAATCCCCGTAACTGAAAGAACGGGAGGCGGAAAGGGAAGTTGAGGAAGGTGAAAAGAATATTGACGTTGACTCGGGCTAGGAAACATCCGTTAGTCTTATTGACACATCCAGAGTAATCTTTCTCCACTGCAAAGGTGTTACGACGCCGAACCGACTCGACAAGGAAGACTGAAAGCGCTATCCCACGAACCATAGGATGAAGCCCACGTAGCGGCAGTATCCTTTCGTAAGAAGGAGAAGGCGCATACTACAATCAGGACAAAGTCGACAAGAGAAGAGGCATGCATCGGCAGCAAGAAAGTCAGAGGACTCAATCTCAAAAGAGACATAAGTCAATGAATTTAAATGGTAATGACTTCAACTTTGTAGGAAAGTTGGGTCGTTATAATTTACTAGCTTCAATTATAAATTTTCTAATTAATTGTTGCTGCTTGAATCTCCTCAATTGAGTTCACTTCCTTTTGAAAGTGAGAATTCAATGCTGCCAGGTCGCAAGGGATGCAGAGGAATGTCAGAGATTCGAATTCAAAATCCTGGTCCGAATCTTGGGCCTGGGGTGTTACAGTTGCCTCTTTGGTGTTCGAGATCAAGCCCTTTGCCATGTTGGCTCAAGTTGTCTCTTGAATGTGGTGCTCGATCTCAACGTACTGTCTCATGTGTGCGCCGGTTGTCAACAATAGTCATAAGGTCATTTTTGGTAATCTCTCATCTTCTATGTCTAGAGATACTTGTTAAGACCCTTTAAGTTTCTATTTAATTTTCCCCTACCTTTAAGCTTTGAGGCACAAACATGAACATAGATAAGATTAGATCTGGTAATTTGTTCATTTATGAAAAACTAAGAAACGCACCATATCGACACAAGTTGTCTCGTTAATTTGATATGGACACATGTAAAGATACTAAATGTAATTCAAAAAACCAAAAGTAACAAATTAATAGCACAAAGAGACTTAATTTAATCTGGAGTAATTGAGGAGGTTAAGTTTATAGAAAGAATTGATAATTAACCTTGAAGGAGATACACATACAGGGACAAGGAAATATGCTTTCAAAATATATTTCTTTTAATGTTTAAATTTTATATATTTATTTTTCATTTGGTTTGCTAGTAATTATAATACTTTTAACAAAGTAAGTGAACTCTGGGTTTTAGAGCTAAAATTTATCTCATATATATATATATATATATATATATATATATATATATATATTATTTATTCATTTTTCATTTGGTTTGCTGGTGTATTTCTTTATGTATCTAAAAGGGAATATTTGAATTTTTTTAAAAAAAAAATACTTCATTTCACGTGTCTGGTGCAATACTGATTATCTACACACTTTGAAGTATTTGTGCTTCATAGCCTATGAGGAAACTTGTATTTTGGACACTTTGAAGTATGTTCTATATTGGTGTGAGTGGTTAAGACTCTAAATATAGCTATGTCCATATAAGACTGTTACAAGTTATCCATTGATTAGATGAGCTTGAAGATCTTTGTTGAAATTTTACACTTTTTAAAGTTTGAGACATTTTATTTTTCGCACTTTTATGTCTAAGCTTTAGAAAGAGATAGATAAGAGTTACAGGTTAAGTAGGGTCAACAAGTATTGTTAGAAGAAGAATGATGTGAGTCAACTTCACGCCACATCTTGAGCCTAGTGAGAAGGTGCTCCAGAATGGGATGTGACAAGTTTAGTGATGCAAGGCAAAAGTGGAGTACTTATGAACAAGAACTCTACTTATTGGTTAGAGCACTAAAGGTTTGAGAACACTATCTTTTAGGTCAAGAACTCATCTTATATTCGAATCATTTGTCACTTAAATGTTTACAAACCCAAGTGACTATTAGTAGGATGCATGTTAGGTGTTATCTTTCATCCAATGTTTTCATTTCGTAATTAAACATGAGGTGGGTAGTACTAATGTTGTGGTTGATGCTCTTAGTAAAAAAAACAACCGATTTGGCTAAGATTTGATCTTTATGTTGCTCATGTTAATTGCAATGATTTCCACTTGACTCACGATTTTCTTTTCACTAAAAATTTTCTTTGTATTCCTAGAATATCACTTCGAACCAACAGATTAACAAGACATTTTAGCATTACATAAGGTGAACTCCTTGGCCAAATTTATTATTGGCTACAATTACATAGAGATGTTACCAAATTTGTCAAGTTCAAACTACTATGAGACTGTAGCAAAATATGGGCCTTTACACCGTGTTACCTATCCCCCCAAATGCATTTGGAAAAACTTGTCCATGGTCTTCCAAGAACTCAATGGGGTATGATTGTGTGTTTGTGGAAGTTGATCGATCTAACAAGATATCTCACTTTTTACCTTGTTGGAAAACTTCAGATGCAATTTATATAGCTAGCCTCTTTTTAAAAGAATTTGTAGTTTGCATGGCATAACTCCATAGTGTTCGATCGTGATGTTAAACTCCTTAGCTATTTCTGGAAGATTCTTTGAAAAAAAACTCAACATGACGCTAAAATTTAGCACTACAATTCATCTACAAGCAAATGGTCAAACCAAAGTTACCATTAGAACTTTAGCTAACCTCATAAATTGCATTGGTGGAGACAAACTAAGCTATGAGAGCTTGTCTGAGCACAAGCTGAATCCGCTTACAACCACTTGAAGAATAGATCTACAAGGAAGTTACCATTTGAGATTGTTTACACTAAATTGCCTACACTAACTGTCAATCTTTCTAATATTTCTTCTAATGTTGATCTTAGTATGGAAGTCGAGAACATGACCGAAAGAATAACTCAAGTACTCAAAGATTCAGAGAATTCAAAGAAGATTTAGTCATGACATGCTAATGAAAAGCAAGGCTTCCAGCTAGAAAATACAACAAATTACAACCAAAGAAAATATGTCCTTATCGAATAGTAAAGAATTTTGACGACAATGCATACAAGATTGAGTTATATGCCCAGACATACATTAATCCTATCTTCAACTTACACTCAAGGACGTGTTCTCCATGGGGGAAGGGAATTTGAGGTATTTAATTGGTTATTATTTGTCGTTTGTCTTTTTTCTTATTAGTCTGTTTTAGCTAATTTTCTATCTTAATAAGCGTTAATGGCAATAAATCATATTTTGTCTATTTGTATAGACTATTATTTTTGAAAAATAATATAAATTTTAAATTATTTGTACAAGTAGGCCCCCCATCACACTAGGACCAAAGTGATATTTAAACCAAAATAACCAACAATTAAAAAGTAGTTTATCCACATTAGGAAATTTGTTTTATTCTTTTTTACATGTCTAGTGAATTATCTTCACATACTTCAGTATGATTACATGGACAACTTCAGTTCTATGATTACATGGAAAATTTAGGAATGGTGAAGGTTGCTAAACCATTGGGATTCACATCCCCAACCTCGAACTGAACACTATGTTAGTTGCTCTACATTCTGACACTTTTATGTTATGTCCTGAAAAACATTAGTCAATATGAAGCCTTCATTTAAAAAATTTAAGGCTTCTACACTACAAAAATGACCTCAAATCATTCGTTGTATACACGATTATAGCCACCGCTTGGTTGCCTAGGTCGACGGATGGACAGGTGGAGGGGTCCTCGCATTTCTCGTGTCTATTACTTTTTGAACATCTGCAGAACACAACATGAGGCTCAGATCCTCAGTCAAGTTATGACAACAATGAGAAAACTTCCATAAAAGCTAGAGGAGAAGAGGTATGGCAAATGTATAGAATCTATCAATGTTGAAGTCAGTTTTACTAACTTGAGTCGCCTGGTTTCCCTCCAATGGATGATCTTCTAGATTTTCCTGGCCCTGTCATTTGGATCCCTGTTAAAGATTGCCTCCTCTGCATCCTTGAATTAGTTGTAAATGGCGACGTCTCAATATCAATATTACATCTAACTTGAACTGGAGTATGCAATTCTACCAAATTTTGTCGGTTCCTGTAATATTGTCTGAAAGAAATCGAGTTTAAGTTAAAGTTTATTTCTATAAAAAAAAGTATGCTTCATCCTTGTGGTAACAAGTAACAAGGATGGTCTAGCATGTATAGCTCAAATGACATACGATGGTTTTATTGATCACGAGAACTGTAGTTCAAATCTCCCTACTCCTATAGTACTAAGAATAAATAAATAACAAACGATGAAATAGCATGCATTGCATAGAATTAGAGGGCCAAAGTACCCTATCATACAACATCAAAGAGAAATGATTGAGATAGAACTTACTTCTTCTCAGAGCCATTAATAAGCTTCCCAATGGTCCTCATGGATCTTCTGATTCGAGACCCTTTTCCACTTACTGTACTCGTCATGTTGGGTGTTTGGCCATTTGCGGAAAACATCATATCGCTTTGCATTTGATTTTGGATGTTATTTCTGACACGCTTTGGTGGTTCAGGTGTCTTGGGCAGCTGAAGACTAAGAATTTGGGTACTTTCAACGTTGATCACTTGCTTCCTATAGTCAGTACCTAGAGGACTTCGAGGAGCCTTCAGATGGTTCATCTCAAATGAAACAGCAGCATCGCTGATGCTATGAGAAGCTTTAGAGACTCTCTCTGAATTCTCAATTTTCCCAGATTTCTGGAATGCCAATGCCTGATTCTTACTTCCATCTTCCACCAATACCTTCATCCTTAAACCATCTTTTTTAATACATGTTGGGCCTTCCAAGCTTGATCTTTTGGTTCGTACAGAGGGAGTCTTTGAGCCCTTACCCATCTCTTGTTTGGAAGGTAGCTCAATTTTAGCAATCTTGCAACTCTCAATGCTCAACCTTCGAGCGCAAGGAGGAGTTTTGTTGACTATATGTGTAGGTGATTTAGGATCCTTTGAGCCCTTTCCCATCTCTTGTTTGAAAGATAGATCAGTTTTATCAATGTTGCAGCTCTCAATTCTCAACCTTCGAGTGCGTGGAGGAGTTCTGTCAACTACATGTGTAGATGATCTAGGATCCTTTAACTTCTTACTTAGTATCCTTTGAGCTTCATTATCAACCAAAGCTTTCTTAAGATTCTCAACCTACATAGTGAGATAAAGGAGAAATAATCTCATCATATCGACTTACTTAACACCAATGCCATACATGACAAAAAGAATTAAATTATGCAGAAACCAAATGAAGACAGTACTTTACTTGAATTCAAGCATATAACTAATACTTTTCTTAACTGCATGGTGGTTACCATACTGGTTATATGAATTTTGGTGATGTAATTTTAAAGTTTGATTTCGTCTCAACTTCAATTATTATCCACATTAAAAAGCTGTTAAGAATTAAATAAGACCATAACATTACTTAATGTGAGAAGGGACTTCCACGATTTTGTTCTTGTCAGGTTTCAAAACATCTGCACGCAGAGAAACCCAACAAAGGTACAAGCACAAGGAAAGATGTTCCCCGTTTACGATAATTGAACTTCTAAAGTTCACAAGACAACAACAAACCAATCACAAGGTTCTGAAACAAACATAAAGGCAAAATAGCAAAGAAGAAACCGTCCAGGATATTCAAGAGAGCTGGAAATCCTCTCCTATCTTTCAACCTCAGCCAAATTCTTCACGCCCAAAATGGATACCACAGCCCCTTTATAAACTCGGTCCCCACCAGCCACATAGCATTCCCTTTATTCATTGCTCTAACCATTTGTCCCTCCTGAAATTCCTTACACCTCCTCACGTATGTGTGCACAATTGGGGGCCTCACAGTTCCACACCATTTTAATGGTGATTAAATTTGGCACCAACAACCCTTATATATTCCATTCGTATCAATTTTATTTTTATACTTACAGATACTTCAATTTCATCTCTGCACTTCGATCTATTACTCCAAAACTCCTCTATGAATGGGTTAATGTCGCATAACATCCAAAATAAATAATATCAGCATTACTGTGTTAATTTCTTGCTATAGAACCCAGTTAGTATGACGGTAAATAAATTCCTCGTATAGGAATTAAATTGATATAACGCATGAAAAGAATAAAAAACCAATTGTATAAATAATCCAAGCCATGAGAGACTTGAAGTACTAAGGATGCAAATTTAAACAGAATTAAATGATGCAACAAATCATGAAAAATAGAAAAGAAAAAAAAATACAAGTGGTAGAGGAGAATTAGTTGCCTTGAAGGTTTACCTGAGCCTTTAGTTGCATGACTTCACTGCTTTCCTTGTTCAAACGAGCGGCACCAAGTTCAACAGTCGAAACACTTTGAGCAAATTTCAGTGTGCTTAATGTTTCACAGAAAGAATCTTCTTCTGGACTTACATGTGCAAACATTACTGTTTTAGCATGTCCACCTGAAAATTAAATTTCCCAAAGAGTTTTTCTCAATATATGAAGTCAAACGATCATCATCTATCATTGATTATACAGAAGCTTCTTGATTGCGCCATGGAAAAAGGTTAATTTAGAACTTATTGGGGACCATTGTTAGGTTTTAAGGTACGTTTGAAAGTACTTTCTAATATAGCACTTTAGTGAAAAGATAAAACTAGTAATAAAGAATTTTAATGTTTGGCTGGAACATGCTTAAAATTTGGAAGTATTTTTGAAGTACCCAGGCCAAAAGCAGTACAAGGCACTTGATAGCAATTTCTCAAAGCACTTTCAAATAAATGACTTCAACTAGCAAATTCAATATTTCTAAAAGCATCCCAACGTTCTCCCAACCGTTAGTTATTCTTCTTCGACATGGAAATGTATGTTAGAATACCTCCTAACAAGAAATTCATGAACAACAAAGAATATAAAGCACGCTAAAAGATAGAAACATATATTGCAATATCAAAAGAAGTCATCATAACCATTCGAGAGGGCTACTTAAAACTTTCAACCCACTGAGATCCAGAACACCCTCTGTTTATAATCCAAGAACCCTAACCAAGTTATTGGGCTAATTACTAATATGCCCTTTACCAATAAACCATAACAATAATACTAATAAACCATAACAATAATCACACTATCTACTTAAATAGGGGTCTTAATATTATTCTATTTCTATGTGCTCCAATGTTGCTTGAAATAATCATAACAAGAAAACAAACACAATCTCCATTACTTAATAATATAAAGGAACAATGCCTAAAAGAATTGGCAATTAAAACAAAGGGCCAATACCTAGAGAATCTTGCAAGAGAAGTGTGAGTTTACTGTTTCTGTAAGGGATATGAGAATTCTTATGAGCTAATGCCATGATCACATCTCCTAAACAAGAGAGAGACTTATTAATATATTGTGCCTCTTTAAGCTGGTCTCCCATAACCTCAGATTTGTCGACCCTTTCACTTCCTGCAAGATCAACCAAATGTAGGCAACTACAAATCGTGCTCCCAGAATTGTCCCTTCCATTAACATAAACAGTCAAAATACTGCACGCAAATGAAAAAGCATATCAGGAAATTCCATAACTCCAATACTAAAGAGAAAAGGTGGAGTACAATATGGTAATAATTTACCTGTGCGAGCGGCTACTTCGATTATTCATAGCAGTGGAACTCACGGCACGGTTCAACTCTCCTAGTTTCATTAGATTGAGAACATCATCAGTTGATTTCACAGAATGCCGGGTTGCATCTGGAAGACTGAAGCCAACGACACTAGTACAACTTCGAATCTCTAATTTATTATTAGTTAAAGATGTAAAGTCAAACATAAAGCATCGTCAGAAAAAGTTCAATTTTTCAAAGACCTGTCAAAACCTGATTACACAGATCAGAGAAGTTTCACAATAAGCAGCTGGCAAATGTTAATGGTGGTTTTTTTATTCGTGAGAACAAAGGTATTTACTTCATAGGTGGGTGATTCAAATGTAAAGAAAAGATTGTAGAAACAGAATCTGGGCAGAACAGAATTTTTTTGGCAAAAATACAATGTTAATAAACCATTTTTGTCATACACTATGTCTCATTCTGTTTTAATCTATGTAATTTCAAATGTCCAAACTTAGCCCATATACCTCTAGTAAATGTTAAATTTAATCTTTTGACGTTAAAATTCGTCAAAATAGTAGGAAAGTGTAAAGAGACTAAATTTGGCAATAAACTAACATATACTTTCAATAAACTAACCATAAACTAAAATTAGGGACTATTTTCAAGATTTATTCTACTAAAGTATAACAAGTCTCAGACTAGAAGAACCAAAAAAGTATTTTAACCAAAAAAATATATAATAAAATAGACGGCAGTCAAGGATATTTGGTATTTGATGATTCTGCAACAAGAAGGTCTCGGACTTGTTCATTGTAAATTTCAACCATTTGGACATTGATTTCATAGTCTATGCTGTCCTTCCTTACATTTTGGATCTGGAATAGATCATTAAGTGCTAGATAATTAATTCCGAAGTCTTTGTCTGCTCCTCCAGATGGACCATTCTGTTAACATACAATATATTTTAGAAGGTCTTCCAGGTTTGTTAAGGAGTATAAGTCGTTTGATGGAGGTGGGAGAATGTTTGAGATAAAATATGTAAATGTGGATATCTTACCATGGTGTGCGTTTTTCCTGATCCAGTTTGACCATAGGCAAATATGCATACATTGTATCCGTCCAGGACGGATCTAATTAATGGTTCAATATCCTTAAAAACTTCATCTAAACAACATAAAAAAAAAAAAGCACTATGGTCAGCTAACAAACAACAGTAACATTATAAACTAGCATTAGTGATAGATATACCTTGCTTTGCAGCTGGGCCAAATACACGATTAAACCGAAAAACCTTCCTTCCATCTCTTTTGGATTTTAATGGATCCAAGATCATTAGTGAACCATCTTCCCCAATATATTCTATCATATTTTTTGATAAACAATTGAACGAGGGCCTTACTCTGCAGTAAACTCGAATATTACCTGAATAAAATTTAAATCATTATGAATAGCTCAAGGTTTTCCAATCAAAGTAGAAATCAAAAGATTTTTACTATGTTTCGATCGTTAAACACACTAACCCTTTAGATCCTGGACAATATTATACAGGCTTCTGTTCTCCTGAACCACATTATGATAACCAAGAGCAGCATTTGATAGCCCCTGCACTAGATTTTCTGAAACCCAAAAGAAACAATTGAAAATTATCAAGAAAATCAGTCTTGAAAGTAAGTATTAATAATTCGACCTCAAAAAGGGACTAATATTGATAATTATGACTAATTATGAAATGTTTGTGAGAAACAACTATAACTTGAGCCAATTCACGTGTAACGCATTAATAGTTCAAATAAAGGAAAAGTGTTCTTCCAATCATGAAAATACCCAAGTCTTTCAAGTCCCTTTGTAAATGCAACTGCAAGTCATGAAATTCCCCCTTTGTTTTAGATAAAAGGGCTTTGAGATCCTGTATGATAAAGAAGGTATTATTTTAACAACCCAGTTTTATATGCACATACACATGCTTGCAACAACTTTTTACTCCTATAACACATTAATTGCGGTTTCAAATGAGATCTACTCTAAGAAGAAATGACACTTTGGTAGAGCAGTGTGTCCATGTCCTACACTTGGACATCCCAACACTTGTTGGCATATATCAGACACTCGCTAGAGCAGCAAATGTGTTAGACATTCACAAAATGCTTGTTGGATAGCATGTTCGTGTCTAACACTTGGACACGTATATAACAACAACAATAACTGTTGAGCATGAAAGACATCCAGTTAAGTATTTTAAGCATATAAATAAATCAATCCATTTACTTTGAATTTTCTTTTGGTATAAAAACAAAATAGATTTTTTTTAAAGTGTATATTTTAATGAACGTGTCCTTGTTGTATCATGTCCTAGATTTCTAAAATATGGCATGTTGTCATGTTTGAGTCGTGTCATATTCATGTCTCTTATCCGTCTATGTGCTTCTTAGAATCATGTTAATAATAACTCATGTTCAAGTATTTAAAAGCATATAATCCAACTAAACGGAATAGATAAAAGCATATTCATAGCCATACTTTTATATATAAAAAAATTCATTTCCAATAAAAAAAAACAAATTCAAGCCAACAGGAGACAGGAGATTACAATGCATACGGCAACAAATATTATATACTATATTAGATGAGAGACAGGAAATTACCAAAACCTCCCTCTCTTGAATACTAAGTAGTTTGTGGTGATTGCAGCTTTTCTTTTTGAAGCATGCTCTGTAATCCTTCAAGGAAAATGCATAAGCTGATATTAGCATATTTTATGAAGTTTAAAATAAACTATATTGTGTAAGTCATTTAGGCTTGTTGGATAAGTATTTGCTTTAAAGCTTATTTTTATTAATTTACTAAAATTAAACAAAAGAAACTCCTAATTAAACATATAATTAAACACTTCTTTCTCGTCCTATAATTTTTCTTCCTAAACTAAGTAAACATCTGAAAAAATCAACAAATAAATAAATTATATTCAAACCCAGCCTCCTAGCACAAAAAACATTTAAATAAAAACACGGGTGGAGAGAAAGCTCAAACATTAAAAAGAACATTGATTTAAAAATAAACAATTAAAAAGAAAATTTTGCTACATAAACATAAAATTATTTTTAATGTCGCATCATCGTATTGATTTAATGGGAAATACCCCAAGCCCCAACTTTAAACTAATGATTTTTTAGACCGTAGAACTTAGAATCAAACTGTACCTTATTTTTCAAAAATTGAAAAAAAAAATCATGAAGATTTTGGTTTAGCAATCATTAACGCACTCATTCCTTTAGATTGGAGGTTCATATCCTCACACCCTAGTTATACTAAAGATAAAAAGAAAACCATTAGTGCATAATTTTGTGTAACTATGTTTTTTTATTATTCAACAAGTGGGGTAGGGAATTTGAAACTTTGACCTCTTGGTAAAGTTCAGACTTTATGTTGGTTTCAATTGTGCTTGTGATGACTATATAAAACTGTTACAAACAAGGTTTGAGAAAGATAAAAGAATCACGTGGATAGGAACCTTCATTAATATGAGCGATTATGTACTTAGTGCTCTATTTTCCTCTACTTATAGATAAGAAATAGTTTTTTCTTCCTACATTGGTGGCCACTTAATTTCCTCTACTTAAACCCTATTAGTTTTCTTTAGGTAAAATTAACTTATGGAATTCATCAACAAAGGATATAAATTGATTCACTTATGAAATTCATCATTTGTTTCTCCCTTATCTATTTTAACAAATATGCACTAATGCAGTCTGCCCTCATTTTGGAATCTTGTCAAATTGTGGACCGACGTCTCAAAAGACTTGATTACATGTTAAGAAAAAGAAAACAATATAGTTCAAGGAAAGTAAAACAGATAAAATATACATACCTGTAAACTGTTAAGGTCAGAAATGTCATCTAAAACTGAAGCAGAATGAGCGAGGGAGCTGCACCTTTCTTTTAATTCATCTTCTAGAGTTGTATGAAACTCGGTCTTCTTTTTTGTGGGAGGTGAGAAAAAAAGGGTATAAAATTTTCAATTATAATACAATTTTACTGAAAATACATTAGGCAATTGGCATGAGAGAAAAGAAAAGAGAGATACAGATTAATGAGATCTCATTATGAAAAGACAAGCAGTTCAGGTTTCCGGTTGGAAAGCAAATAACAAAGTAGTTGTAGTTAAATGAACATACATCTTCTATAGCTGTATAAAATTTAGATTCATACAACAATGATTGTGCATCATTCCTTATAACAAGGAAACTACATAAACAAAGCATACTAGGTGAATGAATGTCCTTTTGATTCATCATAATTCACAATGAATCCCCTCAATGCAACTGGGCAACTTTCACTTTTATCAGCACTATTCAAAATGAGATTTCAGAGAAAAATAGTAAAAGAGCAATGCATTTTCACAGTCTAAGCAGACTGACCTCATAAACGTTTTCTTGGAGTGATTCATTTGAACAAATTGATACAATACTTTGGAATAACTTTACTGCATCCTGTGTATAAGCAACGAATTCATAGAAGGAAAAACAATCCACTAAAAGCTATCAAGAAAAAGTAGTGATAAGTTTTCAATCAACCTTATCTTGATTTCTCAGAGATGCAAGAAGGTTCCCATCAAAATTTTCCTTTTCCTGAACTATGGAATCAACAAGTGACTTGACAATGAACTCTAGAAAAGTTAGAGAAAACCCAATGTTAGAGTATGATATTTTTTCCCCACTTTTCAAAATAAACAAAAATGTGAATTGTCCAAAGGTGTTAATGATATTCTATAGTTGTAGATCTCATGTGTTAACTAACAAATCTTTACCATGGAATATACATGAATTGTAAACAATTTTTTGTTATCCAAAAGAGAAAATGATCTCATGAACTAAATATTGCAGCTTATTTTTTGGGAAACATTACCAAATTGCCATAACCATCAGTTATGCTAGGAGTAACTATTTGACGTTATCAAACTATCTCCTATTTATCATCTCGTTAAATTGTCATAATGACAGTTCAAACATAAATTGTAGCAAAAGATGGTCAAACCTTCAAGTCCTATATTTGGACTCCCAATAGGAGGTTGCTTCTCACATGTGGCAGGCATATCCAAGCGTCTACAAGAGTCCAATGAGACTGTGGACAAGGGTCTTGGATGCATCCTATTGGAGTGCAAAAGCAGAGGAGATTTCATGTGTTTATGAAATCCATTTCCATTACTTATCTGCTTTGACTCATGAAGAGATTTTAGAGCCAATACACAATCCACTACATTTGCCTCAAATGTATCCTGATTAGTCCAGTCATGGTTCTATGTTTTAGTTACTCATATAATTAAAAAAGAAAAAATAGCATACATTCAAATTGGAAAAGCACCCTTTCTAGATCTGAAGCTTCAAAAGCAGGCAGATTCAGCTCTTTTGCTGCCACCAAAAAATTCCGGACATTCTCAAAGTATTGATAGGCAGGCAATGGCTGGCAGTCCCACGAAATTGATTGTAAAGGACGTGGGTTATCCACCACCTTCAATTTAATCACAAAAATAGAAGTAATGGTTAAGAAAACATTGAAGAGGTAATGGGTCCAGAAACAATAGTGGTCATGCAAGTTCTAAAAATAAAACCAGCAATAACTAACAAACCTTAGGTACTGCTCCTGGTTGAATTTTGTTAATTGCGTTGCACAAGATCAGACCATTTCTCAAGCAAGACAAAAACTCCACCTCTGATGGCTGATTTGATATGCCAAGTGGTCCAACAAAGCTGTCAAGCCACCTGATAGCTTCATACCGCCTCCAAGCTGTAAAATTAATAGACTTCCCTTGAATTACATTATAGATCACATTCTCAAATATAAACAACCTTGTCTATTCAGAATCTAGAAAAACACAGGAAACAAGAACAAGCTACAAGGCCCACCAGTTGACTAAGTGATTCACACAAATGAACAATGAATAGATCCTTCAATACAACTATATTCCCTGCATGAATAAAAGTGAAATGAGAGGGACAGAAGAAAAAGAAACCAACCAGCTTCTTCAGCCTTTCTTGACGCAAGAGCCAAACTAAAACCATGTAGCTCATTTCTTGAAGAATTATCCATTGAGATGCGACCTTCTTGCTTCTATTCTATCAAAGAGAATATGAATAAGCAACAGTATATACTTCAGACCTTGCTCGTTTACCATGGTTGTCGAAAGTACACAAAAGAAAAACTTATATTTTCAAACGTCCCATTTCTTTTAAACGTATACTTTTATGTTAGCTTGTCTCGACTGCTTCTTTATCGTTGAATGTTTTCAAAAACTTTTGGTTATTTATTAGCATGTTTACTCTAAAAATTGAAAATATATTCACACATTATATTTTCTTACATGAGAACTACCATTATTATTTAGCCAATTGTGATCAAAGATAATAATAAGAATAACTTTGAGGGATTCATTTTAAGATTTATTAATAGAATAAGAATAAAAATTGAACATTTGAAATTACATCAACTCAAATTGAACAAACCTCAAAGTAAAACGACCAAAATGCTATTTTAATCAATATTATCAACATTTCATATGAATTCTAATTCAGAATTTGGATAGAAATGAGAAAAAGAAAAGTACAGTTTTGGTTCTTAAGGTTTGAGTTATGTTGCATCCGAGTCCCTGAATTTTCAAACTTAACAATTTTAAAGTTTGCATTCTTCGTCAGTTTTCCAGTTAATTACTAATGGGTGACATGTCATTTATTGCTTATTAAAACATTGTTTTTTCTAATTTTTAAATATTATTAAAATTAAAACTACATTTTTTTCTTTCTATTGTTCTTATCACTCCTTACTTCATGTTCCCTTTTCTTTCCCCATCTTCTTCTTTCACAACCAATGGCATTTGCCATTGCCACTACTTGTCTCTGTTTTTGCCACTAAGACTAATTATTTTCCTTTTTTCTTCTTCTATTTCCCTCCTCTCATTTCTTCTTTTTTGAAAAAAAATGAATAGAAATATGAACCCTACAATTATGTCTCATATTTGCCCTAGAGAAAACAACAATTGAATGCCCTAACTTCTTCTCACTCTCTTTTTGGCGACGCCATTTCCCTAAAGATAGTCTTTGAGATAACAACCTTCATGCTTCAAAAATTTATATTGAGAATATCCATACTCAAGTTGGTCCACACATTACCCATGCAAGAGAATACAAACTATACGTGACACCCCAAGTCCAAAATTCGAAATCCAAATTTGACACTTCACGTCCTGGCATTCCCTTGTGACGTGGCTACATCATTATAATCAACTTCTTATTAGTTGATAGTTGACACATAACATGGACCCATCTTTCTCCCTGAACAACCAAGGAAAAACATTAAGAAGTATGGAAACTTTGTTAAATAATTCATGTATATTTGACTTGGTCTACTTCAACTCTGCTATAGCAACTTCTTGCTATCAACTGAAGCTCTACATGTCCATTTCTTGTACCAGTAGTGATCTTGGAAGATTAACTTACTTTACGTCACTATCACGACTTCTTGTTTCCTTCAAACAACAGTACTTTTCCCTTTTTCAATCAACATGACGGTATCACCAGTTTCTGGTTATAGCATATGTCTAAAGTTAAAATCTCTTAAGCTTTGTTATTACTGCCAACAATTTACTCTAATTAAGTCTCAAACTTTACTAGTTCGTGAACACTATTGTTACCTAACTTCTCCACCTTAAATAGTTTACCCTTCAACTCCTCTGTAACCTGAAAGAAGCTTATCAGGCACTCTTCCAAAGCTTGTTTGTCCCTACTTAATTTTTTGTTCTTGAAAAGAGGATTCTTACGCTAATGCTAAGTTCCATGACCAACAACCTAAGAAAGTTATTCAACCAAAACATACTAAGGTCTAAAGTTCCAAGTAGTAAAAAAATTGCTTATACCAATTCCAAAGGCTTGTAAACATCCAAGACCTATCAAATAAACCAAACCATAAAGTACTTAAGAGTCCCAACACGTTAATATGCTTTACCTTTCCAGAACACTTTTCGTTGCCTAACGAATCCAACAAAATTTGATGTGTTCTATTTGACTTTTCAAGTGCGTCATATACTCATTATACAAAGTATGGCTCTACTTAACCACTCCATAAGTCTTTCCTTTCAAGCTCAAAATTTCCATAAAATGTTTTTGGTTATAACTAATGTAAAAGGATTACAAAGCCTTAACACTTGCCAAAAACAACGTTCCAAAATGCTCTTGATTTTTTATAAACAGCAACTTCTTCCTGAAACACAAATCTAACATTCAAATACCAAAGTTAAACCAATGCTAAGGCCAAATATTAATGTGCATTCAAGAACTAATCAAGAACATAAAAGAAAACTCATCAAAACTTGAAAAATAAACTCTTACCAACAATACCGAACGCAAACGGCGAAGAAAGGCGGCGGGTTACGGCAATGGAGAGGCCGACGACGCGTGGTGGTGGCGGGTGAAGGAGAGCAAATAGAGGGAGATAAAGAAACAACACACTGGTTGGAGAGAGAAGTAGAAAGAGCGGTGAGCTCCTTTACCGGGGGACGGCGGCGACGACGAGTAGCTGTAGTCGGTGGTAGACGTCGGCTGGCGAGGCTGAGCGGCGTTTGAGAGAGAGGAAATGGGTTTTGGTTCCACTTCTTGGGCGCGGGCGCATGAAGTGGAAAAAGGTTATAAAAAGAAACTGCCAACTTATTTATTTATTTTTAAACTTTGTAACGTATATATTATGTATTTCAAATTTAAACATAAGACTTTTCCCTCTCGCATTTCAAATGTTCCAAACTTCCAAAATTCTTCGTTTTAGTTTGAATCAACGTAACTACAAACCAATTGTGAGACATTATCAAAAATGGTTTAGGAGTGAACACATTTATTCAATTTGATGAAACCAACTTAGCTCAGCTGCAACACAACCTAATGCTTTACATTCATGTTTGGTATATATAACCTCCACACATAGTACATTATTGGCACCCAACAAAAAAAACAATAATCATTCATTTTATTTAGATTTTACTCAAACTTCCTTTGGATTGAATTAAAAAAAAAAAAAAATCAATAATACATTTCCTTCTAGACACTTTTTTAAAATGAATTTAAAATTTAAACACTTTGGTTAGACTTTTTTACAATGGTATTTTTAAAAAAGATGCATTATTTTAATTTGCCAAACACTATCATTTTTTTTAAAATAGTTTTTTTTTTTTGGCAAAATTAAACACTTTATAATCTAAACCAAACGCACCCTAAATGGAATTAACACAATTTTTTGTTCCATTCTTAATTATATCAAGTCAATTTCTCATTCCGCCCATTTAATATTTTTTTTAGTTTTTTTAATTACTTGAGGTAGTTTGAAATGAGGATGAAAAATTATAACAACCACCTCTAGAGCTACCTTAAATCTCTCATTTACTTTGGTAACCACTATTTCAAAACTAATAATTCACCATTTACATCAAACACTGTTTTATTTATTAGAGAAAATTAGAAATATGGTAGCACATACACAATCTAAAGTTTCATAAATTTAGTTGATAATACATTTGAAAGTTGTGAATTATATTATTGTTTAAAAAAAAAAAACTTTATTTCATATTTCACATATATTTAACCGTTTATTGGTGGATCTTCTACTCACACAAATGTGAATTGGGAGTAAGATCTTTTTAGCTAAAATTGAGATTGTATTAGTGGTGTGATATATTAGAGTGTATTGCTTTATTAATATATTTGTTCAAATATGTCATATTGTTCTTTATAGTTTGTTGATTCAATTTAGTTGGCATGGGAAGAGCCCTAATTTGAGTCATCAAGAAAACCCGGTAATTAAACTTGTTGTTCAAGTACTATTTAATTTTATAAATAAATAAATTATATTTTCATTGATTCTGAATTCAATCCCATCTATTCAATACCTAATAATTAAAGATCATTTTAATTTAATAAATAAAACAAGTGTTTAAATCAAATTGAGTTGAAACTGAATAAATAAATATACGTTATTTTATAATTTTATTTGTAGAATTGATATGGCAATCCTAAAAGATAAATAAGATTGATCAAACTAATTCAACTTCTTATGGCTCCAATTAAATAAATTGGTAAACTTTTTGCACAACAATTTAAACAAATTTTTTATTCAAAAAATCACCTTATAACTACACAATAAAATAACTTTTAAGCACCCCTGTTTGATTCTAATAACAACATCGGTAACGGATCCTAGTCGTAGAAAATATATTCTACCAATAAAATTAAATTTTAAATATAAACAGTTAGTTTTATATAGCAATTAATTTCATACATTAAAATATAACAACAAATTAGTTGCAAAATTAAGGTAGTACATGAAATTTGACAAACCTAAACCTACTCAACTCCCCAACACATAAGTATTTTGATAAAAATTTAACATATTTTTTCTACATCTCAAACACACTAAACATCCATATTTTCTCAAGTTCAAGAGCAAACTCGATTTTATTTACGTCCTTTTTTGTTGAGACTAAAAGTAATTCATTTATACACTGGAATGAAAATTTTAAAAAATTAAAATCCAAACACTCACACATAAATCCAAGTTTAAAATGGCACAAGAGGGGTTTTTGTTTTGTGGTAACAAGTTGTTCAGTAAATGAACACTAGTATTTAAGGACTAGAAGTAACCTACGGGTAAGACGATAATTTGACCTAGGTGGTGTTACGAACACTCGTGAAATACTAACTTATTGTTATTGGTTTATATATGTGGACACAAAAATATATCTACAATGAGAAGAGTTCAGCTGTGAGTCTTTCGTGGAGTGTACACACAGTTAACGAATATTGATTAATGTGGTTAATTAGTTTAGCCAATTAATCTCATATTGTTGTAGCTTCTGATCTGTAGGTCCATTAGGTCCCCTTCCTAGCTCGTAAAGGGTAATGAAATTTATTTGTATTGGTTGTATTTTGAAATGTTCAAATTTACCTTGGGAATTAATATAATGTATGGTGATACATTATAATATAAAGTTTATATTTTAATCAAACTTTATTATATAAATTTAATTTTGGATATGATTTAAATTAGTTTATGAAAGAATAAAATATTTGAGTGAGTTCAAATATTAATTTAATGTGAATTAAATTCATATTAAAACTATATGTTAAAATTTAATGGGTATATGATATGATAGAATTAGACATGCACGACGAAAACTGGATCAAAACTTTACCTTAATTGCACTAAATAAACGAGTAAACCCTAAACCAAAAACAAATTAAAATTAGGATAGAGTCGGGATGTGGGACCTGTTGGATGAAGAAAATTGAGAGAGGGAAAGAAAATGGAAAAGAAATTAAGGAATAGGGTTGGACTTGAAATTTGGTTTTTTTTAATAAAAAAACAAAGGAAAAACAAGAAGCCCAAAATTGGTACTAAGAATACCAACCTTTTCCAAAATAACCTAGAGCTCATCTTATAGAGAAATCACATGCAAAGTTTCATATACATGTTGTTCATGGACCAACAACACATAACTCACTAACCATTAGTGGGCTTAATGTCTTCATAGTGTGCTAACACCTAGTCCACTATAGTTAGTGGGATTATCCAACAAAATGTTGAATTTTTCTACTAACTTTGGTCAAAAGGCAAAATTGTCATTTGGCTTTGACTTTATATAATTTTGTCCATCTTGACTAATTTTGACCTTCCGAGCACAAATCCACATTCATTTTCTTAAGATTCAAATCATATTTGAATATATCATCAGTCGGAGTTTGACTTTTCAAAGTCAAAATTCAACATTATTACTTTTAACAACTTTGACTATTTCCATCATTTTTTAGCTTTCGAGTATGAACCCGCATTCATACATTTAATATTTAAATCTTATTTAAATATAAAGTTCTATCTCTTATTCTAAAATTTGATTGCTATATTACATATACTTGTCGGTTTCTCTCTCCTTTTCCAACTTGAACAATTCAACTTATTCCATCATACTGTTCTAAGTTTATTCCATATGAATTAGTAGGAAAACCTAATAGACCTGTAGATCATGGACTCCAATTATTTGAGATTAACTGACTAAACTCTTTTAGACCGAGTTAATTAACATTCGTTAACTAATGGGTCATTCCACAAAAGTTTCGTAGTTTCACTCCAGTCACTATAGATATATTTGTGTCCATTTAATAAAATCATGATTAGTAAGTTAATCATTCACATGTTGTTTGTAACCTCGACTGGGTTAAAATAATGTTTTACCTCCCATCACTATTGAACAATTGGTTTAAGGTTTAACCTAAAAATCAAATTCCTCTTGAGCCAATGAGAGGGTGTGACCCTTTTCAAAATTTGGATTAAGTCCTTAAGAGAACAACCTATCTACTAACCCTAAAGCGGGTAGGAGTGAATTTCGTCTTGCACTTTATGTACCCAACTATCCACTCGATCTTACCCTTGAAATGAGAGGCTTATTGAGCCAACGCCGATGAGAAGATCTAAGGATAATCTTGTGTGAACAAGAGTTCGTAGTTGACTTAGGATTAAGATTAAGTTACCTAGGTCATCAATAATCGAGATAGTCAGTTTTAAATAGTAAACGATGTTATAACGTAAAAATGACTATTTCTTGGTTCAGTCTTATGTAAATACTTTACATAGGATGTCCCCACTTTCATGTCTTTACATGAACAATTCAGAATTACCTCGTTTGTACTAACTACAAAGCGGGTCGCATCCATACTCTCTCTGAATAAGGCGCCCAACTTTTATTCATATATTAAAGATTATTTAGGTTATATACTCAAACTTTGATTCATGTTTATGTCTCTACATAAAGTTCAAGTTTACTAAAAAAATAGCCTATGAACTTAGTTTATTGGATTTAAGATTATCCTATTCAATTTCTTAATAACAACTTTATTGAATAGAATATGATTAAAAACTACAAGTTTTAGGACATAAATTCTAACAAACTCCCATTTGGACTAAAACTCCTAGTGGGATAAAACAACGTTAAATTTATTTAACCATGAGAGAAAATAATATATATATAAGTACAATAAACATATAAAAAACTAAGGCACATGCCCAATAAGTCTCCCACTTGTCCTAGTTTACAAACATCGTAGACCTAAACTGTGTAGGTGACCCTCAAACATTTTAGTCATGAGGACTTTTGTAAAAGGATCAACAATGTTTTGCTCAGAAGATATCTGGGTTGCTACAACGTCACCATGATATATAATTTCCCTAATAAGATGGTACTTGAGTTCGATATGTTTTTCTCGTTTATGGCTTCTAGGTTATCTTGAATTTGCAACTGCATCACTGTTGTCATAGTATAAAGTGATTAGTAGATACATATTTGAAACAACTTTCAGATCTGTCAAGAATTTCCTTTGCCATACTACTTCCTTTGTCGCTTCACAAGCTGCTACGTATTCAGCTTCCATTGTGGAATCGACTATACAAGTTTGTTTTATGCTTATCCAAACTACTGTTCCTCCATTTAGAGTGGATATTAATCCTGATGTAGACTTTCTAGCATTTTTATCAGATAGGAAATCAGAATCAGTGTATCCAATGAGGATCAGATTCTTTGTACCATACAAGAGCATGTAGTCTATTGTTCTTCTAAGATGTGTTAGAATATTCTTAATGGTTGTCCAGTGATCACGTCCAAGATTGGACTGATACCTACTAACAATTTCTACTGAGTAGGAAATGTCAGATATAATACATAACATTACATACATCAAACTTCCAATAGAGGAAGTATAGGAAATATATCATCAACTTCTTGAGGTGTCTTAGGACATTGTTCTTTTGACAAATGAATTTCATATATGTACAACAACATACCTTTTTTGGAATTCTGCATTTTATATCTAGATAACATTTTATCTATATAAGATGCTTGAGACATGGCTAGTGTTTTGCTCTTATGGTTTCAAACAATTTAGATCATGAGAACATATTTGCATCTCCCAAATCTTTCATTTGAAATTGCATAGCTAGCCATTTTTTTTATGTTATTAAGATAATCTACATCATTCCCAATGAGTAGAATATCATCGACATACAAAACAAAGAATTCTACAATGGAATTGACGACCTTTTTGTAAACACAAGGCTTGTCAACATTTTGTTCAAAGCCATAAGATTTGATCGCACTATCAAATCTTATATTCTAGGATCTAGATGCATGTTTTAATCCATAAATGGATTTTTGAAGCTTACAAATCTTTTGTTCTTGACCTTGTTCTATAAACCCCTATGGTTGAGCCATATAGATACTTTCTTCAAGATTTCCATTTAAAAAAGTCGTCTTGACATCCATCTGTCAAATTTCATAATCATAAAAAAATGGCGATGGATAAGAGTATTCTAATTGACTTATGCATGGTAACGAGAGAGAAAGTTTCTTCATAGTCTACTCCCTCTCTAGGTATAACCCATTGCCACAAGTCGAGCCTTAAAAGTCTGTACTTTACTGGCTTGATCTTGTTTTCTCTTGTAGATCCATTTACAACCAATAGGTTTTACGTCATTTGGTTGCTCTACTAGAATCCAGACAGAATTAAAGTACATAGACTCCATTTCGAGGTCTATGGCTTTGACCCATTGGTCACGATCTACATCATTCATTGCCTGTTTATAAGTTAATGGATCTTTTACGCCATCATTAGGTATGACGACTTGAGTTTTAGTTAAACCCAAGTAGCGATCAGGCCGATGAAAAACCCTCTCGCTATGTTGAGGCTCTCTCTACTCTTGAGAAGGATGTGATTGACCAGGTTTCCTGGTTTTATCAACTACTTTAGTGGATGGACTAGGTTTATCTATAGCACTTTTGGAAATTTCATTTAATACTAGTTTACTACGAGGTTGATGATCCCTGATGTGGTCTTCCTCTAAGGATGTGGCATTTGTTGATATAAATACTTTATTTTCTTGAGTATTGTAAAACAAACCACCTCTTGATTCTTTTGGATAACCTACAAATAGGCATAATTTTGAACGGTGTTCCAATTTCTTAGAATTTTGCACCAACACGTGTGTTGGACATCCCCAAATTCTAAAATGACGTAAACTTCCTTTACACCATTTACATAGCTTATAAAGTGTTTCTGAAACACTTTTGGAGGAAACATTATTCAAAATATAGACAGTTCTCTCTAAAGCATAGCCTCAAAAAGAATCTGGCAATTGAGCAAAGCTCATCATAGAGCAAACCATGTCCAATAAGGTTCGATTTCCTCCTTCTGATACACCGTTAGGCGTACTAGGTGCAGAGAATTGTGACTGGATTTTATGTTCTATCAAATAGTCTTGGAATCGTAAGTCCATATATTCTCCATCTTGATCTGATCGAAGTATCTTTATTATTTTACCAAATTCATTTTTTAACTTTAGGCTTATATTCTTTGAACTTTTCAAGAGAATCAAACGTATGATATACGAGCTCTAAAGGTCCTTTGGCTATTAGACCTTTTCCAATAAAAGATCTCTTAGTCATTTTTCCTTCAAGACCGGATTCACAAGGTGGTAAAGAGTTATCTTCTAATTAACTTAGAAGCCCACTTTTAACCAATCTCCCAATTCTATTGAGATTTATGTGACCAAGTCTTAAGTGCCATAAATAGGAGTTAGAAGAAACTTTTTGTCTTTTATTATGAGTTTCAGTTGTTCTGAATATTTCAGTATTTAAGACAAAATTTGCTCTAGTCAGTCTTAACTTGTATAAGTTGTCTTCAAGTATAGCAGAACAAACTACAATACCTTTATAGAAAATGAACGATTCATTAATTTCAAAAGATATTCTATACATTTGTTCCAAAATACAAGAAATAGATATTAAATTTCTTCCCATTTGAGGTACAACAAGACATTCTTAAGTATGACATATCTATTTATAAAATACAACTTTAAATCTCCCACTGATTTAGCTGAGACTATCTCTCCTGTTCCAACCTTGAGAGTGATCTCACATTTTGAAACCTTTTTCCAACAACTATTTTTCTGAAGTGAGAAGCAAATATGGTTAATGGCTTCTGAATCTAGTATCCATGTTGAATTTTCATATTTCACTAAACATGTTTCTACAACTAGTAAATCATATTTATCTTGCGTTTCCTTCTTTGTCTTTTCCTCTGCAAGGTATTTTGGGCAGTTCCTTAACCAGTGCTGGCTAGAACGGTAACACTTACATTTTTTTGCAACTTTCTTTCTCTTGTTCTTTTTGAGAGTTTTCCCATTTCCCTTCTTATTTATTTGAGCATTAGGTTTCGAGGGTCCAACTTTAGTTTTAGAGGACGATCCTCTTGAAAACTTCCTTTTTGTGGTAGCAATATTTGCTTCCACTTGCTTCTCCTTACTCATGGTAAGGTTCTAGAATCTCTGGAGCTCATTCAGAAGGATTGTCAGATTAAGCTCTATCTTGTTTAAAGACGCATTCGTCTGAAATGGAATGAAGCTCTTCAAAAGAGACTCTAAGATAAAGCTAACTTGATTAACCTCTTCAATGGGACCAACATTTACTTCAACGATGTTGAAGTGCATCATCATGTTTAGGACATTGTTCTCTAACAGAGGTCCCTTCCTTCATACACTTAGTGTAAATGTATTTAACTACCTCGTGTCTTAGGGACCATTCTGGTTGCCCAAATATTCTCTTTAATGAATCCATAATCTCTTTAGTCGTGACTAAGGATTCATGTTTTTTTGCCAAAACATCAAACGTGCTGGCAATAATGTAGACACATGCCTTTTCATTAGCTTTTATCCATCGATCATATGCTTTTTAACTAGTTTGGTTAGCATTAGAGGTAGGGTTTTGAGGACATTTCTTAGTTAAGACAAATCTTAAATCATTAACCACTAGTATGGTGTTAAGATTTGATTTCCATGTCACATAATTATTACCATTAAGTTTTTCGGAAGCTAAAAGTTGAACTATTGAGCTATTCATGCTAAAAAAGACAAACATATTCACTTAGAAAAACTATAATCACAAAGAAGCCAATCTAATTTAGCAATTACTAATAATGTACCCTTCATTATTTGTATTTTGCGACGATATTTTAAAGGTTTAGAATAACCTCCACCAAAGGGTAGTCGATTATTCCTCCTTTGAACCAAGACAATCTTGACTAGATGCTAACTCTAGTGCCTATTCTTTATAACACTTAGTTACCGTAAATTTGGTCAATAATGTATTAACAACTAAGTAATTCTTGTAAGTGTAACTCGCCATTTTCGGATCTCATAGATCATAATCAATATGCTTCCGAAAGTGGAAAGTCAATATGAAAACCGATCTAAGAAAATCTATCCATATTTGGAGTTCGCGGTGTTCCAAATCCTATAATACAACCCTCCGAAGGAAACGTTCTTCTAGGCCAAAGCCCTACATGGACCTCACGATGTGAACTTTTAAGGACACCAAAGTTAAAAGTACACTACTTCTCTCTAGCTGAAATGTTTTATAAGGGTTTTCTATTACTTTAGGATTATATTTAGGCTAACTTAAACAAATCCTAAGTCTAGGTGACATATCAGAGTTTAACCATTATACTAGATTTTAACCTATGATGCTTAGGTGATAAAGCATTTTTATTACCTTGCATCTCTCATGCATGCTCATAAAACTATGTTAACTAGGCTCAAGAACTTATTACAATCTCCAGGTAGGAGATGTTCTATAAACCGTCAATTTAAGAACCTCCAACCTTATCTGACCAAAGTCGAATCAGGTGAGCCTTATCTGACTTGTTGTCAAGATCAAATCAGGTGAGTCTCTTGTAACCAATTTTACAAGATATCAACCTATTTCTATGAAAAGTTTAGGAAGATATGTTTAACCTAGGTGAGCATGCAATTTATCTATGTTATAGATTTCAAGAGGCACTTAAAAAACAAAAAGACTAACCTATAACATACATCTAATAACCATTATATAACAATTATATAAAATCAATTAATTAATATAGAATTTAGTTGATTTATCTTTTAATATTTAATTAAGTTAAATAAATAAATAAAAATCAATTAATTTCATTAAATTATATTTAATCAAAATTAATTAATTAATTAATCATATTAAATAATCTCCATATTAATTAATTAACATGCATATTATATATTATAACCATTATAACATACTTTCAATGCATGAACATGTTAACATATGGTGTGATTTTAAATCTATACGACATACAATATGAACATATAAATTTAAAATAATTAAAATATACATCACATGTATAAATTAAATATAACACTCTAAAATGGACTGGATTTTTTATCCCTAAATTAAGCTAAAACTAAAATATTACAATAACAATCTCATCTAGTGCATAAATCGCTCCCAAACAACCCAAACCGGTTGGAAAAATACCAACTATGCATTGAACCGACCCAAAATCATCTTGAACTGGCCCAAGACTCAACAATTGGGCTTGAACCGGCTCAATCCACAAAGGCAGGCCACCAGACACACACGGGTGAGACGCACGAGTGTAGGTCAAACTAAACACACATGTGGGCTGCGCGCGAGGTGTGAGCTGAGCTAGACACGCTTGTGGGCCGAGCGACGCATGAACGGGCCGAGTTGGTCGCGTGCAAGTGGAATATGTTGCAAACTGGGTTTGTGGGTCTGGACCGGGTCTAAAGCGCTTTTTCGGGTTTATCTTTGAAAAACTACGAACCCTTAAGCATACTAATTAGATCATAAAACTCAAACCAATTACAATAATTAATAGGGAAATTGCAATGGATAGCTATTTTAGCAATAATAATTAAGGATATAGCAATATTTTAAAAAAATTGGAAATATAGCAAAACTATCACTAATAGACTTCATATGGTATATCAGTGATAGACCTATATTTGCAACATAGTCTATCAGTGATAGACTTATATTATTGATAGAATTTGACAAATTTTGCTATATATGTAAATTTTTTAAAATTGTGCTATATACTTAATTAATTTGAATTTAATTGCTAAATTTGCAACTATCGCTAATTAATACATAAAAACACTTAATTTAGGGCCCAAAAAAAAAAAAAGTTCAACCAAAATTTATCTAAAAAATTCAAATCCACCACATGATAGAATTAGATATTCACGACAGAAACTGGATCGAAATTCTACCCTAATTGTACTTAATTAACGAGTAAACCCTAAATCAAAAATAAATTAAAATTAGAGTTTTGAGAATACTTATATTTGAAGCTCTGATTTTTTCGAACAACCACTAAGGTTGACCTACTATCCTCTGGACTTAGAACCAAGTTTTATGACTCGTTGGATGAAGAAAATCGAGATAAAGAAAGAAAATGGAAAAGAAATTAAGGAATAGGGTTGGACTTGAAATTTGGTTTGTCTTTTTTTTTTTTAATAAAAAAACAAAGGAGAAAAAAAAGCCCAAAATTGATTCGAAAATTATCGTTCCTTTCCAAAATAACCTAGAGCCTATTTTATAGAGAAATCACATGCAAAGTTCCATATGCATGCAATTCATGAACCAACAACATATAACCCACTAACCATTAGTGGGCTTAATGTCTCCACAGTGTGCTAACACCTAGTCCATTGTAGTTAATGGACTTATCCAACAAAATGTTGGATTTTCCCACTAACTTTGGTCAAAGGGCAAAATTGTCATTTGGCCAAAAGTTAAATATTGCCTTTTCAAACTAAAAAGTCAACATTTAGACTTTCTATATTTTGTCCATCATGACTAATTTTGACCTTCTGAGCACAAATCCACATTCATTTTCTCCAGATTCAAATAATATTTGAATATATCATCGGTCAAAGTTTGACTTTTGAAAATATAAAAGTCAATATTTTGACTTTTAGCAACTTTGACTATTTCCATCATTTTTTAGCTTTCGAGTATGAATTCGCATTCATATTTTAATATTTGAATCTCATTTAATAAGGCTCTATCTCTTATTCTGAAATCTCACGGCTATATCACATATACTTGTTAGTTTTTCTCTCCTCTTTTAACTCGAACAATTTAACTTATTCCATCATACTATTTTAAGTTTATTCCATATGAGGTAGCGGGGAAACCTAATGGATATATAGATCATGGGCTCCAACGATTCAAAATTAACTGGCTAAACTCTTTTAGGCCGAGTTAATCAACATTCGTTAACTAACAAGTCATTCCACAAAAGTTTCATAGTTGCACTCTTGTCACTATATATTTATGTCCATTTGATAAAACCATGATTAGTAAATTAATCTTTCACAGATTGTTCTTAACCTCGATTGGGATAGAATATCGTTTTACCTCCAAGACTACATCTTGCTCCTTAAGTCCCACTATCCACTATTGAACAATTGGTTTAAGGTTCAATCTACAAACCGAATTTCTCTTGGGCCAAAGAGAGGGTGGGGCCCCTTGTACACTAATTGGATTCAATTGTTAAGAGAACAACTTATCTACTAACCCTAAAGCGAGTAGGAGTGAGTTCCATCTTGCACTTTATGCCCCTGCTATCTACTCGATCTTACCCCTAAAATGGAAGGCTTATTGGGCTAACGCTGATGAGTTGCCCTCACTTATGCAAATCTGAGGATAATTTCATGTGAACAGGTGTTCATAGTTGGTCAAGATTAAGATTAAGTTTTATAGGTCATCAATAATCGAGATAGTCAGTTTTATACAGTCAACAATGTTATAACTTAAATGTGACTATTTCATCGCTCTAATCTTTATGTAGGATGACCTCACTTCCACATCTCTACATAAACAATTCAGGATCACATCGTTTAATTTGTACTAACTACAAAGCGGGTCGCATCTATAGTGTCCCCAAAACAAGGCGTCAAACCTTATTCATACACTTAGACCATTTGGACTATGTACTCGAACGTCATCCACCTTTATGCCTCTACATAAAGTGCAAGTCTACACTAGTTAGCCTATGGAGCTTAGTTTATTAGATTCAAGATTATAGTTTTCTATTTTCACTAATAAGTCCTCAATAAACACTTTTTTTTAATATAATATAATTTTAAACTACAAACTACAAGTTTTAGGACATAAATTCCAACAAAATTACTTAAATTAAAACTATAGGTTATGTGAGATATATTCATTTAAATATGATTTAAATGAAATATTAATTAAATATGTTTAAATTAATTATTTTATTTAATTTAATAAAAAGTTTATTAAATTAATAGGGAACGTGGGTGATTTTCCCATGCTTCCGTTTTTTCTCTCGACTTCCCTCTTCTTAGAAGATGGAGATATCAAATTAACTCATGGAACAATTTTGAAGAACGCTGATACTACAATTTTTCAATTATCTAGAAGAAAAATTATATCTCAAAATTCCCTTCCATTTTTTTTGTTCTCGCAAACTAAAATCTCAATCTAGGGAATAAAGAGGTCTCTAAGTGGTTGTGCTCCCAAGTTTGGTGTTTGACAGATTCAGAGTCGTCAACGACGTAAGTTCTTCTTCTTTGTATTTCTTCTCTCTAATCTTCAAGAAGCATGCTTAGCATAGAATTTAGTTTCTTAATTAATTTTACCAATGTATTTGGTATTTTTAAGATCCAATTCAATTGAGATTAAGATTCTGTAAAATCTTCCATTGCGAAGGGCTCTTATCTTTTCACTTTGTACATTGTGACCTGGCAAAAATGAAATGATGCTTCAAGTTTTGGTGCGTTCCATGACCTCAATTTCTTCATTCATGGCCTGCTTCTAGCATTCATATTTGATAGCTTGGTGGAAATATGATGGTTCAAATATGGTGGTGAGATTGAGGAGAAAATGTTTGTGGTCTTCAACAAGGTTGTCATAGGATAAGTGGAGGATTCTTTTGGAGGTTGGTCTAGCAACAATCTGCAGTGATAATCTTGCAAAAAGTTGGACCAATTATGGATTATGATGGATCTTCTCATAGGAGGGTCTAGAGCTAATGTTTCCTGATGTTTCTCAGTTGCATCACTGCGATTATAATTAGTGATATTGCTAGTTGATGGAATTTCATTCGTGACTTGATGGTTGAGCATTTCAATTGCAGTATTTTCTTCTAAATTAATCTCAACTAAAGGATTGGTTGAAGGGTGTGCAACAACATCAACATTCTCAGCTGGAACATTATTTGTACCAATGTTGTTTTTTACAACATCATGTGCAGAGTATGTTATTGATGATGGGAGGACAAAGTCTTCAAAAGGTCATTGACTTCAAGATCCTTTGAAGCTATTTTGTTGATGAATGAGAAAAACTGTTCAAGTAAGACAATGTGTAAGACCCGTAGTTATGAATCGTAGTTAAAACAAGTAGTTAAGACCCGTAGTTAAGAGAAGAAGTAAAAATTTGACTAAGTGTCCTAAAATAGGCGTTTTGGGTGGACTACGTGAGAAGAGGTGGGTTAGTACTATGCGAGAAAGGTTACATGAGAAGACTTTTGAAAGGTTAGGTGATTAAAGTTCTTGGCGAGAGGAAGGTTAGGCAAGAAGAATAAGGAAACTTCCCGAAAATTTCCTAAATTTACTTAATGGGCCACTTGTAAGGTTTAAGTTAAGCATGTTTAAGATAAATCTTACTATCACATATGTATCACTAAGAAGTAGGAGGTGACGTTTTACCAAGAGCTTAAAGGTGACTAAGCATTTTAGGAAGTATTATAAATAGTAGGAACAATTGAGTCATTTAGTTGTGGTTATTCTGAGAATTTGAAGAGAAAAGTTTAAGTGTTGAAGTGCTGTTAAAGTGTCTATGAGAGAAGAAGAAAAAGAGAAGTCGTAGAAGTTGAAGTAGCTAAGTAGAGTGTGTTTTCTCTAAAATGTTTATGTTAAAAGTTTTTATTATAAGTTCTTAATTGATTTGAGTTAATGATTTCTCTTCAAATGATTCCTAAAAAGAGATTTACACAAAAATGTTATATGTTTTAGAGTATGTATTATGTATTTCAAAGCATGAATTGTTATGCAATTGTGTTCAAACCAGTAGTTACTTCCTTTGTAATGAGCTAACTTTTATGTGCACATAAAGAGTAAAGACCACCATGGGGTGTACGAGGCTATATAGTGATGAAATGCTAGTTAATACGTTGAAAGAAGCGTATTGTACTTAGCGGCCTGGGCAACAAGGATGAATCTGCATATCCTCGAATGCTATTGTTACAGTAGTCTAAACGTGAAATTACGTGACCTAGCATAGAGAATGATTCGGGATCCTTGGCGAAAGGAATATTGGTAACTAATGTGTGTTATGCAAAATGAAATGTTTATATATGAAATTGTCATGTTTTTATGAAAAGATGATTTATGTGCATTAATATCTTTGACGAAATGGTATATGGAAAGGTATTGTGAAAAGAATTTCTTAAAACCTCACTGAGGCCAAGTAGAGAAGAAGTGAAGGACTTTCTATGCGAGAAGAGCTCCTAGGTGTTTTGGTCAAATGTCCAAGTGTAGTTTCTTTTTTATAAATTATTTTGTCAAGTGTTGCAATTGGTTGTAGAACTCATATTTTACTCAGTAAAAGTTCAAGTTCAAGTTATTTCTCTTGTGTTGAGTTGTTTTATCACCTAAAGTATGATTGTAGTTGAAGTTACAAAAAGAAGCTAGACGATTAAGCAAGGCTTAAGAACCTCAAGACTGAGTATTTTTGCGTTTAGCACGTTAAGATACTTAAGTTACATCACGTCTCGCTAGACAAGCTAGTAGGTCTATGAGGCGAGGTGTGATGCAACAGCTCTTGATGTGACTAGTTGGTGGCTTTGAAATCATGCGATCAGTATGCTTTCATTCTTGGTGAATAGTTAATGAAGATGCAAGGATGGGCTCGTGGCTCAAATTTTGTTCTTTGATTGGCTCATGGCATAGACAGTCAGATACTCTCATGATTTCGTACTCAACTGGTTTATCTTGAAGAATATTATACGAGGATTTATTTGCTAGCAAGATCACAAGAGTTCAGTTAAGGATGTAAGTTGTCGTGAGGACACAATCTCCCTAAAATTGTAAGGAAACTCCTTACTGGAAGAAAAGGGCTCGAGCCATATTTAATAGGTTTTGATGTTTTCTCTTGACAATTGAATTTTGTAGGGGTCTCCCAACGTATCAAATCTTATGGATTATTCCGTTTGAGGCCAAGAACTCGGTAAAATGCAATTAAGAAGCATTGTCAAATCCAAACATTTTTATAACTTTTGAGAATTGAGTTTCTATAAATTGAAAAAAAAAAAAGGTATGATCTGTAGGACATTTGACTTGGCTCTCATGAGGCATGTGAAGGGATAAGAGCCTTAACAGGGGAAAAACTAACAGAAACCGTAAGTCCAATTTAACTTAGAATCTAAAAATACTAGTACATTGACAAACAATTACAAAAACTAATTTTCTTATAAGGCTAAGGATAAACATGATGTATAAAAAAAATACAGAGAATTATAGAGAAGAGGAACATACTTTCGTTTATGACTCTGAAATTAATTTTGGACACCACCACTTGGAGAGCACCCTATATTCTTTGAGTTGAGATTGGTTTGTGGGAACCAAATTGGAAAGAATTTTTTCTTTTGAGAGAATAGGGACATAAATGATTATGGGATTGGTTTGTAGGAACCAAATTGCGACTTAAGTACCTTACCTTCCTCTTCCCCTTCCGCATCCTAAAGAAGATGGAGTTAGAGAGATTTTGCGATATGTAGGAAAACCAACCATGTACCCTAAATAACTCCCTTTTAAGGGAGTTATTAATTTAATTTAAATAAATAAAATAAAATAATTAATTAAATCATATTTAATTAATATTTCATTTTAATTGTATTTAAATGAATATCTCTCACATATTAATTAAATCAAATTTAATTAAACAAAATTAAATTAAACTATTAATTAATTCTCCAATTAATTAATTACTAAATTAAATATATTATATTTAATTTAATACATATTTGAATCATATTCAGATATAAATTTCACTTATAACCTATAGTTTCAATATATATCATATACATATTAAATTTCAACCTATAGTTTTAATATGAATCGAATTCACATTAAATTAATATTTGAACTCATTCAAATATTTTATCTCTCATAAATTAATTTTGAATCATATCCAAATTTAAATTTATATAATAAAGTTTAATTAAAATATAAACTTTATATTATAATTATGTATCACCATACATCATATTAATTCCCAAAGTAAATTTGCAAGTTTCAAATTATAACCAATACAAATAAATTTCATTACCCTTTACGAGATAGGAAGGGGACCTAATGGACTTATAGATCAAAAGCTACAACGGTATGAAATTAATTGGCTAAACTCATTAACCACATGAATCAATATCTGTGAAGTGTGTGTACACTCCACTAAAGACTCACAGCTGAACTCTTCTCACTGTAGATATATTTATGTGTCTACGAATATAGACCAATAACAGTAAATTAGTCCTTCACAAGTGTTTGTAACTCAAGCTGGGTTAGTTACCATTTCCCCCAAGGTTACTTTTAGCCTTTAAATATCAGTCCTTCTCTAATGAACAACCTATTTTTTATCCAACCAATAAACAAAAACTCATCTGGTGCCGTGGAGAGGGTATGACCCTTTGTTCAAGTCCCCAAGATACCATCTAAGGGAACACTCATCTACTTACACTAAAGTCGGGAATAAGTGAATTCCATCATGTGTAATTATGGTACCAACTCCTCGCTCAGTCTTGGTTCCCAAAATGATAGGCATATTGAGTCGATAACTTGGCCATTCTCACCTGTACAAATAAAAGGACAATCCCTTGCGAACAGGAGTTCATAATAAACTCAAAATTAAGACTAAGTTACCTGGTCATCCTAATGAAATAGAAACCCAACTAGTTAATGAAGTTACATATAGTGGTTACTATTTCGTGGTCTGGCCTTATGCAAGCTTATTGCATATGATACCCCTACTCGCATGTCACCTACACGAACGCATTGGATCATTGCATTTGTATCAAATACAAAGTGAGTCATATCTATAGTGTTACAAGGATAAGGTATCCAATCTTATCCCTATACAAGAGACCATTCAAGTTGTATCTCGAACATTGATCGCTGTATATCTCTACATGCTATTCAAGACTCATCAAACAACTTAGGTTGTTAGCTTATTGGATTTAGGTTACTAAGACAAAATAAGTAATCTAATCATTAATATTTATTGAAACAATAACACTTTATTGATAATGATCAATGAAATATATTTACTAACTACGATTTTTGGGACATAAAACCCAATAATATGTCCATGTGTATTGGGAACATTCATAACTAAAGGAAAAAAGGGACGATAGTCATGATTAGTATGAACTTTAAAGGGGCTCTAAACATCACGGTGTATTACATCAAAAGATTAAAAGAGACACTATTTTTGGATTTAAAAGATAATCGATGTTATGTAGCAAGGAGACATATAGAATATGGACTAATATTTTTGTCTAGACTAATGTGGTCTTTTAAGAGAGTCAATCTTTTATGAGAAAGGTGGCCTGAACGAGAATTCCAGGTATCTATATGGACATTACAAATTGTGAGGCCCTGATCCGGATGAAAAGGGGGTCCTCGCTATAAGTTTGATTTCAGATAAATGTTGAGACATCCTAAGAGAAAGGATGCAATAAGGGAGTAGGCGATGGAAAGAGAGGCATAAGCCAAAGGTTCTATTGCGTGAAGGTAGGTAAAGCGATAAGAGTGGTTAGCAAGGGAGACGTTACGTTAGGCACCAAAAGCGAGGCGTTTGACAGAAGATTGCGAGAAGAAGTATATGCACTCAAGAGATTGATGCGAGGAAGTAAATGTCTTGTCAAGTGACATGACAACTTGTTGTGGGGGAAGGAAACGTCACTGACTTTTCGGGAAGAGAAAAGTCAGTTGGACAGTTAAGAGTTTGACTTCCCAGAGAGATAAAGTGTGCGTCTCAAGGAAAAGTTAAATCGTCAGTGACTATTAGATTACGTGTCAAGTTCGATTTAGTAGTTTAACACAGTGCGTTAATAAGGTTCATGTGTAAAGCTTGGAATTGACCCTAGAAGGTGAAAGACCTCTATAAATAGGACCAAAAACCAAAGGAAAAAAAAGTTTTCGACAAAAGAGACTCTAGTTTTCTAATAAAAGTAAAAGGAGAAGGTTCTAAATTGGTGAACAGACGATTCTTTCAACTGTCGGACGGAAGGGAGAAAGCCGAAAGCTAAGAAGAAAGAAGTTGAGGCTAAGTATCGTATATGAGTGATAACATGTATTATATATTTTGTTATGGTTGATACATTGTTTATACTATTTTTCAAGTATTATTTGAAAGCATTAAACATGATTTATAAATTTTTCTAGTGGTTGATTATCTTATCATAAGTAATCAAACACGCTTTAGAGATTCTTTTATGTAAGTAATAAGATATGTTTATAAATGATGAAATTTTTTTGTGAATGGATATGGTTATTCTCTTAAAGTTTATAAAACGAGATTTATGAATGATTATAAATGATGAGTCGAATTTCAAATGTAATTTCTAAACTTGATCCTCATTCTGGAAAAGTGATGTTCTATAAACATTATATGTTGAGTATTATTTCCTCTATTGCTGTGTTATAAGATTCTTTACTAATCTATGCTAAGGGTAAAACAGTGAGCCATTTCTCCTTTATCATATGCATGTGGTTGTGTGAGTAAGAAGGTGATGAGACTCGGGTTTAGCGTGACTTCCAGGTCTGAGAATGAATGAATGTGGCAGGTCGCTGGTGGAAATCCTAGGTAACTCACATGATACTAGTGAGAGTGAATCCCAGATCTAGGCGAGGAAAGAATTCTAGGTCTCAAAACCAAGCTTGTTGTTAAATGAATCCTACTTATGACGTTGTAGTCTCACTGTGTAAAGTCTGAGTAAGACGGTGATGGAACAATGGTTGAGCATGACTCTCAGATATGAGAATTATTGAATGTGATGGGGCATTGGTGGAAAATATCCAGGTAATTTGCTTGATACTGAGAGAGTGAATCCTAGGTCTAGGCGAGGGGAGAATCTTAGGTCTTAGTGTTGAGCTTGTTGCAAAATGGTTCTAGCGTATGGCGTTGTAGCGCTCATTGTATGATTGTTTGGATTGTTGTGGATTATGTGATGTGTAATAACTGTTTGACGCGACTTACTTTATATGTTATGGCTTGATCTTATTAACATTTGTGGATTCTGTGTTTTTTCCAAAAAGTTTTTCTTAAAACCCGCCGTTCACTAAGTCCGTTTGACTTATATTTTAAGTGCTTCCCCTCCCTAGGTTGTCAGGCATTGAGGCCATGCGAAGGTTGGTTCTGAAGTGTTGTAGCCTAGTTAAAGAAGGAAGACAAAGTTACTCCGTAGTCTTACATGACGTGCTAGCCATGACATCTCATCATACGTTTAAGGAGTCAGTTGGTAAGGTTACCGCTCCTTAACGCCCAAGCCTCAGCTAAGAAGGACGAGAGATGTAAGAGTCGAAGAGCCGAGGCAGAAAAATGAAGCTCTAAAGATTGCCTTCTAGATCGAGGTGGCTGGGCGAACGAGGTAAAGAAGAGAAGGAGAAGCTTCACACCTCTAAGTATCCCGCCTCAAAGAAGCAATTGAAGAGGGAAATGAGGGAAAGGAAGATCCTAGAGGTTGTTCTTGAGATGGATTGTGGACACCAAAGAAAAAAGAGGATGAGACCGAAGGCTGCAACTTGATGGGAAGAAGAAGGATGTGAGAATGAATATCAAAATTGGTTTATTTTTACTCAAAGTAAAATTGTAACTTCTAAATTTGTACTTCTGTAAGCTTTAAGACAATAAAGAGGAGTTTTAGGTTATTCTGCTGTGCTATTTCTTGAGTTGTTTCCGTTGCAAAAGGTGTGGAGGTCGCTAAGGCTCAAATGAGAGAGCTTCACAAAGAAAAAAAGAAGAGTTGTTTCACTTACTAGACGTTTAATGCGTCATCTCACATGGTGTGACATTTAAGTTGAGGCTTGACACAAATAATGTGGATGCAATATTTTGTGAGAAATTAGCTGAAGGGAAAAGGAGATAGAGGTCATTCAAACATTCAGTCCTACTAATCATTATCAATGTGTAGTTGTTTTGTATTAGACAAGAATCAATAGAAAAGGTAAGGTAATTTTTTTTATTATTATTTTGTAGAAGTACACTTTCTATAATCAAGTTGAGTTCAAACTTAGGTACAAACAATACATCTTGTAAGATGAGATGGTCAAATATGTGTATTTCACCAATGAATTCAACATATGAATAGTGTATCTAGTGAGAAGTGTGACTGTGATGTTTTGGACTTTTCTCCAATTATGGAACATGGAGTAAAAATGGCAAATGTGTTTGGAAGCACTAGAATCTACTACCCAAAAATTGGAAAAGGTTGGTTTAGATATACTTGCGATATGAACCAATGACAGTGGTTGCAATCTCAGAAGTTTCCATAGCATGAGTGTTAAGAAGTTCCATCAGTTGGCTAATTTGTTGAGGAGAAAGGCTTGAGAAGAAGTTTGGTGGTAAGTACTGGGAGTAGCATTTTGAGTGATGAAGTTAACTAATGTTGGTCTTGGAGCATTCTCTACATTGTTGTTTGAGTTTCTTGATTTGTAGCCAGGTGGATAACCATATAGTTTGTAGCATTTATCAGTTACATGGTCTTTGAATCCATAGTGAGAGAAAATCATTCAATTATTGTCTTTCTTCCTTGAATTCAAGTTTTTCTTTTCAACATCATTGGTAAAGGCAAGTAGTGTCATAAATTCAATTAAAAATGGGAGTGAGTTGCCTATTGTGGTGAGAGTGTTGATGTTCTTCTTGTATAATTAGTTATAAAACTTTTGTTATGCTTGGAATGGGATTCATTAAAAGAATATGTCCTATAATGCTTGCATATGCTTCATTAAGTCCCATAAGATGGATCATAAAAAATTCTAAATCGAAATGCTCAAGGATTTTCTTAATGTCGCCGCAAAAGCATACATGAATAGGTTTGTAATCACAAATATTTTTCCATACAATTTTTAGCTTTGTGTAATAAGTTTCGATAGAGAATGTACTTGGATTCGTGTTCTTTTTGTGAAGTTGGTAGACATGAGGCTTGTTTCTTTGTTTGAACCGATTCTTAAGTTCATACCAAATCAATTTTGCGGACCTAGAGTGGACAATACTTGCCACCATTTCTTTGGAGACTGAATTAAGAATCCATGAGGTAATGATATCATTGTTGCATTTCCACGCTGTTGATAAGTTTCTCTTTGGCATTGGATTTTTCGATGGTGCCATCAATGAATCCTTCTTTGTTCTTTCCATATAGTGCAATCATCATTGCTCTGCTCCAAGATCCATAGTTGCTTGCTCCTTGGCAAGGGTTTTGTGTTATAAGAACTGTGGTTGATTCCCATATGAATGATGTAGATGAAAGGGGTTAAATTGAGAATCAATGGAAGAATAGGCCCTGGTATTAGGGTTTGGGGTCATCGTGAAGACGAGAGATGAAGATGGAGGTGAGGATGGGGGAATGAGTAACTTTGGTACCATTATTCATCAAGAAGGAGTCTCTCTCCTTCAAATACATCAACCAAATATGTGAATAACCAAAAGTAAACTACAACTAATTATAGTTTAATTAACTTCTTAGTTTCTATATGATATAATACCAACCAAAGAATAATTCTTCATCCAATATATAGACGACTTAGAGGACTAAGTGAGCTACGATTGTGGTGAGTTGATATGGGTTAAGACTCTAGGTAGCTTAAAAGAGACATTGCGAAAAAATGTTGCATTGCATAAGAAGAAGACCTCAAACAATAAGTCTCTAGAGTCCTATAGCTTATATGGCTTTCCCTTCACCTTTCAGATTAGTAATTCAGCTTATTATGTTTTCTTTTGTTTCCTTTAGTAGTTATTGTTGGGTTTTATGTCCTACAACTCGTAACTATTAAATATAATTCATTAACCATTATTAATTAATAAAATGTTGTTATTATTTTAATAGGCATTATTGATTATATTATCAGTTTTGTCTTAATAATCTAAATCCAAAAAACTAACATCCTAAGTTGTTTGATGAGTCTTGAATATTATGTAGAGACATATAGAGATCAATGTTCGAGATCAACATAAAGGGCGTATAGTATAGGGATAAGGTTGGGTACTTTAATCAAGTAATACTATGTATATGCTCACTTTGTATTTGATACAAACACAATGATCCAATGCATTTATGTAGGTGACATGCAAGTGAGGGTATCCTATGCAATGAGTTTGCATAAGATCGGACCACGAAATAACAACCACTAGATGTAACTACATTAACTAGTTAGGTTTTTATTTCATTAGAATGACCTAGGTAACTTAGTCTTAATCTTGAGTGTATTATGAAGTCCTGTTTGGGAGGGATTGTCCTTTGATTTGTACGGGTGAGAGTGGCCACATTGTCGACTCAATATGCTTATCATTTTGGGGACGAAATCGAGTGGGGAGCTGGAAACATAGTTACAGAAGATGGAATTCACTCATTCGCGACTTAGGGTAGGTAGTTAGTGTTTCCTTAAATGGTATCTTCGGGACTTGAACAAAGAGCCATACCCTCTTTATGGCATGAGAGACATTTTTGTTTATTGGTTGGATCATAAAAAGGTTGTTCATTTGACGAGCATTGGTATTTAAGGACTAGAAGTAATCTGAAGGTAAAACGGTAATTTGACCCAGTGGTGTTATGAACACTAGTGAATGACTAATTTAATGTTATTGGTCTATATCCATGGTCACAAAAATATATCTACAGTGAGAAGAGTTTAGCTGTGAGTCTTTAGTGGAGTGCAGACACTTAACGAATGTTGATTAATGCGGTTAATGAGTGTAGTCAATTAATCTCATATCATTGTAGTTTCTGATCTGTAGGGCCAATATGTCTCCTTCCTAGCTCGTAAAGGGTAATGAGATTTATTTATATTAGTTGTAATTTGAAATGTTCAAATTTACTTTGGGAATTAGTATAATGTATTGTGATAAATTATAATATAAAGTTTAAATTTTAATCAAACTTTATTATATAAATTTAATTTTTGATATGATTCAAAATTAATTTATGAGAGATAAAATATTTGAATGAGTTCAAATATTAATTTAATGTGAATTTGATTCATATTAAAATTATTGGTTATGAGAAAAATTTATATTTTAATATGATTTAAATTTAATTTAAGTTAAATATAAGATATTTAATTTAACTATTAATTAACTAGAGAATTAATTAATAGTTTAATTTAATTTGATTTAATTAAATTAATTTAAAACTATAAGAGGCTAGAGAAATATTCATTAAATATGATTTAAATGAAATATTAATTAAATATGATTTAATTAATTATTGATTGATTAATTAATTAATTATTTGATTTGAAATTTCTATTAATTTAATATTTTTTTAAATTAATAGAATCTCATGATTTTCTCCTACTCTCTCAAGGAAATGAAGTTATAAATATGCAAAAAAAAAACACAGTTTTCTTCAACCTATACTGTTGTCTCTCTGCAAAAAATAGTTTTTCTCTAAAACTTTGTTATTCCAATTGATTCCCACAAACCAATCTTATTTTAGAGGATAGGAAGGTCTTTGACGGGCGGTGTTCCAATTTGGAGTTTTTGTAGATTCAGAAGTGTCAAACTACGTAAGTTTTTCATCCTCTGTATCTTTTTAATTTAAAAACATGTTTAGCCTTTTAGAATTTTGTTTATAAATATTGTCAATGAATTAGTATTTTGAGATTCCCAAATCAAATTGAGGAATAATTTCGTAAAATCGTTCATTGCCTAGGCCTTTTATCCCTTCAATTGGTATCAGAGTCATCTCACATTTTAATTGGAAATTTTAAATTTTGCATTGGTTTTAATGAGATTTTTGAATTATGAATGTGGTTTGCAATCGAATGTTTTCTATAAATTCTAGCCATAAATTTATAATTTTTTTTATATGATCATGTAAAGGTCCCTGCGTTTTTTTATCAATTTTAATTGTACAATTTGTAATTTAGAGTCCACTAGGTGGTCCGATTTTGAGTGATATCGAAGTTTCTTGCCCACAAAAACCGAACGGTGATGCCGCAGACTCAGTTTTTTTGGTTCCGTCCCAAAACGCCGAAGAAAGGGCCAATGGCCTAAAAAGGAACGACCCAACTTAGAACGTGGTCGGAGGCCTCAAAAGTTCAGATCCAACCAATGAGTGGTCCTATTTTGAGTGATATCGAAGTTTCTTGCCTACAAAAGTCGAACGTGATGCCCTGGTCTCAGTTTTTTGGTTCCGTCCCAAAACGCCGAAGAAAGGGCCAATGGCCTAGAAAGGAACGACCGAACTTAGAACGGGGTCGGAGGCCTTGAAAGTTCACATCCAACCACTGGGTGGTCCGATTTTGAGTGATATCTAAGTTTCTCGCCCACAAAAGCCGAACGATGATGATAATTATTCTCCGAGTTTCATAAAAGAGACTATTCAGAGGTTTGGTGATCTATCGGGCTTGTTTTCTAATCTTGATAAAAGCTCTATTTTTCTTGTGGGGTTAATAGTGCGGAAGGTTCTCAGCTTGTTGCTAACATGGGTTTTACCATTGGTCACCTCCCTGTTCGTTATCTTGGTCTTCCTCTCCTCTCAGGAAGACTGCGGAGCTCTGATTGTGATCCCCCTATTCAACGAATTACCAGTCGTATTCGATCTTGGTATGCTAGAGTGTTATCTTTTGCTGGTAGACTTCAACTTGTTCGCTCAGTCCTTAGGAGCCTTCAGGTTTATTGGGCTAGTGTGTTTATGCTTCCTATGAAAGTACACAGAGATGTTGATAAGATCTTGAGGTCTTATCTGTGGAGAGGTAATGGGAAGGGTAGAGGTTCAGCTAAAGTTGCTTGGGATGAGGTTTGTCTTCCTTTCGATGAAGGAGGTCTTGCTATTCGTGATTTATCGTCTTGGAATAAAGCAAGCGCGTTGAAGATCTTATGGTTGCTACGAGTTAAATCTGGTAGTTTGTGGAATGTTTGGGACGAAACTAAAAAATCGAGTCGGGGGCATCACCGCTCGGCTTTTGCGGGCATAAAACTTCAATATTGGTCGAAATGAGACCACTCGGTAGTTGGATGCGAACTTTCGAGACCGTTGACATTGTTCTAAGCTGGGTAGTTTCTTTCGAGGCCGTGGCATTAACCCCTTTTTCGACGTTTTGAGACGGAACTAAAAAATTGACTCGGGGGCATCGCCGGTCGGCTTTTGCGGGCAAAAAACATCAATATTGCTCGGAATGAGACCACGCAGTAGCTGGATGGGAACTTTAAAGACCTTTGACATTGTTCTGAGCTTGGTAGTTTCTTTCGAGGCCGTGGCATTGGCCCATTTTTCAAAGTTTTGGGACAGAACTAAAAAACCAAGTCGGGGGCATCACGGCTTGACATTTGCGAGGAGAAAACTTGAATATTGCTCGGAATGAGACCACCCTGTAGTTGGATGCGAACTTCTGAGACCTTTGACATTGTTCTAAGCTCGGTAGTTTCTTTCGAGGTCGTGGCATTGGCCCATTTTTTGATATTTTGGGACGAAACTAAAAAATCGAGTCGGGGGCATCATCGCTTGGCTTTTGCGGGGAGAAAACTTCAATATTGGTTGGAATGAGACCACCCGGTCGCTTGATGCGATCTTCTGAGACCTTTGATGTTGTTATGAGCTGGGTAGTTTCTTTCGAGGTCGTGGCACTGGCCCCTTTTTTGACATTTTGGGACGAAACTAAAAGATCGAGTCGAGGGCATCACTGCTCGACTTTTGCAGGCAAAAAGCTTCAATATTGCTTCGAATAAGGCCACCTGGCAGCTGGAAGCGAACTTCCGAGGCCTTTGACATTGTTCTGAGCTCGGTAGTTTCTTTCGAGGCCGTAACATTGGCCCATTTTTCAACGTTTTGGGACGAAACTAAAATCCGAGTCAGAGGCATCACCGCTTGGCTTTTGCAGGCAGAAAACTTCAATATTGCTAGGAATGAGACCACCTAGTAGTTGGATACGAACTTCCGAGGATTTTGACATTGTTCTGAGCTGGGTGGTTTCTTTCGAAGTCGTGGCATTGGCCCGTTTTTTGACGTTTTGGAAGGGAACTAAATAACCGTGTCGGGGTCATCACCGCTCAACTTTTGTAGGCAGAAAACTTCAATATTATTCGAAATAAGACCACCTGGTAGCTGGATGTGAACTTCTGAGACCTTTGGCATTGTTCTGAGCTGGGTAGTTTCTTTCAAGGTCGTGGCATTGGCCCATTTTTCGACGTTTTGGGTTTAGGGACTAAAAACCCGAGTCGAGGGCATCATCGCTCTGCTTTTGCGGGCAGAAAACTTCAATATTGCTCGAAATGAGACCACCCGGTAGCTGGATGAGAACTTTCGAGACCTTTGACATTGTTTTGAGCTTTGTAGTTTCTTTCGATGTCATGGCATTGGCCCCTTTTTCGACGTTTTGGGACAGAACTAAAAAACCACGTCGGAGGCATCACCGCTCAACTTTTGCGAGCAGAAAACTTGAATATTGCTCGTAATGAGACCACCCAGTAGTTGGATGCGAACTTCTAAGACCTTTGACATTGTTCTGAGCTAGGTAGTTTCTTTCGAGGTCGTCGCATTGGGCCCTTTTTCAGACGTTTTGGGACGAAACTAAAAAATCGTGTCAGGGGGATTACCAGTCGGCTTTTGCGGGCAGAAAACTTCAATATTGTTTCGAATGAGACCACCCGGTTGCTTGATGCGAACTTTTGAGACCTTTGACGTTGTTATGAGCTGGGTAGTTCCTTTCGAGGCCGTGGCACTGGCTCCTTTTTCGATGTTTTCGGACGAAACTAAAAGACCGAGTCGAGGGCATCACTGCTCATCTTTTGCAGGCAGAAACTTCATTATTGCTCGAAATAAGACCACCCGACAGCTGGATGCGAACTCAGAGACCTTTGACATTGTTCTAAGCTGGGTAGTTTCTTTCGAGGCCGTGGCATTGGCCCATTTTTCGACGTTTTGGGATGGAACTAAAATTCGAGTTAGGGGCATCACCGCTCGGCTTTTGTGGGCAGACAACTTCAATATTGCTTGTAAAGAGACCACCCAGTAGCTAGATGTGAACTTTCGAGACCTTTGACATTATTTTCAGCTGGGTAGTTTCTTTTGAGGCCTTGACATTGACCCCTTTTTCGACGTTTTGGGTTTAGGGACTAAAAAACTGAGTCGGAGGCATCACCGCTAGACTTTTGTGGGCTAAAAACTTCAATATTGCTCGGAATGAGACCACCGAGTAGCTGGATGCGTACTTCCGAGACCTTTGACATTGTTCTAAGCTGGGTAGTTGCTTTTGAGGCCGTGACATTGGCCCCTCTTTCAACGTCTTGGGACGAAATTAAAAAAACGAGTCGGGGGCATCATCGCTCGTCTTTTACGGGCAGAATATGATTACAAACTACGAGTTTTAGGATAAAAAATTCCAACAAACTCCCACTTGGACTAAAACTCCTAGTGGTATGAGAGAATATATATGAAACTAGGGCACATGCCCAATAAGTCTCCCACTTGTCCTAGTTTACAAACATCGTAGACCTAAACTGTGTAGGTGACCCTCAAACACTTTAGCCGTGAGGGCTTTTGTAAAAGGATCAACAATGTTTTGCTGAGAAGAAATCTGGGTTACTACAACGTCACCACGATGTACAATTTCCCTGATAAGATGGTACTTGCGTTCAATATGCTTTCCTCTTTTATGGCTTCTAGGTTCTCTTGAATTTGCAACTGCACCACTGTTGTCACAGTATAAAGTGATTGGTAGATGCATATTTGAAACGAATTCCAAATCTGTCAAGAATTTTCATAGCCATACTACTTCTTTGGCTGCTTCAAAAGCCGCTACATATTCAACTTCCATTATGGAATCAACTATACAAGTTTGCTTTATGCTTCTCCAAACTACTGCTCCTCCATTTAGAGTAAATATTGATCCTGATGTAGACTTTCTAGCATCTTTATCAGTTTGGAAATCTGAATCAGTGTATCCAGTAAGGATCAGATCCTTTGTACCATACATGAGCATGTAGTCTTTTGTTCTTCAAAGATATTTTAGAATGTTTTTAACGGCTGTCCAGTGATCACGTCCAGGATTGGATTGATACCTACTGACCATCCCTACTGAGTAGCAAATGTCAGGTCTAGTACATAACATTGCATACATTAAACTTCCAACAGCGGAAGCATAGGGAATATTTCTCATATCCTCAACTTCTTGAGGTGTCTTAGGACATTGTTCCTTTGACAAATGAATTCCATATCTGTACGGCAGCAGACCCTTTTTGGAATTCTGCATTTTATATCTAGACAACATTTTGTCTATGTAAGATGCTTGAGACATGGCTAGTGTTTTATTCTTACGGTTTCGAACAATTTGGATTCCGAGAACGTATTGTGCATCTCCCAGATCTTTCATTTGAAATTGCATAGCTAGCCATTTCTTGATATCAGTAAGATATCCTACGTCATTTCCAATAAGTAGAATATCATCTACATATAAGACTAAAAATGCTATAATGGAATTGACGACCTTTTTGTAAACACAAGGCTCGTCAACATTTTGTTCAAAGCCATAAGATTTGATCGCAGTATCAAATCTTATATTCCAGGATCTACATGATTGTTTTAATCCATAAATGGATTTTTTAAGCTTACAAACCTTTTGTTCTTGATCTTGTTCTATAAACCCCTCTGGTTGAGACATATATATACTCTCTTCAAGATTACCGTTCAAAAAAGCTGTCTTGACATCCATCTGCCAAATTTCATAATCATAAAAAGTGGCGATGGATAAGAGTATTCTAATTGACTTTAACATGGCAATGGGAGAGAAAGTTTCCTCATAGTCTACTCCCTCTCTCTGAGTATAACCCTTTGCCACAAGTCGAGCCTTAAAAGTCTGTACTTTACCGGCATGGTCTCGTTTTCTCTTGTAGATCCATTTACAACCAATAGGTTTTACGTCATTTGGTTGATCTACTAGAGTCCAGACAGAATTAAAGTACATAGACTCCATTTCGAGGTCCATGGCTTTGATCCATTGGTCACGATCTACATCTTTCATTGCCTGTTTATAGGTTAATGGATCCTCTATGCCATCGTCAGGTATGACGACTTGAGTTTCAATTAAACCCAAATAGCGATCAGGCTGATGAACAACCCTCTCACTACGTCGAGGCTCTCTCAACTGTTGAGAAGGATGTGATTGACCAGATTTCCTAGTCTTATCAACTACTTTAGTGGATGAACTAGGTTTATCTATAGCACTTTTGGAAATTTCTTTTAATACTAGTTTACTACGAGGTTGATGATCCCTGATGTGGTCTTCCTCTAAGAATGTGGCATTTGTTGACACAAATATTTTATTTTCTTGAGGATCATAAAACAAACCACCTCTTGATTCTATTTGGATAACCTATGAAAAAGCATAATTTTGAACGATGTTCCAATTTCTTAGGATTTTGCACCAACACGTGTGCTGGACAACCCCAAATTCTAAAATGACGTAAACTTCCTTTACGCCCTTTCCATAGCTCATAAGGTGTTTCTGAAACACTTTTAGAGGGAACATTATTCAAAATATAAGCAGCTGTTTCTAAAGCATATCCCCAAAAAGAATCTGGCATCTGAGAAAAACTCATCATAGAGCGAACCATGTCTAACAAGGTCTGGTTTCTTCTTTCTGATACACCGTTCTGTTGAGGTGTACTAGGTGCAGAGAGTTGTGACTGGATTCCATTTTCTATTAAATAGTCTCGGAATCGTAAGTCCATATACTCTCCACCTCGATCTGATCGAAGTATTTTTATTGTTTTACCTAATTCATTTTCTACTTCAGCCTTATATTCTTTGAACTTTTCAAGACTATTAGACTTGTGATGTATTAGGTAAATATGACCATACCTTGAATAATCATCAATGAAGCTTGATGAAATATTCATATCCACCTCGAACTTTGACATTCATTGGTCCATAAAGGTCCGAATGTACGAGCTCTAAGGGTTAGAAGATCTCTTGGTCATTTTTCCTTCGAGACAAGATTCACAAGGAGGTAAAGAGTTATCTTCTAACCGACTTAGAAGCCCAGTTTTAACCAATCTCCCAATCCTATTGAGATTTATGTGACCAAGTCTTAAGTGCCATAAATAGGCATTAGAAGAAACTTTTGCTCTTCTGAATATTTCAGTATTTAAGACAAAATTTACTCTAGTTGGTCTTAACTTATATAAGTTGTCTTCAAGTATGACAAAACAAACTAGAATACCTTTATAGAAAACGAACGCTTCATTAATTTCAAAATATACTCTATACATTTGTTCCAAAATACAAGAGATAGATATTAAACACTTTACATAGGATGCCCCTACTTTCATGTCTCTACATGAATGATCAGGATCACCTCGTTTATACTACAAAGTGGGCCGCATCCATAGTTTCTCTAAATGAGGCGCCCAACCTTTATTCATATACTATAGACTATTTAGGCTATACATACTCGAACTTGATCCACGTTTTATGTTTACACATAAAGTTCCAGTTTATTAAAAAAATAGCCTTGGAACTTGATTTATTGGATTTAAGATTATAATATTTAATTTCTCAATAACAACTTTATTGAACAAAATATTATACAAACTACGAGTTTTAGGACAAAAAATTTCAACACTAGTAGCTTAATGCGAAGTTCCTAGACCATTGATATTTTTCTGAGATAGGTAGTTTCTTTCGAGGCTGTGGCATTGACCTTTTTTTTCGACGTTTTGGGTTTAGGGACTAAAAAACCAAGTCGAAGGCATCACTGCTCGGCTTTTGCGGGCATAAAACTTCACAATTGCTCGGAATGAGACCACCGGTAGCTGCATGCGAACTTTCGAGAGACCTTTGACATTGTTATGAGTTGGGTAGTTTCTTTCGAGGTCGTGGCATTGGCCACTCCTTCAACGTTTTGGTTTTAGGGACTAAAAAACCGAGTCGGGGGCATCATCGCTCGGCTTTTGCGGACAGAAAACTTCAATATTGCTCGGAATGAGACCACCCGGTAGCTGGATGTGAACTTCCGAGACCTTTGACATTGTTCTGAGCTGGGTAGTTTCTTTCGAGGCTGTGGCATTGGCCCCTCTTTCGACGTTTTGGGTTTAGGGACTAAAAAAAGAGTCGGGGGCATCACCGCTCGGCTTTTACGGGCAAAAAACTTCAATATTGCTCGGAATGAGACCACCCGGTAGTTGGATGTGAACTTCTGAGACCTTTGTGTAAATGTATTTGACTGCCTCGTGTCTTAAGGACCATTCTGGTTTCCCAAACATTCCCCTTAATGTATCCATAATCTCTTTAGCTGTGGCTAAGGATTCATATTTCTTTGCTAATACATCAGCCATGCTGGCAAGAATGTAGACACGGGCTTTTTCATTAGCTTTTATCCATCGATCATATGCATCCCGACTAGTTCAGTTAGCATTAGAGGTAGGGTTTTGAGGACATTCCTCAGTTAAGACAAATCTTAAATCGTCAACCACTAGTATTGTGTTAAGATTTGATTTTCAAGCCGCATAATTATCGCCATTAAGTTTTTCGGAAGCTAAAAGTTGAACTATTGAGCTATTCATGCTGAAAAACAAACATATTCTTTTTTTAGGAAAAACTATAATCATAAAAATAACCAATCTAATTTAGCAATTACTAATAATGTACCATTTCATTATTTGTATTTTGCAACAATATTTCAAAGGTTTAGAACAACCATCTCCGAAGGGTAGTTGATTATTCCTCCTTTGAACCAAGACAATCTTGACTAGATGCTATCTCTAGAATAACTGCTTATTCTTTATAGCACTTAGTTATCGCTACTTTAGTCGAGAATATACTAACAACTTAGTAATTTTTGTAAGTGTTACCCACCATTTTCAGATTTCATAGATTAGAATCATTATGAAAACTAATCTAAGAAAATCTATCCAGATTTGGAGTTTGCGGTGTTCCAAATCTTATAATACAACCCTTTGAAGGGAATGTCGCTCTATGGCAGACAAGTAGGCATATTATAGAAATCTCACGGTGCGACCTAATGGAAGAGACCGTGGGATGTGCTGCCACATATCACTCACCCACTTACTATGAACTACTTCCCCTATTCACCATGATTTTGATCCATGCAAACACTCTCCGAAGGGAGTCCGCTCCTACGCACGGTGCAAAGCCTTGCATGGACCTCACGGTGTGAACTCTTAGGGACACTAGAGCTTAAAAAATACATTATTTTTCTCTAGTTGAAGTGTTCTATATCATTTTTTTAAAAGAAAAAATGGTAATTAAAGCTTCAAGATTTATATTTAGGCTAACTTAAACAAATCTTAAGTCTAGGTAAAACATCAGAGTATAACCATTATACTTTAAACATTTTTTTAAAAAAAATAAAAAGAATAGATGGAAAGTAAAAATTAAACAATTAAAAAAGAAAATTTAAGAAAGATCTTTAAAATTAGGTCAATAGGAAATAATGCACAATGGAATCAAATATATTACACGATGGATTAAGCAAGTAAGATAAGATTTTATTTTTAAAAAAATATTGGAAATCGATCTTGGTCTCCCAAAGAACTGATTTCCTCACCTCAAGAATTTAGAAATAACGGACTCCCATATATTTTTTTGGATGATAAAATGTAAAAATAAATATGATATAAAAAAATAATTGATACAAAATACCATATGATAACATTGTAAAGTGTGACAGTATTCATAAATTTAATACTACATGATAATAATTATTATGCATGCAAGGAAAATAAGTTAAAATAAATAAATAAAAATAAATAGAAACCATGGACAACAAAAATAAATAAATGAATAAATAAATAATAAAAGGGAAAGAAATAAAAGAAATAAAGGAACGAAGAGATAAAAGAAAAAGAAAAAAGAATTTTTTCTAAAAAAAATGTTGTGGCGGCCACCTATAATAATAATAATTATTATAATAATAATAATAATAATAAAAAAAAATAGTAATTATATAAATAAACTAATAATAATAGGTTTTAAGTATATATAAAAAATAATAATCATAAAAAAAAGTTTAAAAACAGTAATATAAAAAATGTCACTAACAAATAATAGATATATTAATAATAATAAAAAATAAGACGTAAGAAACTTAAATATAAGTACGTAATCTTCTTATTTTTTTTATATATATTTTTTTATAAAATAAAGATCAATGTTTTAAAAAAAGTCTTGTGTCTTTTTCTTTTTCTCTATCTTTTAGAAAGAAGAAAAAGACCAAGTTTTTTTTTTATAAAAAAATCTATATATTTCTTTTTCTTTATCTCTATCTTTAAATAACAAAATAAAAACCAAATCCCAAATAAAATTACAGGTGTGGATTCTTGGGAGAGTAAATTTCTACCACATGCAACCTCTCACAGAGTCAGTCTATTTTTAACAAGATTTGATTGGCTAAAGAGAAGTAAAAAAAAAAATACAAAACAAAACAAAAACATAAAACATAAAAAAGTGAAGATATTAATGTTATGAAATAAAATAAACTACATTTTGCAGAAGTTTATCTTCCAAATGGCAGAGATTCTCTAAAAAAATTTCTCTAACGTTTTCTCTATAGACTTTTTGTAAAAAAATTTCTCCTCCAAAGAATTCTTTATTTCAAAAAAACTCCTCCCTTTTTTCAAATGACAAAGGTCCCTATTTATAGACCTACCATAAATTAGGAAAAAATAATCAAAATTTGATATTATATTAATAAAGTAAATTTCATTTTCCTAAAATAAATAAACTAAATTAAATGAGATTTTTTGAGATTTCGTAAAATTAATAAATAAATTAAATGGATATTAAAAGATTTTTTTTTTAAAAAAATTAATTTTCTTTTTTTCCTAAAATGATATAAAATAAGTCAAAATTAATATTAGAAGATTTTATTTAAAACAAATTCACTTATTTTTTCCTAAAATAGTACAAATACGATAAATGTGATATTAAAATAAATTTATTTATTTTTATTTCCTAAAATAATGAAAACGAGATATCAATAATATATGTTATTACTAATTTTTTTTACCTCTTTTAAAAATAAATAAATAAAAGTTTAGTCATTATTACTAATATTATTTTAAAAGAAAATTATTGGTAGGATAAAAATAGGTGGTTACAATTGTATTTAAAAATTCAATTAATCAGTCAAGCAGTTTACATATAAAGCATGAATTAAATTAGTATAATTTATCTTGGGAAAAAATGATGATGGAATATGATGAAAGAATATTATTAGTAGGAGTTTATCAATGTTTTAAGTCTCATGAAAATCATTTTGATTTTGTCATAAAGATAATTGAGTATTGCATATGTAAAAAAATCAACTATTATACCAAATAATCAATTAGCTACGAGAATTTAGGGTATAAATCTCAACAATCTCTCACTTACATTGAAGCTTATAAGAGACATGTATTCTAGAGCATACTCTACATTCATCGTTATGTGTCGGGTCTAAATAGCACTTGACTATGATTTTATCACGTAATCAGTATCTTATAATTTGAGTTGATGCTTAAGTTTACCATCATTCGATTACTTAGAATCACAAATACCTTTTATTTTATCATTTTCCAATACTCGTAGGTCATTTGTGAGGGATTATTGTTGAGAATGCCCCACACATGTATACAACAATGCCATTAGAGATGTCCACGGGACAGGGCGGTTGGGGATGTCACTCCTCGTCCTCGCCCCTATCTCATTTTCCATCCCCACCAATTTTCTTATGGGGAACGGGGTGGGGATTTCCGCAAGGATTACATGAGTTCTCGCGAGGTTCGTTTTTTTAAAAGTTTAATCTCATTTTTCCAATCTACATTTACTTAAATGTATTATTATTATTATTAAACCCTAAACCCTAAACCGTACTTTTAGCCGTGAGTCGAGCTCCAAATGTAGGTTTTCATATCAAAGGAACCCGACACATTCTAGTCCAAAGCAACTTCGCTCTCTTACTTTTGTGGCTGATAGTCGAAAGTACCCCATGCAGGTTCTCCTACTGAAGGAACCCAACGCTACTATTACTATTACTATTACTACTACTATTAGTATTATTATCACTATTATTACTATTACTACTACTATTAATATTAGTGTTATTATTAATTACTATTATTATTATCATTATGATTATCAAGATGATGATTATTATGATCATTGTTATTATTATTAAAAAAATTCCTTTCCTCATCTTTTCTTTTCATCTCCCATTTCTCCCCAACCCCTCTCCATAATGGGCATAGGCTATTAAAAGTGAGCTACAAAACAAAAATTACTTGAAATTATAAATAAAGAATAAAATATTATACCCAAAAACATACCCTCTCAGGCGAAGTCACCATTTTGGAAACTCATTCATTCAAAACTCTCACCCAATTCGAAACCTCCCACACACACCGAAACCCTCTACCGCCAGCCGTCCACAACTTCGACTATTTGCTTCCATTGTCGTCGACGACGTCTGCCCACCCCAAAGGAACCCCCCGCGTGAAGTCAATCTTTTGGAAACCCCGGCCCATTCGTTGGAAACGCTCACCTCCATTCGAAAAAACCCATTTAAAACCCCCCACACACCGAAACACTATGCTGCTGGCCGTCCATAACTCCGACTGTTTGCTTCCATTGTCGTCGACAACGACTGCCCACCCCAAAGGACCCCCTGCGCGCGAAGTCAATCTTCTGGAAACCCCGGCCCATCCGTTGGAAACGCTCACCTCCATTTGAAAAAACCCATTCGAAAACCCTCACACACACCGAAACCCTCTGCCGCTAGCCATTCACAACTCCGACCGTTTGCTTCCATTGTCGTCGTCGACATCTGCCCACCCCAAAGGACCCCCCGCGCCGAAGTCAATCTTTTGGAAACCCCGGCACATCCGTTCGAAACGCTAACCTCCATTCGAAAAATCTATTCGAAACCCCCACACTCACCGTTGATCGTCGGAACCCGAAAATGCTGTCTCATAAGACTTTTAGAATGAAGAAGAAGCTCGCAAAGAAGAAGAGGCATAATAGGCCGAACCCGCACTGGATCCGCCTGAGAATTGACAACACGATCGATCCGTTACTAGTGTCGCACAAAGCTAGGGTTCTAAGGTGCTTTCGATTCTTACCTTCAATTGTCATTTACCTTGATTTTGTTAAGTTTCATAAACTTGAATTTTCTTAACGATCTACATTTGTATTTCCGCAACTACTGAAATTTAGTTTATGGGATACTTTTGTTTAATTATTGCTACACTCAAGATTGAAGCACTTTGGAATAGAGTGAATTTACCATAAAAAATACTAATAGATGACTTTTATTTCAAAAGATAAGATATGATCTTTAAAATTTTAACATTTCTAGTCCATTTGAAAAACATAGGTTCTCGAAAGTGCAAATGAATTCTGGAAAAATTCACGAACAAATTGTAGAGATATGTTGTAAGGGGTACATTTGGAAGATTTAGGATATTTTACAAGTACATGGCTGTGGAATACAAGATCAGACTATTGCAAACTATTATTCTTATTGAGGAAATAGAAAGAAGGTGAGAAATTCATCGCTCTAAATTAGAAAGTACATTTGGAGGATTTAGGATATTTTACAAGTAGATGGCTGTGGAATGCATGATCATATTATTGCATATTATTATTCTTACAGAGGAAATAGAAAGAGCATCAAAAATTCATCGCACCATATTAAGTGGGATCATATACTTAAACCCACATGCCTTATCACCGATTGTTTTTCCTGGTATCTGGCTTTAAACTTTAGTTTCTTAGATGCTAGAGCTTCCAGGTTAATTCACGGATCAGTACTCTACTGATTCCTATGTCAAAGTCCTGATGAAAATTGAGTGTGCTGACTTCTTGAAACATTGCAATTTTGTGACACTAAAAACTTGTTAGTTGTTATAGTTAAAACATATAAGGTATATATTGACTACTGTATCAAAGTGTTCACACTTTGTTTCAGTAAATATAATCTTTTATGATAGGGTGTTTTTGGAAGTTTGCATCCAGCTATGGTTGGTCTTATTACGAGCAATATTGAAGTTTTATGTCTGCAAAAGCCGAGCGGTGATGCCCCCGACTTGGTTTTTTAGTCCCTAAACCCAAAACGTCGAAAAAGAGGCCAATGCCACAGCCTTGAAAGAAACTACCCAGCTCAGAACAATGTCAAAGGTCTTAGAAGTTCGCATCCAACTACCGGGTGGTCTCATTCCGAGCAATATTAAAGTTTTTTGCCCGTAAAAGCCGAGCGGTGATGCCCCCGACTCGGTTTTTTAGTCCCTAAACCCAAAACGTCGAAAGAGGGGCCAATGCCACAGCCTCGAAAGAAACTACCCAGCTCAGAACAATGTCAAAGGTCTCGGAAGTTCACATCCAGCTACCGGGTGGTCTCATTCCGAGCAATATTGAAGTTTTCTGTCTGCAAAAGCCGAGCGATGATGCCCCGACTCGGTTTTTTAGTCCCTAAAACCAAAACGTTGAAGGAGTGGCCAATGCCACGACCTCGAAAGAAACTACCCAACTCATAACAATGTCAAAGGTCTCGAAAGTTCGCATGCAGCTACCGGGTGGTCTCATTCCGAGCAATTGTGAAGTTTTATGCCCGCAAAAGCCGAGCAGTTATGCCTTCGACTTGGTTTTTTAGTCCCTAAACCCAAAACGTCGAAAAAAAAGGTCAATGCCACAGCCTCGAAAGAAACTACCTATCTCAGAAAAATATCAATGGTCTAGGAACTTCGCATTAAGCTACTAGTGTTGAAATTTTTTGTCCTAAAACTCGTAGTTTGTAATCATATTTTGTTCAATAAAGTTGTTATTGAGAAATTAAATATTATAATCCTAAATCCAATAAATCAAGTTCCAAGGCTATTTTTTTAATAAACTGGAACTTTGTGTGTAAACATAAAACGTGGATCAAGTTCGAGTATGTATAGCCTAAATAGTCTATAGTATATGAATAAAGGTTGGGCGCCTCATTTAGAGAAACTATGGATGCGGCCACTTTGTAGTATAAACGAGGTGATCCTGATCATTCATGTAGAGACATGAAAGTAGGGGCATCCTATGTAAAGTGTTTAATATCTATCTCTTGTATTTTGGAACAAATGTATAGAGTAATATTTTGAAATTAATGAAGCGTTCGTTTTCTATAAAGGTGTTCTAGTTTGTTTTGTCATACTTGAAGACAACTTATATAAGTTAAGACCAACTAGAGCAAATTTTGTCTTAAATACTGAAATATTCAAAAAGTTTCTTCTAATGCCTATTTATGGCACTTAAGACTTGGTCACATAAATCTCAATAGGATTGGGAGATTGGTTAAAAGTGGGCTTCTAAGTCCGTTAGAAGATAACTCTTTACCTCCTTGTGAATCTTGTCTTGAAGGAAAAATGACCAAGAGATCTTCTAACCCTTAGAGCTCGTACATTCGGACCTTTGTGGACCAATGAATGTCAAAGCTCGAGGTGGATATGAATATTTCATCAGCTTCATTGATGATTATTCAAGGTATGGTCATATTTACCTAATACATCACAAGTCTAATAGTCTTGAAAAGTTCAAAGAATATAAGGCTGAAGTAGAAAACGAATTAGGTAAAACAATAAAAATACTTCGATCAGATCGAGGTGGAGAGTATATGGACTTACGATTCCGAGACTATTTAATAGAAAATGGAATCCAGTCACAACTCTCTGCACCTAGTACACCTCAACAGAACGGTGTATCAGAAAGAAGAAACCGGACCTTGTTAGACATGGTTCGCTCTATGATAAGTTTTTCTCAGATGTCAGATTCTTTTTGGGGATATGCTTTAGAAACAGCTGCTTATATTTTGAATAATGTTCCCTCTAAAAGTGTTTCAGAAACACCTTATGAGCTATGGAAAGGGCGTAAAGGCAGTTTACGTCATTTTAGAATTTGGGGTTGTCCAGCACACGTGTTGGTACAAAATCCAAAGAAATTGGAACATCGTTCAAAATTATGCTTTTTTATAGGTTATCCAAATAAATCAAGAGGTGGTTTGTTTTATGATCCTCAAGAAAATAAAATACTTGTGTCAACAAATGCCACATTCTTAGAGGAAGACCACATCAGGGATCATCAACCTCGTAGTAAACTAGTATTAAAAGAAATTTCCAAAAGTGCTATAGATAAACCTAGTTCATCCACTAAGGTAGTTGATAAGACTAGGAAATCTGGACAATCACATCCTTCTCAACAGTTGAGAGAGCCTCGACGTAGTGGGAGGGTTGTTCATCAGCCTGATCGCTATTTGGGTTTAATTGAAACTCAAGTCGTCATACCTGACGATGGCATAGAGGATCCATTAACCTATAAACAGGCAATGAAAGATGTAGATCGTGACCAATGGATCAAAGCCATGGACCTCGAAATGGAGTCTATGTACTTTAATTTCTGTCTGGACTCTAGTAGATCAACCAAATGACGTAAAACCTATTGGTTGTAAATGGATCTACAAGAGAAAACGAGACCATGCCGGTAAAGTACAGACTTTCAAGGCTCGACTTGTGGCAAAGGGTTATACCCAGAGAGAGGGAGTAGACTATGAGGAAACTTTCTCTCCTGTTGCCATGTTAAAGTCAATTAGAATACTCTTATCCATCGCCACTTTTTATGATTATGAAATTTGGCAGATGGATGTCAAGACAGCTTTTTTGAATGGTAATCTTGAAGAGAGTATCTATATGTCTCAACCAGAGGGGTTTATAGAACAAGATCAAGAACAAAAGGTTTGTAAGCTTAAAAAATCCATTTATGGATTAAAACAAGCTTCTAGATCCTGGAATATAAGATTTGATACTGCGATCAAATCTTATGGCTTTGAACAAAATGTTGACGAGCCTTGTGTTTACAAAAAGGTCGTCAATTCCATTATAGCATTTTTAGTCTTATATGTAGATGATATTCTACTTATTGGAAATGACGTAGGATATCTTACTGATATCAAGAAATGGCTAGCTATGCAATTTCAAATGAAAGATCTGGGAGATGCACAATACGTTCTCGGAATCCAAATTGTTCGAAACCGTAAGAACAAAACACTAGCCATGTCTCAAGCATCTTACATAGACAAAATGTTGTCTAGATATAAAATGCAGAATTCCAAAAAGGGTCTGCTGCCGTACAGATATGGAATTCATTTGTCAAAGGAACAATGTCCTAAGACACCTCAAGAAGTTGAGGATATGAGAAATATTCCCTATGCTTCCGCTGTTGGAAGTTTAATGTATGCAATGTTATGTACTAGACCTGACATTTGCTACTCAGTAGGGATGGTCAGTAGGTATCAATCCAATCCTGGACGTGATCACTGGACAGCCGTTAAAAACATTCTAAAATATCTTCGAAGAACAAAAGACTACATGCTCATGTATGGTACAAAGGATCTGATCCTTACTGGATACACTGATTCAGATTTCCAAACTGATAAAGATGCTAGAAAGTCTACATCAGGATCAGTATTTACTCTAAATGGAGGAGCAGTAGTTTGGAGAAGCATAAAGCAAACTTGTATAGCTGATTCCACAATGGAAGCTGAATACGTAGCGGCTTGTGAAGCAGCAAAAGAAGCAGTATGGCTAAGAAAATTCTTGACAGATTTGGAAGTCGTTCCAAATATGCATCTACCAATCACTTTATACTGTGACAACAGTGGTGCAGTTGCAAATTCAAGAGAACCTAGAAGCCATAAAAGAGGAAAGCATATTGAACGCAAGTACCATCTTATCAGGGAAATTGTACATCGTGGTGACGTTGTAGTAACCCAGATTTCTTCTCAGCAAAACATTGCTGATCCTTTTACAAAAGCTCTCACGGCTAAAGTGTTTGAGGGTCACCTACACAGTTTAGGTCTACGATGTTTGTAAACTAGGACAAGTGGGAGACTTATTGGCCATGTGCCCTAGTTTTATATTCTCTCATCTCTCATACCACTAGGAATTTTAGTCCAAGTGGGAGTTTGTTGGAATTTTTTGTCCTAAAACTCGTAGTTTGTAAATCATATTCTGTTCAATAAAGTTGTTATTGAGAAATTAAATATTATAATCTTAAATCCAATAAATCAAGTTCCAAGGCTATTTTTTAATAAACTTGAACTTTATGTGTAAACATAAACGTGGATCAAGTTCGAGTATATAGCCTAAATAGTCTATAGTATATGAAATAAAGGTTGGGCGCCTTATTTAGAGAAACTATGGATGCGGCCCACTTTGTAGTACAAACGAGGTGATCCTAATCGTTCATGTAGAGACATGAAAGTGGGGGCATCCTATGTAAAATGTTTACATAAGACTGAACCATGAATTAGTCATTTTTACGTTATAACACCGTTTACTGTTTAAAACTGACTATCTCAATTATTGATGACCTAGGTAACTTAGTCTTAATCCTGAGTTAACTATGAACTCCTGTTCGCACGAGATTATCCTTAGATCTGCATAGGTGAGGGCAGCTCATCAGCGTTGGCCCAATAAGCCTCCCATTTCAGGGGTAAGATCGGGTGGATAGCTGGGAACATAGGGTACAAGATGGAATTCACTCCTACCCGCTTTAGGGTTAGTAGATAGGTTGCTCTCTTAAGCACTGAATCCAAGTCTTGAACAAGGGGCCCCACCCTCTCATTGGCCCGAGAGGGATTAAGTTTATAGGTTGAACCTTAAACCAATTGTTCAATAGTGGATTAGTGGGACTTAAGGAGCAAGATGTAATCTTGGGGGTAAAACGGTATTTTGACCCAGCCAAGGTTACGAGCAACCTGTGAAGGATTAACTTACTGATTATGGTTTTATCAAATGGACACAAATATATCTATAGTGAGGGGAGTGCAACTACGGGACTTTAGTGGAATGACCCGTTAGTTAACGAATGTTGATTAACTCGGTTTAAAAGAGTTTAGCTAGTTAATCTTGAATCGTTGGAGCCCATGATCTATAGGTCCATTAGGTTCCTCTGCTAGCTCATATGGATTAAACTTAGAACAGTGTGATGAAATAAGTCGAATTGTTCGAATTGGGAGAAGAAAGGGAAACCGACAAATATAGTGATATAGTCGTCGGTCTTCTAATTAGAAATAGAGCTTTATGTTTTACATACTATAAGTATGAATGCGGATTCATACTAAGAAGCTCGGAATTGGTCAAAAATAGTAAAAAGTCAAAATGTTGACTTTTGACTTTGAAAAGTCAAACTTTGACCGGCCTTATATTCAAATGTGATTTGAATTTTGGAAAAATGAATGCGGATTCATGCTCGGGAGGTTGGAATTAGTCAAGACGGACAAAATGGTAAAAAGTCAAAATATTGACTTTTGACTTAGAAAAGTCAAAGTTTGACTTTTGACTAGAAATATCTAATGACCATTTTACCCTTGGACTAAGTTAGTGGGAAAATCCAACATTTTGTTGGATAATCCCACTAACTCTTAGTGGGATATGTGGCTATATGAGATATAGACACCTAGCCCACTAAGTTCCACTAATTGTTAGTGGAATATTAGGTGTTGAGATTTGGCAAATGAATTGCATGCATTTTTGCATGCAATTAGGCTATAAATAGAGGTGTTTTCAAATGTTGAAGGACTTTTGCCTCTTTTATCATTTTCATCATCTCAACAAAAGAAAAAAGAAAGCTTCCAATCTCATTTTATCTCCATTACTTTCTACACCAAAATTGGGTCCCACAACCCGGTTCTTTGTCTAGAGGATAGCAGTTGAGTACTAGTGGTGGTCTCGGGTAGAATTGGTAAGAAGACATCAAACCTTTTGAAAGCTTCAAAGGTAATACTTCTTAAAACCCTAATTTGATTAGTTTATGGTTACATGTTAATTGTGGCAATTAGGGTAGAAATTCGATTCTTTTTCCGCTGTGCATGACTTAGTTCTATCATGTGGTATCAGAGCATGCTTCATTTTTACCCAATTGCATGTGGTGGGTTCATATTTATTAGATAAATTTTGGTTTGAACTAAAATGGATATATTATGATTTTGGCTCTAGATTAAGTGTTTTTGTTCTAATTATTGTAATTAGCCTTGTTAATGGCTTATTTTTATTGTTGCAAAGTGTTTGTAATTTTTAAAAAAAATAAAAAAGGTCATTAGAGTTGAAGCTAGGCTGTAATTGGTTCAACCGGGTGAGAGAATTGAAAAAAAAATGAAGAAAAGAAGGTCACAGACCCGAAAACCCGGCCTTGACCCGCTTCGCGACCCGCACGCGCCCGCATGCCCGCGCGCCCTCCTGCGTCCGCACGCGCGCCGCGCGCCCGCGCGCCCTCCTGCGCCCGCGCCGCCGCCTGCGCTCGCGCGCCTGCTCTGCGCCCGCGCGCCCTGCATGCGCCCGTGCGCCCGCCTGTGCCCGCGCGCCCGCATGCGCCTGCGCGCCCGCACGCCCGCCTTCGTCCGCGCGCCTGCCTTCGCACGACCCGTGTGCGCCTGGGCCGGTTCAAGCCAATAAATTTGGTTTTTGGGCCGGTTCAAGCGGTTTCGGTTGGTTTATTTAGCCGGTTCGAAGTTTTTGGGAGTGGTTCTGTACTACACCAAATTAATTATGTAATAATTTAGCACTTAGCTTAATTTAGGAGCAAAAAATCAGTCCATTTTAGGGTGTTTTTTTTATTTATGCATGTGATGTATGATTAAATTACTTTAAATTTGTATGTGCATTTTGAATGTCATATAGATTTAAAATCCCACCATAGGTTAACATGTTCATGCATTAAAATGTATGATATAAAAGTTATATTGTATTGTATGCATGTTAATTGATTAATATGGAAATTAATTAATATGATTAATTAATTATTTAATTAATTAAGTTATTCTTGATTAAATATGATTTAATCAAATTAAGTAATTATTGTTTGATTTAATCAAAGTACTGTTCACAGGTCACATTTTGCTCCTGATTTGGCCCAAGCGTTCCATGTTCGTGATCACCAAACCCAATTGGACCGTGGTTCATCTCGACCGGTTCAATTTCAGACCGTTTCATCCTTGTAGTTAGGTCACCATTCGCCACCACCGCTCTGCGTTCACTGGCCGCCAAGTCATGAACACGTTGAAGGCTCGTCAACGCCCTTCTCTTTACCGCCATAGCTTCCTTGGACGATTGCTTCATCTTTCTGGTTAAGGGATGTACGAAATCACGAAAATTCAACCAACAAATACTCCATTCGATATGGAAACCTCCAATTTCAAAACCACCCTGTCAATATGATTTAATCGGAATTCCACAAATCAGCAGACGAAAATGTAAGTTTAATCCAAGAGATGTCGAATTCAATCTGGAATCCACTGTTAACAATCCCCACGAATTCAATTGAATCTTCAATTGGATATTGATACAGATCTCGTCTTCACCAGTCAAGCGGAAGAATTTTTATGAATCGCGCCTAACCCTGTAGACTTACAAATCGGACGTTGATACTCCCAAATCCAGGCGAAAACCACCGCTAAATGGCTCTAATTGATCTCCAATAACATTCCACACTCAACAGCAGTTCATCGAAGACAACTGATTCACCGTCTGCAACATCAACCAGTCGCGCGGGAGAAAAATCGAAGATCCTTGGGAGACGCACGTGAAGTACACGCACTCGCTTCTTGAAAGTATTTATAATAGATTGATCACCGTTCGGATTTTGTGGGCAAGAAACTTCGAGATCACTCAAAATGGGACCACCAAGAAGTTAGATGTGAACTTTCGAGGCCTCCGACTCCGTTCTAAGTCTGATCGTTCCTTTCTAAGCCATTGGCCATTTATTCGGCGTTTTGGGACGGAACCAAAAAATCGAGTCTAGGCATCACCGATCGGCCTTTGTGGGCAAGAAACTTCGAGTCACTCAAAATCAGACCAATCAATAGTTAGATGAGAACATTCGAGACCTCCGACCCCGTTCTAAGTCCGGTCCTTCCTTTCTAGGGCATTGGAACTTTCTTCAGCGTTTTGGGACGGAACCAAGAAACCCAGTCTGAGGCATTACCGTTCGGCTTTTGTGGGCAAGAAACTTCAAGATCAATCAAAATTGGACCACCCAGTAGTTAGATGTGAACTTTCGAGGCCTCCAACCCCGTTTTAAGTCCGATCGTTCCTTTCTAGACCATTGGCCCTTTCTTCGGCGTTTTGGGACGGAACCAAAAAACTGAGTGTAGGGTATCACCGTACGGCTTTTGTGGGCAAGAAACTTCAAGATCACTCAAAATCGGACCACCCAGTAGTTAGATGTGAACTTCCGAGGCCTCTGACCCCGTCCTAAGTTCGGTCGTTCCTTTCTAGGCCATTGGCCGTTTCTTCGGCGCTTTGGGACGGAACCAAAAAACCGAGTCTGGGGCATCAACGTTTGGCTTTTGTAGGCAAGAAAGTTTGAGATCACTCAAAATCGGACCACCCAGCAGTTAGATGTGAACTTTCGAGGTCTTCGACCCCGATCTAAGTCCGGTCGTTCCTTTCTAGGCCATTGGCCCTTTCTTCAGCGTTTTGGGACGAAACCAAAAATTCGAGTCTAGGACATCATCGTTCGGCTTTTATGGGCAAGAAACTTCTAGATCACTCAAAATCGGACCACCCAGTAGTTAGATGTGAACTTTCGAGGCCTCCAACATCGTTTTAAGTCTAGTCGTTCCTTTCTAGGCCATTCGCCCTTTTTCGACGTTTTAAAATGAAACCAAAAAACTAAGTCTAGGCATTACTGTTCGGCTTTTGTGGGCAAGAAACTTGGAGACCACTCAAAATTGGACCACCCAGTATTTAGATGTGAACTTTCGAGGCCTCCTACCCCGTTCTAAGTCCGGTCGTTCCGTTCTAGGTCATTGGCCCTTTCTTCGGCGTTTTGGGACGGAACAAAAAAATCGAGTATGGGGCATCATCGTTCAGCTTTTGTGGGCAAGAAACTCTGAGATCACTCAAAATTGGACCACCCATTAGTTAGATGTGAACTTTCGAGGCCTTCGACCACGTTCTACGTCCGGGCGTTCGTTTCTAGGCCATTGGCCCTTTCTACGGCGTTGTGGGACGGGACCAAAAAGTTGAGTCTAGGGCATCATTGTTTGGCTTTTCGTGGGCAAGAAGCTTCGAGATCACTCATATTCGGATCACCCAGTAGTTAGATGTGAATTTTCGAGGCCTTCGACCCCGTTCTAAGTCCGGTCGTTCCTTTCTAGGCCATTGGCCCTTTCTTCTGCATTTTGGGGCTGAACCAAAAAACCGAGTCTAGGGCATCACCGTTAGGCTTTTGTGGGGAAGAAACTTCGAGATCAGTCAAAATCGGACCACTCAGTATTTAGATGTGAACTTTCAAGGTCTCCGACCCCGTTCTAAGTCCGGTCGTTCCTTTTAGGCCATTGGCCCTTTCTTCTGCATTTTGGGACGAAACCAAAAAACTGAGTCTAGGGCATCACTGTTCGGTTTTTGTGGGGAAGAAACTTTGAGATCAGTAAAAATTGGACCACCCAGTAGTTAGATATGAACTTTCGAGGGCTCCGACCCCACTCTAATTCCGGTCATTCCTTTATAAGCCATTGGCCCTTTCTTCGGCGTTTTGGGATGGAACCAAAAAATTGAATATGGGGCATCACCATTCGGCTTTTGTGGGCAAGAAACTTAGAGATCACTCAAAATCAGATCTCCCAGTAGTTAGATGTGAACTTTCGAGGCATCTGACCCGATTCTAAGTCCTATCGTTCCTTTCCAAGCCATTGACCCTTTTTTCGACGTTTTGGGACGGAACCAAAAAATCGAGCCTGGGCATCACCGTTCGGCTTTTGTGGGCAAGAAGCTTTGAGATCAATTAAAATTGGACCACCCAATAGTTAAATGTGCACTTTCAAGGCCTCCGACCCCGTTCTAAGTCCAGTCGTTCCTTTCTGGGCCATTGGCCCTTTTTTCGGCGTTTTGGGACGGAACCAAAAAACCTAGTCTGGAGCATCACCGTTCGGCTTTTGTGGGCAAGAAACTTTGAGATCACTCAAAATTGGACAACATAGTAGTAAGATTTGCACTTTTGAGGCCTCCGACCCCGTTCTAAGTCCGGTCGTTCCTTTCTAGGCCATTGGCTCTTTCTTCGGCGTTTTGGGACGAAACCAAAAAACTGAGTATGAGGCATCATCTTTTGGTTTTTGTGGGCAAGAAACTTCGAGATCACTCAAAATTGGACCACCGAGTAGTTAGATGTGAACTTTCGAGGCCTCCGACCCCGATCTAAGATCGGTCGTGCATTTCACGGCCATTGACCCTTTCTTCTGTGTTTTGGGACGCAACGAGAATACTGAGTCTAGGGCATCACCGTTTGGCTTTTGTAGGCAAGAAACTTCGAGATCACTCAAAACCAGACCACCCAGTAGTTAGATGTGAACTTTCGAGGCATACGACCCCATTCTAAGTCTGATCGTTACTTTCCAAGCCATTGGCCCTTTTTTCGACGTTTTGGGACGGAACAAAAATATCGAGCTTGGGGCATCACCGTTCGACTTTTGTGGGCAAGAAACTTTGATATCAATCAAAATTGGACCACCGAATAGTTAGATGTGCACTTTCAAGGCCTCCGACCCCGTTCTAAGTCCAGTCGTTCCTTTCTGGGCCATTAGCCCTTTTTTCGGTGTTTTGGGACGGAACCAACAAACCTAGTCTGGAGCATCACCGTTCAGCTTTTGTAGGCAAGAAACTTTAAGAGCACTAAAAATTGGACCACATAGTAGTTAGATGTGCACTTTCGAGGCCTCCGACCTTGTTATTAGTCCAGTCGTTCCTTTCTAGGCCATTGGCCCTTTCTTCGGCGTTTTGGGACAAAACCAAAAAACTGAGTATGGTGCATCACCGTTCGGCTTTTGTGGGCAAGAAACTTCGAGATCACTCAAAATCGGACCACCTAGTAATTAGATGTGAACTTTCGAGGCCTCCGACCTCAATCTAAGACCGGTCGTTCCTTTTAGGGCCATTGGCCCTTTCTTCGGCGTTTTGGGACGGAACGAGAAAACCGAGTCTAGGACATCACCGTTTGGCTTTTGTAGGCAAGAAACTTCGAGATCACTCAAAACCAGACCACCCAGTAGTTAGATGTGAACTTTCGAGGCCTCCGACCCCGTTTTAAGTCTGATTGTTCGTTCCTTTCTAGGCCATTGGCCCTTTCTTCGGCGTTTTTGGACGGAACCAAAAAATTGAGTCCAGGGGAAGATACTTCGATATAACTCAAAATTGGACCACCTAGTTGTTGGATGGGATCTTTCAAGGTCTCCGACCCCGTTTTAAGTCTGGTCGTTTGTTTCTAGGCCATTGGCCCTTTCTTCGATGTTTTGGGATAGAACGAAAAGACTAAGAAAGTGGGAGAAGAACAAATTTACTTTCTAGGCCATTGAGTGTTGAGTGTTGTTGGATATCAATTGAAGGTTTTAAACGGTGATTTTCGTTTGGATTGGGATTATCAACGTCCGATCTGTAAGTCTATGGGGTTACGCACGATTCATAAAAATTTAAAATCTTCTGCTTGACTGGTGAGGAAGAGATCTGTATCAATATTCAATTGAATTTGTGGGGATTGTTAACGGTGGATTCCATATCGAATTTGACATCTCGGGGATTAAATTTACACTTTAGTCTGTTGATTTATGGAGTTTTGGTTAAATCAGATTGAGGGTGGTTTCAAAATCGAAGGCTTCCCGATTGAATGGAGTACTTGTTGGGTGAATTCTCTTGATTTAGTACACCCCTTAACCTAGAAGATGAAGCAATCGTCCAAGGAAGCTATGTCGGTGAAGAGAAGGGCGTTGACGAGCCTTCAACGTGTTCATGACTTGGCGGCTAGTGAACGCAGAGCGGCAGTGGCGAACGGTGACCTAACTACAAGGATGAAACTGTCTGAAATAGAACCGGTCGAGATGAACCATGGTCCAAATGGGATTGGTGATCAAGGATGTGGAGCGCTTGGGCCATATCACGAGCAAAATGAGATCTGTGACTAGGAGTTTGGGTCGATGGATATTAGGCCTCCAGAGAAGGAGATCTTACATGATGGGCCAAATACAACTGACGGACCTTCCACCAATAGAAATGGGTCTGGGATGAAGGCTTCTACAAGGGTTTTTAAGATATGGCCGACTGATGGAATATTGATGTTAATTCAAAGGGTGGTCGGCTGCTCTGATCCATGGTTAGTATGTGCAGATTGCAAAGAATTCAGGGGGTGAAGGCAAAAAACCGAATTCTTGGGCTTCCTTATTTGGTTCAACAAGTGGGACCTCCTTGACCTACACTCCTCCAACTACCGTAGGAGAGAAATTTGTGGTGACACCGTCGGAAGAAGTTATTAGTCAAGGAGTTAGTGTGTAGGAGAACTCCCTCGTCGAGCAATTAATTGATGCCAAATTTCCATATACAGTCATATGTCGGCTCATCGAAAAAATTTGGGGTTGAATTAAAATGCCCACAATCACACTGATGGAGAATGAACTCATATGCTTTCAATTCAACCGTCCGAAGTCGATATAGTGGATCTTATCCCGTGGCCCATGGCACCTTGGAGGTAAACCTATGCTCCTCTAAAAATGGAGTCCAGGTATTGTTCTTGAAACCTTTGTTTTTGATTCAGTACCTGTTTGGATAAAGTTAGGGAGGATCCCTTTGGAGTTATGGACAGATGCTGGTTTGGCTGTTGTAGCGAGTGCGATATGAAAACCTTTATCTTTTGATCTTGCTATCAAAGAAAGACGTCGTTTGTCTTATGTTCGTATATGTGTGGAATTGAATGTGGAAAGTAGTATGTCTGCCGAAATAACTTTCAACCTTAGAGGAGCAGAATTCATTGTAACCGTTGCTTACGAGTGGAAACTGAGGAAATGTAATTTGTGTAGATCATTTGGACACTTGTCGAGCACCTGCCCTAAAATTGAAGTTAGTAAAAAGGAAGCTGTAAGTAAAGAGGATCCTGTTCAAGAGATAGTTCCTACTAAAGAGGTGGTTACGACGTGTGAGAAGTTTGGCGATGTTGTGTTGGAATCCTTCTAACACCTAAAAGAAGGAGAAATCAATACCATAAACTACCTGAAAAGGTGGAGGAAAATTGGGAGGAATTTACCCTATTTGATAGGAAAAATAAGGGGATGATCTCTATTAGGGACAAAGGGAAAAGGGCGGAAGTGAGTATCACTAACTCCTTTGATAGCCTCATGGAGGTGGATAAAGGAGATAAATGGGCTTTATCTATAGTGGATGGCTCCCCTCCACCCTTACGAGTAGATGACTCTGCTATGGTCCTGTTGAGTACTACAGGTGATGTAATTCCTATGGAAGAGGTGACTCCCATACGACCTTATGGTTAGTTGGTGTACGTGGAATGTGTGGGGCCTTAATAGCCCTGTAAAGTGTAGAGCGGTGAAGGACTTCTTAGCCGTGTCTACGGTGGGTTTCTGTTGCATTCTGGAGACTAGAGTTTGAGAGGAGAACTTTGTCTCCATTTCCAGCAAATTTGGTGATTCATTGGGGTTCACTAGTAACTACAGTAATAGTGGATAGGTCGAATGTGGATTATGTGGAAACGTAACAAATTCGTGTTCACGACTTATGAGGTTGCCGACCAGTTTATTTATGGTGTGGTAACAGATTTGATCTCTGGGGAGAAGGTAGAGGTTTTGTGTGTGTATGCCTCTAATAGTAATATTGAGAGACGTGTTTTATGGAGGCGAATGGCTGAGATCTCTGCTGGTTGGAGAGGGCCAGGTATGGTCATGCGTGATTTTAACACCATCAGACTCCACTCTGAAGCCTTCGGGGGTGCTCCGAGCATGGGGGACATGGAGGAGTTTGACATGGCTATTCGAGAGGCGGACCTTGTTGAACCCGCGGTCTAGGGGAACTGGGTTTACTTGGACTAGTAAAATACATGGGTCGGGTTTGATGAGGAGACTTGATCGTATCCTAGTGAATGATGAGGGGCTTGTTGGATCGGTATGGCAACCCTAGAGAGGGGTGAATAGGGTTTAAATAAACTTTTTGACAAATAAAAAGTAAAATCAACTAATTAGATATTTTCTAAAATTTAAATAAAGAACTTTGTAAACTTTGTTAAATAACAAGATTGATAAAAAGATATGAATGGAAGTATGCAATCAAACTCAACCAATAAGAATATGTAACTAAAATTAAATTAAAAAATAATTAGAAAAGAGTTAGAGAAGAAGACACCGTAATTTTATAGTGGTTCGGTTAAACTCAACCTACATCCACTTTCCCAAGCACCTCTTGGGATTTTGATTGAAAATCTTCTATGGACTCTTTCCAAGGATTTGAGCCGAACCGATTCTTGCTCCTTTTTCGGGTTCAAGAGCAAACCCGATCCTTTCCACGGGTTAGGATCCAACCGTTACAATATGTTGAAGTTTTTAAATCAAGCAAAAGAAAACTCTCTAAAAGAGTGAGTATGCAATTTGAAGCTCACAGATTTAATCCTCACAATACAAGAGGCGTTAGAATCATTTTTCCAAGCTCTACGATAAGGTCTATTCAAATTAATAAAATTGTCAATAAAAAAAATCAGATTTGTTATCATCAAAACATAAATTAATTGAATAATTAAAATAAATTAATTTGAGATTAAGGGCCAAAAAGCCAACAATCTCCCCCTTTTTGATGATGACAAATCATTGAAGAAAAATAACTTGAAACACACATGATCAACAAGTAATTCTATTATCAAGATGTATAACCATAAAGCTCATGTATATATTTCACCACAAAGATCATACTTGAAAACAATTGATAAGAGAACCTTCTTTGTCCTTAATTAATTTTTCTCTAAAAAAATATGCATTATTCAATAGAAACAATTATGCAACAAATTGATAAAAACATATTTTTCTTATACTTCTCCCCCTTTGGAATCATCAAAACAATACCAAGGAAGTTAGCTCTCCCAAAAAAATATGAACACATACAAAATGTCTAATTCTCCCCCTATCAATATGCATTAGGGTAACAATATCAAGTAAGATATAAAATCAAGATGCATCACAACGAATAATTCCAAGCTCAAGCCTATTTTTACAAAAGCTTTCTTCACTCAAAGGTTTGGTAAATATATCCGCTAATTGATTATTGGAACTTACAAACTCAAGAGTAATATGACCATTTTGTACATGCTCTCTAATAAAGTGATGCGTAATATCTATATGCTTAGTTCTAGAATGATGAATAGGATTCTTAGTCAAATTTATGGCACTAGTATTATCACAAAATATAGGCACATTATCAAATTTTAATCCAAAATCACAAAGAGTTTGTTTCATCCAAAGAATTTGTGCACAACAACTAGCAACCGCAATATATTCCGCTTCGGTAGTGGATAAGGAACCGAATTTTGCTTTTTACTAAACCAAGATACTGAGGAACTACCAAGAAATTGACAAGTCCCACTAGTACTTTTACGGTCAAGTAAACTACCGGCAAAGTCTGCATCAGAATATCCTACCGAATTAAACTCAACATTTCTAGGATACCATAATCCAACATCAATAGTTCCAAGCAAATATTTAAGTATCCTTTTAACGGCATGGAAATGTGATTCTTTAGTACAAGATTGAAATCTAGCACAAAGACATACACTAAACATGATATCGGGTCTACTAGCGGTCAAATAAAGTAAAGATCCGATCATACCTCGATAAGTCTTTATATCCACACACTTACCTTTTTCATCTTTGTCAAGCTTAGTGGTAGTGCTCATAGGAGTTTTTGCAACTTTACCTTCATTTAATTTGAATTTCTTGAGCAAATCCCTTGTGTATTTTTCTTGACTTATGAAGATGTCATCCTTGAGTTGTTTGATTTGAAGACCAAGGAAGAAACTAAGTTCTCCCATCATACTCATCTCAAACTCATGATGCACACACTTGGAAAATTCTTCACACAAAGATGAATTAGTAGAACCAAATATAATATCATCCACATAAATTTGTACTATAAGCATGTCATTATTTTTAACTTTAATAAATAGAGTATTATCAATTTTTCCCATCTTAAAGTCATTCTCAAGTAAAAACTTGCTAAGTCTATCATACCAAGCTCTTGGAGCTTGTTTTAAGCCATAAAGAGCCTTTTTCAACTTATAAACATGATTAGGTAAATCAAAACTTTCAAAGCCCGGAGGTTGTTCTACGTAAACTTCCTCCACAATATAACCGTTTAAAAAAGCACTTTTTACATCCATTTGATACAAAATGAAATTTTTATAAGAAGCAAAAGCAAGCAACATTCTAATAGCTTCTAATCTAGCAACCGGTGCAAAAGTCTCTTCATAATCTATACCTTCTTCTTGACAATAACCTTGAGCTACAAGTCTAGCTTTATTTCTAATGATATTTCCATTTTCATCCATCTTATTTCTAAAAACCCATTTTGTTCCGATTATAGATGCATTAGAAGGCCTAGGGACTAATTTCCAAACTTTGTTTCTTTCAAATTGATTTAATTCTTCTTGCATAGCTAAAATCCAAAACTCATCACATTCGGCATCTTTAAAACTTCTAGGTTCAATTTGAGACACAAAAGCAAGATTACTAAATAAATTAAGAGAAGAACGAGTTTTGACACCTTGTTCGGGATTGCCAAGAATTAGATCCTTGGGATGGGATTAGAGCATATCTCCACTCTTTAGGCAAGGATGAAGAACCCTTTTCTTTCTTTTCTATGATGTTCACATCTTGCATACTTGGAACAATTTCTTTGCCTTTGTCATTAACAAGTAAATCTCCAAAATCTTTTTCTAAATCATCACTACAAATAGACTCATTAGAAACATTATTCCAAAAGATTCATCAAATACAACATGAATAGATTCCTCAATAACTAAAGTTTTCTTATTGAAAACTCTATAAGCTTTACTAGTAGAGGAATATCCTAGAAAAATACCAACATCCGTCTTAGAATCAAATTTTCCAAGTTTTTCTTTGTTATTCAAAATAAAACATTTACAACCGAAAACTTTGAAATACCCAATATTTGGAATTTTTCCATGCCAAAGTTCATAAGGAGTTTTATCTAAAGAGGGTCTAACTAAAACTCTATTTGAAACATAGCAAGCGGTGTTAACGGCTTCCGCCCAAAAATATTTAGGTAAACCATACTCATTCAACATTGATCTAGCAAATTCTTGCAAAGTACGATTTTTCCTTTCAACTACACCATTTTGTTGAGGAGTTCTTGGAGAGGAAAAATTATGGGAAAAACCATTTTCTTCACAAAAAGCTTTAAAAGCATCATTATCAAATTCTCCTCCGTGATCACTCCTAATTTTGGAAATAAAAAATCCTTTTTCATTTTGTACTCTTTTTGCAAAACTAATAAAACTTTTCAAAGCATCATCCTTATGTTTTATCATCAAAACCCAAGTAAATCTAGAAAAATCATCAACTATCACAAAAGCATAATAATTTCCTCCATAGCTAGCAATTCTAGAAGGGCCAAATAAGTCCATGTGTAATAGTTGTAAGGGTCTAGTAGTAGAGATCACATTTTTAGATTTGAAAGAGGACTTAGTTTGCTTACCCATTTGACAAGCATCACAAACTTTGTCTTTTTCAAATTTAAAACTAGGAAGACCTCTAACCAAACAATTTTTAGAAATATTTGAAATTAAGTGCATGCTAGCATGTCCTAGTCTTCTATGCCATAACCAAGAATCATTATGCAAAACCGAAAGACATTTATCAATAATAGGATAATCATTCAAATCAAGAGTGTACACATTTTTCATCCCTATTTCCAACAAACAAAACTTTTCTATCACTAACATTTTCAATTATGCAATTTTTTTTATCAAATATTACTCTAAATCCTTTATCACACAATTGACTAATACTAAGCAAATCATGCTTTAAACCATCAACCAAATGAACATTTTCAATCAAAGTAGATGAATCATTTCCTATATTACCCTTACCAATTATTTTACCTTTCTTGTTGTCACCAAAGGTTACCATGCCTCCATTCTTTTTGGAGAAAGAGATAAGCTTGGATCGGTCTCCCGTCATGTGTCTTGAGCAACCACTATCCAAGTACCATTTGTTTTTCTTGGAGGCTTTCAAACAAACCTAAAAACAACTAATTTCAAGTTTGATCCTTTGGTACCCATACTTGTTTGGGTCCTAGAATGTTAGCATTTACATATTTAGGGATCCATTTCATTTTTTCATAGACATTACAAGCACTAGATCTAGATAGGTAACAAGAATAAGCTTTATGTCCATACTTGCCACAAGAAAAACAAACAACATTATGCAAAGATTTATTTTTCATAACAAATTTATGTACTCTACTTTTATTGGAGAAATTCTTCCTTGGAGCAATGTAAAACTTTGCTCTTTGCGAAAAATTTCTTCTTGAATAAGTATTTTGAGCATACTTCAATTTAAAGCATTTAGGTCTAATGTGACCTTCAACACCACAATTATGACATATGGGTACAAAACTAGATTTAACATGATTAGACACATGATTAGACATGTTAAACTTAGGCACAATAGGTGATGCTTTAACGAATGTAGTTTTAGAACTTGAAGGAGTAGATGATTCATCAATATAGCCTAAACCTCTCTTATCACCATAAGATTTTCCTACTTCAATAATTTTGTCCAATCTTTGAGCACCTATTGTCAACTTTTTAATAGTTTCTTTAGCTTTATCAAGTTCTTGTAAAACACTTAGTTCATTTTCTTTAAGCACTTTAATCAAGTTATCTTTTTCACAACTATCATGCTCAAGAAATCTAACTTTATCAAGCAAAGCATCTTTCTCAATACAAACATGCTTATCACTAGAGACATTCAATTCTTCAATTTGCTCAAAATTTTCATTCTCTTTAAAGCAAGCAATTGTATCAAGTAAAGACTTATTTTCACTAATTAAAACATTGTATTTCTTCTTAAGCACAACATACTTAGAACTAAGTTTTTCTAGGTCATTTTGCATGCTTTCAAAATTTTCAAATAATTCATCAATAGAAAGAGGTTCTAGAGTTACCTTATCATCATGTTCATCATCTTTGTCACTATGAGCCATGAGACCAAGATTTGCCATTTCTTCAACTTCACTTTCACTTTCACTACTATCATCCCATGTAGCCTTCATTGCCTTCTTCTTGGATTTCTTAGATGATTTGAGGAGAGGACAATCCGTTCTTATATGACCCGATCTTTTGCATTCATAACAAATCACCTCATCCTTTTTGCTTTTCTCACCTTTTGACTCTTTTTGGGTTGATAGGTGTTTCTTGAAATATTTCTTTCTTTTTATGAAATTTTTGTACTTACGTGAGAAATAAGCAATGTCATCTTCATCAAGGCCATCCTCATCTTCGGGATCAACTTCCAAGGAGATAGTCTTTAATGCAATGCTCTTCTTCTTTTTGGACTCATCCTCCAAGTGCTCCTTCATGATGATCTCATGAGTCATGAGTGAGCCAATAAGCTCCTCTAGTGGAAGTTTGGTGAGATCCTTTGCTTCTTGAATCGCCGTTACCTTAGCTTCCCAAGTCTTAGGTAGAGACCTTAGAATTTTTCTAACATTTTCGGAAGTTGTATAAACTTTACCAAGACCCTTCAAAGCATTTATGATGTTAGTAAATCTAGTAAACATATCGGTGATAGTCTCATTAGCATCCATCTTAAACAATTCATAATTATGAACAAACATGCTAATTTTAGACTCTTTAACTTGATTTGTTCCTTCATGAGTAATTTCAAGAGTATTCCAAATTTCTTGAGCGGAAGAACACATGGATATTCTATTAAATTCATCTTTACTCAAGGCACAATACAAACAATTAATAGCCTTAGCATTAAATGAACACTTTTTCATTTCATTTTCATCATACTCTTCTTCTAATTTAGGCGTATCAACATTATCAACATTTTTCATGGGTACATAAGGACCTTTAGCAACAATTAACCACAAATTATAGTCAATAGATTGCAAATAAATTTTCATTCTAGCTTTCCAATATGCATAATTTGAACCATCAAAATAAGGAGGTCTAGAAGTAGATTGACCTTCAACAATACCATTTGCCAATAGGTTTGCCATAATGCTCTAACAATAAAGTTTATCAAGAAATTAAAATTTCAAGATGAGCAACCTTGCTCTGATACCAATTGTTGGATCGGTATGGCAACCCTAGAGGGGGGTGAATAGGGTTTAAATAAACTTTTTGACAAATAAAAAGTAAAATCAACTAATTAGATATTTTCTAAAATTTAAATAAAGAACTTTGTAAACTTTGTTAAATAACAAGATTGATAAAAAGATATGAATGGAAGTATGCAATCAAACTCAACCAATAAGAATATGTAACTAAAATTAAATTAAAAAATAATTAGAAAAGAGTTAGAGAAGAAGACACCGTAATTTTATAGTGGTTCGGTTAAACTCAACCTACATCCACTTTCCCAAGCACCTCTTGGGATTTTGATTGAAAATCTTCTTTGGACTCTTTCCACGGATTTGAGCCGAACCGATTCTTGCTCCTTTTTCGGGTTCAAGAGCAAACCCGATCCTTTCCACGGGTTAGGATCCAACCGTTACAATATGTTGAAGTTTTTAAATCACACAAAAGAAAACTCTCTAAAAGAGTGAGTATACAATTTGAAGCTCACAAATTTAATCCTCACGATACAATAAGAAGCTCTCAAGAATAAGATGAAAAGAATAAAAATTGGAAGCTTTAGAGAGAATAACAATGTTGGCTTTTTGCACTTTTTGAGGATTGTAAAGATTTTGATGATCTTGTGTAAATGTGAAGTATTTAAAAAGAGAGGAAAGATAAATTCAAAATCATTTGGGTCATTAGATATAAGTAAAAGAAAAATGAATGGTTGAGATTTAAACTTAATTAGCCGTTAGACACAATACAAATAATAATATAATAATATGTCTTTTCAAAATACTTTGTTTAAAAAGAAATCAATAAAGCAACTTCACCCTCTTTTAAAAAAACTAGCCGTTAGACACAAGAAAAAATAATAATATTAAAATCATTTTTCTTTTAAATTCATTTTCTTTATAAAAGCCAATAAAACATAACAAAAAGCCACATTTGTTACTCCTTCATTGCTCCAAGTGGCTTTCTCTAATTGGTTCAAATTGAATGCTTGGTCGCCACGTCACCATCTCGGGTATTTTTTTCGTTAAGCTTCTTTTAGCAATATTTTCTTCATTTGAACTTCGATTTGGGTGATTCAAGAGGCGTTAGAATCATTTTTCCAAGCTCTACGATATGGTCTATTCAAATTAATAAAATTGTCGATAAAAAAAAAAATCAGATTTGTTATCATCAAAACATAAATTAATTGAATAATTAAAATAAATTAATTTGAGATTAAGGGCCAAAAAGCCAACAGGGCTTAGTGCATGGCCTAACATGAGGGTTAACGTCCTCCCATGGGGTATTTCTGATCATTCTCCCATACTTGTCTATCCTAGTAATCAGTGAAGCCAGCGTGTGGTCTCTTTTCGTTTCTTTAACCATTGGGTTAAAGAATCGTCCTTTATGGATGATGTGTCCTCTACTTGGACCAAAGATACTCGAGTTTCTCCAATTGTGAATATTGTGAGGAACTTAAGAAATCTCAAGTCGATCCTTCGCAACCATTTTGGTAAGCATATCTGGACCATCAGTGAGGATGTTCGTCTTGCCAAGGATACCATGGACCGAGCTCAGAGAGAGATGGAGACGAACCCTCTATCGGAGGAGGTGAGCAATCACGCGAGCTTAGCCACGGTGAACTTTTGGAAAGCGGTTAGAGTGGAGGAAGCCGCTATGCGCCAGAAGTCGCGAATCAGATAGTTGAAGCTAGGTGACCAGAATACTGCCTTTTTTCATCGATCTGTTCGATCAAGGCAGAGTAGTAATGCTTTGAGATCAGTTATGGATCCAGATGGAAATCGGTTGACTAATCATGATCAGGTGTCTCAAGTGGTAGTTAATTATTTCAAAAATAGTATGGGATCTCAGAATATTAGCTACAGAGAGCTTTCTACTAGTATTGAGGAGATTGTTCAGTTTAGATGGACTGAGGAATGTTGCCAGGCCCTCCAGGCGCCTATTGGCAGGGAGGAAGTGAGACATGTTCTGTTTTCCATGGATAGTGGAAAGGCTCCAGGCCCTTATGGGTATTCGGTTTGTTTCTTTAAAGGAGCTTAGACAGTGGTTGGAAAGGATTTTTGTGATGTCGTCTTACACTTCTTTGAGACCAATTACTTCCCTCAAGGGGTGAATACGACTCCCATTACACTTATTCCTAAAAGGAATGATGCTAATCGGTTGGAGGATTTTAGGCCTATATCTTGCTGTAACGTTATTTACAAGTGCATTTCAAGAATATTGGCAGATCGGCTTTGTGAGTGGCTTCCTTCTTTTGTTAGTGAAAACCAGTGAGCTTTCATCCCTGGGAGGAGTATTATTGACAATATTCTTCTTTGTCAGGAGCTTGTAGGGGGTTACCATTGGCACAGAGGTAAACCTAGGTGCACTATGAAGGTTGACCTCCAAAAAGCTTATGATTCTATTAATTGGAATTTCCTCTTTGGCCTGCTGATTGTCATAGGTACGCCTTTAAGATTTGTGAGTTGGGTTCGAGCGTGTGTGACCTCTCTGATGTTCTCCATTATGATCAATGGATCGTTGGAAGGTTTTTTTCCATGGGAGGAAAGAACTTAGACAAGGTGATCCTTTATCCCTGTTCTTATTTGTGATGGTCATGGAGGTGCTATCTCGCAAGTTGAACAACCCGCCTCAGAAATTTCAATTCCACCAGTTTTGTGAGATGGTCAGATTAACTCATCTTACTTTTGCAGATGACCTGATGATCTTTTGTGCTGCTGATAATTATTCTATGAGTTTCCTAAAAGAGACTATTAAGAGGTTTGGTTAGCTTTCGGAACTGTTTGCTAATCTTGCTAAAAGCTTAATTTTTCTTGTGGGGGTTAATAGTTCGAAAGCTTCTTGGCTTGCTGCTAATATGGGTTTTTCCATTGGCCACCTCCTTATTCGTTATCTTGGGCTTCCTCTCCTCTCTGGAAGATTGCGGAGCTCTGATTGTGATCCCCTTATTCAGTGTATTACCAGTCGTATTCGGTCTTGGTCTGCTAGAGTGTTATCTTTTGCAGGTAGTCTTCAACTTGTTCGCTTAGTCCTTAGGAGCCTTTAGGTTTATTGGGCTAGTGTGTTCATGCTTCCTATGAAAGTCCACAAAGACGTTGATAAGATTTTGAGGTCTTATCTGTGGAGAGGTAAGGAGGAGGGTAGAGGTGGTGCTAAAGTTGCATGGGATGAGGTTTGTCTTCCTTTTGATGAAGGAGGTCTTGCTATTTGCGATGGATCTTCTTGGAATAAAGCAAGCACGTTGAAGATCTTATGGTTGCTTCTAGTTAAATCTGGTAGTTTATGGGTTGCTTGGGTGGAAGCTTATATCCTTAAAGGGAGATCGCTGTGGGAGATCGATGTTGGGGCGGGTCGATCTTGGTGTTTTAGGGCAATCTTGCGTAAGCGGGATATCCTTAAAGCTCATGTTGAGATGAAGCTGGGCAATGTCAGGAAGTGTAGAATGTTGTTGGATGCTTGGATTCAGGGTGGGATGATTATCCAGCTATTTGGGGAGAGGGTGATATATGATGCGGGTAGTCGGCGGGATGCGAGGCTTATGGATTTCATGGGTGGTGATGGAGATTGGAGGTGGTCGCTTGTTTCTTTGGATTTGATGGACATTTGGGATATGATTCAGGGAGTGAGGCTGAGTCCGAGTGTTGACGATAGGTGGGTCTGGGTGTCGGGGAGACTTGATAGTTTTTCGATCGTAAGTGCATGGGAGACTATTCGTCCTAATAGTAGTAGGGTTGGCTGGTCGGGTTTACTGTGGGGTGGGGGAAATATTACTGTGGGTCGGGTTTACTTCTGCGCTTGGTTGGCCATCAGGGATAGGTTGGGTACTAGAGATAGGTTAAGTTGGTGGGATAGGTTCATTCCTTTATCGTGTATGCTGTGTGGAGGGAACTATGAGTCTCGTGATCATCTTCTCATAGGATTTGTTATTAAGGGGTTGAGTTATCTTGGATTTGCAGTCAGGGTGTTGGGAAGGGTGTGAGGAGAAAACTGTTGTGCCTTCTCTGGTGTGCTACAGTTTATTTCATTTGGCAGGAGCGAAATCATCGTCTTAATGGAGGCGCTCTTCGGGAGCCTATGGTTATATTCCAGCTCATTCGGTCGTGTATTAAAGCGAGTGCTGCTTCTTGCTTCGATGGAGTTTATGGTCTTATTTAGTGTGCTTTTCTTTTGCTTGTCCTCGGGCTGTGGGGTTTTTTTTCTCTTTTTGTCTTTTTTGTCATTCTCTTTTCATCTTGTCCTTTTATTGTTTAGCACTCTAGTTGGTTTCTTTTGGTTTTGGTTCTTGTCCCCGAGATGTGGGGTTGTTTTGTCGTTCTACTTGTTTTTGTAAGTGTTGTTCGCTCTTGTGCCTTGACCTCAGGTTATGAGGTCCACCTTGTTGTTATATAATATTATCATTACCTTTTCCACAAAAAAGCCGACCGGTGATGCCCCAGACTCGGTTTCTTGGTTCAGTCCCAAAACGCCGAAGAAAGGGCCAATGACCTAGAAACGAATGACCGGACTTAGAACGAGGTCAGAAGCCTCGAAAGTTCACATCTAACTACTGGGTGGTTCGATTTTGAGAGATCTCAAAGTTTCTTGCCCACCAAAGTCGAACGGTGATGCCCTAGACTCGGTCTCTTGGTTCCGTCTCAAAACGCCGAAGAAAGGGCCAATGGCCTAGAAAGGAACGACCGGACTTAGAACGGGGTTGGAGACCTCGAAAGTTCACAACTAACTACTGGATGGATCGATTTTGAGTGATATCAAAGTTTCTTGACCACAGAAGCCGAACGGTGATGCCTCCGACTAAGTTTCTTGGTTCCGTCCCAAAATGCCGAAGAAAGGGTCAATGGCCTAGAAAGGAACGATCGGACTTAGAACGGAGTCGGAGGCCTCGAAAGTTCATATCTAACTACTAGGTGGTCCGATTTTGAGTAATCTCGAAGTTTCTTGACCACAAATGTCGAACGGTGAAAGTGAGTGATTTGGTTGTCTTCGATGAATTGCGGCAGCGTGGATTGAATTCGGTGATTAGTTTAGTCACTACGATGTGGTTTTCGCCTTGATTTGGGAGATTTAGTGCCCGATCTAAATTTGATTTCAATCGGTTTCCATGTTCAAATTTACTATTGATTTAAGCTAACCTGTGAAAGTACTTCGTGTATTAGAATTTAGATCAATTGAGTATCAGATCTGGATTAGAAGATCGTGTTTTAAGTTAATAGTCTCCAGTTCTTTCATTCGCTGGAGGGTTCTAATTTCAGATCTGGGTTTGGCACCCGTATTCCCAAATTTGGCCAAAAGGATTACCACAGGTGTTTGGTTCAAAGCTTGAAATGTTGTAGAAATGCTCGAGTGATGCTGAAGAGGTGAAGAAACATGTGATGTCCGGGCTTCAATGCGTGCACGATTTGGCGGCGAACTACTAGAGAGCGACGGCTGCAAAAGCTGACCTAATTTCTGTGAGGAAGAAACGGTCCGACTTGAGTGGAATTGAACCGGTTCAGGTGAACCGAGAAGCAAATGAGAACCGAAAGATTGTGCTTGTGGACAAGGTACCATGTGGAGATGGATCCGTGATGGATGCTGGTCCAAAGGAGGGTGGGCCGCATGTTTTGAATGTGAACCTATCAACGCCCATGGGTGGACCGACGAAGGGGTTGAAACAGATTGGTGTGGATGCAATTGTAGGGCTGAGAGCTCATGGGCCGCTGGAAGATGGGCCATCGGATGATGGGTCGCCCACTCCATTTAACTTTCGTACTTCACGGAAGGAAGACTTAGCTACTGGTGGATTTGCTGCGCCAAATGCAGTTGCAAAAAGAAATGGGCCCGGGTTGGAGGCTAATATAATGGCTTCAAAGAATGGGCCGGCTGATTTAAGAGGGTCGGTTGGAGGTACTTCAAAGGGTGGGCCGCCAGTTCCGAATCTTGGGCAGATTTTAGGAGGTGAAGTAAAAAAAAACTCATGGGCAGCCTTATTTGGGTCAATAAGGAGTTCTTCTTTTCCCTATACACCACCGACTACCATGGAAGAGAAAATAGTGGTGACTCCGTCTGAAGAAGTTCTTAGCCAAGGAGTTAGATTGTGGGAGAACTCCCTCGTCGGCCAATTAATTGATGCCAAATTGTCGTATACTGTTATCTATCATCTTATAGAGAAGATTTGGGGTAGAATTGAAATGCCCACTATTATTCTGATGGAAAATGGACTCATATGCTTTCAATTCAAACGTCCAAGTTCGATAGAGTGGATCGTATCCCATGGCCCATGGCACCTTAGAGGCAAACCTATGCTCCTCCGAAAATGGATTCCAGGTATAGTTCCTGAAACCTTTGTCTTTGATTCAGTTCCTATTTGGATCAAGTTAGGGAGGATACCATTGGAGTTATGGGCGGATGCCGGCTTGGCTGCTGTAGCGAGTGTGATAGGAAAACCTTTATCTTTTGATCTTGCTACCAAAGAAAGACATCGCCTTTCTTATGCCCGTATATGTGTGGAATTGTATGTGGATAGTACTATGCCTACCGAAAGAACTGTCAACCTTAGAGGAGAGGAATTCATTGTAACAGTTAGTTACGAGTGGAAATCGAGAAAATGTAACATGTGTCGATCATTTGGTCACTTGCAGAGCACATGCCCTAAGGAAATAGCAAATGAAGGTAGTAATAATAAGAAGGTTGTAAGTAAAGAGGATTCAATTAAAGAGGTAGTTCCTATCAAACCGGTGGTTCCAGCTTGTGAGGAGTATGGCGATGTTGTGTTCGAATCCTTCCAACACCTGGAAGAAGGTGATATCATTATCCATAATAATGGAGATAAAAGGGGATTGGAAGGTAGAAATTTTTTTTTTCTTGGTTGAGATATTGGAGAATGATAAAAAAGGCAAAAGTTTTCAACCATTTGAAAACACCTCTATTTATAACCTAATTACATGCAAAAATGCATGTAATTAATTTGTCAAATCTCAACACCTAATGTTCCACTAACAAATAATGAAACTTAGTGAGCTAGGTGTCTACATCTCACTTATCCCACTAAGAGTTAGTGGGATTATCCAACAAAATGTTGGATTTTCTCACTAACTTAGTCCAAGGGTAAAATGGTCATTAGATATTTCAAGTTAAAAGTCAAACTTTGACTTTTCTTAGTCAAAAGTCAACATTTTGACTTTTTACCATTTTGTCCGTCTTGACTAATTCCAACCTCCCGAGCATGAATCCTCGTTCATTTTTCCAAAATTCAAATCACATTTGAATATAAGGCCGGTCAAAGTTTGACTTTTCAATGTCAAAAGTCAACATTTTGACTTTTTACAATTTTTGACCAATTCCATCAATTCCGAGCTTCTTATTATGAATCCGCATTCATACTTATAGTATGTAAAACATAAAGCTCTATTTCTAATTAGAAGACTGACGACTATATCGCTATATTTGTCAGTTTCTCTTTCTTCTCCCAATTCGAACAATTCGACTTATTTCATCACACTGTTCTAAGTTTAATCCATATTAGCTAGCAGGGGAACCTAATGGACCTATAGATAATGGGCTCCAACGATTCAATATTAACTGGCTAAACTCTTGTTCAATGAGAGGGTGGGGCCCTTGTTCAAGACTTGGATTCAGTGCTTAAGAGAACAACCTATCTACGAACCCTAAAGCGGGTAGGAGTGAATTCCATCTTGTACCGTATGTTCCCAGCTATCCACTCGATCTTACCCTGAAATGGGAGGCTTATTGGGCCAACGCTGATGAGCAGCCCTCACCTATGCAGATCTGAGGATAATCTCTTGTGAACAGAAGTTCATAGTTAACTCAGGATTAAGATTAAGTTACCTAGGTCATCAATAATCGAGATAGTCAGTTTTAAACAGAAAACGATGTTATAATGAAAAAAGACTAATTCATGGTTCAGTCTTATGTAAACACTTTACATAGGATGCCCCCACTTTCATGTCTCTACATGAACGATTCAAGATCACCTTGTTTGTACTACAAAGTGGGCCGGATCCATAGTTTCTCTAAATAAGGCGCCCAACCTTTATTCATATACTATAGACTATTTAGGCTATATACTCGAACTTGATCCACGTTTATATTTACACATAAAGTTCAAGTTTATTAAAAAATAGCCTTGGGAACTTGATTTATTGGATTTAAGATTATAATATTTAATTTATCAATAACAACTTTATTGAACAGAATATGATTACAAACTACGAGTTTTAGGACAAAAAATTCCAACAAACTCCCACTTGGACTAAAACTCCTAGTGATATGAGAGAATATATATGAAACTAGGGCACATGCCCAATAAGTCTCCCATTTGTCCTAGTTTACAAACATCGTAGACCTAAATTGTGTAGGTGACCCTCAAACACTTTAGCTGTGAGGGCTTTTGTAAAAGGATCAGCAATGTTTTGCTGAGAAGAAATCCGGGTTACTACAACGTCACCACGATGTACAATTTCGCTGATAAGATGGTACTTGCGTTCAATATGCTTTCCTCTTTTATGGCTTCTAGGTTCTCTTGAATTTGCAATTGCACCACTGTTGTCACAGTATAAAGTGATTGGTAGATGCATATTTGAAACGACTTCCAAATATGTCAAGAATTTTCATAGCCATACTACTTCTTTGGCTGCTTCAAAAGCCGCTACATATTCAACTTCCATTATGGAATCAACTATACAAGTTTGCTTTATGCTTCTCCAAACTACTGCTCTTCCATTTAGAGTAAATATTGATCCTCATGTAGACTTTGTAGCATCTTTATCAGTATGGAAATCTGAATCAGTGTATCCAGTAAGGATCAGATCCTTTGTATCATACACGAGCATGTAGTCTTTTGTTATTCGAAGATATTTTAGAATGTTTTTAATGGTTGTCTAGTGATCACGTCCAGGATTGGATTGATACCTACTGACCATCCCTACTGAGTAGCAAATGTCAGGTCTAGTACATAACATTGCATACATTAAACTTCCAACAGCGGAAGCATAGGGAATATTTCTCATATCCTCAACTTCTTGAGGTGTCTTAGGACATTGTTCCTTTGACAAATGAATTCCATATATGTACAGCAGCAGACCCTTTTTGGAATTCTGCATTTTATATCTAGACAACATTTTGTCTATGTCAGATGCTTGAGACATGGCTAGTGTTTTGTTCTTACGATTTTGAACAATTTGGATTCCGAGAACGTATTGTGCATCTCCCAGATCTTTCATTTGAAATTGCATAGCTAGCCATTTCTTGATATCAATAAGATATCCTACGTCATTTTCAATAAGTAGAATATCATCTACATATAAGACTAAAAATGCTACAATGGAATTGACGACCTTTTTGTAAACACAAGGCTCGTCAACATTTTGTTCAAAGCCATAAGATTTGATCGCAGTATCAAATCTTATATTCCAGGATCTACATGCTTGTTTTAATCCATAAATGGATTTTTTAAGCTTACAAACCTTTTGTTCTTGATCTTGTTCTATAAACCCCTCTGGTTGAGACATATATATACTCTCTTCAAGATTACCGTTCAAAAAAGCTGTCTTGACATCCATATGCCAAATTTCATAATCATAAAAAGTGGCGATGGATAAGAGTATTCTAATTGACTTTAACATGGCAACGGGAGAGAAAGTTTCCTCATAGTCTACTCCCTCTCTCTAAGTATAACCATTTGCCACAAGTCGAGCCTTAAAAGTCTGTACTTTACCGACTTGGTCTCGTTTTCTCTTGTAGATCCATTTACAACCAATAGGTTTTACGTCATTTGGTTGATGTACTAGAGTCCAGACAAAATTAAAGTACATAGACTCCATTTCGAGGTCCATGGCTTTGATCCATTGGTCACGATCTACATCTTTCATTGCCTATTTATAGGTTAATGGATCCTCTATGACATCATCAGGTATGACGACTTGAGTTTCAATTAAACCCAAATAGCGATCAGGCTGATGAACAACCCTCCCACTACGTCGAGGCTCTCTCAACTGTTGAGAAGGATGTGATTGACCAGATTTCCTAGTCTTATCAACTACTTTAGTGGATGAACTAGGTTTATCTATAGCACTTTTGGAAATTTCATTTAATACTATTTTACTACGAGGTTGATGATCCCTGATGTGGTCTTGCTCTAAGAATGTGGCATTTGTTGACACAAGTATTTTATTTTCTTGAGGATCATAAAACAAACCACCTCTTGATTCTATTTGGATAACCTATGAAAAAGCATAATTTTGAACGATGTTCCAATTTCTTAGGATTTTGCACCAACACGTGTGTTGGACAACCCCAAATTCTAAAATGACGTAAACTTCCTTTACGCCCTTTCCATAGCTCATAAGATGTTTCTGAAACTCTTTTAGAGGGAACATTATTCAAAATATAAACAGCTGTTTCTAAAGCATATCCCCAAAAAGAATCTGGCATCTGAGAAAAACTCATCATAAAGCGAACCATGTCTAACAAGGTCTGGTTTCTTCTTTCTGATACACGGTTCTGTTGGCGTACTAGGTGCAGAGAGTTGTGACTGGATTCCATTTTCTATCAAATAGTCTTGGAATCGTAAGTCCATATACTCCTCACCTCGATCTGATCGAAGTATTTTTATTGTTTTACCTAATTCGTTTTCTACTTCAGCCTTATATTCCTTGAACTTTTCAAGACTATTAGACTTGTGATGTATTAGGTAAATATGACCATACCTTGAATAATCATCAATGAAGTTGATGAAATATTCATATCCACCTCGAACTTTGACATTCATTGGTCCATAAAGGTCCAAATGTACGAGCTCTAAGGGTCCTTTGGCTCTTAACTTATATAAGTTGTCTTCAAGTATGATAAAACAAACTAGAATACCTTTATAGAAAACGAACGCTTCATTAATTTCAAAATATATTCTATACATTTGTTCCAAAATACAAGAGATAGATATTAAATTTCTTCTCATTTGAGGTACATATAAGACATTCTTACGTATGACATCTATCTTTAAAAAACAACTTCAAATCTCCCACTGCTGCAGTTGAGACTATCTCTCCTGTTCCAACCTTGAGAATGATCTCGCTTTTTGAAAGTTTTTTCCAAGAACTATTTTCCTGAAATGAGAAGTAAATATGGTCAGTGGCTCCTGAATCTAGTATCCTTGTGTTTCCTTGTGTTTCCTTCTACAACTAGTAAATCATATTTACCTTGTGTTTCCTTCTCTGCCTTTTTTTTCTGCAAGGTATTTTGGGCAGTTTCTTAACCAGTGCCTGTTTTGGTCACAATGGTAACACTTACCTTTTTCTGCAACTTTCTTACCCTTGTTTTGTTTTGGAGTCTTTCCCTTTCCCTTCTTTTTTATTTGAGCATTAGGTTTTAAGGGTTCAACTTTGGTTTTAGAGGACGATCCTCTTGTAAATTTTCTTATTGTGGTAGCAACATTTGGTTCCACTTGTTTCCCTTTACCCATAGTAAGGTTTTGGAATCATTAGAGTTCATTTAGAAGGGTTGTCAGGTTAAATTCTATCTTGTTCAAAGACGCATTCGTTTGGAATGGAATGAAGCTCTTCGGAAGAGACTCTAAGATAAAGCTAACTTGATTAACCTCTTCGATGGGACCACCATTCTCTTCAGCGATGTTGAAGTGCATCATCATGTCCAGAACATGTTCTCTAACAGAGGTCCCTTCCTTCATACGCTTAGTGTAAATGTATTTGACTGCCTCGTGTCTTAAGGACCATTCTGGTTTCCCAAACATTCCCCTTAATGAATCCATCATCTCTTTAGCTGTGGCTAAGGATTCATATTTCTTTGCCAATACATCAGCCATGCTGGCAAGAATGTAGACACGGGCTTTTTCATTAGCTTTTATCTATCGATCATATGCATCCCGACTAGTTCGGTTAGCATTAGAGGTAGGGTTTTGAGGACATTCCTCAGTTAAGACAAATCTTAAATCGTCAACCACTAGTATTGTGTTAAGATTTGATTTTCAAGCCGCATAATTATCGCGATTAAGTTTTTCGGAAGCTAAAAGTTGAACTATTGAGCTATTCATGCTGAAAAACAAACATATTCTTTTTTTAGGAAAAACTATAATCATAAAAATAACCAATCTAATTTAGCAATTACTAATAATGTACCATTTCATTATTTGTATTTTGCAACAATATTTCAAAGGTTTAGAACAACCATCTCCGAAGGATAGTTGATTATTCCTCCTTTGAACCAAGACAATCTTGACTAGATGCTATCTCTAGAATAACTGCTTATTCTTTATAGCACTTAGTTATCGCTACTTTAGTCGAGAATATACTAACAACTTAGTAATTCTTGTAAGTGTTACCCACCATGTTAACTTTTGACTTTGAAAAGTCAAACTTTGACCGGTCTTATATTCAAGTGTGATTTAAATTTTGGAAAAATGAATGTGGATTCATGCTCGGGAGGTTGGAATTAGTCAAGACGGACAAAATGGTAAAAAGTCAAAATATTGATTTTTGACATAGAAAAGTCAAAGTTTGACTTTTGTCTTAAAATATCTAATGACCATTTTACCCTTGGACTAAGTTAGTGGGAAAATCCAAAATTTTGTTGGATAATCCCACTAACTCTTAGTGGGATATGTGGCTATATGAGATGTAGACACCTAGCCCACTAAGTTCCACTAATTGTTAGTGGAACATTAGGTGTTGAGATTTGGCAAATTAATTACATGCATTTTTGCATGTAATTAGGTTATAAATAGAGAAGTTTTCAAATGGTTGAAAACTTTTGCCTTTTTTAATATACTCCAATATCTCAACCGAGAAAAAAAAACTTCTACCTTCCAATTTCCTTTTATCTCCATTACTTTCTACATCAAATTGTGTCCCACAACCCGGTTCTTTGTCCATAGGATAGTAGTTGAGCACTAGTGGTGGTCTCGGTTTGAATTGCTAAGGAGGTATCAAAGCTTTTTGAAAGCTTCAAAGGTATAATTTCCTAAAACCCTAATTTGATTAGTTTAGGGTTGTTAATTGTGGCAATTAGGGTAGAAATTCGATTCTTTTTCCGATGTGCATGTCTTAGTTCTATCAACCAGGTGGTATCATTCCGAGCAATATTAAAGTTTTCTGCCCGTAAAAGCCGAGCGATGATGCCCCGTCTCATTTTTTTAGTCCCTTAACCCAAAACGTCGAAAAAGGGGCCAATGCCACGACCTCGAAAGAAACTACCCAGCTTAGAACAATGTCAAAGGTCTCGGAAGTTTGCATCCAGCTACCAGGTGGTCTCATTTCGAGCAATATTGAAGTTTTCTACCCACAAAAGCCGAGCGATGATGCCTCCGACTCAATTTTTAGTTTCGTCCCAAAACGTCGAAAAAGGGGCCTTCCACGGCCTCGAAAGAAACTACCCAACTCAGAACAATGTCAGAGGTCTCGGAAGTTCGCATCCAGCTATCGGGTGGTCTCATTCCAAGCAATATTGAAGTTTTCTGGCTGCAAAAGCTGAGCGGTGATGCCCCCGACTCGGTGTTTTAGTTTCATTCCAAAATGTCACAAAAGGGGCCAATGCCACGACCTCGAAAGAAACTACCCAGCTCAGAACAATGTCAAAGGTCTCGAAAGTTCGCATCCAGCTTCTTGAGGGTCTCATTCCGAGCAATATTGAAGTTTTATATCCGCAAAAGCCGAGCGGTGATGTCCCCAACTCAGTTTTTTAGTTCCGTTCCAAAACGTCGAGCGAGGGGCCAATGCCACGGTCTCGAAAGAAACTACCCAACTCAGAACAATGTCAAAGGTCTTGGAAGTTCGCATCCAGCTACCAGGTGGTCTCATTCCGAGCAATATTGAAGTTTTCTGCCCGCAAAAGTCGAGCGGTGATGCCCCCGGCTCGATTTTTTAGTTCCGTCCCAAAACGTCGAAAAAAGGGCCAATGCCACGACCTCGAAAGAAACTACCCAGCTTAGAACAATGTCAAAGGTCTCGGAAGTTCGCATCCAGCTGCCTGGTGGTCTTATTTCGAGCAATATTGAAGTTTTCTGCCTGCAAAAGCCGAGCAGTGATGCGCTCGACTCGGTCTTTTAGTTCCGTCCCAAAACATCGAAAAAGGGGCCAGTACCATAGCCTTGAAAGAAACTACCCAACTCAGAACAACGTCAAAGGTCTCGGAAGTTCGCATCAAGCGACCGGGTGGTCTCATTCCGAACAATATTGAAGTTTTCTGCCCGCAAAAGCCGAGCGGTGATGCCCCTGACTCAATTTTTTAGTTCCATCCCAAAACGTCGAAAAAGGGGCCAATGCCACGACCTCGAAAGAAACTACCTAGCTCAGAACAATGTCAAAGGTCTCAGAAGTTCACATCCAACTACCAGGTGGTCTCATTTCGAGCAATATTGAAGTTTTCTGCCTACAAAAGTTGAGCAGTGATGCCCTCGACTCGGTTATTTAGTTCCCTCCCAAAACGTCGAAAAATGGGCCAATGCCACAACCTTGAAAGAAACTACCCAGCTCAGAACAATGTCAAAATCCTCAGAAGTTCGTATCCAACTACTAGATGGTCTCATTCCTAGCAATATTGAAGTTTTCTACCCGCAAAAGCCAAGCGGTGATGCCCCTGACTCGGATTTTAGCTTCGTCCCAAAACATCGAAAAAGGAGCCAAAGCTACGACCTCAAAAGAAACTACCGAGCTCAGAACAATGTCAAAGGTCTCAGAAGTTTGCATCCAACTACCGGGTGGTCTCATTTCGAGCAATATTCAAGTTTTCTGCTCGCAAATGTCAAGCCGTGATGCCCCCAACTTGGTTTTTTAGTTTCGTCCCAAAACTTTGAAAAATGGGCCAATGCCACGGCCTCGAAAGAAACTACCAAGCTTAGAACAATGTCATAGGTCTCGAAAGTTCCCATCCAGATACCATTCCAAGCAATATAGATGTTTTCTGCCCGTAAAAGCCGAGCGGTGATGCCCCCGAGTCAGTTTTTTAGTTCCATCCCAAAACGTCGAAAAAGGGGTTAATGCCACGGCCTCGAAAGAAACTACCCAGCTTAGAACAATGTCAACGGTCTCGAAAGTTCGCATCCAGCTACCGAGTGGTCTCATTTCGACCAATATTGAAGTTTTATGCCCGCAAAAGCCAAGCGGTGATGTCCCCGACTCGGTTTTTTAGTTCTGTCCCAAACATTCCACAAACTACGAGATTTAACTAGTAGCAACCATAAGATCTTCAACGCTCTTGCTTTATTCCAAGACGATAAATCACGAATAGCAAGACCTCCTTCATCAAAAGGAAGACAAACCTCATCCCAAGCAACTTTAGCTGAACCTCTACCCTCCTCCTTACCTCTCCACAGATAAGACCTCAAGATCTTATCAACGTCTCTGTGTACTTTCATAGGAAGTATGAACACCTTAGCCCAATAAACCTGAAGGCTCCTAAGGACTGAACGAACAAGCTGAAGTCTACCAGCAAAAGATAACACTCTTGGAGACCAAGACCGAATACGACTCTTAATTCGTTGAATAGGGGGATCACAATCAGAGCTCCGCAATCTTCCTAAGAGGAGAGGAAGACCAAGATAACGAACAGGGTGGTGGCCAATGGTAAAACCCATGTTAGCAACCTCTGAATAGTGACTAAGAAGCTTCCGCACTATTAACCCCCACAAGAAAAATAGAGCTTTTATCAAGATTAGAAAACAAGCCCGATAGATCACCAAACCTCTGAATAGTCTCTTTTATGAAACTCAAAGAATAATTATCATCATCGTTCGATTTTGAGACCGGTTTTGGAGCTTTGGAAGCAGTTATATGATATTTTAAAGCTTAAGTATTGTAATTTATTGTTTTATTTTACCATAGAGGCCAATTTTACAGGTTCAATTGTTATTTAAATGATTTGTGGATGTCATTTAGATAAATCCCACCTTAAGTTAAGCATGTTCTTGCATTTTTATATATTATAAATGTTATAATGTATTGTATTAATGCATGATTTTGAATTTTGTGAGTTATTTAAAATATGTTAATGTTTTAAACATATGAAATTGGATAAGCACGATACATGACATTACTTACTTAAATATAATTTGTTATATTTAAATTATTGTCTTATGTTTGATTGATTTTCATGTATTTTTTTTAATATAAGTGTTATATTCATTAAGATAAAAATCAATTTGCATTGAGTATATTACATTCATAGTTTAATATAATTGTTATAATAATGCAAAATTTTGCATGTTGCATGGTTTATTTAATTATAATTAATTAAACTATAGTATGCCTATTATAGGACTAATTAATTAATTTTATAATAGTTATAAATTTTGATAATTAGAAACTATCAACCTATAATAAAGAGTTGCATACAAACATAGAATCTTAGGATTAATTTGTTTTAATTTTAAATGGTTTAAAATTAAATAGACCTAAGATCACATTAATTCTAATAGGATTAGAATTATGTCTTATTGTAGTTTAATGAAACTAAGTAGGACAAATAGAATTTAAGGTTATAAGGGAACTCCATTGGTAAAGTTCTATATAAGGTTGGAGATACTTAAGTTGACGGTTTACGGAACACCTCCTTTCTGGGAACTGACCTAGAACCAGCGTTGCAACCTTATTCCTATTAGCATAAGATGTCACTAGGTAAATTAAAGGGGCACTTGCAAAAATGACAAAATAAGTTATAATAATTAAGTCCATAGCACACACATTTTATTATTTGCGAAAATGGCAAAAACGAAACTCAACCCACACATCAAGAGGTAAAATGTCACAAATGCCCTTGTTACTAATATACGTTTGATACACCTTATACACGTTTGATACACCTTATACACGTCTGATACACCTGATACTTCTTGATACACCCAATACATTTGATTGATAACACTTGATGCACATGATACTCTTTGATACACTCAATACCGAAACATTACTAATATATGTTTGATACACCTGATACACTGCAGATACATTTAGTATTCTTCACTTATACAATCGATTGATTAAATGCACTTAATATGCTTGAAGTCCTACTTATACACTTGATATACTATTGATATACACTTGTAAACTTAATTCATATACTTGATAATGATTCACTATATTGATATGCTTTAACAATATATTGTTGATATACTTGATAATGATATACTGAGTTACATCATTCATATACTTAATAATACTCTAATGAACTGCATAAAATTTGAAAAAATGAAAATCACGTAGTAAGTATATTAACCAACTAATACATATAATATAAGTATATTACAATATTGATATACAAAACTGAGGCAAAGTAAAATAAAAAAATTAATGTAAAATAATAAAACAAAATCATTTGGAATCAAATTCAAATGATTAGGGTCTTAAAAAGTGGGAGCATAAATAAATAATGTGTAAGACATTAAAAAGAAGAAGAGAAATGAGTTATTGAAGGGTAGTTTAAGAATAATATCAAATTTAAGATGGAGAAGTGAAAATTTTGCCATATTTGCAAAATTCTAAAACAATGTGCTATAATTGCTATATCATATTCTCAAAATGTTATCTTATGCAATTTTCCTAAATTAAATGGTTTAATACACCTAGAAACTGTAGAGTAAATAGGATTTAAGGTTATAAGGGAACTCCACCAGTAAAGTTTTGTCTAAGGCTGGGGGTACTTAAGTTGACGGTTTACGGAACAACTCCTATCTAGGAACTGACTCGAAACTGACATTGAATTAATCTTATTCCTATTAGCATAACATGTCACTAGGTAAATTAAATGGTTTAATTGATCTAGAAACTTTAGAGTAAAGTTTTATTATAAAAGTTATAATAAGAATAGACTTAGATAGATTCACTTAGCTAGAATTTAGCTAAGTACACAACAAACCCTAAATTAATAGAACATTTTAGTAGGAGAAAAATGATATATATGATATATAAAATTTTAGCACTCACGTCTCTAAGAGTTCACACGTGAGGTTCATACGCGGCTTCATGTCGCCTTCGGTGCGGCCTCCCTTCAGAAAGTGTTTGTATAGGTCAATAACAAGGTGAATGAGGAACTATAATAGTAAGTGGGAGAAGGACGCGTATCAACGTATCCTATGGTCTCCTCCATTAGGTTGCACCATGATATTTCTCCGATTTGCTTGCGTGTCATCCTAAAGCGACCATCCCTTTGGAGGGCCTGATTATAGAAGTCGAAGCAATGCAAACTCCAGAAATGGATAGGGTTTCTTAGGTTAATCTTCAACCGTTGTCTTTCCTTTTGATAGCCTATTGAAGCGTACCTTTGGAATATGAAAATGGTAGGGTCACTTATGGGATGAATTAAGTTAGTTAATGAATCCTTGATTGAACAACGGTAGCTAAGGACTATAGGAATATGAGTTATTCTGGTATTAGTTATTAGCTAAGATTGTCTCAATTCATGAGAGGAGTAGTTGATCACCCTTGGTGATTGTTGCACTAAACTTCTGAAGAATCGTTGCAAAAACTAAATCATTTGTTTGATTAGGGTTCTTTGGTTGCTTGGATTTTTTTATGTAATGGGTTAAGACAAAGATGACTAATATGGTCAATTGTTTGATATTTCAACATGTCTTCTTAAATTTTTTAACTGCTTAAAGATGAAAAATTAACCGGTAAAAATTATGTGATGTGAAAGTCAAACTTGAATATGATTCTGGTTATTGATAATCTACGCTTTGTCTTAATGGAGGAATGTCCTCCTTCGGCAGCTTAAAATGCATCTAGAAAGTCAAGGATGCATATAACCGTTGGACAAAGGCCAATGACAAGGCTCGCGTTTATCTCTTGTCCAGTATGTCTGACATACTAGAAAGAAACATGAGACCATGGTCATTGCACGTCAAATCATGGACTCCTCCAAGAGATGTTTAAGGGGACAGAAAGAAGGAGAGGCAAACATTGCCCATTCCAAGAAGTTTTAGATATGTTTAGCCTTTGAAACCAAGTTTACACCTTTATCTTCTGAGTTTAAGAAAATTCAGAAAGCAGAGAAGGGGAAGCATCCTGTTGTTGTTGTTAAGGGAAAAGGGAACACTAAGTTAGCCGATAAGTGAAAATCTTTCCTCTACAATGTGAATGGACATTGTAAGAAAAATTATCCCAAATACCTTGCAGAGAAGAATGAAAAAGAAGGTAAATATGATTTACTTGTCTTAGAAACATGTGTAGTGGAAAATAATCAAAATGCTTGGATACTTGATTCAAGAGCCACTAGCCATGTTTGCTCTTCTTTATAGAAAACTAGTTCCTTTAAGAAACTCGAGAAGAGTGAGATGATACTCAAGGTTGGAACGGAAGATGTCATTTCAACTTGTGCAGTGGAAGATGTTAAGTTGTCTTTCAGAAATAGATTCCTATTTTTAAAAAACTTGTACATAGTTCCTGAGATTAAAATGAATCTTATATCTATTTCTTTTCTATTTGAACAATCATATAATGTAACTTTTTCTTTAAATGAAACGTTCATTTCTAAGAATGGTGTACATATTTGTTCGGCTAAGCTTGAAGATAACTTGTATGTATTAAGACCTAATGAAGCAAAAGCAATTTTAAATTGGATGTTTAAAACTGCTAATACTCGAAATAAAAGTCAAAGAATTTCTCCTAATAACAATACCTATCTTTGGCATTCAAGATTAGGTCACATTAATCTCGATAGGATCAGGAGATTGGTAAAGAATGAAATTCTAAATGAGTTAGAAGATGATTCATTATCTCTATGTGAATCCTGTCTTAAAGGAAAGATGACTAAAAGATCTTTTACTGGAAAAGATTATAGAGCCAAAGAGCCCCTAGAACATATACATTTACACCTCTGTGGTCCGATAAATGTAAAAGCTAGAGGAGGTTTTGATTATTCAAGGTATGGTTATTTATACTTAGAGCATAAGACTGAAGCTCTTGAAAAGTTCAAGGAGTATAAGGCTGAAATTGAAAATCTATTAAGTAAAAAGATTAAAATACTACAATGTGTTCAAGGTGGAGAGTACATGGATTTGAGATTCCAGGACTATATGATAGAACATGGAATCCAATCCCAACTCTCAGCACCTGGTACATCTCAACAAAATGGTGTATCGTAAAGGAGAAATATAACCTTGTTAGACATGGTGTGTTCAATGATGAGTTATGCTCAATTGCCTAGCTCGTTTTGGAGGTATGTAGTAGAGACTACAGTTCATATCTGATTTGTTGGTTACCTTAAAGAAATAAGAGGTGGTATATTCTTCGATCCACAAGAAAACAGAGTATTTATATCACTAAATGTTACTTTCTGGAAAGAAGACCACATGAGAGATCATAAACCACGAAGCAAATTAATATTAAGTGAAGCTACTGATGAATCAACAAGGATTGTTGACAAAACTGGTTCCTCATTAAGAGTTGATGAAACTAACACATTAGGTCAGCCTCATCCTTCTCAATCGTTAAGAATGTCTTATTATAGTGGGAGGGTTGTATCACAACCTAACCGTTACTAGGGTTTAACTGAAACTCAAGTTGCTATACTAGATGATGACGTTGAGAATCCATTATCCTATAAACAGGTAATGAATGATGTAGACAAGAACCAATGGGTCACAGCCATGTGCCTTGAAATAGAGTCTATGTACTTCAATTCAGTGTAGGAGCTTCTAGATCTATCTGAAGGGGTGAAACCTATAGAGTGCAAATGGATCTACAAGAAAAAGAGATTCAGCCGGAAAGATACAGACCTTTAAAGCTAGACTTGTAGCAAAAGGGTATACCCGAAGGGAAGGGGTTGACTATGAGGAAACTTTTTCCCTGTTTCTAAGTTAAAGTCTATAAGAATTCTCTTGTCCATAGCACATTTTATGATTATGAAATATAGAAAATGGATGTCAAGATTACTTTTCTGAATGACAAACTTGAAGAGAGTATCTCTATGTCTCAGTCCGAGGGGTTCGTAACTCAAGGTTAGGAGTAAAAAGTTCGCTAGCTGAATCGATCCATTTATGGGTTGAAACAAGGATTTAGATCTTGGAACATTAGATTTGATACTGCGATCAAATCTTAAGGTTTTGACCAAAATGTTGATGAACCTTGTGTATACAAGAAAATCATCAAAGGTAAAATAGCATTCTTAGTACTTTATGTGGACGATATCCTTCGATGTAGAACTCTAAGAAAGATTTATTACCTTTCAGGCATGGGGTTCACTTGTCTAAGGAGTAGCGTCCTAAGACACCTCAAGAAGTTTAGGATATGAAACGTATTCCCTATGCCTCATTTGCAGACAGCTTAATGTATGTTATGCTCTACACTAGGCCAGACATTTATTATGCAGTGAGAATAGTCAGTAGATATCAGCCCAATCCAAGGTTTGACCATTGGACGACGGTTAAAATTATTCTCAAGTATCTTAGGAGAACGAGAGTCTACATGCTTGTGTACGGAGCTAAGGATTTGATTCTTACAGGAGACATTAACTCTGATTTCCAAACCAATAAGGATTCTAAAAAATTCACGTCGGGATTAATGTTCACTCTAAATGGAAGAGTTGTGGTATGACGTAGCGTCAAGCAAGGACACATTGCAGACTCTACTATGGAGGCTAAATACGTCGCTGCTTGTGAAGCAGCAAAATACACAGTTTGGCTCAGGTAGTTCCTGCATGATTTGAAAGTTGTTCCAAACATGAACATGCCCATCACTTTATATTGTGATAACAGTGGGGCATAACATTACTGATCCATTTACGAAGGCTGTCACGGCTAAAGTGTTCGAGTGTTATCTAGAAAGTCTAGGTCTACGAGATATGTACATTAGGTAATCTAGGGAAAGGGAGAGATTTGTAATGGGTATGCGGATGCCCTAGTTTATTGTATTTATATATATACATTTAATGTAATATACTTGTACATTTTACCATTTTCAATGATAGAGGATTACTTTCTTATGTACATCCCATAGAGACTAGAGTTTTAGTCCAAGTGGAAGTTTGTTGGGTTTTATGTCCTAAAACTCGTAGATAGTAAATATAATCCACTTATCGTTATTAATAAAGTGTTGTTATTATAATTCCAATAAACGTTGTTGATTATATTATTAGTTTTTTTTTAATAACCTAAATCCAATAAACTAACATCCTAAGTTGTTTGACGATTCTTGAACAGTATGTACAGATATACAGGGATCAATGTTCGAGATCAACTTAAAGAGTCTATAGTATGGGGAGAAGGTTGAGTACCTTATCCTAGTAACACTACGGATACGACTCACTTTGTATTTGATACAAATGCAATGATCCAACATATTCGTGTAGGTGACATACAAGTGAGGGTGTCCTATGCAATGAGTTTGCATAAGATCAGACAACGAAATAATAACCACTAGATGTAATTGCGTTGACAAGTTAGGTTTCTATTTCAATAGGATGACCTACGTAACTTAATCTTAATCCTAAGTGTATATGAACTTCTGTTTGCGAGAGATTGTCCTTTGATTTGTACAGGTGAGAGTGGCCAGATTATCAAGTCAATATGCTTATCATTTTAAGGACAAGACTGAGTGGGGAGCTGAGAACATAATCACGCAAGATGAAATTCACTGCTTTTTGACTTTAGGGTAAGCAGATGAGTGTTCTCTTAAATGGTATCTCCGAAACTTAAACAAAGGACCCTACCCTCTCTATGACATGAGAGGAGTTTCATTTATTGGTTAGACCCTAAACAGGTTGTTCAATTTTAAGGACTAGAAGTAACCCAGGGAAAAAACGATAGTTTGACATAGCTGGTGTTATGAGCACTCGTGAAGGACTAACGTACTGTTATTCGTCTATATTTGTGGAGACAGAACGCTACTACAAAACTGACAATACTTGACGCTTAAAAACTGTCCAGTATCAGTTTACTTGACGCTTTTTACGCGTTAAGTAATCAAGTGTTAAGAATAAGGGGGTTTTTTGTTTGACATCTTTTACGCGTCAAATAAATATATGCTTGACAGTTTATAAACGTTAAGAATTTGTTTATTTTTGACACAATTTACATGTCAAAACTTTTTTTTTTCTTTCAAATAAAAAATTGTACAATTTGAAATACCCATTTAATTATATTGCACCTGTTTTAAAGTCCAGTAATAACATGATCAATTGAACTATTTACATTTCTTGAATCAACCCAAACCTTAAATCAAATAACTAACAAATTACATATATATCATTGAACATATACATATAGTTGGTCATTACAATATACTTACAACATAGAAACATATCGTTCTTATTCATATTACAAAACGAGTTATGAATATCGTTCTTAATCATAAAACACAAAGTATATGTAATAATAAGAAACAGAGACATCACCGTCCTCCAAGCACCACAACACTCTTAGATAACTCCAAACTGATCAAAGTCTCACCAATTGTTATTCTCGAATCCTTGAAATCTACAAACGAAATAAGAATAGCATTAAAGCTAAGAACTTTAACTTCTAACTCCAACTGGCATATAGCAATGAGGACTTAAATGTGAAGAACTATAAAGACTGGGTCAACAAAAAACTATCTAACATACCCATCCATTTCCACATCTAAACTTAGAAATGCACCATTAAACCATAGAGATCCAATGACACCTAATATGATTTATGTAACCTGAAAACAAACAATCAAAAAGGAAATTATAAGGCATCAACACAACCCAACTCCAAATCCATAAACATCGTGCTATAGCAACATTCAATAAGAAAATTAAAAACATAATAAATCTAAAACATTCTAAACAAATTGAAAAAATGCAAGCCAAATAGCAAATGAGAAATAAACAATAGACGTCAAAACAAGGGTAGAAACAAAAGGAAAAACAAACAGAAGAACTTCTTGAAATCTAACCAACACAAAACAATGAAGAAGGAAAAGTGAGTTTCTTTTTCTTTTTCTTCTTAAAATCTTATTACTTTTTTTCCATTTCGAAACTTCATTTAATCTTCTAAAAGCTTGTGCATAATCTAAAAGGAAGAGAATTTATTTTTCCAACTTGGAGCAAAATTAAATTGGAAAAATAAAAAACACTTATTTTCCAAAGTTGTGCTGAAAGAAAGAAAAAAAAAAGTAAGAAGTTCAATATTAAATTAAAACAGTTCTATTCCAGTTGTATATAAAACAGTTCAACAATCCATGAGATTACATCAAGAAACGGAAAACAAATACATACCTTCCAATGTGTACCTCTCAAGACCAAATTTCTCCTCCATGTACTTTTGATATTTGTCGTGTATAACTACCTATTGAAGTGTAGCAACATCAATCTAACAAATTAATACTCTAGTAAATAAGTCAACAGAAAATTAATTGAGTCAAACAAAAACCCACAAATGTTTTCAGATACATAACATAATAAATTACACCATTTTCGTTTAATGTTATTTCAGAATTTCAAGCAGATGAAAGGTATCATCACATTCATACCCATGCATATATTGAGAAGCTTTCAACTAATAAGAGGGAATTTTCTACTTTCCTTTTTCTTTATTACACCCAAGTTACCATCTAGACTTGTTCCTTCCCTAGCACGTACAAAAATCTAAAATCTTTTTCCTAATATCATAATCAAAACCTTCCCATTTTCTCCCAACGTAAAAAACAATCAAATCCAAACAACAAAATGAAAGCATTCGAGACTAAAATCTCATATCACAGTCAATACAAGTGTATGCTTAAGGTTGAGATTGAAGTCGTAGTACTCCTACGAGATGGTTTTAATACCTTAGAAACCAGAACATCAACTTGTTTGGGAGACATTTTGTTTTAATACCAATTGTTCCATAACCGAAATGGACTTGTACAATAGAATGAAACAGTGAAGAGTCAGTCAACATAAGAGACAAAAAGTAAAGAAAGTAGGGAGAAATGGGAGCCTCATAGGACTAAAATTTGTTCGATCATTCCAACTTGAATTTCATGTAGGAGAATTTTTTTCAAAAATGAAATGAAACGAAAATGAGTAAGAAACAACATGGACAACAACAAAATACTTTTTTGAAGATGCAAGGAAATGAAAGCAATAACAAACAACATGGACAACAACATAATTTTTGTTTAAAGATGCAATGCACTGAAAGCAGTAGCAAACATATTTTAGGACAACAACAAAGTTTTTCAAAGACATTGACTCAAAATGGAAGAAGAATTAGACATGGACAGAATGAAGGGTTTTAGAAAGACGAACTCAACATGAAATTCAAATGAACCAACCATATGAATGAAGAATGAAAAACATACCAACAAACACGAATGCGGATGAAATGGAAAAATGGAAAAATAGGACATCATATTTATAATAAAGGGACGAGAGTAATTAATGATGCACCGTTAATAAAGTTTATGCATAGTAAACATCAAGAAAATCCCAAGAAAAAAGGGATAACATGACATACACGGTAGACATCCCAAAACTCAGAAGCAAACAAGGAAATGATAGTCAAAGGAGTGCATCAAACCCTACTACCATAGTGTAGGTTTCTAATATAATGTCTAGATATGGTTTTAAAAGAAGTTGAAAATCTCTTGAGCCCCATGTAACAATGGCAAAATTGGAAGATAGAATTCATTTAACATGGTTTGGGTTAAGTTATCTAGTTGAGAAGAAGATGGTGAACACCAAAGACTAAGAAGGAGACGGTGAATGCCAAAAATGAGAGGTTGAGACGAGAGAGAGAAGGTGAGTCAGAGAGATGAGGCACGATGTGGAGATTGAAGTTGAATGAAGTGAGAGGCGTCATCCGTGACTTACTTCTTTTTCCATTTACTAAACTAATAATAATAATAATCCAAAATTTAAGCTAATTCAACACAATCCTTATAATAATATGAATTGGGTAGTCCAACTTGTCCGAATTTTTGGATTACTCTTACACCCTTATAGTATTACAGACCACTAGGTGGTGGGTTTTCTTTCTTTAATTTCTCCTTATTATTATTTTTTTAAAAATGACCTATGAATATGTTTAGATTGATATTATTGTGTAGCCGAATGTTGTAAATTCAAAACTTGTTGGGGAAAGAAGTTAAAAAATGATTATTAACTCACATCCATCTTTTCGTTACTTTTCTTTTAGTGCTTTTCAAGGTGGCACGATTCCGAAGGTGACTGCATTTTTTGAACCTCACTTTGCCATTTATTATAAATACACTCTAATTGATCGTCGGTGAATTTTTTGTGTTGATTATTTTGTAAATTTCGGTAGAAGGTAAATTAAATAATAATGTACTTAACTAAATAAATTTAGGTACTGTGGAAGATTTTGTTAGTATGTTTGTTTTTGTTGTATTTTATTTGGTAAATTTGGAATATGAAGTTGAGATGAGTTCAATTTTGAGATTCAAGGCTATTAGTGTCTTTGGGCCATTAGTATTTTAGGTTAAGGGATATTTTAGTCTTTGGTAATTAGTATTTTCTATTTTATAAAATTCGCTTAGTCATCCTTACAATTTTGAAACTATTTTGGTATTTGTTCAGGTAAAGTGTTTAAGTTTTAGTATTAGTCTTGTCCATCGGGAGGCCGCAATTCAACTCATGGTGTCAGTACATGATGGATTCTTTGTGAAGCCGAGCCTTAAGTCTCAAATTTTATACGTTTTTCTTGAAACAATTTGGTTAGCCATTCATTGTTGAGTTTTTTGTTTTCTGGTTTTCTCTACTTTTTCTACGACTTGTAATTTTAATCACTTCTTATAATTCTAGGCTAATTGGTGATTAGTACTTTATCAATGTTACTTTCAAAAAACAAATTAGCAACAGTTTTGGCATATTGTTACAGATGTTTATTGATATATACATAAATTCATATGCTCTGTATTCCTTAAAAGCATTAGATTGTGATTCTAGTGACAACTATTTTTCTATATTTTGGTTTTGAATCTAAATTGTGCTTCCTATGTAATACCCAGCTAACCCACCTTTCTTTTTTACCATGTCAATGCGATATATTGGAGACATTAATCACGAGATGGTTTGAATCACTCCACCCTCAATTGTACTAAAAAAAATAGTCTTATAAAAAAACTAGTCTTATAAAACCTCACGAATTCAATCAATATCATCTAATGTAGCAAAGTTTGATTTAGCATTTTCCCTTACAAAAATAGAAACGACCCAATTCAAAGCACACCACTTCTGCAATGAAATCACTCAAAATTACAAGAACTAGCAAAAAAAGAAGGTTCAAGTATAAAGGTGAGCAAAATGAGTTCCAGAACACTTTTAAATAACTATGTGAATATAAAATCGTATTGGACAGGGCACCCCTTGTCAAAAACCTTCGGTTAGTGCAGAAACTCGGCCTGCCAAAGGTGGAGGTAAAGTAGATATAGCTTCCTGAATTTCCTGATAAACCAAAAAGCAGAAAATGTATTTATCTTTATGTAGAGAATCTACTGGTAAAACACTAAAATAACAGAGGCAGATACACTTTATTTATATATAAGCCAAAAGAGTGATTACAGTTGTCACAATAGGCAAAATAACAAAGAAAAGACACAAGACAACATACCCAGCCTCTTTTAAGCTAGCTGAACAATTCCTCAAGCCACAGCAGCATCCCTATCAAAAACATAATAAAGACCTAGCTACCCAATTCCGAAAAGACCTATTTATACCTCTTTCTCTCATTCCTGCCCGTGGGCCCCATTTGCACAATCTTTTTCCATCATTCCCTCATCATTAGATGCTTGTACATTTACCATTTTGCCCCTTCTTTTATATGTATGAACAATTGCGGGCCTTACAATACCCCTTGGTTTGGGTTCACCTTGTCCTCAAGGTGAAAACTAGGGAATTGCTGGTTTATTTGGAAAACTGATTCCCAAGTGGCTTCACTGTCTGGCAGACCTTTCCATTTAATTAACCACTCATTTCCACCTAGTTCCCAATTCCAGCGAACCCAACACCGTTTCTAGCTATAATTGCAATTCAAAATCTTCAGTTAGGATCGGTTGATAATGTTGGAGTTCATGCTGCTTCCCGAGCTTCAACTTTAATTGAGAGATGTGAAACACATTGTGAATGATAGTTTCTAGGGGTAACATCAATCTATATAGGCAACCTCCCAAATCCCCTCAATAGTTTTGTAAGGTCCATAATATTTGGGTGCCAGCTTCTCACACTTCTTTCTAGCTAAAGAGCATTGCTTGTAAAGTATTAGTTTTAAGTAAACTTCATCTCCTACTTTGAATTTCAATTCTCTTCTTTTCCAGTTTGCCATCTTCTTCATCCTATTTTGGGCTGCACACAAATTTTCTTTCAAGGCATTGAGGGCTAAATATCTTTCCTCTAACATGGTTTCCACCTCATTATTTGAGGACTTCTTCAGACCATAAGATAATAAGGGAGGAGGCGGTCTGCCATAAACCCTATGGGAGGGAGTCACTTTAGTGGATGCATGGAAGGTGGTATTATACCACAATTCTGCCTAGGGAATTAGTTTGTCCCATTTTCTTGACTGCTCGTTGCAAAAGCACCTTAAGTAGGTTTGGCGGCATCTATTCACCCTCTCTGTCTGTCCATGGGTGAAAAGCAATACTTCTCTTTAAAATCGTCTCATGGTCATAAATAACTCTTTCCAAAAGTTGCTCAGGAAGATTTTGTCCTTATCTGTAATAATGGATTTGGGAATGTCGTGCTTGCTGACCACTCTATCAAGGAACATTGAAGCCACTTGTTTAGCAGAGTAAGGGTGTTTCAGTGGTATGAAATAAGAGTACTTACTCAATCGGTCAACCACAACCACAATTACATTAACTCCTCCAACTAGGGGTGATCCTTCAATAAAATTCATTGTCCAATCTTCTAAGATTCTATTAGGAATGGGAATGGGTTGTAGTACCCTAGCAGGTTTGGTAGCTTCAAATTTGTTCTGTTGACAGATGTCGCATTCTTCAACATACCTCTTTACATCGACCTTCATTCCTTTCCAATATAATTCCCCATTGATCCTTTTGTAAGTCCTCAAAAACCCGGAATGGCCTCCTAGGATAGAATCGTGGAATGTATGCAATAACCTTGGTATAAGGGAAGAAGTCTTGGACACAAACACTCTCCCTTTGTACAGCATCCTTTCATTAACCCACTGATATTTTCCTTCTTTGTACAGCATCCTTTCATTAACCCACTGATATTTTCCTTCTTTTTCAGAATCTGTAAGACCCCCAATTATCCATACTTATAGGAGGAAGGGTAGAAAAGTAACTGCACAGGGAATTATTATGGAGAAATGATTGGAAGGACGTTCTGAGTGGTAGGGCCCACTGGGCTGAGGAATATGTGAGTCTATAAATAGGATTATTAGGTTGGAGTAGCTAGGGTATTTTTATCTTTTAGGAGGTAGGGCTACAGCAGCCACCAGGGTCTCTTAAAACCAAGAGGCTGGTATGATCTTTTCTGCATTTTTCCTTGTTGTTTCTTGTTATTTCTTTTCATCTTGTGAATCTGGATCATTTGGCTTTATATATAAATAAAGTAAACCAGAGTACTGCCTCTGTTTAAGCCATTTATACAGTCCTTTCGGTCTAAATTATTGTTAGTATCCTAACAATTGGTATCAGAGCCCGAAAAAACTGGGGGTGGTTACTAGACTAATGGCGCAGAGACAAATAGAAGACAGAGTGGATGGAACTGAGAAGGAAATAATGGGTCTGAAAGAGATGCTGTTAGAAATGAAAAAAGCAATGGAACGAATGGCTGAGGATCTAAGAGAGAACCATAGCTACAAAAGAAGGGAGGAATCTGGGACCTCCGACGGTTCAGTAATGAAACTGAAGGGAAAAGCTGAGGAAACCGATGTTCATAACGAAGGGAACTTGACCATGGGTGACCGTAGTAAATATAAGAAATTAGAGATGCCAATGTTCTTGGGAGAAAACCCGGAATCTTGGGTTTACAGGGCAGAGCATTTTTTTGAGATCAATAATCTACCCGAGACCGAAAAGGTCAAGGTAGCAGTAGTCAGCTTTGGACAAGATGAGGTAGACTGGTACAGATGGTCACACAATCGGAGGAAGGTGGAGTCGTGGGAGGATCTAAAAGAAAGGATGTTTGATTTTTTTAAAGACACAGGGCAGAAGAGTTTAGTGGCGAGACTGATCAGGATTGAACAAGACGGTTCCTACAATGATTATGTAAAGAAATTTGTTAATTATTCAGCACCCCTGCCCCACATGACAGAGAGTGTGTTAAGGGATGCATTCCTGACTGGGCTAGAGCCGAACCTGCAAGCTGAAGTCGTGAGCCGCAATCCACTAACATTGGAGGAGTGTATGAGAGAGGCACAGCTGGTCAACGACAGAAATTTAGCCCTGCAATGGTCCAAGGCAGAAGGGGGAGGACTGAATTACAAAAAAGGCGAAGGAAGCACGAACAAGGGTCCAGAAGGTGGGGAGAAGGGAATCACCAGGAAAACAGAGTTTCCTTTGAAACAGGTGACAATTCCCATTAAAGGCAACTACCAGAAGAGTGAACCACCAGTGAAACGCTTATCGGATGCGGAATTCAGAGCACGACTTGACAAGGGTCTGTGTTTTAAATGCAATGAAAGGTACTCCCCTGGACATCGATGCAAAATGAAGGACAAAAGAGAGCTGATGCTGTTTATCATGAATGAAGAAGAAAGTCTGGAAGACGAAGACAGAACAGAGGAAACTAATGAAGAAGTATTAGAGTTGAATCAGCTTACACTGGAGGAGGGAACCGAAATTGAGTTAAAGGCAATACATGGCCTAACAAGTAAAGGAACGATGAAGATCAAAGGCGAAATTAAAGGGAAAGAAGTATTGATACTGATTGACAGTGGGGCCACCCACAATTTCATACACAACAAAATTGTGGAGGAAGTGGGACTGGAGTTAGAGAATCATACTCCGTTTGGAGTCACTATCGGAGATGGTACAAGATGCCAAGGAAGAGGCGTGTGTAACAGGTTAGAACTAAAACTTAAAGAGATCACAATCGTGGCTGATTTTTTAGCAATTGAACTGGGGAGTGTAGATGTGATTCTAGGGATGCAATGGTTAAACACAACGGGAACCATGAAGATACACTGGCCATCCTTGACCATGACATTTCGGATGGGAAAAAAACAGTTTATCTTAAAAGGAGATCCTTCACTTATTAGGGCAGAGTGCTCTCTGAAAACTATTGAAAAAACATGGGAAGAGGACGACCAAGGCTTCTTACTCGAAATGCAGAACTATGAGGCAGAGGAAGATGGGGAATTGGATGAAGTACAGAGAGTAAAGGGGGATGAGGAAGAATCTCCAATGATTCAAGTCTTACTCCAGCAGTACACGGATTTATTCGAAGAACCGAAGGGATTACCACCAAAAAGGGAGTGTGACCATCGTATTTTGCTGGTAACCGGCCAGAAACCTATCAATGTGAGACCTTACAAATATGGCCACACACAAAAAGAAGAAATCGAGAAGTTAATATCTGAAATGCTCCAAGTTGGGATAATACGACCCAGTCACAGCCCTTACTCGAGTCCTGTGTTGCTGGTAAGAAAGAAAGACGGAGGGTGGAGATTCTGTGTTGATTACAGAAAATTAAATCAAGTAACCATATCGGATAAATTTCCAATACCCGTGATAGAGGAATTGCTAGACGAACTGCATGGGGCCACTGTTTTTTCAAAACTGAAGCTCAAATCTGGATATCATCAGATACGGATGAAGGAGGAGGATGTGGAAAAGACAGCATTCAGAACCCATGAAGGACACTACGAGTTTCTGGTCATGCCGTTCGGCCTCACTAACGCACCAGCTACTTTCCAATCTTTAATGAATCTGGTCTTTAAACCCTTCCTCAGGAGATGTGTACTGGTATTTTTTGATGATATATTGATATACAGCACGAATCTCACAGAACACGAAAAGCATTTGGCCATGGTTTTTGCAGTAATGCGGGATAACCAGTTAGTTGCTAACAAAAAAAAATGCGTAATAGCCCATTCACAGATTCAGTATTTGGGGCATTTAATATCCAGTAGAGGGGTTGAAGCTGATGGAGACAAGATCAAGGACATGGTAAATTGGCCCCAACCCAAAGATGTAACCGGATTGAGGGGGTTCTTAGGGTTGACAGGTTACTACAGAAGATTCGTCAAAGGGTATGGGGAGATGGCAGAACCGCTGACCAAATTATTACAAAAGAACTCATTCCTATGGGGGGAAGAAGCAACAGAGGCGTTTGATAAGCTGAAATTAGCCATGACAACCCTACCCGTACTAGCTCTACCGGATTGGAACCTGCCTTTCATCATTGAAACAGATGCGTCGGGGATTGCTTTAGGGGCAGTTCTATCTCAAAATGGCCATCCCATAGCTTTTTTCAGTCAAAAACTATCAAACCGAGCAAAAACCAAGTCCATATATGAGAGGGAATTGATGGCTGTGGTTCTGTCAGTACAGAAGTGGAGACATTACCTCTTGGGAAGGAAGTTTACAATCATCTCAGATCAGAGGGCCCTCAAGTTCCTTTTAGAGCAAAGGGAAGTGCAACCCCAATTCCAGAAGTGGCTGACTAAACTCCTCGGGTATGACTTCGAAATACTTTACCAACCCGGACTACAAAACAAAGCAGCCGATGCCCTCTCCCGAATAGAACAACCAGTGGAAATGAAGAATATGTCCACCACGGGTATTGTCAACATGGAGGTGGTAGAGAAAGAGGTTGAGTTAGATGAAGAGCTTAAGGCAATCATTGAAGAATTAAAACAGAATCCTGATGAGCCTAGTAAATTCCAATGGGTGAATGGAAACCTATGGTATAAGAAGCGGATTGTGTTGTCAAAAGAATCCACTCTGATCCCCACCTTACTACATACATTTCATGACTCCATTTTGGGAGGCCATTCCGGGTTCTTAAGGACGTATAAAAGGATGTGTGGGGAATTGTATTGGAAGGGTATGAAGGCGGATGTAAAAAAATATGTGCAAGAATGCGAGGTTTGCCAGAGAAATAAGTTGGAAGCAACTAAACCAGCTGGAGTTCTGCAGCCAATTCCAATTCCAGAAAGAATCTTGGAAGACTGGTCCATGGACTTCATTGAAGGGCTACCTAAAGCAGGAGGTATGAATGTAATAATGGTAATTGTGGACAGGCTGAGCAAATACTCCTATTTTATCACCATGAGGCATCCTTTCAATGCAAGGCAAGTGGCTGAAGTGTTTATTGACCGGGTAGTGAGTAGACATGGAATACCTAAGTCAATCATTTCCGATAGGGATAAAATTTTCATAAGCAACTTTTGGAAAGAAATATTTGCTAGCATGGGAACCCTTCTAAAAAGAAGTACGGCATTCCACCCTCAAACGGACGGACAAACTGAAAGAGTAAACCGTTGTGTAGAAACTTATCTGAGGTGTTTTTGTAATGAGCAGCCGACAAAGTGGAATAAGTTCATTCCCTGGGCAGAACTATGGTATAATACAACTTTCCATGCCTCCTCAAGATCAAATCCCTTCCAGATTGTATATGGACGATCACCTCCTCCGCTGCTATCATACGGCAATCACAAGACTCCTCACAATGAGGTGGAACTAATGCTGAAAGAGAGGGATTTAGCACTGATTGCTCTAAAGGAGAACCTGAACGTGGCGCAGAACCGAATGAAGAAAATGGCAGACTCTAAGAGGAGGGAACTTAAGTTCAAGGTGGGAGATGAGGTATATCTCAAGCTTCGACCCTATAGGCAACATTCTCTAGCACGAAAGAGGTCGGAGAAGTTGGCCCCTAAATTCTATGGACCTTACCGCATAATTGAAGAAATTGGAGAAGTGGCGTATAGGCTGCAGTTACCGCCCGAAGCTTCCATTCATGACGTCTTCCATATTTCCCAACTGAAACTGAAATTGGGAAAAACACATGTAGTACAAATCCAACAACCAGTACTAACGGAAGAGTTTGAACTACAGCTACAACCAGAAACCGTACTGGGCATTCGATGGAATAAGGACTTGGGGGCCAACGAGTGGTTGGTGAAATGGAAAGAACTACCGGAGAACGAGGCTACCTGGGAAGCAGTGTACCAAATGAATCAACAGTTTCCCACCTTCCACCTTGAGGACAAGGTGAACTTGGAACCGAGGGGTATTGTAAGACCCCCAATTATCCATACTTATAGGAGGAAGGGTAGAAAAGTAACTGCACAGGGAATTATTATGGAGAAATGATTGGAAGGACGTTCTGAGTGGTAGGGCCCACTGGGCTGAGGAATATGTGAGTCTATAAATAGGATTATTAGGTTGGAGTAGCTAGGGTATTTTTAACTTTTAGGAGGTAGGGCTACAGCAGCCACCAGGGTCTCTTAAAACCAAGAGGCTGGTATGATCTTTTCTGCATTTTTCCTTGTTGTTTCTTGTTATTTCTTTTCATCTTGTGAATCTGGATCATTTGGCTTTATATATAAATAAAGTAAACCAGAGTACCGCCTCTGTTTAAGCCATTTATACAGTCCTTTCAGTCTAAATTATTGTTAGTATCCTAACAGAATCCTTCTTCAGATCATTTATAATCTTCTGAAGTTCTACATCATTTTCAACTTCCTTCTAGATCAAATCCACATCAACAATTCCAGTCATGGTGTTCAATTCCAGCGGCTATTCCATCCTTGAAAGAGCATCTGCAGCCTTATTTTGCAATCTTAGCTGATATAGTATCTCAAAATCATAACCGAGAAGTTTCGTTAACCATTTCTGAAATTGAGGTTTGAACCTCCCTTTGTTCCAATAAGAACTTGAGAGCTTTTTGGTCTGAAATTATGGTGAGTTTCCTCCTAAGAAGGTAGTGTCTCCATTTCTGCACTGAAAGTACCACAACCATCAATTCCCATTCATAAATAGATTTGGATTGGGCTTTTGGAGACAGTTTCTGACTGAAAAAAGTGATAGGATGCCCTTCTTGAGATATCACGGCCCCTAATCCCACACCCGAAGCATGTCTAATAGTAAAAGGTAGGGACCAAATCTGGTAAGGCCAGTACCCGTATTGTCGTCGTTGCTAATTTCAAATTTTCAAAGGCTGTTGTTGCTTCCTCATCCCATTTAAATGCATTCTTCTGTAGTAGCTTAGTTAATGGTGTCGCGATCTCCCCATAGCTTTTAACAAACTGTAAGACCCCCATCGTGCATACATATAAAAGAAGGGGCAAAATGGTAAAAGCTCAAAAAAGGGAATGATCAGGAAATAATAGAAAAAGAAGGTAAGAGTGGGGCCCACGGGAGAGGATTGTGAGGTGAGATATAAATAGACCTCTGTAGGGATGGGATAGCTAGGTTTTATGATGAATATCCTTTGAGGGAGAGGCGGCTGTAAGCCTGGGAAATTACGTAGGCTGCTATAGGAGAGTTGGTAAATTAAGTAGGCTGCTATAGGAGAGTTGGTATGCTTTTCATATTGTCGTATTGTTATCTTTCTTATTACTACTGTGGCTGTAATCTATTTTTGGCATATATATAAATAAAGACATATCAGAGTGATGCCTCTGTTTCTGCCATTGTTGGGTATTTTTTAGTGTTTTATTTGTAGAATTGCTATATATTGGTATCAGAGCCTCTACACTAGGGGTGGTCACACAATTAACGGCGAAAAGGCAAATGGAAGAAAGATTAGATGGGACCGAAAAGAAGAATACTGGGCTTGAAAGAGATGATGTTGGAAATGAAAAAACCATGGAACGTAAAGCAGATGAAATGAAAGAAACCCATAGCTACAAGAGGAAGGATGAATCCGGGACTTCGGATGGGTCGGTTATGAAGTTAAAAGGAAAATGGAAAGATAATGACAACTTCGAGGAAGCCATAACAACGTATGTTGACAGAAATAAATACAAAAAACTGAAATGTCGATGTTCACTGGAGAGAATCCTGAGTTGTGGGTTTTTAGAGCAGAGCCTTTCTTCGACATTAACAATTTGCCAGAGAATGAGAAGGTTAAGGTGGCTGTTGTCAGTTTCAGTCAAGACGAAGTTGATTGGTACCGTTGGAGCAACCACCGGAAAAAAGGTCGAATCATGGGAAGATCTAAAGGAGAGAATGATTGAGTTCTTTAGAGACTCCGGACAGAAGAGTCTGAGCGTCAGGTTGATTCGAATAGAACAGAGATGAATCGTATAACGACTATGTTAAGAAATTCGTCCAATATTCAGCTCCATTGCCACACATGGCCGAAAGTGTACTCCTAGATGCATTCATGACAGGACTAGAATCGTCCCTTCAAGCCGAAGTCATTAGTAGACACCCTCAATCCTTAGAGGAGTGTATGAAAGAGGCGCAGCTGGTGAATGACAGGAACCTAGCACTGAAATTAGCCAAAGCAGAATGGACAAGTAGTATCACTAAAGGAGGTGACTATTCCAACAAGAATCAAGGCAGTACAGAGAAAAATATGCCCAGAAAGACAGAATTCGCTATGAAACAGATCACCATACCGATCAAGGGAAGCTATCCAAAAAGTGAGCCACTAGTGAGAAGACTCTCAGACACCGAATTCCGAGCAAGGTTGGATAAGGGGTTATGTTTCAGATGTAATGAGAAATATTCCCCTGGACATTGATGTAAAGTGAAGGAAAAAAGGGAACTAATGTTGTTCATCCTCAACGAGGAAGAGAGTAATGGAGAACTAGCACAACCAGAAGGGAGGAAGAAGAAGTGATGGAGTTAACTCAAATAAATGTAGAGGAAACGACGGAAGTTGAGTTGAGAAGCATCACGGGGTTCACCTCAAAAGGGACGATGAAGTTGAAGGGAAACATAAAAGGAAAAGAAGTAGTAGTGATCCTCATTGATAGTGGAGCCACAAATAACTTCATACATGAGTCAGTGGTGGAGGAACAAGGGCTAAACATTGAACCGGGGACACAGTTTGGAGTGACCATTGGAGATGGAACTCGTTGTAAAGGCAAGGGAGTCTGTAGAAGAGTGGAACTGAGATTGAAGAAATAACAATTGTAGCAGACTTCTTAGCTGTGGAATTGGGAAATGTTGATGTAGTATTGGGAATGCAGTGGTTAGATACCACCGGAACAATGAAGGTTCATTGGCCATCCCTAATCATGACTTTCTGGGTTAAAGGCAGACAGATTGTATTGAAAGGAGATCCCTCTCTGATTAAGGCGGTATGTTCCCCAAGAACATTGGAGAAAACGTGGGATGCTGAAGATCATGGGTTCTTGTTGGAATTCCAGAATTATAAGGTGGAAATTGAGAATGAGTATGACACTGAAACATAGGAGAAAGGAGATGAGGAAGAATTGCCTATTATTCAATCCTTGCTCATGTACTATTCTGATATTTTTGAAACCCCAAATAGCTATGAAATTTCATTCTACCCGACCATAGACTGGTCAACGTAAGGCCTTACAAATATGGACATGTGCAGATGGAGGAGATCGAAAAGCTAGTCACTGAAATGCTTCCTGCAGGGGCAATTAGACCGAGCCACAGTCCTTACTCCAGCCCGGTGCTATTAATAAAGAAGAAGGATGGAGGATGGAGGTTATGTGTTGATTACCGCAAACTTAACCAAGTGACAGTGTCCGATAAATTCCCATTTCTAGTAATCGAAGAGCTGTTGGATGAGTTAAATGGGGCGACGGTTTTTTCCAAACTGGATCTGAAATCTGGTTATCACCAGATAAGAATGAGAGACGAGGACATAGAAAAAACAGCTTTTCGCACACATGAGGGCCATTATGAGTTCCTTGTTATGCCTGTTGGAATTCTTTCCTTTTTTTATAGGCTTTTTCCTCGTTAGAATCCTAGAATAATTATGGAAAGATTATGGGAATGTTTTCCTTATTTTCCTAAATCTTTTCCTTTTTTATTCCATTGTATACTCTATTTATTCTCCCTTGTACCTATTGTTTTATTCATTAAAAAATAATAACAACAAACAATCGTGGTTTTTCTCTCGGTACTCGGGTTTCCATGTAAATTGGTGTGAACTCGTTGTCTCTCCTTTCAATATGGTATCAGAGCAGGACAATGAAAACACTCTAGAAACCCCAAAAAACCAAACCAGTGATGAAAATCAAACAGAAGGGACAACCATCAATTTTAGTGTCGCCGTAGTTGCTGCCGTCGATGCTCGGATGACTGCTGCCATGGACGAATTATTAAGCTGGCTACAGAAAACGTCCGAAAATAATTTTTCGTCATTTCCACAGTCGTTCGAGCCGCCGCAGGACCACCACACGCCTGGTTTTTGTCCTCAGATGGCGCCGACCATCCCATCTGTCCAACCCTTTTCTTCATTCGCGACCTATATTGCTCCCCACGCCCCGATTTATGTTCTGCCATCTAATTCTGATCGGCCACCACCGCTTCTGCCGTCAAATCTGTATGTCCAGCCACCCAATGATCCTAGCTACCATCCCGATGTTAAAAATTCTCAAATTCACTCAACATTTGAGGTTGGTGAATCTTCGGCACATTCCAACCGTAACGTGCAAGCTTCCTTGGGAATAGTTCATCAACAACTGGAAGGGCTTCGACAACAGATAGCAGCACTTGAGGCTACCTTAGGGATGACATCCAATATTTCTCTACCGATGTATTCTGAGAATCCGGTAAACTTGTTCCCTAATTAATCCTCTCCTTATGTGACTAATACGGTGGCTCAGTCTTCCATGTATCATCTTTCAAGAGAAAAGTTGAATGGCAACAACTATTTCTCATGGTCTAAGTCAGTAAAGATGGTCCTCGAAGGACGACAAAAATTTAGCTTTCTGACAGGGGAAATACCTCGCCCCCTACCGGGCGACCCACATGAACGATATTGAAAGGCAGAGGACTCTATTCTTCGATCCATATTGATCAACAGTATGGAACCTCAAATTGGCAAGCCGTTATTGTTTGCTGCAACCGCCAAGGATATTTGGGACACGGCCCAGACACTTTACTCAAAACATCAGAACGTCTCTCGTCTATACACGCCAAGAAAGCAAGTTCATGAATGGAAGCAAGGAACCATGGATGTCACATCCTTTTTCAATAAGCTTTCTCTTATATGGCAAGAAATGGACCTATGCAGAGAACTAGTCTGGCGTGATCCCACTGATGGTGTGCAGTACTCAATAATTGAAGAGAATGACAGGATTTATGACTTTCTTGCTAGTCTTAATCCTAAGTTTGATGTAGTTCGAGGACGTATACTAGGCCAAAGACCGATTCCCTCCCTGATGGAAGTTTGTTTTGAAATCCGCCTCGAGGAAGATCGCACAAGTGCTATGAATATTTCAGCAACCCCTACTATTGACTCCGCTGCTTTTAGTGCAAGGTCTTCTAACAGTAGCAGTGACAAACATAAGGGAAAACCAATTCCTGTCTGCGAGCATTGCAAAAAACAATGGCATACCAGAGAACAATGTTGGAAGTTACATGGTCGTCCCCCAGGAGGTAAGAAACGCCCTTCCAACGACAAACAGAACATAGGGCGGAGGTATGTGAGTGAGTCTGCCGAACCTCCTCAACAATCTGATCCACACAAAAACCAAATTAATCTCAGTCTTGCCACTTTAGGTGCCATTGTCCAATCAGGTATACCTCACTCCTTCGGTCTTGTTAGTATTGATGGGAAGAACCCCTGGATTCTGGATTCTGGTGCCACAGATCAATTGACTGAGTCCTCTGAACATTTTGTGTCTTACATTCCTTGTGCTGGGAACAAGACAATTAGAATTGCAGATGGCTCCTTGGCCCCCATTGCTGGAAAGGGGAAGATTTCTCCCTGTACAGGACTCTCCTTACATAATGTTTTGCATGTGCCCAAACTATCTTATAATTTGCTTTCGATTAGCAAGATCACTCATGAGTTAAACTGCAAAGCAATATTCTTACCTGATTCTGACTCTTTTCAGGACTTGAGCTCGGGGAGGATGATTGGCACTGCCCGGCATAGTAGGGGACTCTACCTCCTTGATGACGATACCTCTTCTAGTAGCATTTCTAGGACTAGTCTCTTATCTTCCTATTTCACTACTTCTAAACAACATTGTATGTTGTGGCATTTTCGTTTAGGTCACCCTAATTTTCAATATATGAAACAATTTTCACACTCTTCTCTAAAATTGAGATGGCTACCTTATCTTGTGATGTGTGTATTCAGGCCAAACAACAATGAGTCTCTTTTCCCTCACAACCATACAAACCAACCCAACCCTTCACTCTTGTTCATAGTGATGTCTGGGGACCACCCAAGATAACAACCTCATCTGGAAAACGGTGATTCGTAACCTTCATTGATGATCATACCCGTCTTACCTGGGGTCTACCTTAATCACTGATAAATCTGAGGTTTCCTCTATGTTTCAAAATTTTCTATCACACCATTGAAACACAATTCCATAAAAAAATTGCTATTCTTCGGAGTGATAATGGTCGGGAATTCCAAAACCATAACCTTAGTGAATTTCTTGCTTCCAAGGGGATTGTTCATCAAAACTCGTGCGCCTACACTCCTCAACAAAATGGAGTGGCCGAGCGAAAAAAACCGTCACCTTCTGGAAGTAGCCCGTTCCCTTATGCTTTCTACTTCCCTTCCTTCATACTTGTGGGGAGATGCTATTCTTACAGCAGCTCATTTAATCAATAGAATGCCTTCTCGTATTCTTCATCTTCAAACTCCCTTAGATTGTCTTAAGGAGTCCTACCCATCGACTCGTCATGTTTCTGAGGTTCCTCTTCGTGTGTTTGGGTGTACCGCTTATGTCCATAATTTTGGCCCTAATCAAACCAAATTTACCCCTCGGGCTCAGGCATGTGTGTTTGTTGGGTATCCCCCTCACCAGCGTGGTTATAAATGTTTTCACCCACCATCCAGAAAATACTTTGTCACTATGGATGTTACTTTCTGTGAGGATCGACCCTACTTTCCCGTTAGCCATCTTCAGGGGGAGAGTGTGAGTGAAGAGTCTAACAACACCTTTGAATTCATCGAACCCACTCCTAGTGTTGTGTCTAACATCATTCCTCATTCCATAGTCCTACCCACAAACCAAGTCCCCTGGAAAACGTACTACAGGAGGAATCACAAAAAGGAAGTCGGTTCCCCTACTAGTCAGCCGCCGGCTCCAGTCCAAGACTCTGAACCTCCTCGAGATCAAGGTATGGAAAACCCTACTGAACCCTGTACTAAGAATATGATAAGTGAGAATGACAGGTCTAATGTTGCTGTTCTTGAAAACGTGGAAGAAAAGGACAGTGGTGATGAGATTGAGGTCAGAATAGAAACCCGTAATAATGAAGCGGAACAGGGTCATACAGGAAAATCAGATGAGTATGATTCCTCTCTTGACATTCCCATTGCTCTTGAGAAAAGGCACCAGGTCTTGTACTAAACACCCCATTTGCAATTATGTTTCCTACGATAGTCTCTCTCCTCAGTTCAGAGCTTTTACAGCAAGCCTTGACTCTACCATAATACCAAAAGATATCTACACTGCTTTAAAGTATCCTGAATGGAAGAATGCTGTCATGGAAGAGATGAAAGCTCTTGAAAAGAATAGTACTTGGGACATTTGTACTCTACCTAAGGGACACAAAACTGTGGGATGCAAATGGGTGTTCTCTCTCAAATACAAAGCTGATGGTACTCTTGACAGACACAAGGCAAGGTTAGTTGCGAAGGGATTTACTCAAACCTATGGTATTGACTATTCAGAAACTTTTTCTCCAGTTGCTAAGTTGAATACTATTAGAGTTCTGCTATCTGTTGCTGTGAACAAAGATTGGCCTTTATATCAGCTGGATGTTAAGAATGCCTTTTTGAATGGAGACCTCGTAGAGGAAGTCTACATGAGCCCTCCGCCTGGATTTGAAGCCCAGTTTGGTCAGCATGTGTGTAAACTCCAGAAATCTATATATGGTCTGAAACAGTCTCCCAGAGCATGGTTTGACAGATTCACTACCTTTGTCAAGTCCCAAGGGTACAGGCAGGGACACTCTGATCATACTTTATTTACAAAGGTTTCCAAAACAGGAAAGATTGTTGTTCTAATAGTTTATGTGGATGACATTGTTTTGACTGGAGATGATCAGGCAGAAATCAGTCAACTAAAGCAGAGAATGGGCGATGAGTTTGAAATCAAGGATTTGGGAAATTTGAAATATTTCCTTGGAATGGAGGTGGCCAGATCTAAAGAAGGTATCTCCGTATCTCAAAGAAAATACATCCTTGATTTGTTAACCGAGACAGGTATGTTAGGATGTCGTCCCACTGACACTCCTATTGAATTCAACTGTAAATTAGGAAACTCTGATGATCATGTTAGAATCCTAGAATAATTATGGAAAGATTATGGGAATGTTTTCCTTATTTTCCTAAATCTTTTCCTTTTTTATTCCATTGTATACTCTATTTATTCTCCCTTGTACCTATTGTTTTATTCATTAGAAAATAATAACAACAAACAATCGTGGTTTTTCTCCCGGTACTCGGGTTTCCACGTAAATTGGTGTGAACTCGTCTCTCCTTTCAATAATGCCTTTTGGCCTCACAAACGCCCCACAGCTACCTTTTCAATCACTGATGAACGAGGTATTTAAACCTTTCCTTAGACATTGTGTCTTAGTATTTTTTGACGATATACTAGTCTACAGTGCTGATATTGATGAGCATGCTAAGCATTTGGGAATGGTATTTGACGTACTAAAGGATAATCAACTCTTTGCTAATAAGAAGAAATGTGTTATAGCCCATTCGCAGATACAATACATGGGACATTTGATATCAAAAAAAGGGGTAGAGGCAGACGAAGAGAAGATCAAGAATATGATAAACTGGCCAATTCCGAAGGACGTTTCTAGCTTGAGGAGATTTTTAGGTCTCACGAGATACTATAGACGATTTGTAAAGAGTTATGGAGAGATATGTGCCCTGCTAACTAAGTTATTACAAAAAAATGGCTTCAATTGGAATGTGGAAGCAACTGTGGCCTTCGAAAGTTTAAAGTTAGCGATGACAACTCTTTCAGTATTAGCTTTACCCGATTGGAATTTACCCTTCACCATTGAAACGAATGCATCTGGAATAAGGCTAGGAGTTGTGACCTCTCAGAAGGGCCACCATATTGTTTTCTTTAGCCAAAAACTATCCCAAGAGCTCAAACCAAATCTATTTATGAAAGGGAATTGATGGCGGTAGTTCTTTCAGTCCAAAAATGGAGACACTATTTATTGGGGAAAAAGTTTACCATTATTTCTGACCAAAAGGCTCTTAAATTCTTATTAGAGCAAAGGAAAGTACAACCCCAATTTCAGAAGTGGTTAACGAAACTTCTTGGATATGATTTTGAGATATTATATCAGCCTGGACTTCAAAACAAAGCTGCAGATGCCCTTTCAAGAATGGAGCAGCCTGTGGAACTGAACAGCATGACAACCACTGAAATTGTAGATGTGGAACTCATTTGTGAGGAGGCTAAAAGTGATGAGGAACTTCAAAAGATTACAAGAAGACTGGAAAGAAACACGAATGAGGAACAGAAATACCAATGGGTGAACGGGAGGCTATTGTATAAAGGAAGGATGATACTCCCTAAAGTTTCTTCTCTCGTAACAAAGATATTACACTTTCCACGATTCTATTCTGGGAGGTCACTCCGGATTTCTACAAACTTATAAGAGAATCAGTGGCGACTTATACTGGAAGGGTATGAAAGCGGATGTTAAAAACTATGTGGAGCAATGTGATGTGTGCCAGTGAAACAAATATGAAGCAACTAAACCTGCTGGAGTCCTTCAGCCAATTCCTGTTCCGGATCGAATACTATGGATTTCATTGAGGGGTTACCCCTAGCCGGTGGAATGAATGTTATTATGGTGGTAGTGGATCGATTGAGTAAATACTCCTATTTTATATCGATGAGACATCCGTTTTCGGCTAAGCATGCTGTCATATTCATTGATGGAGACGTAAGGAAGCATGGCATTCCTAAATCCATTATCACGGATGGGGATAAAATTTTCCTTAGTAACTTCTGGAAAGAATTATTTGCAACAATGGGGACTATTTGTGAAAAGGAGTATAGCATTCCATCCACAAACTGATGGGCAGACAGAGAGGGTGAACAGATGCCTTGAAACATACTTGAGGCGTTTCTACAACAAACCTAAGAAATGGGATAAACGGATCCCTTGGGCAAAATTGTGGTATAACACCACGTTCCACGCATCCACCAAGACTACACCTTTCCAGGCTGTTTATGGCAGACCTTCTCCCCCCCTGCTGTCTTATGGTCACAAACAAACTCCTAACAACGAGGTCGAAATCATGTTAAAGGAAAGGGATCTAGCTTTGAATGCATTGAAGGAAAATCTCTGTTTGGCACATAATAGAATGAAGAAATTAGCTGACACGAAACAAAAGGGAACTAAAGTTTAAAGTAGGAGATGAAGTCTATTTAAAACTAAGACCCTATCAGTAACAATCATTAGCTAGGAAACAGTGTGAAAAACTAGCTCCTAAGTACTACGGACCATACAAGATTATAGAAGAGAATGGCAAAGTTGCTTATAGATTGCTGCTCCACCTGAAGCAATCATCCATAATGTCTTTCATATATTGCAATTGAAGTTGAAACTCGGACAGAAACAAGTCATCCAACAACAACAACCTGTCCTCACTGAAGAGTTTGAGCTGCAGTTATAGCCTGACACTGTGCTAGGAATCCACTGGAATCAAGAGCTGGAAGGTAATGAATGGTTAGTTAAATGGAAGGGGCTGCTAGACAATGAAGCGACATGGGAATCAATCTTTCAGATGAGCCAGCAGTTTCCTAACTTTCACCTTGAGGACAAGGTGAACTTGGAACCGAGGGGTCGTACGTATAAAAGAAGGGGCAAAATGGTAAAAGTTCAAAAGGGAATGATCAGGGAATAATAGAAAAAGAAGGTAAGAGTGGGGATGGGATAGCTAGGTTTTATGATGAATATCCTTTGAGGGAGAAGCGGTTGTAAGCCTGGGAAATTACGTAGGCTGCTATAGGAGAGTTGGTATGCTTTTCATATTGTCGTGTTATCTTTCTTGTTACTACTGTGGCTGTAATCTTTGTTTGGCATATATATAAATAAAGACATATCAGAGTGTTGCCTCTGTTTCTGCCATTGTTGGGTATTTTTTAGTGTTTTATTTGTAGAGTCGCTACACAAACCTTCTATAATAGCCGGTTAAACCTAAAAATCCCTCTCAATCCAGTGATGTCTTTTGGTCGTGGCCAATTGATCATACTTCTGAACTTTTCCACATCGGCCGCTCTACTCCTCTCTTGAATATTAGGTGCCCCAAATATTGGACTTGAGTGTGGCTATTACACACTTTTCCTTGTTGACAAACAATTGATTATCCCTCAAAACCGCAAAACCATTCCCAAATGTTTCATATGCTCATCTATATCAGCACTATAGACTAGAATATCATAAAAAAGAATACAAGAACACATCGTCTAAGGAAAGGTTTGAATACCTGATTCATTAAAGATAGAAAGGTAGTCGGGGCATTGGTGAGACCGAACGACATGACTAAGAACTCATAGTGGCCTTCGTGTGTGCGAAACACTGTCTTCTCCACATCATCCTCCTTCATCCTTATTTGTGGTACCCTCCCGATTTCAAGTCTAATTTGGAGAACACTGTTGCCCAATGTAATTCATCTAGTAATTCTTCGATAACTGGGATAGGGAACTTGTCAGATATGGTCACTTAGTCTTTCGATAATCAACACAGAATCTCCATCCTCCATCCTTCTTTCTCCACCAACAACACCGGGTTGGAGTAAGGGTCATGGCTCGGTCTAATCACCCCCAAGTGTAGCATTTCCACCACCAACTTTTCAATTTCTTCTTTTTGCACATGGTCATATTTATAAGGTATAACATTGATTGGTTTTTGATCCGACATGGTTATTATGCGATGGTCAATAGCTCTCTTTGGAGGTAATCCCTTTGGTGTTTCGAATAAATCAACATATTGTTTGAGTAAGTTTTGAACCATAGGAAATTCTTCTTCATCTCCTTTTTTCTCTGTTTCATCCCCATAATCATCCTCCCATTCGATCTCATAATTTTGTAGTTCCAAGAGGAATCCTTGGTCTTTGGGTTCCCATGTTTTTTCTAGGGTCTTCAATGAACATTCGACTTTAATAAGCAATGGGTCTCCCTTAAGAACTATTTTTTTATCCTTTGCCAAAAATGTCATAGTCAGTGAGGGCCAGTGCACCTTCATTGTTCCAATGGTATCCAGCCATTGCATTCCCAACACAAGGTCAACATTTCCCAACTCTACAGCTAGAAAGTCAGCGATAATAGTCAACTCTTGCAGCCTCAATTCTACTCTCTTACATACTCCTCTTCCCTTGCAACGCGTGTCATCCCCAATAGTCACTACAAATTGGGTTCCTAATTCAATGTCTAACCATTGCTCTAAAACTAGCACCACATTTATGAAGTTATTAGTCGCGCCACTATCAATTAGGACCACTACCTCTTTTCCCTTTCACCTTGCCTTTCAATTTCATTGTTCCCTTGGATGTGAAATTCGTGATGGTTCTTAGCTCAATCTCCGTCGTTTCAGCTAAATCTAATTGATTTAGTTCTATTACTTCCTCTGCCACCCCTTCTGAAGAAGAATCATCTCCATTACTCTCTTCCTCGTTAAGTATAAAAAGCATCGGCTCCCTTTTCTCCCTCACTTTACATCTATGGCCGGGTGAGTATTTCTCATTACACTTAAAGCACAGCCCATTGTCTAACCTTGCCCTAAATTTTGTATCTGACAACCTCTTAACTGGGGGTTCATTTTTCTGATAACTTTCCTTAATAGAGATGGTTATCTGTTTCATAGCAAATTCAATCTTCCTTGGTGCATTTTTCTCCTTACTGCCTTGATTCTTGCCTGCGCTCTCTCCTCCTTTATGCTCCACTCTTCCCCACTCTGCCTTGGCTAGTTTCAATGTCAAGTTCCTGTTTCACAAGTTGTGCCTCCTTCATACACTCCTCTAAGGTTTGAGGGTGTCTACTGATCACTTCAGCTTGGAGTGTAGGTTCAAGACCTGTCAAAAATGTGTCCTTAAGCATGCTTTCAACCATATTAGGCAATGGCGTTGAGTAAGTGACGAATTTCTTAACATAGTTGCTATAGGACCCATCTTGCGTTATGCGAATAAGCCGTGCGCCTAAACTTTGATGTCCAGTGTCATTGAAGAATTCGAACATTCTTCCTTTTAGGTTCTCCCAGGACTCAACCTTCTTTCGGTAGTGGCTCCACTGGTACCAATCTACCTCCTTCTGCCCAAAGCTAACCACGGCCACTTTTACCTTCTCTGCTTCCAGTAAGTTATTAGTTTCAAAAAGATGTTCTACCCAGAATGCCCAGGATTCGGGATTCACCCCGGTAAATATTGGCATCTCAAGTATTTTGAACTTCGGTCTACGTTACTCATATTAGGTTCCATTATCATCTCCGTGTCCTCTAATTCCCTTTGAGTTTCAAAATCGATCCATCTGACGTTTCAGACTCTCTCTTCTTTTGTAACTGTGATTTTCTCGCATTTCGTCAGCCATCCTGTCCATGGACTTCTTCATCTCCAGGATCATTTCCTTCAAGCTCATGATTTCTTTTTCGGTTCCATCCACTCTTTCTTCTATTTGTCCTTGAGCCATTAGACGCATTACCACCCGCAGTGTTAAGGCTCTAATACCAGTTGTAGAGAATCTACCGATAAAACACTAAAATACCCACACAATGGCAAAACAGAGACAGTACTTTGATACACTTTATTTATATATAAGCCAAAAGAGTGATTAAAGTTGTCACAATATGCAACATAACAAAGAAAAGACACAAGAGAACCCAGCCTCTTTTAAGCTAGTTGAATAATTCCTCAAGCCACAGCAGCCATACCTATCAAAAAGATAATAAAAAACCTAGCTACCCAATCCCAAAAAGACCTATTTATTACCACTTTCTCTCATTCCTGCCTATGGGTCCCACTTGCACGATCTTCTTCCATCATTCCCTCATCCTTAGATGCTTGTAAAATTTACCATTTTGCCCCTTCTTCTATATGTATGGACAATTGGGAGCCTTACACTTACCAGTACATACTGGAAAATAAAATGTCAGTCTTATAAATCCTCTTTATAAAGGAGATGGAAGTGGGAAGAAGAGGATGTCACCTAATAGAAGCATTGCACAATAAAACTCAATAAAAACATGAACTTGAGAGATCAATATACTGGCATTAGACGTACCTCTGTAGTGTAGCGTGCTGAAAAGTGAATCAGAAGAATCGCTTTGTTCTTAAACTTTTTCGCATGATTTATTATCTGGGTCGGATCATCAACATACAAAGCACACAAGGATGTAAAATTGTAAGATATAAGTTGCTGAATGAAATAAAGGAACAACAGGTATTACAATGTTGAGTAAATGAACCTCAAATAAGTGAGTGTGTCCATATTCTCTAGCATGCTCCACTTTAACTCTATTTTCAAGAAATGTGCTCTGCAAAAAATGGTTGTGCACCATAAAAGATTAAACCTTCATAGAAGTAGAACCCACCCTACCAAAGAGATAACCAACACCATTTTCTCTTTCCAATCTAAACCTATGGGCATGTTCAAAAGTGTAAAATCAAACATCAAATTTTTTTTTTATTGATTAGATGTATGTTTCTAAGTGATTTTAACATAAGTTTAATCATGTCAAACTTACTTGCAAACATTATACCAATCCGTAAACATGTAGAGCCCCATATGCAGGAAAAAAATCTGCATTCTAACGCTAACTTTCATTTTATTAAGCTACAATGCATTCATAAGTATACCTACTGCTGTCTTAAAATAGGGTATTTATCATTCAAACTCACTCTGCAAAACTCTACTTCTATTCAAAAAGTTAACCAAAAGTAACAATAATCAAACAAACGTTTGAGGAAAAACAAGATTGAGACATAGTGTCTAGTCTTCTAGTATCGGACCTCCATAACTAGGATCTTTGCCCTCAATACGTCAATATTATTTTCATCAACTATAAAGTCGACGTGGTATCTCCTGTAAAAGCCACTTCAGGCTCGGTAATTGTGTAAGTAATCTGGCACAAAGCAAAATAACCAAAGATGGTTTATGAACTTGAGGACTTTAAAGAATGGGGAAATGTAAAAGAAAAAGTATAATTAGAGAGGCATTAAGCTTTGTTTACTTTAACTAAGAAAAAATAAGGAAATATAGTGAAAAAGATCCTGATTTCAACCAAATGACTGTTGTTTCAAACACTTCAGGTCACCTACCTGCCATAATTCTCACAAATTCCTAATCGAATTGTTCGCCAGGGTAGCCACCAAACCCTTTTTCAATGATGGAATGTATAAAAAAGAAGTTTTTCAAAGTCCACGTGTTCCATTACCAAGAAATCTATGAATCTAACAGTTAAGACAAACCTCTACACCAGATAAGCGGAGTTTCTTGATCTCATTGCCAGATAGTCCCAGGTAATCTTTCTTAAGCTTTTGCTTTACAGAGTAAAGCAGATAACCCTGCCACAGTTATAGATAAATTTTGGACTTAGAACAGAATCATCAAATATGCCAACATAAAAATAGCAACCTGCAAAAAGTATATACTTTAGACCAAGAGCTGAGATGTTCAAATCTCCTACCAACATACTGTAGAACTTAAAAAAGATAATAATAAACCAAGAATAATCACAAAATCAAAGTTTATGTGCAAGAAGTAGGCTACCTGGCTGTCAATGACATGGTATGTCCTAAACACCCTCACTTTGAGGTCCCTTCTCAATGACAACTCTTCCCCTGCAAACAAAATATATGAATGGAAGAATGTATTAAACCAAAGCACGAAAATTGGGAACCAAACTATTCATTGGACAAAATAAGATGATTCAATAAGAGACGGTACCCACTTCCAAGCCAATCAAATTACATCTCAGCTCAGATTGATCCAATCTTCTGTGCACCTCTAAAAGGTTTTCTACATCATTCTTTATAGATTTTGGTACAATAATTGTTGGTGGTCCCATTTTGTATAATCCACGGGTAGCAACGTACAAGGGAAGTCCCCCCTATCAAGCACAAAAGCTACTGATGAGCTACAGATGAACAAATGGCGAAAAGGCTTACATCCAAATAGCTGTTTGAATTGGAAAGGTAAAACTAAATTCAAAACATTAAATAGATACTTGAATTGATTGAAGATAGCTGCAAAAAAAACCTCAATCAATGAAATTCCACTTTAGCATCAACTAAACATATCAGCCGTGAGGTCTCCCACCATGGGAACAAGCTGAGACAATAATAAAATGGTTGAAAAATGAAGCAGATTGAGGGGCCTGGACTTACAATGTGATCCATGTGACCATGGGAGATGAAGAAGGAGTCCTGACTTATGGCCTTTTGAGGGCAGCGACCAATATCAAAGGCCAAATTGAGTGTTGGGAAAATGATGCAAGTTTCATGGCCTCCAATGGACAAGCCCTTAATCGGGTATCCTTCAATTTGTATTCCCTTACTCATTTCCATCGGGTTCGAGTCCAAGTTTTTGCTGCTAAAGCTGGCAGTTCCGGCTGCCATGGTTGAAATTTACTAATGGCGAATAGACCTTGTAGGAGGGCAATTGTCACCAAACTAGTCTACATGAAACATGCAATAAAAAGTTCCATAATATGAAATCGTAACATGGCATCTCAAAAATTCATGAATTCATAACATAACATCTCATACACTCACACATAAACTAACATTCAACAATAAAAACATATCATGTAAGCTTTTCTCAAAATCGTTTGCGTTCATCGTTGATTGATTAAAAAATCTCAAAAAGAAAAAGTTTGGCAAAAAAAAAGTAGTATTTAGATCTATTTTGTTTGACATTTTTAGCTGTCAATTAAGCCCTAATTTAAACCAAAACAATATGAGTTTCAAAAAATTTATGCCAACCATCAATGTGTATTCGAGACTTTCAGATAAACCCTCAAAACTTACAAAAGAATATCAAAATCCTTCAATTACTTCTGGTCGTTGGCTCCTCAAAATTCACCCAGATGTGCCACTGGACAGCATTTTCAAATCCTTTAAATATCCAATATAGCATCGAAGTATTATGGATAATTTTAATTCAATGCCAAAACTCTCTATGAACATTCAAGATCACTCAAGGAAAACTTACGAAACGCAGAAAACTCACTAAAAATCAAGAATACAAATTGGCACAGCAAACATCCAGTGGCGGAAACGGTGTACGGCACAACCAGAGACGCCGGCGTGGTACCGTACAGGGGGGTCAATTTAGAGAGAGAGCAACGATGGAGAAAGGAGAGAGGGAGAGAGAGAAAGGGAGGAAGTCGCTACCAGCTTTGGGGCGGTGAACGACGCAAGAGAAACTGAGAGCGAAGGAGAGAGAGGTGGGGTTCTTAGGGGGAAATTTTGAGAAGTAGCATTTTGGTTTTGCATAAATATGAATTTTGTTTTTCTTCGCCCATCTAGACATTCAGATTCTACCCAACTTTTTTAAAAACTATTTCAATCTAATTTTTGGGTCTATCAGGATTGAAGTCGGCACCGCGATCCTGTGTTATACCTTTTAAAATTTGAAAATAATAAAGAGTTTCATCCAATGACAAAAATAACTATCGAAACTCAAACTTTACATATTCTCACAAAACCCTAAACCCTAAACATTGTGCCCATTTCGGTTAAGAATTAAATAAATTTTCTCCCAAAATCAAAATAATTTCTCACATTTTTTTTCGCAAAATTTCAAGAAGTCGTTCTCGAACTTAAATCTCCGAAGGTGAATTACTTGAAGGATTTCGTAGTTTAGGGTTTAGTTTTTAGTTTATGTTAGATTGTTTTCTATGAAATTTGAGGTGAAAGGGAAATTTGGTAGTTGGTGTTCTAATGTAGTTGGATGTAGAACATTATTTTAAGTTAATGCATGTAATTTCCTTCGATGAATCTCAACAATTTCATCAATTTGGGTTCGTTATTGATGAGGAATCTCGGTCGAGAACTATACAATTGTCTAGGATTCGTTGAAGGAGTTCAAAAATTGTTGCATTTCACATGCATTTTGGGTTAATCCCAAGGATGATTTCACCCAAGATCGGATCGAGATACATCAAAGAATGCATGTAAGACCCTTATCTCGTGGCATCCCGGTGTAATGTTGTCCGAGTTTAATTGGCAATTCATGTTGTTCTCGGTTGAGATTGCTCTGATAGTGCCTTGAGTTTTAGGACATAAGACTTATTATTTTTCTGTTATGTGTTTTAAAATGTTTTCTAGATCCCTCTTGTCACCAAAACCTACAATTCTGACTTCTTCCTTGCAAACTTGACGTGTTATTCGCATCTGTTGAAGACTGTGTCAAGTATAAAAAGTAAGTTAACATTCAGACAGCTTTATATGTTTAGGAAAGCCGTCTTTGGACACTTTTTGGATGTAGAGTTGGTGTTCAATGGACTTATGAGCCACTACATTTTGTTAAAAGAGGTCGAGGAGAGACGGGATAACATAATTAGATTTAAATTAATGGGTGATAATGTCTCCTTCGGGCAAAAGGATTTTGACATAATAACAAGGTGAGGTATAAGCCCAGACGTGAGGTTTAGTTAGAATAGGAAAAGGTCTTTCAATTAAAAAGATTATATTTGAGAGATAAGACAATTGGGTTTGAGTTGGACAAGGATTACCCAACTCTTCAGTTTGAGAGTGACAAGGATACAATGAAGTTGTTTGTATTATACTTCATCAAGCTTGCGATGATGGGCAGAGAGAGGAGACAACATATGGATTGGACGAAGTTGGGCCTGATTGATGATTAGGAGTACTTCATTAACTACGACTGGGGTGAGTTGACATGGTCCAAGACCTTTGCTAGTTTGAAAGGGCATTTAATGAAAAAATGGTCTTGAACAAGAAGGAAATCTGCGAATAACAAGTCTTAAAGTCGTATAGTCTCTACGACTTTCCCCTTTGCCTTTTAGGTTCGTAATTCTATGATCATTATGTTTATTTTTCCAGTAGTTATATGCTTATGTTAATGATATCATTGTATTTGTAGGTTTGAGCCTACAAGATACTGTTGTCCATAAGTGGACAGGTTGCCAATAGGGATTCATCATCTGCGATACCACACATTATATAAGGTCCAAGGTCTTCAGATTGCAAATGGTATGCTACACTTCATTTTCTTCCTCCACATTCACTATAGTATTTTAGGGTTTTTGGTCTTAATTAGCACATGTTGATGTTCCAATTTTAGGCCCTCATATATGTTTGCGTAAGTCAATAACAAGATGAATGAAGATAGTGTTTATAGTAAGTGGGAGAGGGATCTGTGTCAACACATCATGCAGTCTCTTTCATTAGTTTCTAGTAAATTCTCATGCTCAGCCTCGAGGCACCATTGCTTGTGTCCCCCTGTGGGTGGTGTTTGCATAAGTCAATAACAAGGTGAATGAGAGATAGTGTTTATAGTAAGTGGAAGAGGGATGTGTCACATCCCACGGTCTCTTTCATTAGAGTCTAGTAGATTCTTATGCGCCTCGAGGAACCTTTGCTTGTGTCCCCCTACGGAAGGTGTTTGCATAAGATTTTACTCAAACTCCATAAATGGATAGGATTTCTTTAGTTGATGCTCCAATCGGTTTTTCCCTACGGATTACTTATTAGCGAAACTCTACAGTCTAAAATGAAGGTTACACTTACAATAAATTTTTAAGTAAGTTAATCATTTCTTGATTAAACAATGATGACTAATTATTATATGAATAAGAGTTTTTCTGGTGTAATATTTAGTTGAAACTGTCTCAATTCAATGAAGGGATAATTAATCACCCTACGGAGGTTTTTATCCTACCTCACTAAAGCATCATTCCAAAATAGATATCACTTAGGATATATTAAAATTTTGCTAAATTGATTGGTTTTCTATACGAAAAATGCTAGTATAAGTAATATAAATAAATTGTATGTTTTCAGCAATTTGATAATGACGAGTGCTACTTTAAACATGTTGGTTGGTGATAAATTTAATGGCAATAATGCATCTTGGAAAATTACTATCAACATTGTGCTAATCATCGATGACCTGTGATTTGTCCTAGTTGAGGAGTGTCCTCAAGTCCCAACTACTAATGCAACTCGAACTATTCGAGAAGCACATGAGCGTTGGGTCAATGTAAATGAAAAAGTCGAAGCATACATCTTGGCAAGCTTATATGAAGTATTGGCCAAGAAACATGAATTAATGCTCACTGCTCGTGAGATCGTGGACTCCTTGCAAAAGATGTTTGGTCAAGCCTCTTATCATATCAAGCATGATGCTCTAAAATACATTTATAATGCTCGTATGAACGAGAGAGCCTCAATGCGAGAACATGTTCTCAATATAATGGTTCATTTCAATGTGACAGAAATGAATGGGGCTATCATCGATGAAGCCAGTCAGGTTAGCTTTATTTTGAAATCTCTGCCAAAGAGTTTTCTGTAGTTTAAAAGCAATGCTATTATGAACAAGATTGCTTATACCCTTACTACCATTCTCAATGTGCCACATCTCACCCCGAGCACCTCTTGCTCAACCCGAGATGTGGTGTGAAGCCAACAAATGTCATTCTCCTTCTAAACAACACCAATTGACCCCCGACTACAGATCCTTTACCAGCTAAACAACTTGAGTAATTTAAAACTTACACAGCGAAAAATACGAGAAACATACCTTAACAAAGTTCCTTATAATAGCACAAAGTAAGTTTAGGCTAAATGTCATTTCTTTTTAGATAGACATCATATTGAGGAAAAGAAAGACAAATATCTTAACTAACTTAACTAACTTAACCTTACACAGAACTATGTACATTACATACAAAGATCTAGAACTAACCCTCAACAACAAAAGTATAAACAACTTGGCACAGTAGATTGGAGACAACGGTTAGGCTCTCAAATCACGATCTCTACATGGAAAGTGGAAAAACATTTAAAAATGGTGAGCTAAATAGCCCAGTGAGTGACGGTTTTGTAAAACATGTGTTTAAAACAATTTAACTTTAAACTTCATACTTCATACTTCGCAAGAATAAATCATAAACATAATATTGATACTAAAGTCTTTAGAAAACCTCTTTCTATATCTTTTCGTTGCTATACCACATGAAGTACGATATTTATGAGGTAGAATCCATGCATCAATAGTGCCTCATCTCGTTATCGCTTCAATGAGGTGGGTAACCTATAGATCTTCATCTTGAGAGAAGGCAAACTAAGATATCTATCTATAGAACCCTCGTCTCATTAATCTAGCCAGTGTTAGGAATCTAGGTATCTACTGAATACCTTCATCAAAGGAACCTTTGTGCATAGTCTATAACCCCAAAGGGTTGATATATATATATATATCTTACGGTATATCTAAAACCTATTAAATCATTCTTTAACTTAAATATTTATAATAAACATACTTGCTTGTAAAATTTCATTAGAAACACATGCTTAGCAAATACTTATCAAATCTCATGCTTTGGAAATATTTGCTTAATTAGTAAACTTAAGTATTCATACATCAAAGCATGCTTAAAACATTTGGTAATAAATCATGTTCAGAAATCAACTTTAAACTCGTTTTGTCACTCACAGATAGTAGCTTAGACCCATGGTCTGTAAATCTGTACGATCTCCTCTAGACCTGAAACAATGGGAAATAATTCCATTTAATTTTTCTTTAATCATAAAAATATCAAAATATTGCTTAAAATTTTTCAATATATAAAAAACAACACAAAACACCCATTTGGCATGGCTGGCGCGCAGGGGGTTGGCGACAGAGGTTGCACGCGCACGCATGGCTAGGGTAAGCCAACTACATGCTAACCTTGCAAGGGGGCCTTGCCCACACGCACCTCACGCATCTCTTCTAGCCATCTTGCACACGTTAAACACATCTCGCATGGCCTTTGCATGCACTTTCCTAGCAGCGAGCCCACGCGTGTGCCTTGCCTTACATGTAGGTTGTGCGTCCAACCCATGCTCAAGTACTACCCTCACTAACCTCTTTCAAAAAAAATTCATGCCCATCTTGTCCAGAAGCCAATGACATTCGATCAACCACCAACACCACCCAAAAATCACATTTTCGGCCATAACCTTACCTCAACTTTAGAACATTATATCTTAAAATCCATAGCTCAAATTGAAGAGATAAAAGCCCTTGGTAGTGAAAGATTTTACAAAACCATTCCTCAGTTTAATTTGGGAATCCCAAAATACTAGTATATTGGCAATATTTAGAATCAAAATTCTAAATAAAAACTAAGCATGCTTTTATATTAAAAGATACAGAGAACTTACTCTTGTTGACGTATCTGAATCTACAATCCATCGAATTTGGACCACCACCCGTCGGAGACCTTCCTATCATCTAAGATGAGATTGGTTTGTGGGAATCAATTGGGATGGGAAAAGTTTTTTTAGAGATAAACTATTTTGCAGAAAAGTAAAATCATGGGTTAAAGAAAAACTATTTTCTTCTGCGTATTTATAACTTTTTTTCCTTCATCGAGTAGAAAAGAAAGTAAGAGAGAATAATAAGATTCTATTAATTTAAGAAATATTAAATTAATAGAAATTTCAAATCAACTAATTAATTAACCATTAATCAATTAGTTAATAATTTATTAATATTTTATTTAAATCTTATTTAATGAATATATATCTAATATCTTATAGTTTTATATTAATTTAATTAAATAAAATAAAACAAAACTATTAATTAATAGTTAAATTAAATATCTTATATTTAAGTTAAATTAAATTTGAATCATATTCAAATATAAGTTTTTCTCATAACCAATAATTTTAATATGAATCAAATTCACATCAAATTAATATTTGACTTCATTCAAATGTTTTATCTTTCCTAAATTAATTTTGAATCATATCCAAAATTAAATTTATATAATAAAGTTTGATAAACTTTATATTATAATGTATCACTATACATTATAATTCTCAAAGTAAATATGAATATTTCAAATTACAACCAATATAAATGAATCACATAACTCTTTACGAGCTAGGAAATAGACCTAATGGACATGTAGATCAGAAGCTACAACCATATGAGATTAATTGGCTAACCTCATTAATCACATTAATCAATATTCGTTAACTATGTGTACACTCCACTAAAGATTAACAACTGAAGTCTTTTCACTGTAGATATATTTTTGTGTCCATGAATATAGACCAATATCAGTAAGTCAGTCCTTTGTGAGTGTTCATAACATCAGCTGGGTCAAATTACCATTTTACCTCGGGGTTGCCTCTAATCCTTAAATACCAGTGTTCCGCTAATAAACAACTTGTTTATGGTCCAACCAATAAACATAAACCCTTCTCATGCAATAGAGAGGGTAGAACTTTTTATTCAAGTCCCGAAGACACCATTTAAGGGAACACTCATCTACTTACCCTAAAGTCGGGAATGAATGAATTCCATCTTGTGTAATTATGTTCTCAACTTCCTACTCGGTCTTATCCCAAAATAATAAGCTTATTGAGTCAGTGATCTGGTTACTCTTACTCGTACAAATCAAAAGACAATCTCTCACGAACAGAAATTCATAATATACTCAGGATTAAGACAAGTTATCTAGATCATCCTAATGAAATAGAAACGTAACTAGTTAACGGAGTTACATCTAGTGGTTACTATTTCACGGTATGGTCTTATGCAAACTCACTACATAAGATACCATCACTCACATGTCACCTACACAAACACGTTGGATCATTGTGTTTGTATCAAATACAAAGTGAGTCGTATCCATAGTATTACCAAAATAAGTTCCCAGCGTTATCCCTATAATATAGACCCTTTAAGCTGATCTTGAACATTGATCCTTGTATGTCTCTACGTACTGTTCAAGACTCATTAAAAGCTTAGGATATTAATTTATTGGATTTGAGTTATTAAGAAATAATATTATCAATAACAATTATTACAATAACAACAATTTATTAACAACGGTCAATGAATTATATTTACAATCTATGAGTTTTAGGACATAAATTCTAATACAAATAAAAATACTTTCTTCTACAAAATTGTTGGAAATTGTCTTAGCTTTCATACCTCAACATTGCAGCCAAAAAGTCCTTGAAATCAGTTATGTAGCCTCCTGGAAGTGAATACTACTCAGTTTCTATCAAGAATGACCTTTCTCTCTTCTTTCAATTCAAATTTAACCTCACCTCTCTCAAATTCGTCCAGTAGCCCCAACTTGAAAATTAGACTCAATTTTTGAACTTTTGAGACTAATTTCAGCAAAAACGCACAAGTACTTTAGGAGAAGATTCAATTCGAAGTGACCTATTTATATTGGGTCATGCATGAATCTTTCTCGACACCTCCTACTTGCCAAAATATAACTAGCACATAACACATCTAAAGAACTTCATCGACTCCACCTTTTATTATCTTGCCTAGCCAAAATGCCAAAGTGTCCAAACACATGCCAAAACACCAAGTTAAAGCCAAACTAACCTCTTTTGTCAAGCTGCTAACCTCATTTCGCATTCCTTCACGACTAACCTTTCAACGCCACTAACCTCTCAAGCAAGCTTCCTAGCATGGCCTAAACACCCAACTAACCTCTAAGATTATATTTTTTCAAACTCTTAATGACAAGCAAACTAACCTCCAAGGACACTTTTCTTGCCTAACCCAAGGCCAACTCGCCAAGCACTTAGAGGTTATCTTAACCTTCTTGGCCACACACATTTGGCTACTTACCTATGTCTAAACGCCAAGATAACTTCTTTAGAGGTCATCTTCTCTTCTTTCGCGCTTAACAAGCATTTTTCTCGCCTACAGTAACCTCTTTAGAGGTTAGTCCTTCTTCCTTTGGCCGCCTACCAAGGTCAAAATGCCAAACCCATTGACTTAGCCAAATTTAACTTAAATTCTCTCTAACTTTTAAACCATTCCACCATCACTTTCCTTTCTTCTACCTACCATGACACCTTTTCAATTTCTCTTCTCAAGCCTACTTTCCCAACTTCACATCATTGAAAAACATCATCTCCACTCTTTGGAAAATCCAAGTTTCTTAGGGTTCAGGGTTTAGAAAATGAGCTACAAACTTTCGATTCTTTGATGAAAATCAAGGGATAGAAGGGAGAGGCAAATATTGCTAATTCCATAAGAAAATTCCATAGAGGTTCGACCTCTGGAACTAAGTGTGTGCCTTCTTCATTTGGTACTAAGAAATGGAAGGAGAAGATGGGTGGTCGAGGAAATAAAGTTAACTCCACTATTGCTAAAACGAGCAAGAAAGTCAAGGCTGCAAAGGGAATATGTTTCCATTGCAACCAAGAGGGACATTAGAAGAGAAATTATCCCAAGTACTTGGCAGAAAAGAAGAAGGCCACTTTTGAAACGAAGGGGACTAAACATGAATAAGAGGGATCCACCTAAGAAGATACTTCTCCTTCCATTCTTTTGAAAGAAAAGGAGGATCTGAAAAAAGTCGATGAAACGAAAGAGATCTGAATAGATAAAAAAAGAAAAATTTCTCTTCAGGTTTGAAAAACCTCTTAGTGTCAAAGACTTGTTTAGTGGAAAATGATGATTCAGCCCGAATAATAGATTCAGGTGCTACTAACCATGTTTTTTCTTCATTTCAGTAAATTAATTTCTAATGGCAGTTGGAGACTGGATAGATGACAATGTGGGTTGGAAATGAGCATGTCATCTCATGGTTGTAGTGAGAGGGCTTCGACTTTGTTTACAAAAATCTTGCTTTGAATTTGTTTACAAAATTCTTTTCTTTTATTAGAAAATGTATATGTTGTTCCTAATTTAAAAAGGAACTTGATTTCTGTAAAATGCTTACTAGAACAATCGTACTCTTTAACTTTTAATATAAATAAAGTGTTTATTTGCAAAAATGGTGTTGAGATTTGTTCTGCAAAGTTAGAAGATAATGTTTATGTGTTAAAATCGTTAATATCTAAAGCTCTCTTTAGTACTGAAATGTTCAAAACTGTGGTAACTCAAAATAAAAGACTTAAATTTTCTCCAAAAGAAAATGCTCATCTTTGGGACCTAAGATTATGGCACATAAATCTCAATAGGATTGAGAGATTAGTAAAGAATGGACTTCTAAGTGAGTTAGAAGAAAATTCTTTACCTATATATGAGTCATGCCTTGAAGGTAAGATGATTGAAAAACCTTTTACTGGAAAAAGTCATAGGGCTAAAGAACTTTTGGAACTTGTACATTCAGATCTATGTAGTCTTATGAAGGTTAAAGTAAGAGGAGAGTTTGAATATTTCATCACTTTTACTAATGCTTACTCAAGATATGGGTATGTTTATTCAATGCAACATAAGCCTGAAGCCGTTGAAAAGTCCAAGGAATACAAGGTTAAAGTTGAAAATGTATTAAGTAAAACTAATAAAAAAAATTGAACTAATCGAGGTGGAGAGTATATGGATTTGAAATTTCAAGACTATTTGATGGAATGTGAAATTGTATCTCAACTCTCAGCACCTGGTACACCTCAATAGAATGGTGTATTAGAAAGGAGAAATTGAACCTTGTTAGACATGATTCAGTCTATGATGAGTTACATTCACTTACCTAATTCATTTTGGGGTTATGCAGTGTTAATTGCAGTCTATATTTTGAATTGTGTTCCATCTAAAAGTGTTTCTAAAACACCTTTGGAATTATGGAATGGTCGTAAACGTAGTTTATGTCATTTCAGAATATGGGATTGTCCAGAACACGTGCTTAAGACTAATCCTAAGAAATTGAAATCTTGTTCAAAATTATGTTTATTTGTAGGCTACTCTAAAGGAACCAGAGGTGGTTACTTCTACAATCCTAAAGATAATGAAGTGTTTGTATGGATAAACGCTACATTTTTAGAAGAGGACCACATAAGGGAGCATAAACCGCATAGTAAGATAGTATTAAATGAACTTTCTAATGAAACTATTAAACCTTCAATAAGAGTTGTTGAAGAGCCTAGTGCATTAACAAGAGATGTTCATGTCGGTTCATCCACTAGGTCACATCAACCTCAATCATTGAGGAAACCTTGATGAAGTGGGAGGGTTACGAACTTACCTATTTGTTATATGGGTTTCACTAAAACCTTAACTGTATATCTGATGGCAAAATTGAGGATCCATTGACTTTTAAGAAGGCAATGGAGGATGTGGATAAAGATGAATGGATCAGAGCTATGGATCTTGAATTGGAGTTTATGTGCTTCAATTCAGTCTGGGATCTTGTAGATCAATGATGGAGTAAAACCTATAAGTTGTAAATGGATCTACAAGAGGAAAAGAGGTGTAAATAGTAAGGTGCAAACTTTTAAAGCTAGACTAGTGGCAAAGGGTTATACCCAAGTAGACAGAGTTAACTATGAGGAGACTTTCTCATCTGTTGTCATGTTAAAGTCTATTCAAATACTTTTGTCGATTGTTGCATATTATGACAATGAGATTTGGGAAATGGATGTTAAGACTCTTTTTTGAATGACAATCTTGAGGAGACCATCTATATGCAACAACCAGAAGGATTCATAACTCTAGGTCAAGAGCAAAAGGTTTGCAAGCTTAATCGTTCCATTTAAGGATTGAAATAAGCTTCTCGATCTTGGAACATAAGATTTGATACCGTAATAAAATCTATGGCTTTGATCAAATCGTTGATGAACCTTGTGTCTACAAGAGAATTATCAACAATTCAGTAGCTTTCTTAGTTTTGTACGTAGATGATATCCTACTCATTGAGAATGATGTAGGTGTACTAACTGATATCAAATAATGGCTGGTGGCCCAATTTCAAATGAAAGATTTGATAGAGGCACAATTTATTTTGGGTATTAAGATCTTTAGTGATCGTAAGAACAAAATGCTAGCTTTTTGTCAAGCATCGTATATTGACAAGATAGTTGTTAAATACTCAATTCAAAACTCCAAGAGAGGCTTACTACCTTTCAAGCATGGAGTTACTTTATCTATGGAACAATGTTCTAAGACACCTCAAGATGTTGAGGAAATGAGACATATCCCCTATGCATAAGCTGTTGGTAGCTTGATGTATGCAATGTTATGTACTAGACCTGACATTGTCTTTTATGCGGTAGGGATAGTCGGTAGATTTCAATCTAATTCACCATTAGCTCACTGGACTACCGTTAAAACTATCCTCAAGTATCTTAGGAGAACGGAGGACTACATGCTTGTGTATTGTTCTAAGAATTTGATTCTTATAGGATACACAAACTCTGAGTTTCAAACTGATAAAGATTCTAGGAAATCTACTTCATGTTCAGTGTTCACTCTTAACAGAGGAGTTGTAGTTTAAAGAAGTATCTAGCAAGAATGTATTGTTGACTCCACCATTGAGGCAGAATATGTTGTAGCTTGTGAAGCTGCTAAAGAGGATGTTTGTCTTAGAAAATTCTTGACTGATTTGAAGGTTGTTCCAAACATGTCAAAGAAAATTACTCTTTGCTGTGATAACAGTGGAGTTGTGGCTAATTCTAGAGAGCCTAGAAGCCATAAGCATGGAAAAAGATTGAACGTTAGTATCACTTGATCCTAGTGCATCGAGGAGATGTGATTGCCACACAAATAGCTTCGGTGCACAACGTTGTTGATCTGTTTACAAAGCCCCTCACGACTAAGGTAATTGAGGGTCACCTAGAGAGTTTGGGTCTACATGACATGCCACATTTAATGCAGGGCAAATGGGAGATTTACTGGATGCATATTGTATGCCCTAGTTTCTTGTTTTGTGTACTATTATAATGTTTTAACTATTATGTTGTACACCCCACTAGCTTTAGGACAAGTGGGAGATTGTTGGGATTGATGCCCTAAATCTCGTGGTCTTGTAGTTCGTAATTGTATATGTTATACAAACTTTTTATTTATCTAATAAAATAAAATAAAGTATTTTATTTTATTTTATTTGACATTTAGTTGCATTAATCCACAAAACTAATAAACTAACATCCAAGGTTATCTTCTATAACCTAAACATGTATGTAGAGACATCAAGTTGATTATGTTTAAGTGATGACCTAAATGGTCTGTAGTAGATGGATAAGCTAGGTTGGATCCCTTATCCTGGTGACACTACGAATATGGTTTGCTTTCTAGTTGTTACAATTATTTTAAAGTGCTACAACAATGATTTGGTCCTAATCATTCATGTCGAGACATTAGAGCGGGGGTATTCTATACAAAGAGTTTGTATAAGACCGGACCATGAAATGAATAGTCTCTCTAATTAACACCATTACTAGTTGAGACTACATTTCATCAGGATGACCATATGTGACTTGACCTGAATCCTGAGTGAGTTGTGAACTTCTGGCTATGAAGGCGGTCCTTTGATTTGCAGGGGTGAGAGTGACCTATGTTGTCGACTCAACAGGCCTACCATTTTGGGGATTCATCTTATTAGGGAGTTGGGAACACAGAAGGAACTCACTTCTTCTCTATAGATAAAGTAAGTTGAGAATTGCTCTCTTAAGGGCTGCTTCCAGGACTTGAATAATGTGGTGCCACATCCTCTTTTGGCTCAAGAGGAGTTCATTTATAATGGGACTATAATTTTGTTCATTAGAGGAATCAATTGTACTTAAGGAGTTAGATGTAACTATAGGGGCAAAATGATAATTTTTTACCTATCTGTACTTACGAGCAATTTGTGAAGGGTCATTGCATTGTTGATTGATTATATCTAATGGATACAAAAAAATATCTATAGTAAGAAGAGTGAAATTATTAGTCTTTTGTGGAATGACTGATAGTTAATGAATGTAGATTAATTTAATTAGAGAGTTTAATTAATTAATCTCATAACATTAGAGCTTCAATTTGTAGGTCTATAAGGTTCCCTTGTAGCTTAATAAGGATAAATGAGAATCAAATTTGTTTTGGTTTAATTTGAATTGTTCAAATTGATTAAATGGAATAAATTGTATATGATACAATTAATATACTATATTTGATACATAATAATATAAAGTTTTTATGAGAGAAGTTACTCTTTGAATATGATTCAAATAATAATAATAATATGAATAAGATTCATAAATAAACTATAGGTTGAAATTAATATGGATTCGATTTATATTAGAACTATAGATCATAGGAGATATCTAAACCATTGGTTATATTATATATGATATATATATAAAGTTTATATTATATAAAGTTTATATTATATGGGATGTAATATGAATTAAATTTATTTTATTAATATGATTTTAATTAATAAAATAACTCACACGTGAGGGAGAGGGAGGAAGTTATTTGATAACTTTTCCCTTTATATCATTTTTTTAAAATGGTTAAGATACATAAGGTTTGCTTAATATCTCCTCTATGCATTTGGACGATCTCTTTATTCCAAAAAAAGAAGAAAAAATTCTCTCTAAAATATATATTGTCCTTTTCACACAAACCAAAATCACAAAAGCCCACAAACTCTATGTTGATTTTCACCTTGAGAATAATAAGGAAGACTTTATGGTGTTCTTTTGGGTTCGAGGAGTTTTTGGGAGATTCTTGGTGTTTTTAAGATTCTACAAAGGTTATAATTTTTGTTCTTTTCCTCCTTAGAAGCATGTTTAGGGTTTACTACTGTTTCCTCTGAATTCCTTTTTATGTTTCAAATTGAATTATATTTACACGACATTAATACACTTACGTTATGAGAATTCCATTCCTTCAATGACGAGCATGCTTACCTTGATAGGAGTCTGAAATTTGGACAACAGAAGGTTATGAGGAAGGCTCACATGTCCTTTCTCCTCTGCATGTCGAGAATGCCCCTCCACGCACTCACGTCGAGCATCCCCCTCTTATTCTCCTCCCTTGGACGATGATTGCACCACCACATCTACGAAGTAGCGATTGAGCCTGATAGACCTCGAGCGACGTGTGATTGCAGTCAACATCTACGTCACTTGAAAGCCATATTAGATCAGATGGACAACTTCTTACAATGAAGTTGACACTATGGTGGACGATGTAACAACCGAGTTATCGGCCATAAGGGAGCTTCTGATGGCATTATAAGGTATGATTGTTTTCAAGTGCACTTGTTCATTATTTTTGTCTTAGTTAAGAATTAATCCTTATGTTTCTACTTCTTCGTTAATAGGGTAAGGTGGTTCATTCCCAACAATGCTATGGCAGTGGTGAAGGTATGTTGTTCAATGCATCGAAGGTTGACACTACGGTGGACGATGTATTCGTAGATGTTTCTGCTTCGATCATTAATGACCAAACCATTGATTATAAGATGTGAACATTCATCGGTGAAGTTCTTGGGGATGGTATTGTATCGATTGACGTACCTTTGGGGAATGAGGATGTCCCACTACCTTCTATCCAATCTCTGCTAGAGCTTAAAGAGGAGGTAAATATTTTGAAACATTGTATTCCTTTATATGGTAATTTTAGTAATAACACTAACATTTACATTGAATTACAAATTGTCCATCCATCGATTTTGACTTAGAGGTTGTCCCACCTTCTATTTTTTCAAATGTTGTATCTAAGGAAAGGACGATAAGGAAGAGAGGGATACCCTAGAAATTGCAATCACCATTTATTGAATAAGGACAAGAGGCTAAAAAAAAAGGAAGAGGGTACGCTCGTACAATCTTGTCAGCAAGATCCTTGTCAAGTTTGATAAACAGTTCTTCGTATACCTCTCGGACCCAAGAAGAGCGAAGGAATTGTGGAGGACCGTGAGAAGTTAGAGGGCGCTTCCATGGTTCATAGACCTCCTAACCCCGACCACATTCACGGACGATGACGTATGTACTTTAAATTTGGTATGTTTTCCATTATGTCAATTATCTTTGACACTATTGAGTTGCTTCTCACCATTTGCAGACGATCTACACATTGTTTCTGTTCACCTAAAATAAATTACAGGTCAATATCGATGCCTTGCAAGTTAAGAAAAGCTTCAATATAGTCGACTGTACCATCCTCATAAATTTAAATAACTTCAAGTTAAGTTGTCAGTAACAACTTAGTAACATTGTGTGTTTTGGTTGACCCTACATTGTAAAATGTCCTAAGGCCTAACCTAGGTCTGTACGAGGGTATTAAGAGAGGCACTCATCCAGTCGATGTTAAGTACACCTAGGTTAAGGACACTACCATCTTGAAATATGCAATGGGTAATTTATCGGACTATGACAAAGCATGAATGGACATTGACTACATGTGCCTTACAACATCTAAGGACGCCACTGAATTTTGATCAAACGTTTGGGATTTGTTGATTGATTTGATGTCAAATCTGGATCTGGCAAAATAACTTGATAACATGAGGTGTGTAGTCCCGAAACTACTGCACTACGTGGCGTTTTCATGTTGAAGCCCAATCTGCCTGAGACATTGTGAGCACTATATTGTGTACGGGGATGCACCACAACAATTGGGTTTGGGTGATTTTGGGATTTTTTGTTATAACTTTTTCTAGTAGGATGTAACCCGCTCCTCCTTTCAAACCCTAACCCTACATAACATCTCCCTGTTTTGTCGACAACTAACAATACAATTATGGGCTAATAAAGCCTTCTTGCAGTGTTTTAATTTTAAATCTTGAGTTAACAACATAATTAATGGATTTTTTTTATTGTGTGCCTCAATTTTTGTGGTGGGCTTAAGAACTTCTAATGAGATTGAGAAACTCTTCTTTGTTAAATGGTGGAAAGGAGATTGAAGATATGTAATTAATGAGGAACTTAGTCATATATACATTTAAATCAACAAATTTAAACTTATTAATATAAGATGGAGAATCAAATCTATTAGTTCTCAGTCCAATGTTGTCGCGGGATGTCTTGAAAAGAAAATAGAAGCATTAGGTTATTAGATCTCAAGCCAAAGTTGTTACAAGATGCCATGGGGTGAAAAACAAAAGCATTTAGGTTAAATGATCTTAGGCCAAAGTTACCTTGAGATGTCTCGGGATGTAAAACAAAACCATTTAGGTTAAATGATCTTGAAACAATCTCAAGCCAAAGTTGTCCCGAGATGCCTTGAGATGAAGAACTGAAGCATTTAGGTTATTAGATATCTGGCCAAGGTTGCTCCGAGATGAAAAATAGAAGCCTTTAGGTTAAATGATCTCTAGCCAAAGTTGCCCTGAGATTCTTCATAATGAAAAACATAAGCATTTTGGTTAAAAGATCTCGAGCCAAAGTTAGCTCGAGATGCCTTGGGATAAAAAAACATAAACATTTAAGTTATTCAATCTTGGGCTATGGTTGCCTCGGGATACACTAGGATGAAAAATAAAATGCAATATTTATTAGATATCGAGCTAAATCTGTACTGAGTTTGATCTAGATGCATTGTTTAAAGTTGATTCGTCTAAAATATCAGTTGATTTCATACAAAAGTTTGTCTCCGAGATTAAACATAAACAAATGTAAAGCGTACTGAATAAGATTTTCTTTACATTATTGTCTATCAAAATGAATTGAAAAGTAGGAAAAGTATAAAACTGTATTTATTGAATCTAAAAACGTACAAATTCAAAATACTCCAAAAATGCAGTATTGGTTAACAAGTTTAGCTTTACATGTTTTTCGATTGTGACCTACAACTTTGCAATGAGAACACCGATGAATCTTTGTCTCTATTTCACCGCTTGATAGGATTTGAACGGTTTGACGACAACCAACTTCACCAACTATTCATGGTAGTAAGATGACTTTATCGACAAAATGCTATGTAGTTTTCCATTAAGAGACATGACATACCGAGAAAACAGGGTGGACGTAACTGGCTAACCGTGATGTAACATAGTAGGCAGTGAAGCACAATGTTTATAAGTCGATGTTCCTCACCTTACAAGCAGTAGATGCATGTGAACATGGGATTTCATAGTAATTAAATTCTTCGAACATGCACGTTCTTTCGTATAAATTAACACGAGGATTTAAATGATTGTTTACAATCTCTAACTCATAATGGTCTACTGGACGCACTACGTACCTTATGGACTTTACATCAGCCAACTTTAGTTGGGACTCACTGTGGTTAGATAATACAATTTCTTTGCTTGACGATATCTCCCTATGTTCGACAAACCATGCCCGGTGCATAGCTCTGATGTGGTCTAAGAAAGTAGCGATTGGTAGGGCTCGTGTGTCCTTCAAAATTGCATTAACGCACTCCGCAATATTAGTCATCATCTGGTCATAGGTATGCACCCTGGTATACACAGGCCCATCTCAATAACCCTAATTTAGTCAAATACCTTTGAACTCCTCGATATGGTGCCAACTTGTTCCAATAATACTACTGAAAAATGGATTCATTCCATGCTTTGGTAGCTAGCATAAAATTCTCACAAACGTTATCATTATTGAACTTTGTCTTCAGGTTTAAGCTCAAATGATGAATACATAATGCATGGAAATTATCGAAGAAGACTTGCACAATGGATTTGGTGATACTCTAGTGACAATCAAATAAAAACACAAGTACACTAACAACATTGATAGTTGTTCATAAACCAGGTTCATGATTCATTGTTTTTCTTATCGCTCAACTCAAATGAAACTGGGTACACTCGCTTATTAGCGCCAATTGACATTACTACGAGCATAATACTCTTATACTTCCCATTGCAATACGAAGAATCAACCACCAAACCTAACCTTATACAATAAAAAAACGCTTGGATGGATGCCCCAAGTGTCATATACATGTACCTGAAATGACCATTGGGATCCACCTCCAAATCGTAATGAGTTTCTGGATTAGCAATCTTCAACTTTTCTCCATATCGAGCTATTAAAGCGTAAGATTCTTTAGCGGACCTTCTTACCATGGACAATGCTGCCTCTTGAGCCCTCCAAACCCTCCCGTACCACAAGTTGATGCCAAATTCCTTTTGAAATTTATGAATTATTTCTTTGGGCTTATAACCACGAATAACATCTTGGTATTTCGACTGGATCATTTCGGCTATAACCCAACTCTTTTCATACTTGTGATCTTGTTTTCTCAGAACTTTCTAGCACGTGGGCGTACTATCATACTTATAAACATTAAATAGGCCAGAATATTTCAATTTGGTAGTCCTTAGGTGCCACAAACAAGCAGAATTAGAGCATCTAAGGACATACAACTTCTTGTTCGATCTATAAACATGAAACTGAAAGTTTTTCATGATGGCAAACACCACAACTTTCATGGCCAAATATTTCTTATTTAAAAACAAGTAACCAACTTGTATATTTTCTAGCTAGCGATGTTGCGTGCATCATCAAGTCTAGGACATGTTCTCTAATAGAGGTCCCCTCCTTCATTCGCTTTGTATAAATATGCTTAATTGCCTCATGTCTTAGGGAGTACGATGGTTGTCCAAACATTTTCCTCAACGAGTCCATGATTTCTTTAGCCGTGGCTAACGACTCATGTTTCTTTACCAAAACATCAATCATGCTGGCAAGAATGTAGACACGAGTTTTCTCATTAGCTTTGACCCATCGATCATATGCTTTCTGAACAGATTGATTAGCATTTGGAGTCGAAGTTTGAGGACAATCCTCAGTTAAGACAAATCGTATATCATTAATTACTAGTATTGTGTTCAATTGAGATTTTCATGTCTCATAATTGTCTTCATTAAGTTTCTTGGAAGCTAAAAGTTTAATTATAGAGCTATTCATGCTGAAAAAATAAACATATTCATTTATAAACTACAATCACTAAAGAAACCAATCTAGTTTAGCAAATACTAATAATGTCCTCATCATTATAAAGTTTTGCAGCAATATTTCAAAGGTTTAGAATAACCCCCACTAAAAGGTAGTCGATTATTCCTCCTTTGAGCCAAGACAATCTTGACCAAATGCAACTCCTGAATATCTCATATTCCAATAGCTTTTAGTTATCACTATTTCAGACGAGAATATACTAACAACTTAGTAATTCTTATAAGTGTAACCCTCCATTTTTTAATCTTAGAGATTTGAATTATTATGCTTTCGAAAGTGGGAAGTCAACATGAAAACTAATCAAGGAGACCATATCCATACTTAGAGTTCACGATGTTTCGAATCGTATAACACAACCCTCTGAAGAGAACATCGCTCTAGGGCAGACAAGCAGGCGCATTATAGGAATCTCACGGTGTGACCCAATGGAAAAGACCAAGGGATGCGTTGTCACATATCCCTCCATTTACTATGAATTACTTCCCCAATTCACCTTGATATTGATCCATGCAAACACTCTCTAAAGGGAGTCCGCTCCTATGCATGACCCAAAGCGCTGCATGGACCTCATGGTGTGAACTCTTAGGGATGCTAGAGCTTAAAAGTACACTACTCTCTAGTTGACGTGTTCTGTAATGGTTTTAAGGGTATTTTACTACTTTAGGATTTTATTTAGGCTAACTTAAGCAAATCCTAAGTCTAGGTGAAACATCCAAACATAACCATTATATCAGAATTTAACCTATGATGTCTAGGTTATAAACTAGTTTTATTACCTCACATCTCTCACACATGCTCATAAAATTAGGTTAACTAGGCTCAAGAACTGATTACGATATCCGAGTAGAAGGTGTTCCGTAAACTGTCAACTTAAGAACCTCTAACCTTAGTCATCTTATTGTTGACAATATCTAATCAGGTGAGTCTCTTGTAACCAGTTTTACAAGATATCAACCTAATTAATTCTACAAAAAAGGTAAATATGTTTAACTTAGGTGGACATGCAAGTTATATTTGTTATAGATTTTAAAAGTTTAATTCATTTATAACACTTATAAAAGAACTAGAAAACTATAACAAACAAGCATTATATAAATAAATTAATTGATATGAATTTTAATTTATTTAACTTTAATTAAACCATATTTAATTAAGTTAAATAAATCAATAATTAATTAACTAATTAATTTCATTAAATCACATTTAATTAGTTAAACAATTAATTAAATTCCATATTAATTAATCAACTTGCATACTATACATTATAATAAATATAACATACTTTCAGTGCATGAACATATTAACCTATGATAGGTTTTTAAATCTATATGACATACTTTATGCACATACAATTTAAAAGAATAAGTACAACATATATCACATGCATAATTAATTAAACACCCTTAAATAAAATGGTTTTGGTTCTTCAATTAAGCTAAGAACGAAATTATTACAATAATAATTTGGTGAAGTACGTTAAAGCTCCCGAACAACTCAGTCGGCTTGAAAACCTTCAAAATTCCACACAACCGGCTCAAAATCCCCTTAAATCGGCCCAAGAACCCAACTATTGGTCTTGAACCGGCCGAAAAAACACACTGGTCCACTACCAGGCGAGCGGGTCAACTGAATCGGGTCAGGTACGGGTCATGCGGGTATGAGCATCAAGTGAGATGGGCCGCACGCGAAGCAGATTAAGCGGAGTCGTGAGGCAGTGGGCGGACGTGCAAAACGAGCGGGTGGAAGTGAGGCACAAACCGCGCGTGAGACGGAATTGGGCTGGAGGAAGCGGATCGCGAGCGGGCCGTGGGTCGGGTTTGATGCGTCCAACCGGGTCTAGAAGTGAATTTCGGGTCTGTCTTCTCTTTTTTTTTACAATTTTAAGCTTTTTCTCTCACCCGATTTATGAAAATACACCCTAATTTCAAACTCTAATGGCTTCATTAAAATTTACAGACCCTTTGCAATAATAAATTAAGTCACAAACCTAGCTAATTATAATAATTATTACAAACGATAAGCTTAATTTAATTTGTCAAAACCGTAATATATCCATTTTAGTTCAACACACAGTTTATGTAATAAATTGATAAATCCACAACATGCAAATTGACAAACCCACAATATGCAATGGAGTAAAATTAAGCATGCTCTGATATCACATGATGGAAATGGTAGACATGTGCAACAAAAAAAGGAACAAACTTTACTCTAATTGCAACTAAACTAAATTTAGTAATCAATATGCATAATAACCGATGGGGTTAATAGAAAAACTTACCTCTAAATCTTTTCTTCTCTTATATTCTCTTCACAAATTTGAAGTCGGGACTACCATTAGAGTTGACCCGCGAGAGAGCTGATACCTTTTGGAGGAACCTAACTTTTAGATTTTTGTTGAGAGTAAAATAAAAAGACTTCTCAATTTTTATTTTGTAATTCTTAATTACAAAATTAATTCTCATCATTTAAAATTCAAGAGTCCTTTCATCTTTAAAAAAAACTCTCTACAAGTAAACTACATGCAAGATCTTCCCTATCTCACCATTTGACATTCTTAGTGGAGTACGTGTATTGCATGCAATAAGTCACTTGCACATCACATGCAAGTGATAAGTTTGTCAAATCTCAATAAATGTTATTATTTAAATTAATCAAAGGGCAATATGATAATTTAATATTTAAATCAAATTCAAAGTTTGACCTTTTCAAGTCCAAAGTCAACATTTTGACTTTTTACCATTTTGTCTGTCTTGACTAATTTCGAACTTCCGAGCATGAATCCTCATTCACTTCTCCAAAATTCAAATCACAATTGAATATAAAGTCGGTCAAAGTTTGACTTTTCAAAATCAAAAGTTAACATTTTGACTTTTCACAACTTTGACTATTTCCATCAATTTCAAGCTTTTGAATATGAATCCATATTCATATTTTCTATATTTAAATCACATTTAAACATGAAGCTTTATCTTAAAATTATAACCGATGACTATATCAAATATATCCGTTAGCTTATCTCTTTTTAACTAATTCAAACATTTCAAATTATTTCATTATAATGTTCTAAGTTGATTCCTTGTGAGCTAGCGGGAAAACCTAATGGACCTATAGATCCTGAGCTCCAATGATCCAAGATTAACTGGCTAAACTCTTTTAGATCGAGTTAATCAACCTTCGTTAACTAACGGGTCATTCCACTAAAGTCTCATAGTTGCACTCCTCTCACTATGGATATATGTGTGTTCATGTGATATAACCACGATAAGTAAGTTAATCCTTCATAGGTTGTTTGTAATCTCGGCTGAGTCTAAGTACCGTTTTACCCAGAGACTACATCTTGCTCCTTAATCTGAATCCCTCTCAGGTCAATGCAAAAGTGGGGCCCCTTGTTCAAGACTTGGATTCAGTCCTTAAGGGAATAACCTATCTACTATTCATAGAGCGGGTAGGAGTGAATTTCGTCTTGCATCTATGTCCCTAGCTATCCACCTGGTCTTACCTCTAAAATGGGAGGCTTATTGAACCAGCGTCATTGAACTGTCCTCACCTATAAAGATCTAAAGATACTTTCATGTAAACAAAAGTTCATAGTTAGCTTAGAAAATTAAGATCAAGTTACATTAAATATCTATAAATGAAATAGTCGGTTTTATTAAAGTCAATAGTGTTATAACCTAAAAGTGACTATTTCATGGTTCCAGTCTTATGTAAACTCTTTACATAGGATGCCCTCACTTCTATGTCTCTACATGAACAATTTAGGATCACATCACTTGTACTAACTACAAAGCGAGCCGCATCCATAGTGTCTCCAAAATAATGTGCCCTATCATATTCATATACTGTAGACTATTTAGGCTATATACTCGAACTTAATCCACGTTTATGTCGCTACATAAAGTTCAAGTTTACTCAGTAATAGTCTCGAGTCCTTAGTTTATTGGCTTTAAGATTGTAGTATCAATAACTACTTTATTGAATAGAATATGATTTGCAAACTACGAGTTTTAGGACAAAAATTCCAACACATACGACTTTGTTGTCATCTTCCATTAAAACCCCTCCGTCATCCAAATGTTGAATAATTGTCTCATTGACCTAAATTGAATCATTAGAGAACATAAAAAGAAAAATTGTAAGTAGTATATCGTTCATCAATTTAATTAGAACAATCTTATTATAAGTAGCGAGAACTAACCATGAAAAATGAGTCTAATACCGTAAACTAGTATCTACACAGATCTACCCTTAAGAACATCTTCCTTTACACATGCATCATCATCAGATCCACGATCTAAAAAAAAAAGTCAAATATTAACAACATATCTTATAAATTGAAAATATCTATCATATCCCTATACTTACATCTATGGTATTCCATGTGGTCTTCTCCAATGTTTGGAAGAAATCTTTTTTTTCGGAATCGGTAGACGACAGTTAGCTCTTCGTGTTTGTCTTCAAATTTCATCTCCAAGAGAAGTATGCTCTCCACAAATTTCCATCAATCGATCAAAGGGATTGTATTTCCAGATCCACATCTCTTTGACTTGTGGAACTGAAACTAGCTGTAAGGATTCATTAGCCAATTTTTTTTGTTTCTTTCCCTCACTTGGTGTCAATTTAATTGGCTTCTATCTTTTACGTCGTGGTGGAGGTGCTTCTTTATCCTACAATACAACAAAATCTAGTTGACCTTGAGTGACCCTAAAACATAATAAAAAAAATTTCATGTCATACGTACCTCGTCCTTATCTATTGATGGTTCAATTAGGGATTCCTTTGTGAAGGTTTGTATGTTGAAAAGGTGTTCTTCGAATTGTTGTTCTTCGTATGGAACGATTGGAGGAAGTAGCACAACATTTTCAATTGGACTATAATACATGGGCACTATTGCAAGGACCATGACATCTTCAATCTAATCAATTGATGGGTCTACTGTTGGATCAACTGAGACTTTGTCAGCTTGATTATCGTTGTTGTCGGCATCTAGTGATGGGACTACAACTAGATCAACTACTTTAATGTTGGGGTCCTCATGTATAGTCCTATCCTTACCACTTTCTTCTTTGTGGTCATTTTCATCGTTGGTGTCTCCGGATATGTTGAGTGAGGATTATGAGACACACTTTGAAAAGAAACATAAAATTATGTTAAAAGTAAATGATTATTAACCTATCAATTAAACATTAATGTACTAATTAATTGAAACGAAAACGAAAACAATGCAAACATAACATACCATGACTAAGACTGTGAGCCAACTTGAACTCAATATCATCCAGTTTGGAGTCCAAACGGTCTACACTAGCTTCTGCCTCAAGCTCCGTACATGATGAAGGGCCACAAATGTCCAGAGCAAAGGCGTCAAGGTAATCCTCAAGAGGATGGATGGAAAGTGAAAGTTCATATTAGCCAAGAGAATGGGAAGGAAGAGCATCATCATCTCGATGAGGAGTAACGGGGTTATCCTTGTAACCTTTGATATAAGGGATATCAAGAACCCGATCTAGGTACAAGCTCCTCATGTGCCGATTCAATCGCTTGTATACATGCCTGAATTTGGAACATCAACCGACAAGTTTAGTTATTAAACCCTAAACTCTAATGTGGAAGAATAAGAAAAACTAGAATATACCATTTAGGACCCGAAGAACTGTGACTTATTACTCGCCCACTTATGGACAATACTATTTTGTATGCCCAAACCTAAAAACGTAACAACAACGTTAACAAAAGAACAATAAGCACAAAGCACATAACTAAAAAAACATAATATGCTAGAATTGGGTTACTAACCTGAAAGAAGAAAAGGAACCCATCACTACAAGAAATCGGGAGTTTCCCGATGCAGGAAAAATCGTCAGAAAACATGACGTCGATAGAAGCCGTTGTTTTCCGACGTATCTTGGTGCATGTCGGGGGAAGGCATTCCTCTCAACACAAACACATTAGCGTTAGAACTGGCTGGAATGGTTTAGGGTTCCTCTGATGTGTTGTTAGGTGCATCGTGAAATGAACACCTATTCTCGATGTGAAAAGTGTAGCGTCAAAAGAGGCAGGCAATTAATTGGCCTTCCTCCGACTTGGTGTTAGGTGCGTTAAAAAATGGGTACCTATTTTCGACGTCTACAGTGTTGCGTCGAAGGAAGGACAAATCATGAATTGTACGTTACGTCTTCCTCCAACGTGGTGTCAGCAACGTCAGGAATAGGTTTAGAGATTCCTGACGTGTCACTAATCGCATCGGGAATGGGGTGTTATTCCCGACACGTTCGTTGTGCATTGGGAATTCTCTGTCCTTTTTAACTCAATTATTTACAGAATGGAAACAGAAAAGAGAAAGAAAACCGAGAGAGGGAGAGAGAGACTGAGAGGGAGATCGAGAAGAAGAGGGCATTGTCGTCCGCGTTGCCGTTGCTGTCGTTGTCGGTAAGTGGTTTAGCTAAGTTATCGTGTTGTTTTAATTAATTAGTTTTAGCATTTAGATTTCAAATTAGTTTTAGAATTTAGATTTTGAATTAGTTGTAGGTTTTAAGAATTTTAATTTGAAGTGTTGAAGTTGAGATTGAAGTGTTGAATGTTGAGATTGAAGTGTTGAAGTTGAGGTTAAAGTGTTGAATTTGAGGTGTTGAAGTTGAGATTGAAGTTAAGTTTGAATTTCAATTTCAATTTGAATTTAGGAATTAATGGAAGGTTTTTTTTATAAAAAAAATAGAGGAACTCCCGATGCATGTGCATTGGGAGTTTCTAACATGTGCGTCAGGAGTTTCTAGACATCTCTCGACGCTATATTGATAGCATCTTCAACATTCACACAACATCAGGAATTGTTTAGGAACTTCCGACGCATACATATTGTGCGTCGGGAGTTCCTCTCCCAACACATTTTTCTGACTTGTGTCCCGACATATGTTTGTGCGTCAGTCTTTTATGATACTTTTCATATATCTCTCGACGATTTTATGCGTCAGAAGAGCCCTCCTTTCTTGTAGTGTATATACAAAATGCACATAAAATCCTTATCTCATGACATCTCGGTGCAATGTTACATGACTATGGAGACTTTTTGCTTGGGGGACTTTTTCTTGTGCATGGCAACCTTTCCTTTTAGTGCCTCTTTCAAGCTACCCAGGGTCTTGATCCATATCAATTCACCCCAGTTGTAGTTGATGAAGTCTTCCAAATCGTTGATGAGGCCTAACATAGTCCATGTGTTGCCTTCTATTCCTCCCTATCATGGTCAATTCAATGAAATAGAAAAGCAACATCTTCACATAATCCTCTTTGCTCTAGAATTTTAAGGTTGGATACTCTTTGTTCAACTTCAACCCATTCATATTGGATATTGCTCAAGTATAACTGTCTTAACCTTAGGGCTTTATCCTCGACATCTCGACCTAAACCTCAACCCTTGATGGTATTATAATCCTTTCGTTCAAAAGAGACCTTCCAACTAAGTAATTTAAAAGAGATCACGTAGTCTCATTCGTCATCCATTTCTCTCAAGAAGATGTAACGGCTAAGCAATCCATTAAACACCAGTTTGACATCTAGGAAATGATCGAATAGGGTTTTCTTGAAAATGTGCATTTGTTTGGGTGTTAGCTTGCTTTTGATGTTTGACACTATTTTCGATAAGTCCGAACGACATGTCAGATTGAATAAGAAAAAGTCTTTAGAGTTGATTTTTTGTGACAAGAGGCATCTGTAAAACAGAAACACACTTAACAAAGCACAATCAATATTTTATATTAAATCTCGGGACAATCCTAGTCGAGAACAACATGAATTTTCAATTGAACTCGAGCAACATTGCACCAAGATGCCACGAGATAAGGATTTTATATGCATTTTGTGATGTATCTCAATCCAATCTCGAGTGAACTCATTTTTTAGATTACCCCCACAAAATGCATGTGAAACGCAATATATTTAGGGACTCCTTCAACGAATCTCGCAACAATTTCATAGGTCCGAACCAAAATTTCTCATATGTACGAGCCTAAATGGATGAAATTTTCAAGATTTATCGAATGAAACCACCTATATTAACTTAAAATTTAGTTTACATCGTACTACATTAGAACTCCAACTTAAAAATCCCATTTGCCTCTAATTTCAAACTAAAAAATAATTAAAACTAAATTAAAAACTAAACTCTAAACTATGGAATCATTCAAAGTAACTCACCTTTAGATATTTAAGTTCGAGAATGACTTCTTCAAATTTCACAGAGCAAGAATAAGAGAAATTACTTAAATTTTGGGACCAAACTCAATAAGTTCTCCGAAATGAGCACAAAGTTTAGGTTTAGGATTTTGTGAGAATATTTAACATTCAAGATTAAATTTTAAATTTATGTTTTAAAACAAAAATAAAAACATATCTAATATTTAAAAGTAAAAGTTTTTTTTTTCTTCTCTTTATTTTTGTCAACCATCCCCTGTTTTTCTTGTTTTTCTTAGTCACCACATTCCCACTTTCTCCCAATCTCTCACATTCTCCAACTCTTCCACCTTCTTCCCATTCCACTTCATTATCTAAAACTACGGTAAGAACGGGTTTCGTTCTAGTGCTCGAAAATAATATTCCAAAGCTTTCGTATGTTCTCCGTTCCTTGTGTGGATAAGACCTATGTTACTCTACTTCATTATCTAAAAAATGAGACATTGTCCTATAAAAAGAGAGGAAGAAGATTCAAAAAGGGGATTTTTTGCTAGAAGGATTATTTGATAGAGAAGGGGGACACGTAAAAGAAATTTTTTTTTTTTGGAAGAGGTGAAGAAGGGGATCAAAAGATAACATTTTTTTTTTAAGGCAAACCTGTAAGTTCTTTTTTTATTCATGTTTTGATGATACTGACTTAATTATTTGGCACCCATTTGGATGCTGTCTTAATTATTCATTTAAATCACTCATTAATTAGCTGTTGTGTTAATCATTTGGCACTCATTTCATATCTTTTAATTATTTGCATCATTTGAATCATTTGACATCCATTGACCTCTTTTAATTATTTGCATCATTTGAATCATTTGACATCCATTTGACCTCTTTTAATTATTTGAATCCTTTTAATTATTTGACACCCATCTCACATTCATTGTGTGTAAACTACTTACACTTATTTATGCACATCCATTTGGTCATTTGACTATTTTGATTGTTGAGTTCTGCATCTGGTTAAATAATTTGACACCCATTTGACTATTTGATTGCTGCGGTAATTAATTAGTGTTTTGCATCTAGTTAATTATTTGACATCTATTTGGCTACTGGGTTAATTAATTAGTGTGTTTTGGATTAATTATTTGACACTCATTTGAGTGTTATGTTAATTATTTCATTTGGTTAATTAATTAAATGATGTGTTAATTATTTGGTTGCTGTCTTAATTATTTAGCACCCATTTGACATCGGCATGCTGATTTAATTATTTAAGCACTCATTTTACATTCTGTGTTAATTGCTTGTATCCATGTGGTATCTTGCGTTAATAATTATCTATTTGGCATATGTGTTAATTATGCATTTGAAAACACATTAATTTTTGGCACTCTCAGTTGAACTAATTATGTGCATATCTTTAATTATTTTGGCACTCACTCATTCTAATTATTTGTATGATGTATTAATTAATTTATTTGACATTCATTTGGCTACTGTTAATTTCTATTTGATACCCATTTGGCATCCCTCTTTTAATTATTCATTACTCTGGCTTGGTCTGATTCATTATTTTGCATTAATTAATTATTTTGCATCTTTATGCATTAGTCAATTATTTCGCATTCTGTATTAATTAATTATTTCGCATTCTGCATTAATTAATTATTTTGCATCATTTTAAATTAATTAATTATCTTGCACGTGTTGTGTTAATTAATTATATTGCATCCTACGTTAATTAATCATCTTGTACATTTTGCATATTGCTTATATTATCCATGTATTTATTTTATCTCAGCATATTATCCTTCAAATATTTTTCAAATTTCATAATGTTTTATCATTGTTATTATTCATTTTTCAATTTAAATATAAAAATGTCAAACGGAGAAAAAATATTGTTTTTTTATGGATTTTATAATTTAAACTCCATGAATACATAAAATTTTTCCGTTTGAAATTTAATTAATAGATTGTTTTTAAATAAACACATTTCATATTTTAAATGAAACTGAGTAGTGCTTTTCATGAATTTATTAATTCTTAGATACATGAAATTTCTCATTAAACACCTATGATAGAGATTAAAATATCAAATTTTGGTATCTTAATATTCTTAAGGTGAATAAAAAAAATCTTTTAAAACAAAAATAAACTCCATTTTTTTAATGGCTCCTATGCCGCCCATATTATCAATTCATGTTTGGGTTTTATTTTCTTTGATGTGAACCTCTATAATTTAGTTTAAAAGATAAAATTGGGTAACCATTTTAAGGGTGTTGTAGGGTGCTAACACCTTCCCTACACACAACTGACTCCCGAACTTAAATCTCATGAATTTACACAAACCATTTTTTTTCTTTTTTTGGGTGACCAATCACACCCTAATATGGTTGGTGACGACTCCAAAATTATTTATTTATTAAAATTAAATAAACGGGGAGGTCGGCCGCTCCGCGTAGCGATCACGTCACGACAGCTTGGCGACTCCACTAGGGACATTGTAATGTGGAAGAGAGTCAAGCCAGTACATTTTTATCTTTTATTCTTATTATATTATAATATGTTGGTTCACTTAATTATTTATTTTTTTATTGATTCATATGTAATATTTTGTACTATGTTATTGGTACTTTTTTTTATGTCAGCATGCATTTACACACACTCACAAGCCCTCTACCCGGGCTACAACCTTATAGGACTAGAATTGAGGATGGAGTAGTGTTGACCTTCGAGGGGTTTCGACTCCCGTGTAGGCACATGAAAAATCCTCGCTCAGATTAATTCTTTTGTTATTTCTTAAATAACATTAGAATAAGTTTGAGGGCCTTTAATTTCTAAGAGTTTAGATGATACCAACACCATGTCATTTTCTTTTGAGCATATTTTATCCAAAAGTCTACCGTTCAAATTATTTTTATTTATTTATTTTAACAAAGTTTCACATTTTCCTAAAATTTTAAATAATACATATTTCATTTTTTTTTTTATAAAAAAGAATTTCAATAACAATATTTTCTATATTATTATTATTTTGAGTTTGATATTTAAATTTTATTTATCTTGGTTCCCTAGAAATTGAGTCATTTGGCTTCATGCATACTTTAAAGAAAGTAATATTTACCTTGTAGAGGTACATGAAAACCTTTACATTTTCTAAAATTAACTAAATATTAAAAAACAATTAAGCTAAAGTTCATAAAATTCTTATTTCTTTTCTTTTCTTGTTTTTTTTTTTCTTTTTAATTTTGATTTTTTATTTTTTATTTTTGATTTTTGATTTTTAATTTTTAATTTTTAATTTTTAATTTTTAATTTTTAATTTTTAATTTTTTTTCTCTTTCTTCCCTTACTCTTTAGTCTTCCAAGTTTTCAAAATAATCAAAGGAAAACATAGCTCACCCTACTCCAATTCATCATCCTTACAATACGATGCATAAAAGTCGAATCATGGAAGAACAAGATAAAGACATGGATAAAATGAGACAAAATATTAATAGTCTTGATATTGGAATTGCTTTCAGCAGGAAAAGGAAAAGTCGTCATAGAAACAACACAATCAAGCAATCCAGTTCAAGACACCAATGATCCTATTTATCAATCGGGATTTACGTCACGCCACATGAACGTTACACAGTCCCAAACAACTCGACACTATGTTGCTATGAATCCAATTTTTGATGTTCCACCTCCTGTCCCAAATATAGAACAATTAGAAGCCCGAGCTAAAATTCAAGATATGAGACAAAATGAGAACACTCCGGCTAAGCAAAAAACTAGATGTTTTGGAAGAAAGATTGCGAGCAATTGAAGAGATTGGTGTTTATGGAAATATAGAAGCAACACAGTTGTGCTTAGTGCCAGACTTGATCATTCCAGCAAAGTTTAAAGTTCCCGAATTTGAAAAATATGATGGATCATTGTGTCCAATGAGTCATCTTATAATGTATGGTAGAAAGATGGCAGTGCATATTGATAATGATAAATTGTTGATCCATTGCTTTCAGGACAGTTTGACTGGTTCAGTTACTCGATGGTATATTCAATTAGATAATACACATATTCATGTTTGGAAGGATTTAGCTGATGCATTTCTAAAGTAATACAAACATAACATTGATATGGCTCCAGATCGTTTAGACTTGCAACGAATGGAGAAGAAGAATTCAGAAAGCTTTAAAGAATATGCTCAACGATGGAGAGATATGGTCACAGAGGTTCAGCGACCATTAAATGACAAAGAAATGACGTCTATGTTTATGAATACTTTACGGGCTCCATTCTATGATCGAATGATTGGTAATGCTACAACCAATTTTTGTGACATAATTGTTATTGGTGAAAGAATTGAATATGAGATAAAACACGGGAGGTTAACAGAGACTTCAGCTGAGTATGGTGGATTAAAGAAAGGAACAACACCTAAGAAGAAAGAAGGTGAGGTTCATGCAATTGGTTTTCCTAATTTAGGGAACCACAAATCAACTTTTGGCCAAAGAAAACATGACTAAAGTTTTCCTTCATATATAACCAATGTTACTCATATCCCTTATAACAACTATGTACCAACTCACTATTTCTCTAGAGCCCCAAAACTGGTTAATTCAAACTCTTCTCAACCATTTTTACAAGGTCAAGGTAGCGAGACCAACTCAAATACATGGCGATTTGATCCAATTTCCATGACATATACAGAACTTTTACCTCAGCTAATTCAAAATCGACAGTTAGCTCCTATCCCAATGAATCCTATACAATCTCCTTATCCAAAATGGTATGATTCAAATGCTCGATGTGATTATTATGCCGAAGGAGCAGGACACTCAATTGAAAATTGTTTGGCTTTAAAAAGGAATGTGCAATCTTTAATTAATGTTGGATGGTTAAGTTTCAAAAAAGTTGGTGAGAAGCCGGATGTCAACAACAATCCACTGCCTAATCATGAAAATCCAAAAGTGAACGTTGTAGATTGCTTTGTTGAAAAGTGTAAAAATGAAGGAAAAAAAGTTTATGCATGTCCACCTGATTTCGAGCTTAATACTTGGGATGTTGTAAATATACCTACATTTTCAAAAGAATTTCAAGAGTAATGATTAAGCTTTTATTTGTCAAATTCCTTTTATTTTATAGTGGCTCTACACAATGCCACAATGTTTTGTTTGCTTTACAATATCAATATACTATTTTATTTGTTATTTAATGAAATCTTCGCATTTTCCTTCCATTCTTTCTAACTTCTTTTCTCTGCTTTCTTTTTGCATTTTGCAAATTAAATACTAAAGTCCAAACATTTTCATAGACAACATTCATAAGAACGAAGATGTTAGTAATTCCAGTTCTACCCTTGATACCTTAATATACACAAATTTCGTAACGATGAAGATGCCAGAGGAATATCCTCAAAACTGTTAAGATTAGCAGAAGAAGAAGATAAGGTCCTAGGTCCTCACCAAGAGCTAGTTGAAGTAATCAATTTGATTTCTCAAGAGGAATCAAAAGAGGTAAAAATTGGCACATCAATGACCAGTGAAACTCGTAAAAAAAAAAAAAAATTATTACGTGAGTACTCAGACATTTTTGCTTGGAGTTATCAAGATATGCCGGGGTTAAATACATTTATTGTAGTACATCATGTTCCTTTGAAGCCAAAATGCAATCCAGTAAGACAAAAGCTACGTAAAATGAAGCATGATATATTGTTTAAAATAAAAGATAAAATACATAAACAATTTGAAACAGTGTTTCTCACAGTCTCCAAATATCTTGAATGAGTGGCAAACATTGTTCCAGTACCCAAAAAACAAACAAAAAAACTGAAAAGTAAGAATGTGTATGGACCATAGAGATTTGAATCGAGCCAGTCCAAAGACAACTTCCATTTACCTCATATCGACATGTTGGTGGATAACACTGCAAAATACTCAACTTTCTCCTTCATGGATGGTTTTTCAAGATATAATCAAATCAAAATGGCTGAAGAAGATAGAGAAAAAAAAAACAACATCCATTATCCTTTTGAGAACATTCTGCTACAAAGTAATGCCTTTTGGTTTGAAAAAATGCTGGGGCAACATATCAGTAAGCAATAGTTACACTTTTTCATGATATGATGCATAAAGAAATAGAGATGTATGTTGATGATATGATTGCAAAGTCCAAGGAAAATGAAGATCATACAACTATAATCCAAAAATTATTTAATTGGTTGAGAAAGTATCAATTGAAATTAAATCCATCCAAATGTACATTTAGGGCAACCTCGAGAAAGCTGTTGGGATTCATTATCAGTGAAGAAGGGATCAAAGTAGACCCAAATATAGTTGAAGGCTATCACGAAAATGTCATCCCCTAAAACAGACAAAGAAGTTTGAGGTTTTATTGGAAGATTGAACTACATATCCAGATTTATCTCGCAATTGACACCAACATGTCAACCAATCTTCAAGCTTTTACGTAAAAACAATCCAGGAAAATAGAATGGGGATTGTGTGAAAGCTTTCAACAAAATTTGTTGGATCGGTATGGCAACCCTAGAGGGGGGTGAATAGGGTTTAAATAAACTTTTTGACAAATAAAAAGTAAAATCAACTAATTAGATATTTTCTAAAATTTAAATAAAGAACTTTGTAAACTTTGTTAAATAACAAGATTGATAAAAATGTATGAATGGAAGTATGCAATCAAACTCAACCAATAAGAATATGTAACTAAAATTAAATTAAAAAATAATTAGAAAAGAGTTAGAGAAGAAGACACCGTAATTTTATAGTGGTTCGGTTAAACTCAACCTACATCCACTTTCCCAAGCACCCCTTGGGATTTTGATTGAAAATCTTCTTTGGACTCTTTCCACGGATTTGAGCCGAACCGATTCTTGCTCCTTTTTCGGGTTCAAGAGCAAACCCGATCCTTTCCACGGGTTAGGATCCAACCGTTACAATATGTTGAAATTTTTAAATCACACAAAAGAAAACTCTCTAAAAGAGTGAGTATACAATTTGAAGCTCACAAATTTAATCCTCACAATACAATAAGAAGCTCTCAAGAATAAGATGAAAAGAATAAAAATTGGAAGCTTTAGAGAGAATAACAATGTTGGCTTTTTGCTTGAGGATTATTGTAAAGATGTTGTCATTTTGTGTAAATGTGAAGTATTTAAAAAGAGAGGAAAGATAAATTCAAAATCATTTGGGTCATTAGATATAAGTAAAAGAAAAATGAATGGTTGAGATTTAAACTTAATTAGCCGTTAGACACAATACAAATAATAATATAATAATATGTCTTTTCAAAATACTTTGTTTAAAAAGAAATCAATAAAGCAACTTCACCATCTTTTAAAAAAACTAGTCGTTAGCCACAAGAAAAAATAATAATATTAAAATCATTTTCCTTTTAAATTCATTTTCTTTATAAAAGCCAATAAAACATAACAAAAAGCCACACTTGTTACTTCTTCATTGCTCCAAGTGGCTTTCTCTAATTGGTTCAAATTGAATGCTTGGTCGCCACGTCACCATCTCGGGTATTTTTTCGTTAAGCTTCTTTTAGCAATATTTTCTTCATTTGAACTTCGATTTGGGTGATTCAAGAGGCGTTAGAATCATTTTTCCAAGCTCTACGGTATGGTCTATTCAAATTAATAAAATTGTCAATAAAAAAATCAAATTTGTTATCATCAAAACATAAATTAATTGAATAATTAAAATAAATTAATTTGAGATTAAGGGCCAAAAAGCCAACAATCTCCCCCTTTTTGATGATGACAAATCATTGAAGAAAAATAACTTGAAACACACATGGTCAACAAGTAATTCTATTATCAACATGTTTCATCCAAAGAATTTGTGCACAACAACTAGCAACCGCAATATATTCCGCTTCGGTAGTGGATAAGGCAACCGAATTTTGCTTTTTACTAAACCAAGATACTAAGGAACTACCAAGAAATTGACAAGTCCCACTAGTACTTTTACGGTCGAGTAAACTACTGGCAAAGTCCGCATCGGAATATCCTACCAAATTAAACTCAACATTTCTAGGATACCATAATCCAACATCAATAGTTCCAAGCAAATATTTAAGTATCCTTTTAACAGCATGGAAATGTGATTCTTTAGGACAAGATTGAAATCTAGCACAAAGACATACACTAAACATGATATCGGGTCTACTAGCGGTCAAATAAAGCAAAGATCCAATCATACCTCGATAAGTCTTTATATCCACACACTTACCTTTTTCATCTTTGTCAAGCTTAGTGGTAGTGCTCATAGGAGTTTTTGCAACTTTACCTTCATTTAATTTGAATTTCTTGAGCAAATCCCTTGTGTATTTTTTCTTGACTTATGAAGATGTCATCCTTGAGTTGTTTGATTTGAAGACCAAGGAAGAAACTAAGTTCTCCCATCATACTCATCTCAAACTCATTATGCATACACTTGGAAAATTCTTCACACAAAGATGAATTAGTAGAACCAAATATAATATCATCCACATAAATTTGTACTATAAGCATGTCATTATTTTTAACTTTAATAAATAGAGTATTATCAATTTTTCCCATCTTAAAGTCATTCTCAAGTAAAAACTTGCTAAGTCTATCATACCAAGCTCTTGGAGCTTGTTTTAAGCCATAAAGAGCCTTTTTCAACTTATAAACATGATTAGGTAAATCAAAACTTTCAAAGCCCGGAGGTTGTTCTACGTAAACTTCCTCCACAATATAACCGTTTAAAAAAGCACTTTTTACATCCATTTGATACAAAATGAAATTTTTATAAGAAGCAAAAGCAAGCAACATTCTAATAGCTTCTAATCTAGCAACCGGTGCAAAAGTTTCTTCATAATCTATACCTTCTTCTTGACAATAACCTTGAGCTACAAGTCTAGCTTTATTTCTAATGATATTTCCATTTTCATCCATCTTATTTCTAAAAACCCATTTAGTTCCGATTATAGATGCATTAGAAGGCCTAGGGACTAATTTCCAAACTTTGTTTCTTTCAAATTGATTTAATTCTTCTTGCATAGCTAAAATCCAAAACTCATCACATTCGGCATCTTTAAAACTTCTAGGTTCAATTTGAGACACAAAAGCAAGATTACTAAATAAATTAAGAGAAGAACGAGTTTTGACACCTTGTTCGGGATTGCCAAGAATTAGATCCTTGGGATGGGATAGAGCATATCTCCACTCTTTAGGCAAGGATGAAGAACCCTCTTCTTTCTTCTCTATGATGTTCACATCTTGCATACTTGGAACAATTTCTTTGCCTTTGTCATTAACAAGTAAATCTCCAAAATCTTTTTCTAAATCATCACTACAAATAGACTCATTAGAAACATTATTCCAAGATTCATCAAATACAACATGAATAGATTCCTCAATAACTAAAGTTTTCTTATTGAAAACTCTATAAGCTTTACTAGTAGAGGAATATCCTAGAAAAATACCAACATCCGTCTTAGAATCAAATTTTCCAAGTTTTTCTTTGTTATTCAAAATAAAACATTTACAACCGAAAACTTTGAAATACCCAATATTTGGAATTTTTCCATGCCAAAGTTCATAAGGAGTTTTATCTAAAGATGGTCTAACTAAAACTCTATTTGAAACATAGCAAGCGGTGTTAACGGATTCCGCCCAAAAATATTTAGGTAAACCATACTCATTCAACATTGATCTAGCAAATTCTTGCAAAGTACGATTTTTCCTTTCAACTACACCATTTTGTTGAGGAGTTCTTGGAGAGGAAAAATTATGGGAAAAACCATTTTCTTCACAAAAAGCTTTAAAAGCATCATTATCAAATTCTCCTCCGTGATCACTCCTAATTTTGGAAATAAAAAATCCTTTTTCATTTTGTACTCTTTTTGCAAAACTAATAAAACTTTTCAAAGCATCATCCTTATGTTTTATCATCAAAACCCAAGTAAATCTAGAAAAGTCATCAACTATCACAAAAGCATAATAATTTCCTCCATAGCTAGCAATTCTAGAAGGGCCAAATAAGTCCATGTGTAATAGTTGTAAGGGTCTAGTAGTAGAGATCACATTTTTAGATTTGAAAGAGGACTTAGTTTGCTTACCCATTTGACAAGCATCACAAACTTTGTCTTTTTCAAATTTAAAACTAGGAAGACCTCTAACCAAACAATTTTTAGAAATATTTGAAATTAAGTGCATGCTAGCATGTCCTAGTCTTCTATGCCATAACCAAGAATCATTATGCAAAACCGAAAGACATTTATCAATAATAGGATAATCATTCAAATCAAGAGTGTACACATTTTCATCCCTATTTCCAACAAACAAAACTTTTCTATCACTAACATTTTCAATTATGCAATTTCTTTTATCAAATATTACTCTAAATCCTTTATCACACAATTGACTAATACTAAGCAAATCATGCTTTAAACCATCAACCAAATGAACATTTTCAATCAAAGTAGATGAATCATTTCCTATATTACCCTTACCAATTATTTTACCTTTCTTGTTGTCACCAAAGGTTACCATGCCTCCATTCTTTTTGGAGAAAGAGATAAGCTTGGATCGGTCTCCCGTCATGTGTCTTGAGCAACCACTATCCAAGTACCATTTGTTTTTCTTGGAGGCTTTCAAACAAACCTTATCATCATGTTCATCATCTTTGTCACTATGAGCCATGAGACCAAGATTTGCCATTTCTTCAACTTCACTTTCACTTTCACTACTATCATCCAATGTAGCCTTCATTGCCTTCTTCTTGGATTTCTTAGATGATTTGAGGAGAGGACAATCCGTTCTTATATGACCCGATCTTTTGCATTCATAACAAATCACCTCATCCTTTTTGCTTTTCTCACCTTTTGACTCTTTTTGGGTTGATAGGTGTTTCTTGAAATATTTCTTTCTTTTTATGAAATTTTTGTACTTACGTGAGAAATAAGCAATGTCATCTTCATCAAGGCCATCCTCATCTTCGGGATCAACTTCCAAGGAGATAGTCTTTAATGCAATGCTCTTCTTCTTTTTGGACTCATCCTCCAAGTGCTCCTTCATGATGATCTCATGAGTCATGAGTGAGCCAATAAGCTCCTCTAGTGGAAGTTTGGTGAGATCCTTTGCTTCTTGAATCGCCGTTACCTTAGCTTCCCAAGTCTTAGGTAAAGACCTTAGAATTTTTCTAACATTTTCGGAAGTTGTATAAACTTTACCAAGACCCTTCAAAGCATTTATGATGTTAGTAAATCTAGTAAACATATCGGTAATAGTCTCATTAGCATCCATCTTAAACAATTCATAATTATGAACAAACATGCTAATTTTAGACTCTTTAACTTGATTTGTTCCTTCATGAGTAATTTCAAGAGTATTCCAAATTTCTTGAGCGGAAGAACACATGGATATTCTATTAAATTCATCTTTACTCAAGGCACAATACAAACAGTTAATAGCCTTAGCATTAAATGAACACTTTTTCATTTCATTTTCATCATACTCTTCTTCTAATTTAGGTGTATCAACATTATCAACATTTTTCATGGGTACATAAGGACCTTTAGCAACAATTAACCACAAATTATAGTCAATAGATTGCAAATAAATTTTCATTCTAGCTTTCCAATATGCATAATTTGAACCATCAAAATAAGGAGGTCTAGAAGTAGATTGACCTTCAACAATACCATTTGCCAATAGGTTTGCCATAATGCTCTAACAATAAAGTTTATCAAGAAATTAAAATTTCAAGATGAGCAACCTCGCTCTGATACCAATTGTTGGATCGGTATGGCAACCCTAGAGGGGGGTGAATAGGGTTTAAATAAACTTTTTGACAAATAAAAAGTAAAATCAACTAATTAGATATTTTCTAAAATTTAAATAAAGAACTTTGTAAACTTTGTTAAATAACAAGATTGATAAAAATGTATGAATGGAAGTATGCAATCAAACTCAACCAATAAGAATATGTAACTAAAATTAAATTAAAAAATAATTAGAAAAGAGTTAGAGAAGAAGACACCGTAATTTTATAGTGGTTCGGTTAAACTCAACCTACATCCACTTTCCCAAGCACCCTTGGGATTTTGATTGAAAATCTTCTTTGGACTCTTTCCACGGATTTGAGCCGAACCGATTCTTGCTCCTTTTTCGGGTTCAAGAGCAAACCCGATCCTTTCCACGGGTTAGGATCCAACCGTTACAATATGTTGAAATTTTTAAATCACACAAAAGAAAACTCTCTAAAAGAGTGAGTATACAATTTGAAGCTCACAAATTTAATCCTCACAATACAATAAGAAGCTCTCAAGAATAAGATGAAAAGAATAAAAATTGGAAGCTTTAGAGAGAATAACAATGTTGGCTTTTTGCTTGAGGATTATTGTAAAGATGTTGTCATTTTGTGTAAATGTGAAGTATTTAAAAAGAGAGGAAAGATAAATTCAAAATCATTTGGGTCATTAGATATAAGTAAAAGAAAAATGAATGGTTGAGATTTAAACTTAATTAGCCGTTAGACACAATACAAATAATAATATAATAATATGTCTTTTCAAAATACTTTGTTTAAAAAGAAATCAATAAAGCAACTTCACCATCTTTTAAAAAAACTAGTCGTTAGCCACAAGAAAAAATAATAATATTAAAATCATTTTCCTTTTAAATTCATTTTCTTTATAAAAGCCAATAAAACATAACAAAAAGCCACACTTGTTACTTCTTCATTGCTCCAAGTGGCTTTCTCTAATTGGTTCAAATTGAATGCTTGGTCGCCACGTCACCATCTCGGGTATTTTTTCGTTAAGCTTCTTTTAGCAATATTTTCTTCATTTGAACTTCGATTTGGGTGATTCAAGAGGCGTTAGAATCATTTTTCCAAGCTCTACGGTATGGTCTATTCAAATTAATAAAATTGTCAATAAAAAAATCAAATTTGTTATCATCAAAACATAAATTAATTGAATAATTAAAATAAATTAATTTGAGATTAAGGGCCAAAAAGCCAACAATCTCCCCCTTTTTGATGATGACAAATCATTGAAGAAAAATAACTTGAAACACACATGGTCAACAAGTAATTCTATTATCAACATGTTTCATCCAAAGAATTTGTGCACAACAACTAGCAACCGCAATATATTCCGCTTCGGTAGTGGATAAGGCAACCGAATTTTGCTTTTTACTAAACCAAGATACTAAGGAACTACCAAGAAATTGACAAGTCCCACTAGTACTTTTACGGTCGAGTAAACTACTGGCAAAGTCCGCATCGGAATATCCTACCAAATTAAACTCAACATTTCTAGGATACCATAATCCAACATCAATAGTTCCAAGCAAATATTTAAGTATCCTTTTAACAGCATGGAAATGTGATTCTTTAGGACAAGATTGAAATCTAGCACAAAGACATACACTAAACATGATATCGGGTCTACTAGCGGTCAAATAAAGCAAAGATCCAATCATACCTCGATAAGTCTTTATATCCACACACTTACCTTTTTCATCTTTGTCAAGCTTAGTGGTAGTGCTCATAGGAGTTTTTGCAACTTTACCTTCATTTAATTTGAATTTCTTGAGCAAATCCCTTGTGTATTTTTCTTGACTTATGAAGATGTCATCCTTGAGTTGTTTGATTTGAAGACCAAGGAAGAAACTAAGTTCTCCCATCATACTCATCTCAAACTCATTATGCATACACTTGGAAAATTCTTCACACAAAGATGAATTAGTAGAACCAAATATAATATCATCCACATAAATTTGTACTATAAGCATGTCATTATTTTTAACTTTAATAAATAGAGTATTATCAATTTTTCCCATCTTAAAGTCATTCTCAAGTAAAAACTTGCTAAGTCTATCATACCAAGCTCTTGGAGCTTGTTTTAAGCCATAAAGAGCCTTTTTCAACTTATAAACATGATTAGGTAAATCAAAACTTTCAAAGCCCGGAGGTTGTTCTACGTAAACTTCCTCCACAATATAACCGTTTAAAAAAGCACTTTTTACATCCATTTGATACAAAATGAAATTTTTATAAGAAGCAAAAGCAAGCAACATTCTAATAGCTTCTAATCTAGCAACCGGTGCAAAAGTTTCTTCATAATCTATACCTTCTTCTTGACAATAACCTTGAGCTACAAGTCTAGCTTTATTTCTAATGATATTTCCATTTTCATCCATCTTATTTCTAAAAAACCCATTTAGTTCCGATTATAGATGCATTAGAAGGCCTAGGGACTAATTTCCAAACTTCGTTTCTTTCAAATTGATTTAATTCTTCTTGCATAGCTAAAATCCAAAACTCATCACATTCGGCATCTTTAAAACTTCTAGGTTCAATTTGAGACACAAAAGCAAGATTACTAAATAAATTAAGAGAAGAACGAGTTTTGACACCTTGTTCGGGATTGCCAAGAATTAGATCCTTGGGATGGGATAGAGCATATCTCCACTCTTTAGGCAAGGATGAAGAACCCTCTTCTTTCTTCTCTATGATGTTCACATCTTGCATACTTGGAACAATTTCTTTGCCTTTGTCATTAACAAGTAAATCTCCAAAATCTTTTTCTAAATCATCACTACAAATAGACTCATTAGAAACATTATTCCAAGATTCATCAAATACAACATGAATAGATTCCTCAATAACTAAAGTTTTCTTATTGAAAACTCTATAAGCTTTACTAGTAGAGGAATATCCTAGAAAAATACCAACATCCGTCTTAGAATCAAATTTTCCAAGTTTTTCTTTGTTATTCAAAATAAAACATTTACAACCGAAAACTTTGAAATACCCAATATTTGGAATTTTTCCATGCCAAAGTTCATAAGGAGTTTTATCTAAAGATGGTCTAACTAAAACTCTATTTGAAACATAGCAAGCGGTGTTAACGGATTCCGCCCAAAAATATTTAGGTAAACCATACTCATTCAACATTGATCTAGCAAATTCTTGCAAAGTACGATTTTTCCTTTCAACTACACCATTTTGTTGAGGAGTTCTTGGAGAGGAAAAATTATGGGAAAAACCATTTTCTTCACAAAAAGCTTTAAAAGCATCATTATCAAATTCTCCTCCGTGATCACTCCTAATTTTGGAAATAAAAAATCCTTTTTCATTTTGTACTCTTTTTGCAAAACTAATAAAACTTTTCAAAGCATCATCCTTATGTTTTATCATCAAAACCCAAGTAAATCTAGAAAAGTCATCAACTATCACAAAAGCATAATAATTTCCTCCATAGCTAGCAATTCTAGAAGGGCCAAATAAGTCCATGTGTAATAGTTGTAAGGGTCTAGTAGTAGAGATCACATTTTTAGATTTGAAAGAGGACTTAGTTTGCTTACCCATTTGACAAGCATCACAAACTTTGTCTTTTTCAAATTTAAAACTAGGAAGACCTCTAACCAAACAATTTTTAGAAATATTTGAAATTAAGTGCATGCTAGCATGTCCTAGTCTTCTATGCCATAACCAAGAATCATTATGCAAAACCGAAAGACATTTATCAATAATAGGATAATCATTCAAATCAAGAGTGTACACATTTTCATCCCTATTTCCAACAAACAAAACTTTTCTATCACTAACATTTTCAATTATGCAATTTCTTTTATCAAATATTACTCTAAATCCTTTATCACACAATTGACTAATACTAAGCAAATCATGCTTTAAACCATCAACCAAATGAACATTTTCAATCAAAGTAGATGAATCATTTCCTATATTACCCTTACCAATTATTTTACCTTTCTTGTTGTCACCAAAGGTTACCATGCCTCCATTCTTTTTGGAGAAAGAGATAAGCTTGGATCGGTCTCCCGTCATGTGTCTTGAGCAACCACTATCCAAGTACCATTTGTTTTTCTTGGAGGCTTTCAAACAAACCTTATCATCATGTTCATCATCTTTGTCACTATGAGCCATGAGACCAAGATTTGCCATTTCTTCAACTTCACTTTCACTTTCACTACTATCATCCAATGTAGCCTTCATTGCCTTCTTCTTGGATTTCTTAGATGATTTGAGGAGAGGACAATCTGTTCTTATATGACCCGATCTTTTGCATTCATAACAAATCACCTCATCCTTTTTGCTTTTCTCACCTTTTGACTCTTTTTGGGTTGATAGGTGTTTCTTGAAATATTTCTTTCTTTTTATGAAATTTTTGTACTTACGTGAGAAATAAGCAATGTCATCTTCATCAAGGCCATCCTCATCTTCGGGATCAACTTCCAAGGAGATAGTCTTTAATGCAATGCTCTTCTTCTTTTTGGACTCATCCTCCAAGTGCTCCTTCATGATGATCTCATGAGTCATGAGTGAGCCAATAAGCTCCTCTAGTGGAAGTTTGGTGAGATCCTTTGCTTCTTGAATCGCCGTTACCTTAGCTTCCCAAGTCTTAGGTAAAGACCTTAGAATTTTTCTAACATTTTCGGAAGTTGTATAAACTTTACCAAGACCCTTCAAAGCATTTATGATGTTAGTAAATCTAGTAAACATATCGGTAATAGTCTCATTAGCATCCATCTTAAACAATTCATAATTATGAACAAACATGCTAATTTTAGACTCTTTAACTTGATTTGTTCCTTCATGAGTAATTTCAAGAGTATTCCAAATTTCTTGAGCGGAAGAACACATGGATATTCTATTAAATTCATCTTTACTCAAGGCACAATACAAACAGTTAATAGCCTTAGCATTAAATGAACACTTTTTCATTTCATTTTCATCATACTCTTCTTCTAATTTAGGTGTATCAACATTATCAACATTTTTCATGGGTACATAAGGACCTTTAGCAACAATTAACCACAAATTATAGTCAATAGATTGCAAATAAATTTTCATTCTAGCTTTCCAATATGCATAATTTGAACCATCAAAATAAGGAGGTCTAGAAGTAGATTGACCTTCAACAATACCATTTGCCAATAGGTTTGCCATAATGCTCTAACAATAAAGTTTATCAAGAAATTAAAATTTCAAGATGAGCAACCTCGCTCTGATACCAATTGTTGGATCGGTATGGCAACCCTAGAGGGGGGTGAATAGGGTTTAAATAAACTTTTTGACAAATAAAAAGTAAAATCAACTAATTAGATATTTTCTAAAATTTAAATAAAGAACTTTGTAAACTTTGTTAAATAACAAGATTGATAAAAATGTATGAATGGAAGTATGCAATCAAACTCAACCAATAAGAATATGTAACTAAAATTAAATTAAAAAATAATTAGAAAAGAGTTAGAGAAGAAGACACCGTAATTTTATAGTGGTTCGGTTAAACTCAACCTACATCCACTTTCCCAAGCACCCCTTGGGATTTTGATTGAAAATCTTCTTTGGACTCTTTCCACGGATTTGAGCCGAACCGATTCTTGCTCCTTTTTCGGGTTCAAGAGCAAACCCGATCCTTTCCACGGGTTAGGATCCAACCGTTACAATATGTTGAAATTTTTAAATCACACAAAAGAAAACTCTCTAAAAGAGTGAGTATACAATTTGAAGCTCACAAATTTAATCCTCACAATACAATAAGAAGCTCTCAAGAATAAGATGAAAAGAATAAAAATTGGAAGCTTTAGAGAGAATAACAATGTTGGCTTTTTGCTTGAGGATTATTGTAAAGATGTTGTCATTTTGTGTAAATGTGAAGTATTTAAAAAGAGAGGAAAGATAAATTCAAAATCATTTGGGTCATTAGATATAAGTAAAAGAAAAATGAATGGTTGAGATTTAAACTTAATTAGCCGTTAGACACAATACAAATAATAATATAATAATATGTCTTTTCAAAATACTTTGTTTAAAAAGAAATCAATAAAGCAACTTCACCATCTTTTAAAAAAACTAGTCGTTAGCCACAAGAAAAAATAATAATATTAAAATCATTTTCCTTTTAAATTCATTTTCTTTATAAAAGCCAATAAAACATAACAAAAAGCCACACTTGTTACTTCTTCATTGCTCCAAGTGGCTTTCTCTAATTGGTTCAAATTGAATGCTTGGTCGCCACGTCACCATCTCGGGTATTTTTTCGTTAAGCTTCTTTTAGCAATATTTTCTTCATTTGAACTTCGATTTGGGTGATTCAAGAGGCGTTAGAATCATTTTTCCAAGCTCTACGGTATGGTCTATTCAAATTAATAAAATTGTCAATAAAAAAATCAAATTTGTTATCATCAAAACATAAATTAATTGAATAATTAAAATAAATTAATTTGAGATTAAGGGCCAAAAAGCCAACAAAATTAAGTAGTATTTGCAGAGCCCACCATGTATTGATAATAAGTCATGGTATTTTGACATCAAGCAATACATAAAATGTAGAGAATATCCAAATGGAGCTTTAGAGAATGACAAGCACACAATAAGAAGGTTGGTCATGAACTTTTTCTTAAGTGGTAAAGTTCTTTATAAAAGAAACCGTGCTATGGTGCTCCCTCGATGTATTGATATGGAAGAAGCAAAACAAATTATGACAGAAATTCATGAAGGAATATGTGGAACACATGCTAATGAACATATGATGACTAGACAAATATTTAGATCTGGTTATTATTGGACAACGATGAAATCAAATTGCATAAAATATGCAAATAAATGTAAAAAATATCAATTTTATATGGATAAGATCTATGCAACAGCATCTTCATTGTATGTCTTGTCAGCACCCTGGCCGTTTTCTTTGTGGGGAATGGATGTTATTGGACCCATTGATCCTAAAGCCTCAAATGATCACCATTTTATTCTTATGGCTATTGATTACTTCACTAAATGATTAGAGGCAGCATCGTACTACAATGTTACAAGAGGAGGTGGTGCTCAAGTTTATCAAGAAATAATTGATATGTCGTTATGATCTCCCAGAGGTTATTATTACAGATAATACCAAGAACCTTAATAACAAAATGATGGACGAACTTTGTGAGAAATTCAAGATCAATCATAAAAATTTGACTCCATATCACCCCAAGATGAATGTGGCAGTTGAGACAGCCAACAAAAATATCAAAAGAATCATTGAGAAGATGACAACAATATACAAAGATTGGCATAAAATTTTACCGTTTGCACTGCATGGATATCGCACATCAGTTCGTACTTCAACAGGGGCAACACCATTTTCTTTGGTTTATGGTATGGAATCTGTCCTACCTTTAGAAGTTAAAATACCTTCATTTGACATCGACATGCTGATTTAATTATTTATCTTTTTAATTATTTAAGCACTCATTTTACATTATGTGTTAATTGCTTGTATCCATGGCTTGGTCTGATTAATTATTTTGCATCTTTCTGCATTAATTAATTATTTTGCATATTTATGCATTAGTCAATTATTCCATATTCTGCATTAATTAATTATTTCGCATTCTGCATTAATTAATTATTTTCGCATTTTGCATTAATTAATTATTTCGCATTTTGCATTAATTAATTATTTTGTATCATTTTAAATTAATTAATTATATTGCATCCATTTTGCATATTGTTTATATTATCCATGTATTTATTTTATCTCACCATATTATCCTTCAAGTATTTTTCAAATTTCATAATGATTTATCATTGTTATTATTCATTTTTCAATTTAAATATAAAAATGTTAATCGGGAGAAAAAATATTGTTTTTTATGGATTTTATAATTTAAATTCCATGAATACATAAAATTTTTCCGTTTGAAATTTAATTAATAGATTGTTTTTAAATAAACACATTTCATATTTTAAATGAGACTGAGTAGTGTTTTTCATGAATTTATTAATTCTTAGATACATGAAATTTCTCATTAAACACCTATGATAGAGATTAAAATATCAAATTTTGATATCTTAATATTCTTAAGGTGAATAAAAAAAATCTTTTAAAATAAAAATAAACTCCATTATTTTCATTATTCTTTATTCCATATATTTCAAAAACACATATATAGACATATATTACAATATGTTTTCTGACACTTGTCTATTATAAATTTTCATTATGTATACAACATTGTTTACCCGTAAGGTATCATTGTTTTGTTGACATGAATTATTAAATATATACCACATATTATTTATAATTATACTAAGTTTTTAATATTCTTGCAAAATAGAATAGGTTATATATTTCATTTATTACATATATACCACATCTAACTTTCTATTATAATTGTTGCTTAATTTTCCAATATGATGTTATATTATATATACACTACATCTTATTATATTATATATACACTACATCTTATTCACAATTATATTATTTAATAACTTATATTTGTTATATTATTTGCATATTCTGTAATTTTTCTTAATGCGTATATATTGCAATATATACGTAGATTATGTATTCATTTCTTATATTTTTTATATTTCTTACATAATAATTCATTTATGTTTTGTGATTTTTTATATATATACCACGGCATATATTCAATAATACATACACATTTTTTTTAAGTTGTGTGTTTTTTTCTTACTATATTTAACATGAATTATATTTCTTACATATATGTTACTGAATAATTCATTTTTTTTCTTCATACAATTTTCTAGATCTTCAATTTTTTCATCAAAGTCCTTACATTACAATCATATTCAACTTTCCTCAACATTACATATTGTAACACCCCAAACTCTTAGACATTTCTCTTAACTTAATTTTCAAATTTTATTAAGTTTTTTTTTAAAAAAAATTGGGTGTTATTTTTATTTAAGATTGGTAAGAAAAAGATTTAATTAATGAAAAAGAAAAGAATTGAAGGAGGAAAAAAAAAAAGAAATGGAAAAGTATAATAATATATTATTAGTATTATTAGTATTAGTATTATTTAAAAAAAAAAAAAAAAAAGGGAAAGAAAGTGAAATCGCGTGCGTTTCCCCTCCCTCAACTCTTCTTCTTCTCTTCTTCTCTACGTGCCCTAGTCGCCGCCCACCGTCTCCTCATCGATGTCGTTCGAGTTCGTGCGCCACTTGTTGTCGTTGCCCATTAATCAAGCCGAGGTGTTCACCGTGGGTCTGCGTCGTTTAACCATTTGTGAAGCCATCATCGTGCACGTCTTTCTACATCCAACGACTACTCAAACAAAACTCGTCCCGAGCCGTCGTCGTTCCGTCGGAGCTGAAGCCGGAGTGTCGTCCATCCGTGCCTGTGTCCATTTGTGAAGCTCCGTTGTAGCCGCCATCGCCAGTCGTTTGCGAAGCAGTGGGCCGCGAAATCATCGGTCACGCGACTCTCCGTTCGATCTCGCTTGCCCCCATCTGTAGAGTCCGTCTCTCCGTCGCAAGCGTTTTGTCTCTATCTCCATTGAAGCTGAAACTGACCGAGCCACATCATCCACCATTCGCAAGGCCGCCGACCGTTCACGCTATCTCACCGTCGCGAACCACTTTGTTCGTGAAGTTGTCAGTCGTTCGCGAAGTGGTGCGTCGTGAAGCTGTGTCTGCCTCCGTTCGCAAATCTGAAGTCGCGCGCGTTCGTGTCTTCCAAATCGCTCGTGTAACGCAGCTTCACTTCTCCAACCGGGATGGGTCACATCCAAATCTTTCTCTAGCGTGGGTCGATTTCACCTGTGCTAAGTTGCAATTTCTGCCAGACCACAAGAACTATTGGGTTTTAGTGTAAGTTCGTAATTGTGGATTTGATGTATTCCGCATGATTGATTCGTTGAGATGAAATGTTAAATTTAAACGTTTGGTTAATATTGTTCTTTGAAGGTGTTAATTGAGGCGGAGTTAGACCTCATGAAATCGCTACAAGTTTGTTGGGTAATTGACAAAAATAGGCCAAAAATGGGGTAGATAAAGAATTTTAGGATTGATTTGTAAAAAAGTTGACATTTAGGACAAATTGGAGGTAAAATGACGAAAATACCCTCATTTCATGTTCAACATTTCTATTTAAGAACCTGCGAGATGTCTACCAGATGTTTGCGAGATAAAATAATAAAAATAATAAATTGTTTTAATTGTTTTATTTTTTTAAAAAATCCTAATATGAATTGTGTTATATGTATATATATTTGCATCTTAAATGTATCAAGTTGATTTATGGTTGATTTAAGGTTATTTTAGAGATGTTTCAAAGGATGTTAGCAATTTATTATTATTATTATTTTATCTCGCAAACATCTGGTAGACATCTCGTAGACATCTTGCAAACATCTCGCAGACATCTCGCATGTTCTTAAATTGAAATGTTTAATCTGAAATAAGGGTATTTTCGTCATTTCACCTTCAATTTGTCCTAAATGTCAACTTTTTTACAATCAATCCTAAAAGTCTTTATCTACTCCATTTTTAGCCTATTTTTGTCAATTCCCCAAGTTTGTTTGGAGTTAAATTCTCTATTTAAATTAGGATTGGTGCGTTGGATTTTGTTGATCAAGAAACTTAGAAAATCTTAAGGTAAGAGACTTTCTATTGGAGTCAATAACAAAACAAAATTAAGATGTATTACTGTATGGACATATAATATTATATCTTAACTGAGTAGGGATGATGGTTATGATGTTGGTTTGGATGTTATATCTGAACTGAGTAGGGATGATGGTTATGATGTTGGTTTGGATGTGGACTTAATGTTTAATGTTTATTGTGTTTGACTGGGAGAAATTTATATATATGTGCATGGATTGATGTGGACTTGTGGTTGAGTGTATGTTGTGACTGTCTGGTTATGTATATGTACAAACATAAGGATATGGAAACGACTGAATCTCGTAGATGTTGCTTATATAAAGTGTGGATTTTAACTAGTAGGTTGATTGTTGTTTAGACTGAATGTATGATCTACTGTTATGGTTGTGTGCTTGTGAACGGAGGAGACGTCATGGTTATGCCCTTGTAGACTGAGGAGGAGGTTATGATTATTTAGTTTGTTAACTGATGTACTGATATGTTTTTGACTGACCTTGGGCTAAATTAGAGTAAGACAGACTGTTTGGGGTTAAATGAGGAGTTTATGTGATGAGAATGTTTAACTGAACTGTGAACGACTGTTAAGATGTTTAGAATGGAATGAGGGGAAAATTATTAGTTTTCCTATTGGGTAGTTACCTTGTCGGTGTCCTATGAGATCACCACCCTTTTGTGCATCCTTCGGGAGCACTCGACTGATTTGTGCATCCTTCGGGAGCACTAGACTGATATGTGTTTCTGCAGAATACTAGACTGATATGTACGTCCCTCGGGGTGTTAGACTGATTATGTGTATCCGGGTATACTCAATAAGAAGTAACTCCATTTTTCTCATAACGAGTAGTAGGTCTCTTACTGAGTATATTTATACTCACCCTTTTATGTTTAACTTTTTCAGGCAAAGGTAACAAGGATGGCAAACCGACGAGGGGCAGGAAGGAAGTGTGATTGCCATAGGGAGTATGTTATTTTTTATTCCGCTTTATGTTTTTTATGTTTAAAACATTGTGATGGAATTGAGCTTGCAAATGTTCTATATTTCATTTTGTATCAATCAAGGTCTTTTGTAAAAAATTAACGAGTTTGGTCGTTACACATATACTAGAAAACAACTAATGTTTTAATTACATATATTACATATAATCATCATAATTATTTCTCATTCATGTTCTTGTAAACATAAACAACTTTAATACATAATCAATATAATTTCAAACATAACGTATTGTTTACTACGTAAGATATGAATATAAATACATAAAGAAATTGATATAAAAACTTTTCACTAATACAATATACATCGAATTTATATATATTATTTAGTATATATACCTCATATTATATACAATAATATCTTATACATAATTCCTATAGAATTTGTGTTTAAATTTTTTGTTTATATAGTAAATATTACTAAAACAGTAGTAAGTGACATGATCATACATACATATTTTTTCTTTATAAATGTATTTGATTATATTATACTTTAATATATCTGCAATCTATAATAGTTATGTTCTATGTTTTAATATATGTATACCCCATTTTATATACAACAATACTATCTACTGACATATAGTTCTATTATTTTTTGATAGGATGGCCAAAATGTTGTTCTTCTTCAATGTTGAATTCTTAATAAACTCTAGAATGTATCACATTCAAAACTAGATTTTCGTTTGTTATATGTTTTGAATATATATAATATTAAGCACGAAATTTCTAGTTAGATTCTGTTGGATAAGTTTTGTATTTGTCGGTCATCGAAAATTTTATTCTTCACCGCTGAAATCTTAATAAATCCTAAAATGTATCACATTCAAAACTACATTTTCATTTGATTGCCTATTTAATTGAATATCTAAAATATACCTAATATATCTAATGTTTCCTATGTGTTAATATATACAATACTAATCTCGAAATTTTAACTAGATTATGTTCGAGAAGTTTTGTATTTGTCGACCATCGAATGTCTTATTCTTCACCTTCGAACTCTCTAAAATTTCGAAGTAAAAACTGTAATCCACGTTAGAAGGAAAAACTGTAATCCACGTTAGAAGGAGTAAACATGAAAGGTTTTTCAGTTCTTTTCAAAACCATATCCCATGATTTTTTTCATTCAGATATTTGTTATAAATCAATTAAATAATAGAAATTGGTATTAAACTAATTTGGGCCCACTTCTTTCCAAAATCGTATCCGAGGATTTTTTTCAATTAAATATTTGTTACAAATCAATTAAATAATAGAAATTGATATTAAATTAATTTGGGTCCACTTCTTAAAACTATATCCCATGATTTTTTCCATTTATATATTTGTTATAAATCAATTAAATAATAGAAATAAGTATTAAAGTAATTTGAGCCTTACATTTATGTAATATACTAACCCACTTAGGACTTTTGTGAAATTTATTAGTAATTTGGATCCTTCATGTAATATCATATAGCAATTTAGGCTATATGAGTTAAAGACCCTTTTTTTAACGATAGTCATCAACTTGGTATAATTAGGTTGCATCATTTTTTTGTCTAAGCCTAACTAGCACTACTCAATACATGACACTATTTTGTAAGCTGATTCAAACTCACATCCAAACTAGTATAAACCAACTCCAATCCTAGCTTGAACTTTCCCAAGCCAAACAGAATGGAGAATCCAACTTGTAAAACACTAATAAACTTAGTATAAACCAAACTTAGTATTACTTTTTTAAACTGTGAATTATTATGGAAATTCTTGGAATATGATGGTCAGTCATATTACACCATGAACTTTGATGTTTTACAAAATACTTTTAAGGCTTCATTTTGAAAAGCATCACAAGACTCATCTCATCTAGGATGAGTCTAATAAGTACCTATAGAAGTCTTAAAAGTACCCCAGTAGAAGCCTTTTTAAACTTTAAATGAAAATTGCAACATAAAATGATTATAGCAATAACCTAGAGAAGCATTATAGTGTTCAAATTCCAACATTTGTTTCGAGTCAGCGACACGTTTCACTTCTTGATTTTCTTCAAAACATTCAGAATAGTTTTGAAACATTTGGGACTTATAAAAGGTTAAAAGTACATTAATTAATTTGTATAAAAAATATTATTATGTAGCATGGGAATGTGCAACTCGGAACCACTAAATATTCTCATAGATTTTGTCGATAGAAAAAGAAAAATCATCTATTGAAAACTAATCTTCATTGAGAAAAGAAATGACAAGTTATTGAGATTAAACAGTTAAAACATATAAAACCACCGAAGATTGAAGATCACGACCCACCTTGAAGTGAGTATGGAAGAACCTTTTATCCTTCATTTGACAAAACACAATTAAGTTAATGATCCAATGTATACTATCTAAAGCTCCTCAACACTGCCATAAATTAAATTTCAAGAGAAATCCACCGTTTCCTTTAGGGATTTTATTTACCCATATAATAGAAAATCAACAATTAGAAAAGAGAAAATGGGAAGAATTCAAACTCACAAAACAATTCCATGGAGTCGCAGGAACGAATTAGAGACCATATAATAGAAAATCAACAATTAGAAAAGAGAAATTGGGAAGAACTCAAATTCACAAAACAATCCCATGGAGTTGCTCAACGAATTAGAGAGAAGAACTTCATAGAGAGAGGAAAAGAGATAAGGAAGAGAAGCTTACCGGCGAAGGGGTGATAACCACAGTTTGAAGTTTGAAGTGATTGTGGAAGGTTGGAGAAGAGCCCGAATTGAAAAGGCTGAGGAGGTTGTGGTGACGGGGCAGAAGATGGCCGGATTGGGGAGAAGACGCGCACATGAGGAATTGGGAAAATTAAGGGTTTAAATTTGGGGAAATTGTATTTTTGTAACGACTTTGGTTGATACAAATTGAAACATAAGTCAATTTAAAAACAAAACATGTCAGACCTGATTTTCAAATATTCAAGAAAACTTAACAATAACACTATTTACAAATAAAAGTTTGTAAACTAAGTTTTAGTACATCTTAAACCTTAAAAGAAATCATAAGCGGAAGCAAAATAACACATTTCCTATGGCAATCACGCTTCCTTCCTGCCCCTCGCCGGTTTGCCACCTTTATTTCCTTTGCCTGAAAATTAAACATAAGAAAGGTGAGTATAACAATACTCAGTAAGAGACCCTCTACTGGTCTCGTCAGGGGAAAATAAATTGTTAAAGTTCTATTGGGACACCCTGTACAGTCGCAGTCTTGTGATCCCGTAGGATACACATTTCAGTCTAACGCCCCGAGGGACGTACATATCAGTCTGACGCCCCGAGGGACGTACATATCAGTCAAGTGTTCTGCAGAAACACATATCAGTCAAATGCTCCCGAAGGTGCAAAATAAATTGGTGATCCCGTGGGACACCTACAAGGTAAACATCCCAATACAACCTAACAATTTATCCCCTCATTCCATTCAACCCATCTTTCAGTTACTTCAAATCACAAAGTCCTTTCTTTCAACATCCTAACAGTCAACTTATTTTACTACAATCATATGTCTGTCAATAAAATGCTAATACATCAGTCAATCCACTATATAGTCAAGTCAATACACCCCTCAGTTTACCAGCACAAACCACAGTTCAGTATAATCCACATCCAACCGAAACAAATTCACTAGTTCACATCCAATCTTTATACAGCACAATCTAATAATATCATCATGTACACATAGGCATAGTTTCAGTCATTCACATGATTACTTTCGACAATCCACATCAATTCACACATCAATTTATATATATATGTTCCCAGTCAAACACAACATACACTAAACATTTAGTCTGCAATTTGATTGCACATCTTAATCATCATCCATACAGTCCAACACAACTCAAAAACTTTAGGTGAGTCCAGTAGAAAATCCCTTACCTCAAAGTTAGGGAAGCTCCTTAATCAACTAACGTCCTCGAAACAATCCGATATATTGGCGAACTGAATCCTCAACAATTCACAAATTGGTTGTGAATTTAAGGGAGCCCAACGTTACTCCCAACACCTTCAAGAACCAATTAACAAATTAGCTAAACATTCCAACCATAACACTTGAACCACTTTGAAACCAATTACCATTCATACTTAAGTTGTTACCAACAAAGCAACCTCGATAAAATTGTAAAACAGAGACAGCAGCACACCTCAACGCACGACTGTCGGACTCGCAGCAAAAATCCTAAGTGTGGGTCGGTCAGCTGTCGGCCAAAGGAGACGTGGCGGCTGCCTCAAAATCGATCAACGATCTGACGCGGTCGGAGAGTCGCGCGGCAGTGCAGAAAACAGAGGAGAACGGAATGGGCGGCGGCTCGAAACAGAGGTTGCGCGGCAGGGCTTCACGAAGACAGAACCGGCGGAGACGGTTGCAGAACCGTGGCTTCGACTGAGACAGAACCGGCTGAGACGGCTGGGCAGCGGCGGAAGAGCAACGGCGCCGCAGATCTGGACCGGACAGTTACGCGGCGGCTGCTTCGCGAACGGAGATGAAGAACGGTTACGCGGCGACTGCTGCAAGACTGCTTCGCGAACGGAGATGAAGAACGGAATGGAGGTCGCGGCGCTCAGCTTCAGTAGGGGAGACGCGGCGGCCGACGGCTGCTGCGAACGGAAGAAGAGGAATGGATGGCGGTTGCTGCGCTGCGAACGGGGAGAAGGGGAAGGGCGCACGGGAGGAGAAGAGAAGAGAAAAGAAAAAGATAAAGATAAAGAAAAAAGGAAAAAAATAATAATAAAAATTTCATTATTATTATTATTATTATTTTTTATTTTTTAAATTAATAAAAATAATATATATACCTTTCCTTCTTTTCCTCTTTTTCTTCCTCTCTTCTTGGGGCATTACAATTTTTTAATTTAAAGTTGTAATTTTAATTTATTGTTTTTTTAATATAAAATAATAAATTATTTAATGGTAACATTCTATGACATCAAATAACTGTCGTAGGAAGTGTTATCAGAAAAATTTTATCTTTTCCCGCCAAAAACGTGAAATTTTCCAATTTGTGGCCGTTTTTTCTTCTCCCTCTCATTTTGTGAGATACACAACTGTCATAGTAGACAGATTTTGTTGTAGTGTATAATAATCCTATGTTATGATAATATGTGTTTGGGGAAAGGTTTATTATTGGTAGTATTATGATAATATGTGTTTGAAGGAAAAATTATGAATGATAGTGTTATGATAGTATGTGCTTGGAGAAATGAATATAATAGATAATATTATGATAATATTTATGTGGATGAAGGATTGAAGTAGGGTTTAAGGGATTGATAACCCTTCCCCAAACAAGGAAAGAGTTATATAACCCTTTTCCCTATAATTTTTTCCCTTCCCCAAACACACCCTAAGTATTTAAATTTAAACACATTTAAAAAAAAAAAAGGTGTTTAAAAGAAAATGTATTATTGTAAAACATTTTGTTCTTAATTCAATCAAAACGGATGAAACGGATCTTTAACTTAGAATAACTTTTGGTAGTTATATCCAATCTCATTTTCCAAGAATTCCATTGGTTTTTTAACCTAATCTTTTCACTTTTCAATTTTCATCCTGCTTGGCATTTCTTTATTAATTTTCTTTGTCAACAAATTTTACTTTAAACAATAATTTTAATTTAATTACAGGGACTGCTTTCAAGCTTTATGAAAAGGACAACACTAAATTGGAAAATTAATAACAGAAAAACCAAAATCAAAATGATATTTTAATCCTGCAAACATCTAGCAATGTTCAAATTTTAAATACATAACTCCAAATTAATTGATTATATGCTTGTTTTTGGTGATTTAACATGTTTGATGGAGTTTATTTAGCTATTTTTTTTAATCTCACCCAAACAACTCGCATTTAGATTGATTTAACATTTTTTTAAAGTTTCTAAAGCTATTTTTTAATGTCCAAATTTGAAATATCTCATAACATGCCTAAAATCATCATAAATCACCTAAAACAAGTCGATAATAGATTTAAAGTTAAGTTTCAAGTTTTGAAATTACAAGCAAGTTATGAAATTGTTTTAAGATTAGACCATTCATGTATGAAAGTTACAAAACCGTTGCGAGATGTCAACAAAACGAGAGAACGTACCAAAAAAATTTAAGTACAAACTTGGACAAAATCACCTTAAATTACCTAAAAGAAGTTTATAATTAATTTAAGATTACACATTTGAAATTTAGAAGTTGTAAGCCGAAAACCAACTTAAAGTACTTTTAGAAAAGTATAAAATTGATTTAATATTATGTATTTGAAGTTTGGGTGCTGTGATATAATTGCAAGTTAAAAAACAATACCAAAAATAAAAAGGCCTAAATGTGAATGTGGAGACAATTCGTTTATTAAATAAGTCAAAAAAATATCATTTACAAATCTCAAACCGTATTTATAAACTTTTAGCTAGAAGCTTATGGTAAGAAATAGTCATTAGCCGTATTTAAAAATACGTATAATTAAACTATGATTTATGTATGTGAATTAATAATTTATCATCTTATGTTATTCTAATTTAAATTAGGTCTATTATGTGATTTATTTAATTAAGGTTCAAGATTTTTAATTGAATATGAATCAAATGGGTAGAAGTCTATTTCTAGATTGAGCAAACAAGAAGAATAGCAAAATAAAATGTTTATTTTCCACACATTTTTATTTAAATTGATAAAATAACAAAATAAAAAATATGAAAAAATAATTACGGTAACAATGTCTTAAATGCCCCTACTTAACTGAAAAAATTGAATCCTAAATACAATTATTCAATAAACCACAAGACCCTATAATTAAAATTGCAACTCCCAACACACAAGTAACACCTATCAAAATCCTAATTTCTCCCAAAATCCAAAAATTAACACCAAATTCTTCCATCAATTGCAGAAACGATGGGAGCTTTTAGCTTTGTCCCCTTCAAACCCTTCAAAATCCTCATACTTGGATTTTCTTCTTGTCGGCTCCTCTGACCGGAGACTCATGTGTCGAACAACCCACTGAAAACTACAAGAAGAACTATGACTGAACAATAAAACACTCACGACAAAAACTTACCAATATTAAACTCGTCGAAAACACCACTAGACCCTTCTATCCTACTGTCCGCAACTAAACCCGACTCCAAAAAACGTTGGAATGTTAGAACTCACTGCAAACCCACGACCAATGTCAGACGCCGTCAAATGCTGCTCGAAAAAGTTTGTCACTGCCGACGTCGAAACTCCAACGTTTTCCTCTTCACCGACCACACTTTTCTCCTCTCTTTTTGCAAGAAAAACTCTCTCTCACTTTGTTTGTTTCTTGCGTCAGCTGCTCCTCCTCTCTCAATCTCCTTCTTTTCTTTTCTCAAATAATACCTCAAAGAAGAAGATTCAAATAATTGCAAAAACGCTATCGAACCATAATTACAATTTTACAATCAACATAATAAATGACTTAAATATTTATCTAGCATGTGTTCTAAAAATTTGTTTAAACATGTAATTATTGAAATAAAATAAGCTTAGCATGATGAAATACTAAATATATATGTATTATTGTGCCTTCGTTTTGTTATTAAATTTTCCTCAACATTTGAAGTTGTTTTAACCATCTCCCTTCAAATTTTCAGTTTTTGTCAAAAACAGATTCGTTTTTGGTACTGTTTTTCTAATAAATATTTGATTCCAAATAAAATTATACATTAAAAAAATAAAATAAAATATTTAAATTTACTTTTGTTATTTTAAAAAATTATGACATGTTACAAGATAGGTATATCATGTATTATTTAATAAATATCTTATAGATATTTTGGAATATAAGCAGTTAAATTTTAAATTATAAAGATTTAAATTTTAAATTTTAAATTCAAGTTGGTATTAAGAATTTATCTTTTCACTCCACGGACATTATGTAAGATTTAAATTCAAATTGACGATATTAGAGATGATATAAAATCTAAATTTAAGTTGTTATTAAAAATATGTATTATGTATTATTCAATAAAGTTTTGATAAATAGTATGAAATATAAAGAATCTAAAACTATTGAATTTATCTTTGCTATTATTTAGGATTATTATCTAAAATTTGAATTTAAATCGTTATTAAACATATCTATTATGAATTATAGAACATTATTAATTAATTGATTTAAATACTAAAAATTCAAAAATCAGGTAGAAATTACAACCATATTTTAGGGTGCAGTCCAATCTTCTCTAGCAATAAAAAATATCATATTTAGTTAAGATTTACCCAAGTTTAATGTTGTTTATGAATATGGTATATTTGTATTCATACACAGCATGCAATAGGTAATAATTAATTAAATATTCCTTCAATTAGAGGGTATTTGTAACTCTAACGATGTGAAACAGGTTTGTTGTCATTAATGAGACGTATATATTTTTGTTATGAACAAATTGGATTTGTTTATTATCATCAATGACTCGAAACTTCTAAGAACCGTGTATTTGAATTCTAAAGAATTTATGGTTTAAGTACTTTCTTAATGAGATAAGTAATGCATACGTAAATTATACTGTATGACGTACTGAACCTACTGATGTGAATTTCCATTATGATATTGAATAATTTTGCTTGTTGGACTTGAAGTTTGACTACCCATTTCTTATAACGATGTGAATATCAACAAATGTTCTTATAATACTAGTAACTAATCCTTGAGAAATAGTATGTACAAGGACAAGATGGAGATCGCTCACCGTACAAGGTAAAAGAAAAAAATCGATTACAACTTGTTCAAAATGTTTAGAATACATCTTGAGAATTAACATGTGTACATAATTGTAACAGGACACAAAGGACACCGAGGATGAAATAAACAGGTTGATAAGATCAATCAATGAAAAAGTTATATATGATGAAACGAAGAAAAAAGAAGAAGATCGGATGAAAATGATATAATACTTTATTGAATATATTTGTTATAATGAATGACTATTAGATTTTAAGAATTGAGGATTACAATTACGGGGTATTTGTAAATCTGACTGCGTGGAATAGATTTTGTTATCATCAATGATATGTATATATTTTTGTTGTTTAAACATTGAATCTGTTTATTAGCATTAGTGACTAGTACTTTATAATAACGTAACTGTGTATTTGAATTCTATATAATCTATGGGTTGAGTACTTTATTGATGAGATAAGTAATGTGTATGTAAATTATAATGTATTTGACAAACTAAACCTGTTGTTGTGAATTTCAATTATGATATTGACAAACTGAACATATACATTAATGACACGATAATCAATATATCGGAAAAATTCAATCCATCTACCATCCCACACAGTCTTTACTTGTTGTAAATCCATCACAAATAATGCTAAAGGATTTGTCGAAAACTAAGCCTTCGACAAAAATTGTAACACAAAAAAGAAAACGTCTAATGAAAACAAACGTGAATATTAACGTCTCAATATAATTATTCTATACAATTGGTAAAAAGTAAAAAACAATTTTTTAAAACAAAAATCAACCAAAATAAGTGGATAATCGTAATTAGCACGATTTCAGGGGATGAAAAAAATTAAAATTCAAATTGTTATTAAAAATATGCATTATAGACAAATTTTTTATAAACATTTTGGAATATAAGTTGTTAAATTTTAAATTTTAAATTCAAATTGTTATTAAAAATTCATCTTTGTCATTATTTTAGGGATATTATGTAAGATTTGAATTCAAGTTGACGAGATGATATAAAATCTAAATTCAACTTATTATTAAAATTATTTATTACATAGTATTTAATAAATTTTTTGATAAATAGTATAAAATATAAAGAATCCAAACCTATTGAATTTATTTTTGCTATTATTTTAGGGTTATTATCTAAAATTGGAATTCAAAATTTTGATAAATAGTATAAAGTATAAAGAATCCAAACCTATTGAATTTATTTTTGCTATTATTTTAAGGTTATTATCTAAAATTGGAATTCAAATTATTATTAAACATATATATTATGAATTAATAAATAGATTTTTAATTAATTGATTTAAATCCTAATAATCCAAAAATCTGGTATAAATTAACGCCATATATTTAGGCATGTTGTGCAATCTTATCCAATCCGAAAATATCATATTTAGTTAAGATTTTCCAAACTGAATGTTGTTTACAAATAGACCGTATCCGTGAACATGTGATATTATGTCTCATTCTTTTAACTATACAAATACAGTGTATCTTTAATAAATAAATTGTCCTATATAAAGGGGTATAATCGGGTATAAAAAGTAAAAAAAAATGTCTCTACCTGACGACTTTGCTATAAATCTTAATATTTTGGAGATTTGCTATTTTTCAATTTGTTATTTAATATTTTACCATTTTCATGGTTATCTCTTTCTAAATTGATTAGGATTTAATGGGGATCCTAATTGAACTAGTATATAAAGAGAGAATTAGGGCTATGGTCCCCAATATACCAAAACAATAAGCACTCGGTTTTTCTTATATCCCATCAAGAGAAAAATCATAATAAAGGTATCAACGGTTTTGGTTGAGAAAGACAATAGTCATTTTATAGCCATAAGATAATAGTAATTTTATAGCCATCATCAATTACTTGGAGATGGAATTCGATATGTAACATATTCTTGACAATTTGGCATAAATGATTTTGGATTAATCTATTATATAGATTTAAAGTATTTATCTTAACAAGTGGTATTAGAGCATGAAATTCATGTTGAATTATTGGAATATGTTTGTATTTTATTGGTTCTTGATTGAAGATTTGATTAATCATATATTGTGGTTTTAAAGTTTAATTGTTCTAGATTCAAGATTTGATTAATCATATTATGGTTTGAAGTTTAATTGATTTAGATTCAAGATTTGATTAATCATATTTAAGTTTTAAGTTTAATTGATCTAGATTCAAGATTTGATTAATCAAGTTGTGAATGCAAGTTCAGTTGATCATGTTGTAGATTAAAGATTGATTAATCATATCGCAATTTTAAGTTTAATTGTTCTTGATTCAAGATTTGATTAATCATGTTGTGAATTCAAGTTTAATTTGATCGAGATTAATAGATCATTCAAGATTAATAGATTGTGGATGAAATTGGAATTTCACATGTTTATGTTGGCATTAATTGTATTTTAATGTAGTCAATTATTTCGTGAACTTTGATGTAGTCAATTATTTCGTGAACTTTGATAGAGATTATTTGGTGTTCTTCCTAATAGAACTAAGACATGCACAGCGAAAAAAGAATCGAATTTCTACCATAATTGCCACAATTAACAAGTAACTCTAAACTAATCAAATTAGGGTTTTAGGAAATATTACCTTTGAAGATTTCAAAAAACTTTGATACCTCCTTAGCAATTCAAACCGAGACCACCACTAGTGCTCAACTACTATCCTCTGGACAAAGAACCGGGTTGTGAGATCCAATTTGATGTAGAAAGTAATGGAGATAAAAGGAAATTGGAAGGTAGAAGTTTTTTTTTTGGGTTGAGATATTGGAGTATATTAAAAAAGGCAAAAATTTTCAACCATTTGAAAACTCCCCTATTTATATCCTAATTACATGCATTTTTGCATGTAATTAATTTGCCAAATCTCAACACCTAATGTTCCACTAACAATTAGTGGAACTTAGTGGGCTAGGTGTCTACATCTCATATAGCCACATATCCCACTAAGAGTTAGTGGGATTATCCAACAAAATGTTGGATTTTCCCACTAACTTAGTCCAAGGGTAAAATGGTCATTAGATATTTCTAGTCAAAAGTCAAACTTTGACTTTTTTAAGTCAAAAGTCAATATTTTGACTTTTTACCATTTTGTCCGTCTTGACTAATTCCAACCTCCCGAGCATGAATCCGCATTCATTTTTCCAAAATTCAAATCACATTTGAATATAAGGCCGGTCAAAGTTTGACTTTTCAAAGTCAAAAGTCAACATTTTGACTTTTTACTATTTTTGACCAATTCTTCAGTATGAATCCGCATTCATACTTATAGTATGTAAAACATAAAGCTCTATTTCTAATTAGAAGACCGACGACTATATCACTATATTTGTCTATTTCTCTTTCTTCTCCCAATTCGAACAATTCGACTTATTTCATCACACTGTTCTAAGTTTAATCCATATGAGCTAGCAGAGGAACCTAATGGACCTATAGATCATGGGCTCCAACGATTCAAGATTAACTAGCTAAACTCTTTTAAACCGAGTTAATCAACATTCGTTAACTAACGGGTCATTCCACTAAAGTCCCGTAGTTGCACTCCCCTCACTATAGATATATTTGTGTCCATTTGATAAAACCATAATCAGTAAGTTAATCCTTCACAGGTTGCTCGTAACCTTGGCTGGGTCAAAATACCGTTTTACCCCCAAGATTACATCTTGCTCCTTAAGTCCCACTAATCCACTATTGAACAATTGGTTTAAGGTTCAACCTATAAACTTAATCCCTCTCGGGCCAATGAGAGAGTGGGGCCCCTTGTTCAAGACTTGGATTCAGTGCTTAAGAGAGCAACCTATCTACTAACCCTAAAGCGGGTAGGAGTGAATTCCATCTTGTACCCTATGTTCCCAGCTATCCACCCGATCTTACCCCTGAAATGGGAGGCTTATTGGGCCAACGCTGATGAGCTGCCCTCACCTATGCAGATCTAAGGATAATCTCGTGTGAACAGGAGTTCATAGTTAACTCAGGATTAAGACTAAGTTACCTAGGTCATCAATAATTGAGATAGTCAGTTTTAAACAGTAAACGGTGTTATAACGTAAAAACATGACTAATTCATGGTTCAGTCTTATGTAAACATTTTACATAGGATGCCCCCACTTTCATGTCTCTACATGAACGATTCAGGATCACCTCGTTTGTACTACAAAGTGGGCCGCATCCATAGTTTCTCTAAATAAGGCGCCCAACCTTTATTTCATATACTATAGACTATTTAGGCTATATATACTCGAACTTGATCCACGTTTATGTTTACACATAAAGTTCAAGTTTATTAAAAAAATAGCCTTGGAACTTGATTTATTGGATTTAAGATTATAATATTTAATTTCTCAATAACAACTTTATTGAACAGAATATGATTTACAAACTACGAGTTTTAGGACAAAAATTCCAACACTTCCTCCATCATTATTTTCTGATAATAAAATTATTATTGTTGTGTCTTATATTTTAGATTGAATTGGTCAAAATAATATGTTGTCAAAGTAGCCTCTGTTATCTAGATTAGTTTAATTCTAAAATATAGAATGTGCATATTCATTGATTTATGCAAATAATTATCGGTCCAAAGGAAGATAATTATTTGGCCAAATTATAAGTATGCGTGTGGTAATAAGTAGGTGACAGTTATCAGAATTGCTCATATAAAAAATAGTCGGTCCAAATAAAGGTTAATGTTTTTTGACAAAGTTTACTGTCATTACTTTGATTACTACGTTGAGAGTACAATTGATGTCTCTACCAAAAGGTTGGACATCAATGTTGTGTTAGGTATCTTGTAAAAGAGGCCACTATATATGTGAAATTACTTTGTCATATTTTATTTTATGACACATATTAATTGTGAGTATATAATTTATTTGCTTATTCTTTGTCCAGTTGGTTTTACTCAAATATATGTGAAATTACTTTGTCATATTTTATACGATTGTACGACACTTGTTCTAACCCGATGGACAAGTCAGCCGATTAAAATGTGAAAGTCACAGACAAAGTTGACGTATGATGTAACCTTCCTTCGTGTTCTTGAAAAAATTGTTTATAAAATATGGAAAAAAAAGAAATACATTGAAATCGACGTTACAATATGCTTTGAAGATTGTCAGTTGCAAGGGAAATGGTTTGCTTGAAAAGAGTGCAACAATGCTTGGGCAGGGATTCAACTACTATGCCCCCCTATAGTATATTTTGGACTTTTTCAGCTCTGGTAGGCATGTATATGAAAAAGCCGAAATGTCACACTATAAATTTATTACATGAAATGGAAAACAACTAGCTAAACTAAACATATGAAATATAGATAAGATAAATCGGGGGTATTCAGACATACAATCATAGACAAACAACACTCTAGACAAGTATGACTGTGACACCTAGCACTATACAAAACGCCTAGCCCCATGTTCAAAGTGCCTAGTCTAGCACTTATCCAAATCTTTTAACTTTCTTTTCCTCTTTCTTTTTCCTTTTGGCCACCAACATGACTCCTCATGTTTTAACACTTAAACAAATTTCTTCTTAAACTTCTCTCTTCGAAATCACAAACTTAACTTAGCCACAACTCACTTGGATAATCTAAAGATAACTAGGGTTTACACATTTGTTACTTGGGTTGATAAATTATTATTCGTGTTCATGGTGTTTTTTGTTTATTCATAACATAAATGTGTTGAGTTTGTTCTTATATGTGCATTGAATTTTATTTAATTTGGTGTATGTTATTTGTGCTTTTGTGTTAACTTTGTAATGTGCATTGAAATTAAGGGGTGAAATGGCATTTGGTGAGCTTAGATTTGCACATTGATTTTCTTTAAATTCCGTGCTCCGTCATTGTAATCCAATAGGGGGAAAAATTAACTTGGAGTGGGTTTTACATATGTTTAAAGATTGGTTGAAGAGGTTAATATATATGTTCATGAAGTGTAGTTATTGCAAAGTTTTGAAGAGTTTAGTTTAGTTGTTAATTTGACAAGTTTGGTTGTTTATGTTTTTTTAAGTATATGTTATTCATTGTTCAAATGTTGTTTATAGTATTTTTCATCTCTTCTTCTATGCCAAATGAGTTCTCATACATCAATGAGTTCAAGTCCAAACTTCACCATATTTTAGAAGCACAAAACGGAGTTCGATTCATAAGATGCTTTTTAAAAGATAAAATTAATTCATCTTCTCAAAACTTTAGTTTATTATAAAGTGATGGAGTGTTAGAATATGCATTTGAGTGCTCTGACTATCTTGTAGTTACGGTAGTCATAACTTAGTTATTGTTTTTTGTTTTAGTGTTAAAATAATTAGTAGGTCTTGCACGAATTTTAAAATGAATATTGTGTCTTTATGAGTTCTTGTACTATTCCATTGAAGCGATGAAACTATCAAGCAAGTGATTGACGTTTGGTTAGTGACAAAACTTGTTGTAATGTAATTATTTAGAACAATATCTTCTTGTATTTAGTTTCTTTGTAAAAACGTTGGCAACCTTACTCTTATATATAAAAGTTCGTACGTTTATTTTTATACCAATCTTGTGTTAATATAGGATTCGTTGATGATGAAAACCATGTGCATAATAACAAGTTTGAAAAGACGATTCATATACTTTTTACAAGAAAAGAATGTTAGTATGTATTATCTTTTGACATTTTATAGTTATCGTCGATAACCATAATGCTACGAAAACTAACTTATTTTCAATCGATTGATGACAATAATATCACGTCACGATAAACTTTAGAATGACAGTTTATCATTGTTAGTAGTTGTTGATTGTTGACAATCATTTATTGTCATTAGTGGGTTAGTATGAGATTTAGAGGAGTTTTAAGGACACAAGAATAAAGTGTCACAAAATCATTAGATATCAATTGGTGGGGTGGGCTTTTCTCGGTTTTTCTAAATAATTTGTAAAACTAGCCGACGAAAATAACACTAAATTTCCAAATTTGAAGTCATGTCATCTCCCAACTTCGAATTTTGAAGTTCAAACAGCCAAATTGAATTCCTTTGTTGGGCTGGGGAATCCATAAACCCAAGAATCCATCTCAAACCACGCTATCAAATGCTCAACTTTCTCTCTCTCCGCCGATCCATCCATTACTTCCGCCACCGCCGTCTGCAAATCTCACCCACCGCCGCCATTTCCAAACCCCCTTTCAATCCCCCTCGCCCATTTTCCACTGTTTCTCCTTCACCTTCCTCCTCCTCCTTCGATTCCGAGCTTCGTAAGTACCTCGGCTATGGTGCTCTCGTCATTTTCTGCGGCGCCGCCACTTACTACTCCTTCCCTTTTCCCGAAAACGCCAAGCACAAGAAGGCCCAGATCTTCCGATACGCTCCACTGCCTGAGGATCTTCACACTGTGTCCAATTGGAGTGGAACTCATGAGGTTTGGACCAGAGTGTTTCACCAGCCGGAGAATTTGGAGCAGCTTGAGCAAGTGGTGAAACAGGCTAATGAGAAGAAGGCTAGGATTCGGCCTGTTGGCTCCGGGCTTTCGCCTAATGGGATTGGATTATCGAGGATGGGGATGGTGAATTTGGCGTTGATGGATAAAGTTTTGGAAGTAGATAAGGAGAAGAAGAGGGTTAGGGTTCAAGCGGGAATAAGGGTTCAACAGCTTGTGGATGGAATCAAGGAGTATGGGCTTACTTTGCAGAATTTTGCTTCTATCCGGGAGCAGCAGATTGGTGGCATCATTCAGGTGGTTATATGAGCACTTCTATTGATTTCTTGTCTTAAATAGATTGAAAGTGATTTAGATTTGATATGCAAACTTCATTTCTATCTCGATTGGCTTGTATTTTATCTCTTCTAGTGCCAAATTGTCAAGGATATGATATTTAAGGCAGGTCGAGGTTAGTAATAGTATTAGGGGGTTACATTTGAAACAAAATTTATCTCGTTTGAAGGAGAAATGATTACATTGTTACTCCTAATGATATGAAATGAACATTGATTGCGTAGATTGGATATTTCTTTCAGATTTTACTTTGTTTGATTGGAGTCCCTTGTTGTTTTAGTTTGGCTTTTTTGGTTGGTTCGGACTTTATTTTGTATGTCCCTCATACTCTTTTGTTTGTTCGTTATAAACAAAAAAGTAATGACTATTTTAGGTGGCATAACTATTATATGTGGTATACCATGGAAGCTTTTGATTTCAATGTTTATCTTTACTCTTGGTTTTTTTGCTTATGGACACTTTTCACAATTATGCATCTAGGTTGGTGCACATGGTACTGGGGCAAAATTGCCTCCTATTGATGAGCAGGTTATTGCTATGAAATTGGTCACGCCTGCCAAGGGTACTATAGAGATTTCCAAAGATAAAGATCCAGAGCTTTTTCTTCTAGCTCGCTGTGGTCTTGGGGGGCTTGGAGTGGTTGCTGAAGTAACCCTCCAATGTGTTGAGAGACAGGAACTCGTGGAGCACACGTATATTTCAAACATGAAAGACATCAAGAAGAACCACAAGTAATTGTGTACTTTTTGATAGTTAGTTTTATGCAGTTCTATAGTATGTTAGACTTCAGTTTACAACTCATCTTATTTATTTATTATTATTATTATTATTATTTGACAATATTTAGAGGTTAATTGAAATATTATACCTCCCAGTATTCTGATAATCTAAAATTTAAATACTAAATTTGAGTTATTTTGTCGCTAATACATCTATACTCAATTGTAGAGCTCTGAAGAGGTATATGCTCCTATCTTTGATGCTTTTATGACAAGCGTCCCACATCTTAGTGAGAGAATTATGTAAGGTTACCAACCTCAAATATCGAATAAAACAGACTTACCACCTCAAATATCAAATAAAACACACCCACTGGCAAACAGAGACGGTACTCTGGAGTTGTTATTTATATATATATATATATACATGTGCCAACATGTTCACAGATCACGATATCAAGATAATAAAAAGTAAAGGAAAACACAAAGAAACATTCCAGCCTCCCTTTTACAGAAAAAGAGACCCCGACGGCTACAGTAGCCTATTCCCATCACGATGATAAAAGAAAACCTAGCTACCCCTCCCTAACTTTCACTATTTAAAGCTTCCCTAAAATTCCTCCCCCGTGGGCCCTACTATGTATGGATTTTTACTTTTTTACTCCACCTCTCTTCCTTGCTCATTAATAACAGATGCATTCCCTTTTTTTACCCTTTCTCATATACGTGTGAATGATTGGAGGCCTTACAATACCCCTCGGTTCCAGATTCACCTTGTCCTCAAGGTGAAAGGTAGGAAATTGCTGGTTCATCTGATAAACGGCTTCCCAAGTTGCTTCAGTCTCCAACATATCTTTCCACTTCACCAACCATTCATTTCCTCCCAAGTCTCTGTTCCAACGAACCCCAACACAGTTTTCGACCATAGTTGGAGCTCAAACTCTTCAGTTAGCATGGGTTGTTGATGTTGGGCCACTTGCTGGCTCCCTAACTTGAGTTTCAGTTGAGAAATATGGAAAACGTTGTGTATCACGTCCTCTGGTGGAAGTTGCAGTCTATAGGCTACTTCACCTATTTCCTCAATTATCTTGTAGGGACCATAGAACTTAGGAGCTAATTTTTCACTCCTCTTGCATGCTAACGAACGCTGCCGATAGGGCTTGAGTTTCAAGTAAACTTCGTCTCCCACCTTAAATTTGAGTTCTCTTCTCTTTGTATCTGCCATTTTTTTCATTCTATTTTGGGCTATACTCAAATTCTCCTTCAAAGCATTCAGTGCCAAGTCCCTTTCTTTCAACATGGCTTCCACCTCATCGTTCAGTGTCTTCTTACTTCCATAGGAAATTAGTGGAGGCGGTTGTCTTCCATACACTATCTCGAATGGATTGCTTCTCGTAGAGGCATGGAAGGTGGTATTATACCACAACTCAGCCCACAGAATGAACTTATCCCACTTATGGGGTTGTTCATTACAAAAACATCTCAGATATGTTTCTAAGCATTGATTTACTCTTTCGGTCAGCCCATCGGCTTGGGGGTGAAAAGCGGTACTCCTCTTCAATACTGTACCATAGCGGCGAATAATTCCTTCCAAAAATTGTTGATGAAGATCATCTTATCTCTGTAAAAAATGATCGACTTTGGTATGCCATTCTTACTGATGATTCTATCAATGAAAACTTCCGCTACTCTTTTGGCCCTGAATGGATGTTTCAGGGTGATGAAGTAAGAGTACTTGTTGAGTCTATCAACTACCACCATAATTACATTCATTCCTCCTGCTTTGGGCAGCCCCTCAATGAAATCTATGGACCATTCTTCAGGGATTTTCTCCAGAATTGGAATGGGTTGTAGTAGAACCCCTGCCGGTTTAGTTGCCTCGTACTTATTCCTCTGGCAGATCTCACATTGCTCAACATACTTCTTGACATCTGTTTTCATCCCTTTCCAATGTAGTTCCCCGCTCATCCTCTTATATGTTCTTAGAAATCCGGAGTGGCCTCCTAGAACTGAGTTATGAAACGTATGCAATAAGTTCGGTATCAAGGATGACTGTTTCGACAACACTATTTGGTTTTTATACCACAATTTGTCATTCTCCCAACGATATTTGCCCGTCTCATCCTTCCTTTGTTTCAGCCTCTCTATAATTCTCTTAAGTTCATCATCTTGCTGTACTTCTTCATTGACTATCTCCATATTCACAATCCCAGTAGTAGTCATAACCTTAAGTTCCATTGGTTATTCTAGTCGAGACAGTGCATCGGCAGCCTTGTTCTGAAGTCGGGGTTGATAAAGAATCTCGAAGTCATATCCTAATAGTTTAGTCAGGCACTTTTTGAAATTGAGGTTGAACCTCTCTCTGTTCTAAAAGGAATTTTAAAGCCTTTTGGTCGGATATGATGGTAAACTTCTTCCCCAAGAGGTAATGTCTCCATTTCTGTACAGAGAGCACCACTGCCATTAGTTCCCGCTCATATACTAACTTAGTTTGTGCCTTTGGAGATAGTTTTTGACTAAAGAATGCGATAGGGTGCCTGTTCTGAGATAACACAGCTCCCAATCCTACTCCCGATGCATCTGTTTCCAATATAAGGGCAGGTTCCAATCAGGAAGTGCTAAAACGGGTATTGTTGTCATTGCTATCTTCAACTTATTGAAAGCAATTGTGGCCTCTTCATTCCATAAAAAGGAATTCTTTTGTAGCAACTTAGTGAGAGGAGCTGCTATTTCCCCATATCCTTTTACAAATCTTCTATAATAACCGGTTAGCCCCAAGAATCCCCTCAATCCAGTGAGATTCCTCGCTTGTGGCCAATTAACCATATCTTGTATTTTCTCTTCATCGGCTTCTACACCCCTTCTGGAAATTAAGTGGCCTAAGTACTGGATTTGGGAATGAGCTATAACACACCTTCTTTTATTGACAAACAGTTGATGATCCCTCAATACCGCGAACACCATGCCTAAGTGCTTCTCATGTTCAGTGATATCCGAACTTACACCAGTGTATCATAAAAAAAAAAAACCAATACACAGCGTCTCAAGAAAGGTTTAAATACCTGGTTCATTAATGACTGGAAGGTTGCAGGGGCGTTCGTGAGGCCAAAGGGCATGACTAAGAATTCATAATGGCCTTCATGAGTTCTGAAAACTGTCTTCTCTACCTCTTCCTCCTTCATCCTTATTTGGTGATAACCGGACTTCAAATCCAGCTTTGAGAAAACTGTAGCTCCATGCAACTCGTCTAACAATTCTTCTATAACAGGAATAGGGAATTTGTCAGCTGTAGTGACTTGGCTGAGCTTTCGGTAGTCTACACAAAATCTCCACCCTCCACCTTTTTTATTCACCAATAAAACTGGGCTAGAATAGGGGCTGTGGCTCTGCCTTGTTACTCCTGCTTGGAGCATCTCCACCACTAATTTTTCATTTTCTTCCTTTTGTACGTGACCATACTTGTAAGGTCTCACGGTAATTGGTTTTTGCCCAGGCATCATTAAAATTCGGTGATCTACTTCTCTTTTAGGAGGTATCCCTCTTGGATTTTCGAAAATTGTTGGAATTCTTTCCTTTTTTTCTAGGCTTTTTCCTTGTTAGAATCCTAGAATAATTATGGAAAGATTATGGGAATGTATTCCTTATTTTCCTAAATCTTTTCCTTTTTTATTCCATTGTGTACTCTATTTATTCTCCCATGTACCTATTGTTTTATTCATTAGAAAATAATAACAACAAACAATCGTGGTTTTTCTCCCGGTACTCGGGTTTCCACGTAAATTGGTGTGAACTCGTTGTCTCTCTTTTCAATATGGTATCAGAGCGGGACAATGAAAACACCCTAGAAACCCAAAAAAACCAAACCAGTGATGAAAATCAAACAGAAGGGACAGCCATCAATTTTAGTGTTGCCGTAGCTGCTGCCATCGATGCTCGGATGAGTGCTGCCATGGACGAATTATTGAACCGGCTACAGAAAACGTCCGAAAATAATTTTTCGTCATTACCGCAGTCGTCCGCGCCGTCACCGGACCACCACGCGCCGCCGCCGGACCACCACGTGCCTGGTTTTCTTCCTCAGACGGCGCCGACCATCCCATCTGTCCAACCCTTTTCTTCGTCCGCGGCCTATATTGCTCCCCATGCCCCGATTTATGTTCTGCCATCTAATTCCAATCGACTACCACCGCTTCTGCCGTCAAATCTGTATGGCCAGCCACCCAATGATCCTAGCTACCATCCCGATGTTAAAAACTCTCAAATTCACTCAACATTTGAGGTTGGTGAATCTTGGGCATATTCCAACCGTAACGTGCAAGCTTCCTCGGGAATAGTTCATCAACAATTGGAAGGGCTTCGACAACAGATAACAATCTATACACGCTGAGAAAGCAAATTCATGAATGCAAGCAAGGAACCATGGATGTCACATCCTTTTTCAATAAGCTTTCTCTTATATGGCAAGAAATGGACCTATGCAGAGAACTAGTCTGGCGTGATCCCACTGATGGTGTACAGTACTCGAGAATTGAAGAGAATGACAGGATTTATGACTTTCTTGCTGGTCTTAATCCTAAGTTTGATGTAGTTCGAGGGCGTATACTAGGTCAAAGACCGATTCCCTCCCTGATGGAAGTTTGCTCTGAAATCCGCCTCGAGGAAGATCGCACAAGTGCTATGAATATTTCCGCAACCCCTACTATTGACTCTGCTGCTTTTAGTGCAAGATCTTCTAACAGTAGCAGTGACAAGCATAATGGAAAACCAATTCCTGTCTGCGAGCATTGCAAAAAACAATGACATACCAAAGAACAATGTTGGAAGTTACATGGTCGTCCCCCAGGAAGTAAGAAACGCCCTTCCAACGACAAACAGAACACAGGGCGGGCGTATGTGAGTGAGTCTGCTGAACCTCCTCAACAAACCGATCCACACAAAAACCAAACTGATCTCAGTCTTGCCACTTTAGGTGCCATTGTCCAATCAGGTATACCTCACTCCTTCGGTCTTGTTAGTATTGATGGGAAGAACCCCTGGATTCTGGATTCTGGTGCCACAGATCATTTGACTGGGTCCTCTGAACATTTTGTATCGTACATTCCTTGTGCTGGGAACGAGACAATTAGAATTGCAGATGGCTCCTTGGCCCCCATTGCTGGAAAGGGGAAGATTTCTCCTTGTGCAGGGCTCTCCTTACATAATGTTTTGCATGTGCCCAAACTATCTTATAATTTGCTTTCGATAAGCAAGATCACTCATGAGTTAAACTCCAAAGCAATATTCTTACCTGATTCTGTCTCTTTTCAGGACTTGAGCTCGGGGAGGATGATTGGCACTGCCCGGCATAGTAGGGGACTCTACCTCCTTGATGACGATACCTCTTCTAGTAGCATTCCTAGGACTAGTCTCTTATCTTCCTATTTCACTACTTCTGAACAAGATTGTATGTTGTGGCATTTTCGTTTAGGCCACCCTAATTTTCAATATATGAAACATTTATTTCCACATCTCTTCTCTAAAGTTGAGATGACTACCTTATCTTGTGATGTGTGTATTCAGGCCAAACAACATCGAGTCTCTTTCCCCTCACAACCATACAAACCAACCCAACCCTTCACTCTTGTTTATAGTGATGTCTGGGGACCATCCAAGATAACAACCTCATCTGGAAAACGGTGGTTCGTAACCTTCATTGATGATCATACCCGTCTTACCTGGGTCTACCTTATCACTGATAAATCTGAGGTTTCCTCTATGTTTCAAAATTTCTATCACACCATTGAAACACAATTCCATAAAAAAATTGCTATTCTTCGGAGTGATAATGGTCGGGAATTCCAAAACCATAACCTTAGTGAATTTCTTGCTTCCAAGGGGATTGTTCATCAAAACTCGTGCGCCTACACTCCTCAACAAAATGGAGTGGCCGAGCGAAAAAACCGTCACCTTCTGGAAGTAGCCCGTTCCCTTATGCTTTCTACTTCCCTTCCTTCATACTTGTGGGGAGATGCTATTCTTACAGCAGCTCATTTAATCAATAGAATGCCTTCTCGTATTCTTCATCTTCAAACTCCCTTAGATTGTCTTAAGGAGTCCTACCCATCGACTCGTCATGTTTCTGAGGTTCCTCTTCGTGCGTTTGGGTGTACCGCTTATGTCCATAATTTTGGCCCTAATCAAACCAAATTTACCCCTCGGGCTCAAGCATGTGTGTTTGTTGGGTATCCCCCTCACCAGCGTGGTTATAAATGCTTTCACCCACCATCCAGAAAATACTTTGTCACTATGGATGTTACTTTCTGTGAGGATCGACCCTACTTTCCCGTTAGCCATCTTCGGGGGGAGAGTGTGAGTGAAGAGTCTAACAACACCTTTGAATTCATCGAACCCACTCCTAGTATCGTGTCTAACATCATTCCTCATTCCATAGTCCTACCCACAAACCAAGTCCCCTGGAAAACGTACTACAGGAGGAATCACAAAAAGGAAGTCGGTTCCCCTACTAGTCAGCCGCCGGCTCCAGTCCAAGACTCTGAACCTCCTCGAGATCAAGGTATGAAAAACCCTACTGAACCCTGTACTAAGAATATGATAAGTGAGAATGACAGGTCTAATGTTGCTGTTCTTGAAAACGTGGAAGAAAAGGACAGTGGTGATGAGATTGAGGTCAAAATAGAAACCCGTAATAATGAAGCGGAACAGGGTCATACAGGAAAATCCGATGAGTATGATTCCTCTCTTGACATTCCCATTGCTCTGAGAAAAGGCACCAGGTCTTGTACTAAACACCCTATTTGCAATTATGTTTCCTACGATAATCTCTCTCCTCAGTTCAGAGCTTTTACAGCAAGTCTTGACTCTACCATAATACCAAAAGATATCTACACTGCTTTAAAGTGTCCTGAATGGAAGAATGCTGTCATGGAAGAGATGAAAGCTCTTGAAAAGAATAGTACTTGGGACGTTTGTACTCTACCTAAGGGACACAAAACTGTGGGATGCAAATGGGTGTTCTCTCTCAAATACAAAGCTGATGGTACTCTTGACAGACACAAGGCAAGGTTAGTTGCGAAGGGATTTACTCAAACCTACGGTATTGACTATTCAGAAACTTTTTCTCCAGTTGCTAAGTTGAATACTATTAGAGTTCTGTTATCTGTTGCCGTGAACAAAGATTGGCCTCTATATCAGCTGGATGTTAAGAATGCCTTTTTGAATGGAGACCTCGTAGAGGAAGTCTACATGAGCCCTCTGCCTGGATTTGAAGCCCAGTTTGGTCAGCATGTGTGTAAACTCCAGAAATCTATATATGGTCTGAAACAGTCTCCCAGAGCATGGTTTGACAGATTCACTACCTTTGTCAAGTCCCAAGGGTACAGGCAGGGACACTCTGATCATACTTTATTTACAAAGGTTTCCAAAACAGGAAAGATTGCTGTTCTAATAGTTTATGTGGATGACATTGTTTTGACTGGAGATGATCAGGCAGAAATCAGTCAACTAAAGCAGAGAATGGGCGATGAGTTTGAAATCAAGGATTTGGGAAATTTGAAATATTTCCTTGGAATGGAGGTGGCCAGATCTAAAGAAGGTATCTCCGTATCTAAAATACATCCTTGATTTGTTAACCGAGACAGGTATGTTAGGATGTCGTCCCACTGACACTCCTATTGAATTCAACTGCAAACTAGGAAACTCTGATGATCAAGTTCCAGTTGATAAAGAACAGTATCAACGCCTGGTGGGTAAATTAATTTACTTATCCCATACTCGTCCTGATATTTCCTTTGCTGTGAGTGTTGTCAGCCAGTTTATGCAGACCCCTAATGAGGAACACATGAAAGCTGTCAACAGAATCTTGAGATACTTAAAATCAACACCTGGTAAAGGGTTGATGTTTAGAAAAACAGACAGAAAGACCATTGAGGCATACACTGACTCGGATTGGGCAGTATCTGTTGTTGACAGAAAATCTACCTCTGGTTATTGTACCTTTGTTTGGGGCAATCTTGTAACTTGGAGGAGTAAGAAGCAAAGTGTTGTGGCCAGGAGCAGCGTTGAGGCTGAATACAGAGCTATGAGTTTAGGAATATGTGAGGAAATTTGGCTTCAGAAAGTTTTGACAGATCTTCATCAGGAATGTGAGACACCATTGAAGCTTTTCTGTGATAATAAAGCCGCTATTAGTATTGCTAACAACCCTGTTCAACATGATAGAACTAAACATGTTGAGATTGATCGACATTTTATCAAAGAAAAACTTGACAGTGGGAGCATATGCCTTCGAGTCAACAGGTTGCTGATGTTCTTACCAAAGGGCTTCTCAGACCAAACTTCGACTTTTGCGTTAGCAAGTTGGGCCTCATTGATATTTATGTCCCAACTTGAGGGGGAGTGTTGGAGTTCTTTCCTTTTTTTCTAGGCTTTTTCCTTGTTAGAATCCTAGAATAATTATGGAAAGATTATGGGAATGTATTCCTTATTTTCCTAAATCTTTTCATTTTTTATTCCATTGTGTACTCTATTTATTCTCCTATGTACCTATTGTTTTATTCATTAGAAAATAATAACAACAAACAATCGTGGTTTTTCTCCCGGTACTCGGGTTTCCACGTAAATTGGTGTGAACTCGTTGTCTCTCTTTTCAATAAAAATATCTGTGTATTGTTGTAGCAAAAACCTTATCATAGGAGTATCTTCATTGGCCCCTTAATTTCTTGATCTTCTCCCATGTCTTCATTCATTTCCATGTCATAGCTTTGTAGTCCTAAGAGGAAACATTGATCTTCCTTTTCCCATGTCTTCTCAATGGTTCTCAAAGAACATTATGATCTCACTAGGGACGGATCCCTCTTAAGAGTAACCTGCCTTGTTCCTACCCAAAATTTCATAATTAGGGAAGGCCAATTGATCTTCATAGTTTCAATGGTACCTAGCCACTGCATCCCTAAAACTACATCCACATTTCCCAATTCAATGGCTAAGAAGTCGGTTACAATGGTGAGCCCCTTCAGTTTCAGCTCAACCTTTCTACACACTCCTCTTCCTCTACACTTCGCGCCATTACCAATTGTTACTCCAAGTTGCATTCCCTCCTCCACGGTTATCTGTTGCTCCTCCACTATTTTGGTGTGTAAAAAATTGTGGGTGGCCCCAATCTCGATAAGTATTACCACTTCCTTCCCCCTTATCTCCCCTACGAGCTTCATCGTTCCTCTGTTTGTCAACCCATTGATTGCTCTCTATTCTATCTTTGTTCTTTCTGTGAGGTTCAGCTGTTTCAACTCCACCACCTCATCTGAATTCTCTTCCGTTTGGTCCTCTTCTTCGACACTCTCTTCTTCATTCATGATGAATAACATTAATTCCCTCTTTTCCTTCGTTTTGCATCTATGTACGGGTGAGTATCTCTCATTACATTTAAAGCATAATCCCTTATCGAGCCTGGCTCTAAATTCTGTATCAGACAATCGTTTCATTGGAGGTTCATTCATTTGGTAATTCCCCTTTGTCAGTATGGTTACCTGTTTCAGTGGGAAGTCTATTTTTTTTAACATTCCTTTTTCCACTCCTTCCTGACCTTTGCTGGTCTGTCCTTCTCCTTTCTTTTGTTCTCTCCCTCTCCAATCTGCCTTAGATAATTTTGAGGCTATCTTCCGATCATTGACTAGCTGTGC